>NC_058521.1:595579759-596204759 GCF_904849725.1 Hordeum vulgare subsp. vulgare
GATTAACGTCATTTTTTGTGACGAATAAAGCTAATTGCATTGATTGTTTTCCTTTAAAAGGCAATCTAATGGATGATAAATTTATTTACGAGGTTTCCTCCAAATTAATTGGGTATGACACTTCAAATAAAATGCAGTCGCTGCCTCATCAATTTTGATTTTGCATCAAAAAAGTATTATGCTTCGGAGTTCGCCTCACCTTACACCATCATTGTGGATGATGAGGTTGATGGAGTAGACTATGGTGAGCAATTTGAGCAAATGAGCAGAATCCGACGACGTTTGAGGAATTTATCTTAATGCATAAACAAATTCGCCATCGAGTAAATCATGAGCAACTCCAGCATGATCTGGTTGGTCATTTCTGGGCGATTCGAGGGGAGAACTAAAAAATATGTTAGAATAAGTTGAATTCAATTTTGACAATTTTATTGCAAAACTTCATGTTTGGGTTGTAATATTTATATTTGAATTACTTTTGCATTGAAATATTTGCACAACATGATTATGTTTGGAGGATAATATTTAGCTTACTCATTTTAGAAGTGTGCTGGAAGTAGAATAAAGAAAATAGCACAAACATTTGGTGAATGGGGTTAGATGTTCTCCCCCCATATCCACTATCGGCGAAACTTTATTATGGCGTCCGTTTTGATGGATGGCGTTGAATATGTCCTTAGCTTTTCACGGTTGCCTTCACTCGAAGGGTGACCTAGACATCTCAATACAAAAGATCATCAACTCTTTTATTCACATGATAATTATAATGTTGAGATTTGGATGGAACGGGTGTGCATCTCATAGGTGGTTTGCCGCGATACTAACGGTTCCTAACTAAGGCCGACTTGTTTCGACAACTTATGGCACAAGCCGCCACTATCTTATTTTAGAATCCATTACCATATTCGAAGCCAAATGAATATTGGGGAGTCTTCTAAAATGAGCTGGAAAAGTGAAGTTTATTTTAGAAGCGCCAAAATAGATGGACCTAAGAGCATTTTTTTGAGTACGTTTTAAAGTTCACAACATTTAAAACAATCCGTGAATATTATTTGAACTAATGAACATTTATTTGAGTACATTAAATATTTTTAAATTTGGCAAGTTATTTTAATTCATCATGTTTTAAAAAATAGAACATTTTTTAAATTCTGTTTTTCCTAAATATTACAAACATTTTTTCTAAAAGTCTTGAACATTTCAAAATTCCCATATAATTGTTAAAATTGATGAAAGTAAACAAATACACAACATGTTCTTCAAATTCTTGTGCATTTTTTTAATTTGGTTAAAAAAGTAAAACTTGAAAATAAAAAAGCAAAAAGAAACAAAACAAAACAGGCGTTGTGCGTCTCATTTTGGGCTGTCCCAAACCGGGCTAAGTTGCGGGTTTGTGCGCCTCACGCCGCCTTATGCACGGTATAGGGTGTTCTATGAGGCGAGTTTCTTTTTCATCAAGTGAACGGAAATTATTGGGCCCTAACTTTTGGGCATGGATTAGATGATACCATCTTTGGTGCCCAAAACTTTTGGAACCAACTTTGTACAATGGATTTTGGCCTTTTGGGCATGGATTAGAGTTGCTCTAAATGCATCATTAAGACCATAGACATGATGACATCATGATGCTGTATTTTTGTATGAGGAGTCATATATAGGATCCTTTTTTGAGGGTGTTTCTGACCCAATTGGAGTCCCCTTCAGTCAGAGCCATAAAGGTCACCACTTATGATATCTGTTGCTTGTGGCAAGGAATCTTCAAGATGTGGTGGAACTCCTATGTGGATCTTGGCCCCCGGCCTGATCTTGCTCATGGTGTGGAACTAATAGGGTTACAGAGAGAATCCTAATGAAAAAGATAGGGGGGGGGGGGGTGGAGGGTCTCCCCATTTTTCTCTATTTTTAGGTTTTCTCCCTCCTATTTACCACATTTCTTAACGTTTGTGTGGGTATCTGGAATATTCCGTATTTTTTTCTGACTACTTGGATCCGTACCACAGAGAAAAAAGATTTCCTACAAATTTAGAGAAATCTAGGGGCCTCTATCAATTTTTTCAAAAGTCTGGGTATGCAGGCATGCAAATTTCCATGTGCCCACTTCCCAGGGACAATGCAAGGTTGGGGGTGCTGCTCCGTGATGATGACGGCATCATGGATGGTAAAGCAGGGTGGTTGAGAAGACCAAGGTGACGACGACAGTCACGGAACGGTGTGCCAGAGGTGGCCGGTGAGTTCGAGGCGATCGACGATGGGGCCAGCAAGCCGAAGGCAGCCGACAACTGGCAGGCCCGACGCAGCCGACGAGGGGGCCAGCAAGACCGAGGCAGGCAGACCCGACGTAGCGGGCGAAGGGGCCGGCAAGCGCGAGACATCCAACAATCGACAACCAACAAGCCTAAGGTAGCCGACAAGGGGGCTGGCAAGCCCGAGGCAACCGACAGCCGGCAACCGTCAGGCCCAACGCAGCCGGTGAAATTGAGGAGTCAGTGATCCTGAGGCAGCTAGCGAGTGGCGACAAATACGGTAGGTGATGCTGGAGTCCTATTCGAGGCGGGCGGCGACGGCAGACATAGAGCGACGGAGCGGGAAGATGCGGAATGACGACTGTGATGGGTTGCCGCTTCGCGCGTGGCTGTCGGGTCGGAGTAGAGTCCGGTTGGTCGCGTTGTTGTCAGAGTAGAGGCACGGGGGCCGACGACGACGGCGGGCGACGCAAACCGATCTAAGATCAGGAAAAAAAACATCGATCAAAGCCATTGGTGAGAGAGGGGAAAACCCGGATCAAGGAATCAGAAAAAAGTCTCTTTAGTGCATCCGGTCAAGACGACCGATGGACAAACCCTAGGTACGTGCTGCGCGGCCCAACGAGGACGGTCATGAAGGCCGTCCGCCCTGGAAATGGTGCGGAGCAGAAGAGGCAGGCGACACCTAGGGTTGGATCGTTTAGACAGATACCATGTTAGAAGAAATATAGAAGAATTGATGGAATAGTTTTATTGCTTGGGCCTCATGATGGTGTATATAGCGCATGATCTTTTTAGATACAAAACAAATCAGAATATTTTCTAGTATATCCTATGTTTCCAATCTAATTAACGTCGCTAATTCCATTGGCCCGAGGGGCCTTCAAGATTCGGGCAGCGAAGCTAATCAGGCCACATGTCTTTCTTTGAAGAATTGTCGTGGTGTAGGAGAAAACCATCTTACTTGGGATGAGGCTGGCCTTCCGGATTTCGAACGAGCGGCTGCTGCTGCTGCTGCTGCTGCATCTCTCCCGTCATTCTCAGCTAAGCTTGTGAGTTGACATGGATGGCGCCTGCTTCGCACCAACATAAACCCGCCCTCCTCGACCGCGGGGGAGATGCAGAGACAAGGGCTGAACGCGCCTCATCGCACCAAAAGAAAGCCATGGCAGAGAAGCAGCGACAAGGACTGAACGTGGAGGAGGGGAGCTCCGGAGCAGCGGGGAAGCTCGTCTGCGTCACCGGCGCGTCCGGGTACATCGCGTCCTGGATCGTCAAGCTCCTCCTCGACCGCGGCTACACCGTCCATGGCACCGTCCGGGACACCGGTGAGTCAAGTCTGGAGTATCTATCTATCTGTCTGTCTGCCTACTCTATCCGCCGACGGCATGCCCACGCTTGCTCTCCCATGCGGCGCTTTCAGACATGGAAACAGCAATCGCGTGTTCACCGGACAGCGATTAACGCACCGCGAGATGGCGGAACTTACCATTGACGCAATTAATCACCGTGACCTGGCGCTCGCCTACAGCCTGCCAATCGCGAACATTGGCTAAACTAATTTTTAGATCGATCGTTTTACGGTTTCTACGACGTTTCCTAAAACACTCGTCCCTCTGTAAATTGCGTCTTTTTATCATCCCTTCTATATTGAAGAATGAACCTGAGCCGTCCATTCTCCTTAATCTAATGGTGTAGATCCACTTATATTACTTAGATTAACGAGCAGTGCACAAATGAGAGGGGTCAAAATCATGAGCAGTATACCAATTCGCATGGGCAAAGTTGTCAGACAAGACTAGTCCACGCTGGACCAAATTAACATTTAATTTAGTTAGTTCGGGCCGCAATTTCGTTTCTCATCAAGAGAACGAGACCTTGCTTTGAATGCTACACTAGGATCCCTAGACCCTAATTGGACAGAGGACGTAATTTCCTTCATATAGATGGTGTCGCAAGCGAGCGCTCGAACATTCAGTGTAATTGGTGTTTCATGTCAAGCTGCGGAGGGCGCCATAGTTCCGACGAACGCAGTGGCGGCGGACGGCTGCGCCAATCATCTCACGTCGCTGAACAGTGCAGAGGCGGAGAATCAATCTTCCTTTATGGTTACGGGAGAAGTTAGAACCGTTGACCTAATTACCCTTTGAACAAGTCCATAATACTTTAGAAATCAACGGTTAGATGAGGCTTATACTGCTCCTCTCCAATAATAGTATAAGGTACCGTAAAAAAGCTCTAAAAAAAAGTTTAGCACTACGGTGCGTCGGAGGAGCAAAGACTACATCGGCTACAGTGCTTCCTACAGTACTTGATAGGACTAAGTAGTAGAGCATCTCTAGCAGATCCCGTATAATACCCCGATCCGTAAAATAACCGTTAAAATACGGGTCGGAGCGAAAAATGCTGCCAGACCAGACCACGCAAACGTGTCCGGCTTGTAAAAATTTTTGCGGGACGCGGCAAAAGTTTGCCCTCAACCTTCAGATTCACGGGGTGGGAGGCCGACCCGAGCTCGCCCCTTATCCGCAACGAGATTCGGTGGGAGGGAAATTTCCGCGTGGCCGTTCCCCGCTCCCCCCCCCTCCTCGACAACCGTTGCCCCGCCCACCGCATGCTCCGGACCTTCTTCTCCGCCATTCTTCGTCATCATGGAAGCCTTGCAGCCGGTGGATCTCGTCAACTAGAGCATTGTTGAGAATTGATCAAAAACTGCGACAAGTGGGCGTTGATTGACAGAGAATCCCCAGTGAAGAGAGGTTCATTTATGGACATGGATGAATATAAAGATGATGATGGCCCAAAAAACTTGAACAAGCTCGACGGTGACAAAAAGACAAAGGAGAAGATCAACCTTACGTGACAAGATAGATTTCATGCTGCAATCAAATGAGGTATTGCTAGCGAAGTCTTTGGAGGCAAAGATAGAGTTGGCCTAAAAGAAGGCACAAGAGAAGCAAGAGAGGTGAAAATTGCTCAAGGAAGTCGAGGGGAGAAAAGCACGCACCGTTGAGAACAAAACCATGACCAACCTTCTTGCCGAAGAGAATAGGACCATAACTTTGAACCGCAATGACATTGACGACATCAGCAAAGAATGGCATGATATGACAAGGAGAGAAATCTTGAAGAGGAGGATGCTTGCATGTTACAATGACGGTGATGGTTTCTACTCTGGAATCGGAACCGATGATTTCGGTGCCGGAGTAGGGACAAGTGCCAGAGTAGGAACAAGTGCAGGCATTGGGTTCGGGGGAGTCGATGGATTAGGAGGCGGCGATGACCTCGATGGTGCACACTGAAGAACGATCAGGATGCATGAAGTCCTTTTACGTTTGTCTTTTAAACTATGCTCTCATTTCGCGCGTGAACTATGTTTTATTGTTTAAATTCAAACTCATTTGCCGGAATCACTGTCAAATTCTGACTATGTTTTATTGGGAGGTTTTTCGGTTTGCGGATCGATACGGTGACGCCCGAATAGACCCCGCATTTACGACCCGTATAATAGCATCTTCTGCGATATCTTTTTATACGGATCCGTTTTGGGGGGTCTGCCTCTCTCTGCACCTGCGTCGGTCCGCAAAAATCGTTTTTCGCAAACAACGACTTTTGCGGGTCGGCATTAGAGCAACTCTAGCAGACCCCGCAAAACATACAGGCCCGGCAAAATTCCGGCGAGTATGCGGGCTCGGTCCAATATTCCGGCCAGAACAGAGCCCGCATACTCGCCCAGCCCGTAAATTTTTTGCCGCGGCCCGCAAACTGCACGCCCCGACCACTATATCTACTGTTCCGCGACTCGTTTGCGGGTCGAAACCTTATCCCCCGCCGTTTACGTATAAAATAAGACAAAATTTACGAAACGTAAAATTACGGTGCATTGATGTTAAAATAGAGGGGGGTGAAGAATAACTATTCCTCACCGAGGGGGACGAATAGGGCGACCCAAATAAAATGTCTATCCATCGCTGACCCATCACTTTTTTCAGCTGACCCAAATAAAACATTGCACCTGCGTGCTCTTGATGGAGCAAACGATAGGCTGCACCTGTTCAACGCAAACTTGTTAGAGGAAGGCTCTTTCGACGCTGCCATTGACGGTTGCGAGTGTGTGTTCCATGCGGCTTCTCCAGTTTTCTTCGCTGCCAAAGATCCCAAGGTTAGTTACTACTGTGATCTTTGTATGCATAATCAGTAAGCATATATCTCTGTGCTGATCTCAAGATACATTCAGACGACGACGTATCACTTCATTTTCCCGTACAGTCATTCTCACTAAGCATATATGTAATACACGCCTTCCAGGCTGAGTTACTTGATTCAGCAGTCAGTGGAACGCTTAATGTTTTGCGTTCCTGCAAGAAGGCTTCTGTCAGAAGAGTGGTCATAACATCGTCTATGGCTTCTGTTATCGTCAACGGGAAACCAAGAACCCCTGATGTAATTGTTGATGAAACATGGTTTTCACTACCAGAGCTTTGTAAAAAGAATCAGGTAACGTACCCCTTTGTAAATTGTCCCAAAACTATTTGTGGTCGTGGAAATTTTTATAGTCAACTGGTCTTGTTTTGCTTGTATTTATGTTAGTTGCCCATGTTATTTCTTTTTTTCATATTATGTTTTCATTTACTCTAACATCGCTTCAAGATGAGACATGCAATACAAGCTCATACCCTGCCTTCGCAGAATATGATGCAGACATCTGATACAACACACACGTGTACATGTAAAAAGATCATGCACAAAAGCGAATGATAAGGGCTGAGGCTGATCCATAGACTACACCGACATCCATGTTGGGTGAACAAAATTCTTGGACGTCAACTCCAAATGTGCACAGGTCACCTAAACAGTTGTCAGTGTTCTGTTGAACAAATAGACCATGTCTACTTGTCTAGAGCGAGTGAGTACGCTGTCGCTGGTAAATAATTTGCAATGGAGATGAGCATTTTTGTTGTTCTTAAAAACATATTCTAGCTAAAATGGCCAAGTAAAGCTGCCGCCCCCAGTACTAAAGGCTATAACGTTATTGCCAAGTCCACGTAACTAAGTGTAAAACATATTGGAGATGGTACGAGGGGGTAGAAATTAGGGTTCATCTGAATGATTGATCATGTATCATGAGCGGACATGCACCGAAAGAAGATATGTCTATTTGTTTCGTGTTTATGACAGAATCCTACATGGTTAAATTAACAATTTGATCTTTGTCTTTGACCACTAAGCAACTGCAGTTGCAAAAACAACCTATGCATCGGTCCACTGGGAAAAGTTAAACCCGTTGTGCAGAATATATACAACAATACAATGTCAAATAAATGTTCCGGTGGTTACTTGTTCACTTCACTACGAATCCCACACTTGCACCTATCAACATGAACATATCTTTTAAAAATAGTGATACGCATTCGGTTCGCTGTATTGAATATATAAGTTTAATTAGTTGTAATATTTGCCTTCTAGAAGAGATTTCATGCTTTATATCAGTTTAGCTTGACAAGTGGATATGATACTCAAGTTTTTTTTGCTTTGGTTTATACCGTCTTCATTTATTTGTACTTGAAATAGGTACATGGACCATATATAATTTATGTTTGTTCTCCTTCAGCAATGGTATACCTTGTCTAAGACCCTTGCAGAGGAGGCTGCTTGGAAGTTCTCTAAAGATAACGAACAAGAAATAATTGTAATGAACCCCACAATGGTCATTGGTCCTCTGCTGCAGCCTACACTTAACGCTAGTGTTGAAGCAGTCTTAAACCTAATCAATGGTATGTGGTTTGACCTATTCAATTTCCTGAATTCTCATACCCATTTTTGTGTTATTTTCAAGATAAAACACCCATTAACTAATGCAATGCAAACACAAAGAAGATCAACTTAATCGATAAAACTAAATAATATATCATCTTTTATCTTTTGAATAAAGATATGATTCAGTGAAAAATAATATAAAAGCATATATACAAGAGCAACTACTCAATTGCACCACTAGCACCTAAAACCCGATAGCTAACCATAAAATGCCTTTCTCTTTTGTTTTGATAAATCATCCTAAAAGTCGATCGGCAAAAAAGAAATAGATCAACTAGGAAACACCCTTCTCTCTCTCCCTCCCTCCCTCCCTCTCTCTCTCTGTGTGAGTGTCATATGATTAGGTTGGTCCAGTTGAATAGAGAAACACATAAATATATTGATTAGAAGAATCTCGATCATATATCAACAACTCACATAGACACCATGATTATTGTCATATTAGAAGAGGTACACTAGTGTTCATGCAACTAATACTAGCATGTATCGTGTCATGTTAATTTTATTAATCTTCTAAACACCTTTCTATGAGAAATCTCTAAGCACTTTGAATAAGGGAAATACATTGACTGTGTTTCTTATGCTACTTCTTTTTCTCAAGTTTACTTGAGAAATGGAAAACCACATTGATGGCTTATTTATGTCCTATTGGTAAGCTTCAGTTCCTTTTCTTAGACTTCTCACCGTGGAGTATCATGCATCGCCGACTAGGCATTTAACTACTTGTGGTATCATATTAGAATATAATATAGTAGCGTCCAATCTAAGAAAACATTAATTTCATAGGTCTCATGCTGCATTTATCTCCCTAAGGATCTAGAAAATAGTAAATAATGTTGTCTAAAATACTTTTTTATTGAGAAGCATGGTATACACGCGAAATATCACACACACACACATACATTCCTTATAGAGACACACGCACACACACTCTCTCTCTCTCTCTCTCTCTCTCTCTCACACACACACATGACCGTTATGAGCACCACCGAGAGACTGAGACAACATGCCTTTTGATTGACGAAGTCACCACAAGCTTCTTATTGTTGGAGAGAAGTGCTCCATGCAATTAGACCAATGTATTTCAGATCTCAACAAGAAATCAAAGAGATATGACCCAAATCCTTCTTATTTTCTTGTAGGATCATCTCCTACATGCCCTAATTATGCCCATGGCTGGGTAAATGTCAGAGATGTGGCCCTGGCACATATCCTTGCATATGAAGTTCCTTCAGCAAATGGAAGATATTGCATTGTTGAAAGAGTTGCTCACTACTCGGAGCTTGTCAAGATCATATGCAAGATGTATCCGAACATTCCACTCCCAGATAAGTAAGTTGACTTCTTTGCAAGCCTCAAATGATGCCCCCATTTGTGGATTATGAACCTCAGTTGTACGTTGTAGAGTGTTGGATATTCCTGCTGCTTATTTTAACTATTTTTGTCAAGTGACTAAGTATAATAAAAGGATCTCATTCCATAATACTACTATAAAGCCGTCATAACTGCTAAAGTGGTCCATTTTCGTAGCTCGTTAAATATTTCTTATATTTCTTCTTTGCAGGTGTGCAGATGATGAACCACTTTTTCCAACCTACCAAGTATCCAAGGACAAGATAAGAAGCTTGGGTATGGAACTGATTCCTCTAGAGACTAGCATTAAAGAGACTATAGAAAGCTTCAAAGAAAAGGGTTTTGTTGCATTCTGAGTCTAGATATTTGTGCAAATATAGAAATAAAAAGTTTATGTTTATTTGACGAGATAATCCCTGCTATACCTAACCTGTACTTATTCAAAAGATACACTTGGTGTGTGCGCTGCCACAATTTATATTTACAATCCTATGCCTCCACACTCTACCCCACCCTTTCTTTATTTTCTCAACAACTTAATTGTGACAACAATCTTTGACTTCCTAGACAACTGACTATATGCACCAGATCACTCGTGCAAGTGCATTAACCCCGGCATGTGCACACACACAAGTTCTATTAGAAAGAAAAGCATGTGCACATAGTATCACCCAGCTAATCACCTGTCACATCCTAGATTTTTCCCAAACCTGGTATGTAAAAAAACATAGGGAATTAAAGTTTTTCAAACAAAACTTTTTGATTGATTTCTTGCTGAATGAATTTGCTTGATTGATTGATCATTAGGTTGAAATCCTAATGCAACTAGTGGAAACCTAGCTAGCCAATAAGTGGAACCCAAGCTATTTGAAATATAATTGGGGAAGCATTTCAAATAAGTCCCAAAAATGTTTCGAAGTAAAATTATTTCCCTAAATGAAATGGTTTGATTTTGGAACTGAAAATCAATTCCGAAATCAATTCAAAAAATGGGGTATTATATCAAATTTTGACTTTCATTTGTCTTTTGGCAGGAATTATAATTCCACAAGACCAAACAGTGACCTCGACCCTTTGCTTATAAAACCACATGTTAACAATTTATACAGAACTATTACTTCCCCAGTTTGAATTAATTGACGCAGCCTCTATACAACCTCTATACAATATTGTGTAGAGCCCGCGTCAATTAATTTGGATTACAGGAAGTAGTTAATTTTAACCATTTTCAAGAATAAATACTTGCCCTCTCATTTGTGTGAGCCACAGTTTTAGTCGAACTAAAACCATGTCAATTATTTTGGAATGGTGGGATTACTACATTCTCGCTTCTGATTATGATTCAAAGAATACAAACTCACATGGTAATGGCAAATTATACAATAACATCGGATTTTTAGGACCCGTTTGGTAACCCATATCCATCCCAACTGGGTTGTGCGAAAAAAAAAAACGTGTGTTTGCTTGGCTGAGCTGCATCAAATCCTCGCATGACACAAACCTTAAAGAACTCCTCACCCATGCCCGCTAGGAATGGCCGAGTCGGTTGTTTCTAGTGAGCCAGGCTGAGTCGAACCACATGGAACACACGTCGTGATTGGTGAGTCCTCTTGCACGAGAGGAAGCTCCTTCTCTAATATTCTTTTCTTAGGCTATTCTAATCTACACAATTATGTGTTGATTCAAGGTAAGTTCCACAAGAAAAAAGTGCACACCGATGTTATTGTTCCAGTCAAACGACCGGTTGTAGTTGCGTAAACCGAAATACTCAATTTTGTATTCATATTTAAAGCTATTTTGGATGAATTTCATCAAATTCTTTGCGCAGGATCGTCCCGTTTGAATTTCTTTTTACCAGTAGTTTTATCTCGACGTTTCACACAACTTTCATGTTGAACTTTCTCTATTTTGATGATTGTAGATGAGTAGATCTACATTTTTCTTCTATACTGTAGGAATACATATATGTGTGGTGCAGCGACGCTCAGATTTTAGATAAGGTCCACATGAAAAATATGCACATCGATGTTGTGGTTTCAATCAGACTACCGGTTCATAGTTTAGACTGTAAATGCGTAATTCTTTGTTCATGTTTGAAGATATTCTGATTGAATTGCGTTAAATTCATCATGCACTGTCAGCCATTTGAAATTCCCTTTTACCACTAATTTCATCTCAACGTTTCACACGATTTTCATGTTGTATGTTTCGACGAGTATATGTGTATCTTCTTGTAATGTACTAAGATGGTTATGTGATGATTTATTGTTTAGACGAAACTCACAGTGAGTTTGTTTTTTCTCACTAATCATCTGTGATAGTCTGACGTATTAGGGATAATAGACTACCCATATCAACAAAGAATTTCTTCTTTTTCGGGAGACCATTCGAACAGAACTTTCAAGTTAAGTGTGCTTGGCTTGGAGTAGTTTTAGGATAGGTGACCGACCGGGAAGTTGGTCCCGGATGCGCATGAGTGAGGACAAAATACGCAGAAAAGACTAGTATTGATCTGTGGGGTCAGTCTAGATCCCGTCAGAAGTAACGACCATCGACGGATGTGTCCGGAACGTTACATCATCTTCAACCTTGTCGGATGGATGCCATGTTGTGCCCGATGTCGTCACCAATGTCATTACTCTTGGCCTCCTCGCCCACAACCAACATATATGCCATCAAACACTGAATGCTTTATCAGCCTAGTCAATGCATGCAATCAAACATAGTCAAAAATTGCTCTCCTGATGCAATCAGTCTACATGCAGCTAGTACTAAAAGCAAGTACGCAAACTGCTAAAAACGATCCTAGCGTTCAAACTGTGTGTGCGTGTTTGTTTGGATCAAAACATAAAAAAGGGCCGGTCCTGAGGATTCGGGGCCCGGGACAGAAAAAGAACCAGAGGCCCTTTAATATAAATATGCAAATATGATTCAATACATATATTATACACGAAATGTCCCTTCTTTGTCACAGGATTACCCTAGTTTATTTGTTTTTTGCAGGTACGCTAGTTTCTTTATTCATTAGTAAAATTTGGTTTCTTTTATATATATAACTCCCTCCGTCTTCTAATATAAGACGATTTTAAAGTTCAATTTGAACTACAAAGACGACTTATCACGTGAATTAAACATGAGATCATAGTCACTCACACTGTTATCATCCGTGTTGATGTCAATATTATCTTCAGTAGGATCCTATCTTCTAGACTAAAATTCGGCAACTACCGCCGACTAGTAGTGGATTCCTTGAAGTGGTTGTTCCTTTATAAACTAATCAATGAATCCTAACTGTGATTCTATTAACTCATGTATATGTTCTCCTTTTTTATAACAATCAGATGCATACCTTTGTAGATGACATGATGGTGTTGAAAAAAACAAAATTAGGCAATTGAAAATTGACACAAAGACATGAACATACTAGATCAATCCAATAAAATCTCTGCAATTATCCTCGAAAAATTATGGTAAAATCACTACCTTCTCTTTGCTGCATGGGAACGGAGTGGGTATGTCTACCTCTCCGATGGAGTTGTGTGGTTATGGCGTGGGAAGCATGCCAGCAGGAGGCAACGCTGCTGTTCATGGCAGGATCTGGGCGGCGGCGATGAGGCGTCATGGGAGTCAGTTTGCAACCTGATGAGCGACGCAGCCGCGAGAGATCCAATCGCTAGTGGAGTCCTAGTCTACCCTCTCTACTGCGATGCATCTGTTAGGTTTTTTAGGGTCGATGCCTCTGTGTGATACGTATAGGAAGTTGTCGATCCAATTGGAATCGGTCGATGCTCAGCCTCAGGCTATGCTCCCTTGAACTCGGTCAAGGCCCATCAGGGTTGTTTTTACCGCAGCATACTAGAGACGCAGGCCTAACAAGTACGTATCTGGTTGCCCCCCCCCCCCCAAATCGGGGGCCCGGGGCGGCCGCCCCCTCTGCCCCCCTCAGGGTTGGCCCTGCATACAAAAAAACTCCGCTCAACAAGCCGACTCAAACCTAAAACTTGTATGCTCCTTGTCTGTCTAGATGCATTTCTGACGCAAATTTGCGCGTGATTTACGTCCACGTCAACACGAGGCAGACTCGTATGCGTCCGCTCGGTGTCTGCGCAACCTGCGTATAACCACCACTTGCGGTTTTATTAACAAGGCCACCTAATTCGGACCCGCATGACAGCGTGTGGAAACATCCCGGTCCTCGTCTTTTATATATTAATTCAAGCTTGTGGGGAGGGACCGACCTCATCCACTTCTACTCCCCGTCCACATTTGGCCAAGCTTGCTCCCTCGTCCACAACAGCAAAGCCTTAGCCATGTGTTTCTTCGGCAAGCATGCCGGGAAGCTCGACGCCGGCGCCAACTTGTTCCATGTGCCTCCCTACTGCCCCGCCTCCATCAACATTTGAGATGGAGTCGCGTGCTGGCAGTGGTCGCCGACCACGGGACCGGCTATACATCCTAGTACACCAAGCGCGCTGGGACTAGCAGTACCACCAGCCGCTACCCTATCTGGATGTTAACATGTCCCACAGCTGACACCTTGACACGCACGGCATCTCCGTGTCCGCGGTGCTGTGGGTGTAAAGGAAGGAGGCACGGGAGGAGGAGAAGGACTGCCGGGAGCAAGAGGAGGAGCCCGCGCAGGGCAGCATTGCCTCCTGGGGAGCAGACGACAAAGGAGTGGGCGCGGGAGGCATGTCAGACCGCATTCCCGTGGGCTGGGGCGTTGCGAGTCTTTGTCAACCTCACCGGCGATGACAGTGACGCCAGAGTAGATGACACCGATGGAGCATGTTTAATTATGTTGTAAATTTGGAGTATGTTTTATTGGTTCATCGCTTGGCAGCCATTTAACTTTTAATTATGTTAAATTTAAACGCATGTTTGACTTTTTTTTTGTCCATGCGTAAAAAAAAACATCGGCCTAGTGTTAGGCGACGCGGCCGACCCAAAAGAAAGAACACATCCGTTTGTTCAGCTGATCCAAACAGATAAAAAGCAGCAACAAGATAATATTCGCCCATTTGAATCGATGCCTTGGAGTTGCTCCTATTGTTCTACTAGGTCTGCCCCTTTCTTCTCGGTCAGCTTGAAAGGAAGGGGCGTAGTAAACTGGTTCGGTCCATGGAAGGATGCCTCGGCCGCAATCTTAACAGCTTGCTGGGTGGCGTGCACCCAGTCCTAGTAGACGTAGCCATCACGGTCGTTGCAGATGGTGGATGCTGATGGGAATAAGCCATGCTCAGGTCCATGGTGACCGGCGTGTGCGTACGTGTCAAGTCTGTGGTGACCGAGCGTGTGCAGGTGTGTGTGCGTGAGTGGATGTTCGTTAGAGATAGTCACGGAATAAAGATAGACGTTGGCGATCCATGCGGGTTCCAGCCGCGCCCAGCGCGTAGGAGCGCGTCGTGGGCGTAGGCGGCGCATGCGGATCGTGGGGCATGTATGTGCGCATCGTGGGTGGGTGGGCAGCGCGTATAAAACCCATCCCTCCTGTACTCTCTCTTCACCCAAAGTTGCCAGTCATGTAGCCATCGTAAAGAGAAAAAGATTAGGGCATTTGAGCGCCCACCGTGGCGTTCGTGCGCTGGTCCGAAATTTCTTGTGTCTTGTGTCTTCTTCTACCTCTAGCCGAGAGTGAGGGAGGGCTGCGGTTCCAACAGATGCCACCGAGCCTCCCGCTCCCGCAGCACGCACATTGCTGAACCTTTCGGTGGGCCTAGGTCCTCCGGGTCCAGGGCTTCCGACGCCATGGAAGGGCTTGTTGGCCCTTGGGACATCGTTCCCCGGCGTAGTTATTGTTGCACATGTTCAGTGACGAGTCCCCGAGCACGTAAACGGCCGGCACAGCTCTCGTCGTCTTACCAGGCCGGAACCCGGCGAGAGCACTGAGCACCATGACAAGGCCAGCAACAACACCCTTCATTGTAACAAGCCAGTCCAGACTCCAGACTATTAAGTACAATACAGCTGAGGATCCAGTACAAGGCTCAAGATCAAGCACAGGAAGCAAGGAGGAAGAAGAGGGATGCCACGCCTTTCCCCAACACAGCGGTTCTATAAACTCAGGCACGCACACTTTTAAAGACGGGTCCCGCATAGGCCCAGCCACACAGCGTGTCATCGGGAAGTGATCCAACCGTTGCTGGCACATCGGACGGCTGGCTTCTGTGCGCGCGTGGAGCGTCTAGGCGATGCTCTGCTTCAGCCTCCTCTGCGCTGCCCTCTCTGTTCTGCCTGGGCATGCTCTGCTTCTGCTCTGCTCGCTTCGCTGCTGCTGCCTTAGCCAAGCGACTTCTCCCATTTCTTTCCCCGCGTATGACATTCATCTCATGGCCATGTGGCACCCCATTGTCTCTATGTCTGCCTTGCTAATGTACACCTATTTGATCAGTACTCACGACCGATTGCAATTAAGGTAATAGCAAGGGGCAACTGCTTATAATCCCAAACTAGTACTCCCTTTGTTGGGAATTACTTATCGCACAAATTAATAAAAATAAATGAACCTAGAATTAAAATACATGATACATCCATTTTTATAACAAGTATTTTCGAATGGAGAGAGTAGTTGGTGAGCCCAACATGCTTGTTTAGATAGCAAATTTTACCGTTGAGTAGATAGAAAACTAGTTTTATGTGAAGGAGTGTCTAAAACTCATCTAGATGAGATATAATTTGATCTCATTCATTTGGAAACAAAAACATATACAAAATAGTACCACAAATCACACCAGCACACGCATCTTATAGCATCACATCCAATAACCATAAACGTGAATGAGACATAACCGAGCACACGACCGAGGTAATAGAGGGCATTCTCTTTCCCGTTTTTATTTTCTTGTGCCAATAAAGCCCCAAGAGATTCATGCAAGGTCGTGGTGTAGAGTATAAGCTCCTTTCCTGGTATCGGCGTAGCTAGGACCGTGGATTGAGGAGATAGCTTTTGATGCCATCTAGGCATTTAGCAGCACCTTAGGATGCATAGCCTGGTGACCCAATGACCTTTCCAGAGTTGGAAGTATCCGTCGCCCTAATCTAAGAAAGAAGCCACTATAAGACCGCTTGCCATTCAGAAGCCTCGTTTTCCTCGCTCGATCTTTCTTTATTCCTGAGGTCACACCTCTGCCATTTTACCCTGAGTTTCACTAAGGCATATAACCCCATTCGGTTAAGAGGAATCTTATCATAACTAGCGGTTGGTATCGTATCACCGCCTTCGTCCTGAAAACATCTGCAGAGCTAAGCCAGTGTAGGCTAAAACTCAGCTAAATGAGTTATAGCAAAACCGTTTATCTGATTTTTAGGTAAACCAGCTCTAATATTTTTCTGCTAATAATCGTGTTTATAGAGCATTACGTTAGGGTTGGAAAGTGTATTTGTTCAGTTTCATATTTGTTTCGACCTTGATTAGAGCATTATTGTGATGCACACAATCATTATTCCCTCGTGGGGGTATCGGCCCACTAGTGCGCTGTCTGTGTCTTCTGATCCGTGTGCGCCTTGTGTCGCTGCCTTCCTTATGCCCTCCCCATTGAGGGAGTCCGGGACTAAGGGGTCCTCATGTTGTTGGTCTATCTCTATGGGCCGGACAGGTGGGCCGCTCTATGACTATTACTGAAGGGCCGAGCTATAAGACGATGTCGTGTTTAGGAAGAAAACCTCCGAAGCCTTGGTGTGTGTTCCAAGTCAAGATGGTAGAATTGGCATGTTTATTCTTTGATGGTAACCGATCATATGTAACCCTAGGTACCGCTGGCGTCTATATAAACCAAAGGGTTTTAGTTCATAGGACACAAAATCATTATCCTATCCATCTAGAGTTTAGTTCATCTGATCTCGTGGTAGATCGACTATGCAATCGTCATACACACATCAATATAATCAAGCGAGACGTACGGTTTTACCTCTTTGAGAGGGCTCGAACCTGGGTAAATATTGTCCATGTGTTAACTGTTTCCCGTTGATCCAAGATCCACAGCTTGGGACCCCCTACCCCAGATCTACCTGTTTTAACACCGACATTGGCGCTTTCATTGAGAGGTCCAACATGGGATCGCCAAAGGACCGATGGCTCGCTTAGTCATCCGCGATAGCATCCACACCGCGGATGTCTTCGCCCCCGGCCAGCTCTTCCCGTTCGGCATCATCGTTCTACATGTCGATGTGGTCGGTCACCTCGACGAGATCGTCGGCTTCGCTCCAGAGCAGAAGATCAGGTTCGACAACCTAGAATACGCCGCCGATGCCCGGAGCGATCTGGTCCTTACATGGCTCTCAGCCTCACCCGATGAGCCCGGAAACCCCGAAGCTTTAACTGCGGGCCTCCTTCGCGACCCCTTCACCAGGTTGAGTCTTAACTCGGATTTCACTTTGAGCTCGGATCCGATTAAAGCGTCCGAAGACCAGGGTTCAACCTTTGATCGAGCATGCTCCCTCTGCCGACGCGCCGAAGGTCAACTCCACAAGGATTCTAGAGACTAGTCCGGCCGACCTCTCGCTATTGAATGAGACGCTGGCCCGGATCGAGACAAATCTCGCCACATAAAAAAAAGTGTAAACTCGCCACCCCAAGGAGATGGCGAGAAGATACGCTGAAAATCCATCGACTAAGTCCAAGCGGACGAACTTGGGAAGAATCGAAGCTCGGAAGACAAACTCAAAAAATAAACGCCGCCATTTGCACGGCGCCGCACCTGTGATGACTAAAAACCTTAACCTAAACTATTAACCGAACCGGGGCACTAGGATTCGTCTCTCCGCCACCGACGGCTAGAGCGGCAGGTAGAGAGGAGACAAATCCACAGGCTCGCTGGTGAAGATTGTAGGATAGAGTTTGCCTTAGCCGCTTAAAGTTATAGGATGATTGACGTGCTCTGCCTTTGATATATTGTTCACGGGAATTTACTTTTGATTAATTGATGACATATATAATTAACGAGAAACATGGCAGTTCGTTCTTGTCTGCACGACTTTTTGAAAAACATAATTACGCCAACAATGATGTTGCAAACAAAAAATATAGTCCTTCCGTTCCAAAATAATTGTTGTTATTTACTGTAATATAATTTTGCATTATAATCAATGAAATTTAGTATAAATTCCCCTAATTTTCAGCGATGAATCCAGCATACATTTTCAATTGTGTTCCATCTGCATACCCATTCAATTCAGCGGCCGGCGGGCTGTGCAACCGGACTTGGTCAGACAAGGCTGTGTGAGTATCACCGTATCTTCGTTCTTCACCACTTAATCGCTCAATAAAGCTCACATATGTTGACGAAATCAAAACACCAAAAAGTACGTAGGTCCAAACTTATTGACATCCAAGTCTAGAAATTAGCAACCTGTAGCTCTCAAAGCTGACACGCAGAAAAAAATACTCTCATAGACGGTGATCAATATTGAAGCTTTCTCGCATCTACTACTTACAACATGAGTAGCTATATATACACCTTGGCTTGGCATATCACCTATTCCCAGTCCATCATTCACAGTTAACCAGCTCTTACATTTCGTAAGATCAACACGGCATTGCAGAAAATAAAGCCTGACCTAACATGGCATCCCAAGCCGTCGAGAGCCATCGTGTCGGCGCGGAGATATTCCGCGGCGACGACGCCATCTGCAAGAAGAAGTCCGTGGAGATGCTGGAGGAGCTGGGCCTCCCCGCTGGCCTGCTGCCCCTGGACAACATAGAGGAGTTCGGATACAACCGTGTGGCCGGCTTCATGTGGCTTGTGCAAAGGAAGAAGACGGAGCACACGTTCAAGAAGGTGAAGCAGACCGTGTCGTACGCCGGCGAGGTGACGGCCTTCGTCGAGCCGGGAAAGCTGAGGAAGATCGCCGGCGTGAAGACCAAGGAGCTGTTCCTGTGGCTCAGCGTGGTGGAGGTGTATGTTGAGACTAGCGTGGCCCCTGGTAATAAGGTCACCTTCAAGACCGGCACCGGTCTCTCCGAGACCTTTGATGCAGCTGCTTTTGCTCTTGGAGAATGAGTAATTGTGGTGCTATGGTATTGGTTGCACAAGTTTGTGCCGGATATAAACCCTTGCGATGCTTGTAAGTCGTCCTTCTTGTTCCACGCCTGAATGAATAAAGGCAAATCCTATTCCCCCGAGCAAATGCACATCCCCTAGGAACTCTTTGTGCCGGCCATATGTTGGGCCACTGGTTCTATTTTCATGTTATATTTATATTTATTTACCCTTTTTCTTTCCAATTTTGGTCGGTTCATTTCATTTCATTTATATTTTATTGCATTTGCTATTTATCTTTTTTTTTTCTTTCTATTTTGTCTACATTGTTTTTAAAATAATACTCGATGAACATTTTTTACAAGTGGGGATGAACGCTTTTGCAACACATCATGTATATATTTTTAATACAGGGTGAACATGTTCCAAATACTCATTTTTATTTGGTAAACTTATTTTAAATAGACAAAAATGTATTTTATATAGCAATGAATATATTTTTAATATAAGATTAATATATTTCAAATATCTAATTATTCTTTTTTAATACAAGCTGAATATTATTTCCAATTCATCATGAATATTTTTGTAAATATGCAGTGAATGTTTTTCTAAAATTTGTGATGAACATTTTCATATTTACAAATAGGCACATTCTTTTTATTTTTTGAAACATAATTTAACTTTTTAACTTATTTCTATAAAAAATATGAAATTTTCACAAACACATGACATGGCCCAGTTCAAAGACTGAAGGGCGCACATCAGCTCGGGAGCTACTTTTAGGTGTTTCAGAAGCTCCCTGGCACCCACGTGCCAACCCTCCTGGGCCGATCCATGTAGAGTGATATCGATAGCATTTTTTCAACTCCTATAAAAAACGAGTTGGTGGTGATGGTGTGCCTGCCATCCGTCAACTTGAACCATCAGATTTATATCCGGCGGATCGGAGCCCACTTCACATTTGCTTGCTCCATCCACCCTCACCGTATCCATCCAGTCAACCGAAAGCACTCGATTGTTCTGGAAAATAGGAGAAAATAATGAAACCGAACTGTGTAGTGGCCACAGCCACTCCACACATCATCGGCGTCGGGCGCTCCAAGCGCCTCTCCCGAGTCCTCTCTACCATAGCAGCCCCACTGCTCACTACGACCTCCACAACGCCACCCTCCTCCCCGTTGTCTCCTCTCCTCGGACGACAACATTAGGAAGTACGCCGCTGGCGCCGCCTGTCCCCCAAGTCCGCGACTCCTCTTTCACCTCCTTCTCTGATAACGCAGCCACTCCTCCCACCACCTTCCCTCTCCCCTACCCCATATCCAACACCGACATCGGCAAGTACGCCATTGGCGCCGTCCGCCCCATCCTGTTCCCCTCTTATGATGCAACCACTCAGCCTCTCACCACCACCTCCTCCTCCTTCCCCTACCGTCTCCACCAATGTCTACATCGCAAGTATGCTACCGGCGGTCCGACGATGTCCTTCCCCGACTCCGTGATGCCTCTCATGAATCCTCCTGTCATGCAGAAGTCCCACAGCCACCGACTACACGCTACTCATGCTCGGTGGCGACATCACCTATTCGTCGAGTCCGAGTACGAGCTGTTGGGGAACGTAGCATAAATTCAAAATTTTCCTACGCATATTCAGATCTTCCTATGGAGAGACCAGCAACGAGAGAGGGGTAAGAGCATCTTCATACCTTTGAAGATCGCTAAGCGGAAGCTTTGCTAGAACGCGGTTGATGGAGTCGTACTCGCAGCATTCCGATCTAGTGCCGAACTACGGCACCTCCGCGTTCAACACACGTGCAGCCCGGAGACGTCTCCTGCACCTTGATCCAGCAAGGAGGAGGGAGAGGTTGGAGAAGAACTCCAGCAGCACGACGGCGTGGTGTTGATGGAGAGACGAGGTCTCCCGGCAGGGCTTCGCCAAGCACCGGCAGAGAGGAGGAGGAAGAAGGGCAGGGTTGTGCCGAGAGAGAGGGAAAAGTCTATCTCCCAATGGCCAAAAGTGTCCGGTATATATAGGGGAAGGGAGGGGCTGCGCCCCCATTGAGGGTTTCCCTCTCCTGGGGGGGGGGGCAGCCCTAGATGGGGGCTGGTGCGGCGGCCAAGGGGGGAGGAGGGGTGTGGCGCACCCCTGGTGGGCCTTAGGCCCACCTGGCTTAGGGTTTGCCCCCTTCCCTCTCCCCTGCGCATTGGGCTGAGTGGGGAGGCGCACCAGCCCACCTAGGGGCTGGTTCCTCTCCCCCACTTGGCCCACCTTACCTCCCGGGGTCGTTGCCCCCCTTCGGTGGACCCCCGGGGCCACCTCCGGTGGTTCCGGTGGTCCCGGTACGTTACCGGTGATGCCCGAAACACTTCCGGTGTCCGAAACCATCCGTCCTATATATCAATCTTTACCTCCGGACCATTCCGAAGCTCCTCGTGACGTCCGGGATCTCATCTGGGACTCCGAACAACTTTCGGTAACCTCGCATAACAATTCCCTATAACCCTAGCGTCACCGAACCTTAAGTGTGTAGACCCTACGGGTTCGGGAGACAGGCAGATATGACCGAGACACCTCTCTGGCCAATAACCATCAGCGGGGTCTGGATAACCATGGTGGATCCCACTTGCTCCACGATGATCTCATCGGATGAACCACGATGTCAAGGATTCAATCAATCTCGTATACAATTCCCTTTGTCTGTCGGTATAGAACTTGCCCGAGATTCGATCGTCGGTATACCAATACCTTGTTCAATCTCGTTACCGGTAAGTCTCTTTACTCGTTCCGTAGCACGTCATCATGTGACTAACTCCTTAGTCACATTGAGCTCATGATGATGTTCTACCGAGTGGGCCCAGAGATACCTCTCCGTCACACGGAGTGACAAATTCCGATCTCGATTCGTACCAACCCAACAGACACTTTCGGAGGTACCCGTAGTGCACCTTTATAGTCACCCAGTTACGTTGTGACGTTTGATACACCCAAAGCACTCCTACGGTATCCGGGAGTTGCACAATCTCACGGTCGAAGGAAAAGATACTTGACATTAAAAAAGCTTTAGCATACGAACAATACGATCTAGTGCTATGCTTAGGATTGGGTCTTGTCCATCACATCATTCTCCCAATGATGTGATCCCGTTATCAATGACATCTAATGCCCATGATCAGGAAACCATGATCATCTATTGACTAACGAGCTAGCCAATTAGAGGCTTGCTAGGGACACATTGTGATCTATTTATTCACACATGTATTACTGTTTCCTGTTAATACAATTATAGCATGAACAATAGACGATTATCATGAACAAGGAAATATGATAATAACCATTTTATTATTGCCTCTAGGGCATATTTCCAACAGTCTCCCACTTGCACTAGAGTTAATAATCTAGTTACATTGTGATGTATCGAACACCCATAGCATTATGGTGTTGATCATGTTTTGCTCATGGAAGAGGTTTAGTCAACGGGTCTGCAATATTCAGATCCGTGTGTACTTTACAAATATCTATCACTCCACTCTGGACATAGTCCTGGATGGATTTGTAGCGGCGTTTGATGTGCTTCGTCTTCCGGTGAAACCTGGGCTCCTTGGCTATGGCAATGGCCCCAGTGTTATGACAGAAGAGTGTCATTGGACCCGACGCGCTTGGAACCACTCCAAGGTCGGTGATGAGCTCCTTCATCCAAATTCCTTCATGAGCTGCTTCTGAAGCAGCTATGTACTCCGCTTCACATGTAGATGCTGCCACGACTTCTTGCTTGCTGCTGCACCAGCTCACTGCCCCACCATTCAACACATATACGTATCCGGTCTGTGACTTAGAGTCATCCGGATCTGTGTCGAAGCTAGCGTCGACGTAACCCTTTACGACGAGCTCTTCGTCACCTTCATAAACGAGAAACATTTCCTTAGTCCTTTTCAGGTACTTAAGGATATTCTTGACCGCTGTCCAGTGTTCCATACCGGGATCACTTTGGTACCTCCCTACCAAGCTTATGGCAAGGTTTATATCAGGTCTGGTACACAGAATGGCATACATTAGAGAGCCCACGGCTGATGCATAGGGGACAGAACTCATCTTCTCTCTATCTGCTGCCGTGGTCGGCGACTGAGTCTTACCAAATCTCATACCTTGCAAAACTGGCAAGAACCCCTTCTTTGAGTTTTCCATATTGAACTTCTTCAATATCTTGTCAAGGTATGTACTTTGCGAAAGACCTATGAGGCGTCTCGATCTATCTCTATAGATCTTGATGCCTAATATGTATGCAGCTTCTCCAAGGTCCTTCATTGAAAAACTCTTGTTCATATAGGCCTTTATGCTCTCCAACATCTCTATATTATTCCCCATCAATAATATGTCATCCACATACAGTATGAGGAAAGCTACAGAGCTCCCACTCACTTTATTGTACAGACATGCTTCTCCGTAAACCTGTATGAACCCAAACGCTTTAATCACCTCATTAAAGCGAATGTTCCAACTCCGAGATGCTTGCACCAGCCCATAGATGGACAGCTGGAGCTTGCACACTTTGTTAGCACCCTTATGTTGGAATTATGCCCTAGAGGCAATAATATATATAGTTATTATTATAATTCATGTAACAAGATAATCGTTTATTATCCATGCTATAATTGTATTGAATGAAGACTCATTTACATGTGTGGATACATAGACAAAACACTGTCCCTAGCAAGCCTCTAGTTGGCTAGCCAGTTGATCAAAGATAGTCAGTGTCTTCCGATTATAAACAAGGTGTTGTTGCTTGATAACTGGATCACGTCATTAGGAGAATCACGTGATGGACTAGACCCAAACTAATAGACGTAGCATGTTGATCGTGTCATTTTGTTGCTACTGTTTTCTGCGTGTCAAGTATTTGTTCCTATGACCATGAGATCATATAACTCACTGACACCGGAGGAATACTTTGTGTGTATCAAACGTCGCAACGTAACTGGGTGACTATAAAGATGCTCTACAGGTATCTCCGAAGGTGTTAGTTGAGTTAGTATGGATCAAGACTGGGATTTGTCACTCCGTGTGACGGAGAGGTATCTCGGGGCCCACTCGGTAATACAACATCACACACAAGCCTTGCAAGCAATGTAACTTAGTGTAAGTTGCGGGATCTTGTATTACGGAACGAGTAAAGAGACTTGCCGGTAAACGAGATTGAAATAGGTATGCGGATACTGACGATCGAATCTCGGGCAAGTAACATACCGAAGGACAAAGGGAATGACATATGGGATTATATGAATCCTTGGCACTGAGGTTCAAACAATAAGATCTTCGTAGAATATGTAGGATCCAATATGGGCATCCAGGTCCCGCTATTGGATATTGACCGAGGAGTCTCTCGGGTCATGTCTACATAGTTCTCGAACCCGCAGGGTCTGCACACTTAAGGTTTGACGTTGTTTTATGCGTATTTGAGTTATATGGTTGGTTACCGAATGTTGTTCGGAGTCCCGGATGAGATCACGGACGTCACGAGGGTTTCCGGAATGGTCCGGAAACGAAGATTGATATATAGGATGACCTCATTTGATTACCGGAAGGTTTTCGGAGTTACCGGGAATGTACCGGGAATGACGAATGGGTTCCGGGAGTTCACCGGGGGGGGGGGGGGGGCAACCCACCCCGGGGAAGCCCATAGGCCTTGAGGGTGGCGCACCAGCCCTTAGTGGGCTGGTGGGGCAGCCCAAAAGGGCCCTATGCGCCTAGGAAAGAAAATCAAAGAGAAAAAAAAGAGGAGGTGGGAAGGGAAGGAAGGACTCCCACCCACCAAACCAAGTCCAACTCGGTTTGGGGGGGGAGCCTTCCCCCTTGGACTCGGCCGACCCCCTTGGGGCTCCTTGAGCCCCAAGGCAAGGTCCCCTCCCTCCCACCTATATATAGGGAGGTTTTAGGGCTGATTTGAGACGACTTTTCCACGGCAGCCCGACCACATACCTCCACGGTTTTTCCTCTAGATCGCGTTTCTGCAGAGCTCGGGCGGAGCCCTGCTGAGACAAGGTCATCACCAACCTCCGGAGCGCCGTCACGCTGCCGGAGAACTCTTCTACCTCTCCGTCTCTCTTGCTGGATCAAGAAGGCCGAGATCATCGTCGAGCTGTACGTGTGCTGAATGCGGAGGTGCCGTCCGTTCGGTACTAGATCGTGGGACTGATCGCGGGATTGTTCGCGGGGCGGATCGAGGGACTTGAGGACGTTCCACTACATCAACCGCGTTCACTAACGCGTCTGCTTTACGGTCTACAAGGGTACGTAGATCACTCATCCCCTCTCGTAGATGGACATCACCATGATAGGTCTTCGTGCGCGTAGGAAATTTTTTGTTTCCCATGCGACGTTCTCCAACACCTTAGGGTCGACAAAACCTTCTGGTTGCATCATATACAACTCTTCCTTAAGGTTCCCGTTAAGGAACGCTGTTTTGACGTCCATTTGCCAAATTTCATAATCATAAAAGGCGGCAATTGCTAACATGATTCGGAATGATTTCAGCTTCGCTATGGGAGAGAAAGTCTCTTCGTAGTCAACTCCTTGAATTTGTCGAAAACCCTTTGCGACAAGTTGAGCTTTGTAAACGGTTACATTACCGTTTGCATTAGTCTTCTTCTTGAAGATCCATTTATTTTCTATGGCTCGCCGGTCATCGGGCAAGTCCACCAAAGTACATACTTTGTTCTCATACATGGATCCTATCTCGGATTTCATAGCCTCAAGACATTTGTTGGAATCCGGGCCCGCCATCGCTTCTTCATAGTTCAAAGGTTCACCGTTGTCTAACTACATGATTTCCATCACAGGGTTGCCGTACCACTCTGGTGCGGAGCATGCCCTTGTGGACCTTCGCGGTTCAGTAGTAACTTGATCCGAAGCTTCATGATCATCATCATTAACTTCCTCTTCAGTTGGTGTAGGCGCCACACAAACAACTTCCCGCGCTGTGCTACTATCCTGTTCGAGAGGGGTGTATTTACCTCATCAAGTTCTACCTTCCTCCCACTTACTTCTTTCGAGAGAAACTCTTTCTCTAGAAAGGATCCGTTCTTGGCCACAACGGTTTTACCTTCGGATCTAAGATAGAAGGTATACCCAATAGTTTCCTTAGGGTATCCTATGTATACGCATTTCTCCACTTTGGGTTCGAGCTTTTCTGGTTGAAGTTTCTTCACATAAGCATCGCAGCCCCAAACTTTAAGAAACGACAACTTAGGTTTCTTGCCAAACCATAGTTCATACGGTGTCGTCTCAACGGATTTAGACGGTGCCCTATTTAAAGTGAATGCTGCAGATTCTAATGTGTATCCCCAAAATGATAGCGGTAAGTCGGTAAGAGACATCATAGATCGTACCATATCTAATAAAGTGCGATTACGACGTTCAGAGACTCCGTTGCGTTGCGGTGTGCCAGGCAGCGTCAGTTGTGAAACGATTCCACACTTCCTTAGGTGTGTGCCAAACTCGTGACTCAAATATTCTCCTCCACAATCATATCGTAGACACTTAATTTTTCTGTCACGTTGATTCTCGACCTCACTCTGAAATTCCTTGAACTTTTCAAATGTCTCAGATTTGTGCTTCATCGAGTAGATATACCCATACCTACTCAAATCATCGGTGAGAGTGAGAATATAACGATAGCCACCGCGAGCTTCAACGTTCATTGGACCACACACATCAGTATGTATTATTTCCAATAAGTCAGTCGCTCTCTCCATTATACCTGATAATGGAGTCTTAGTCATCTTGCCCATGAGGCACGGTTCGCATGTGTCAAATGATTCAAAATCAAGAGACTCTAATAGTCCATCAGTATGGAGCTTCTTGATGCGCTAAACGCCGATATGACAAAGGCGGCAGTGCCACAAGTATGTGGGACTATCATTATCAACTTTACATCTTTTGGTACTCACACTATGAATATGTGTAACATCACGATCGAGATTCATCAATAATAAACCATTCACCAGCGGAGCATGACCATAAAACATATCACTCATATAAATAGAACAACCATTATTCTGTGACTTAAATGAGTAGCCGTCTCGCATTAGGCAAGACCCTGATACAATGTTCATGCTTAAAGCTGGTACTAAATAACAATTATTAAGGTTTAAGACTAATCCCGACGGTAGATGTAGAGGTAGCGTGCCGACGGCGATCACATCGACCTTTGAACCATGCCCGACGCGCATCGTCACCTCGTCCTTGGCCAGTCTCCGTTTATTCCGCAGTTCCTGCTTTGAGTTGCAAATGTGAGCAACAACACCGGTATCAAATACCCAGGAGCTACTACGAGCGCTGATAAGGTACACATCAATAACATGTATATCACATACACCTTTAACGTTGCCGACCTTCTTGTCTGCTAAGTATTTGGGGCAGTTCCGCTTCGAGTGACCCTTTCCCTTGCAATAGAAGCACTCAGTCTCAGGCTTGGGTCCATTCTTTTTCTTCTTCCCGGCATCTGGCTTACCGGGCGCGGCAACAGCTTTGCCGTCTTTCTTGAAGTTCTTCTTACCCTTGCCCTTCTTGAAACTAGTGGTCTTGTTGACCATCAACACTTGATGCTCTTTCTTGATTTCTACTTCTGCAGACTTGAGCATCGAGTACAACTCGGGAATGGTCTTTTCCATCCCTTGCATGTTGTAGTTAAGCACAAAGCCTTTGTATCTTGGTGGGAGAGACTGGAGGATTCTGTCAATTATAGCATCATCCGGAAGTTTGACTCCAAGTGAAGTCAGACGACCGTGTAACCCAGACATTTTGAGTATGTGCTCACTAATAGAACTGTTCTCCTCCATCTTACAGCTAAAGAACTTGTCGGAGACTTCATATCTCTCGACACGGGCATGAGCTTGAAAAACTAGCTTCAGCTCCTGGAACATCTCATATGCTCCGTGTTGCTCAAAACGCCTTTGGAGCCCCGTTTCTAAACTGTATAACATGCCACACCTAACTAGAGAGTAGTCATCACTCCGCGTTTGCCAGACGTTCAGAATGTCCTGGGCTGCTGCGGGAGCGGGAGGGTCACCTAGCGGTACATCAAGGACATAAGCCTTTTTAGCTGCTTCAAGGATGAGCTTCAAGTTGCGAACTCAGTCCGCATAGTTGCTACCATCATCTTTCAGCTTGTTTTTCTCTAGGAATGCGTTGAAATTGAGGTTGACGTTGGCCATCTACAATATTTATAAAGACAAATTTTAGACTAAGTTCATGACAATTAAGTTCATTTAATCAAATTAAGTATGAACTCCCACTTAAATCGACATCCCTCTAGTCATCTAAGTGATACATGATCCATGTTGACTAACCTGTGTCCGATCATCACGTGAGACGGACTAGTTACCATGGTGAGCAACTACATGCTGATCGTATTCAACCATACGACTCATGTTCGACCTTTCGGTCTCTTGTATTCGAGGTCATGTCTGTACATGCCAAGCTCGTCGAGTCAACCTAGGTGTTTCGCGTGTGTAAATCTGGCTTACACCCATTGTATGCGAACGTTAGAATCTATCACACCCGATCATCACGTGGTGCTTCGAGACAGCGAACCTTCGCAACGGTGCACACTTAGGGGAATACGTTCTTGAAATTTTAAGAGGGATCATCTTATTATGCTACCGTCGTTCTAAGCAATAAGATGTAAAACATGATAAACATCACAATGCAATCATATAGTGACATGATATGGCCATTATCATCTTCGCCCTTTCGATCTCCATCTTCAGGCATCGCATGATCATCATCGTCACCGGCGTGACACCATGATCTCCATCATCATGATCTCCATCATCGTGTCTCCGTGTAGTCGTCACGCCAACTACTATTATCACTACTACTATAGCTAACCGTTAGCAATGAAGTAAAAGTAGTAAGCACATGGCGTTGCATCTCATACAATAAATTAAGACAACTCCTATGGCTCATGTCGGTTGTCATACTCATCCACATGCAAGTTGTGAAACCTATTACAATAACATGATCATCTCATATATCATACATGCAACATCACAACTTTGGCCATATCACATCACATGTCAAACCCTGCAAAAACAAGTTAGACGTCCTCTAATTGTTGTTGCAAGTTTTACGTGGCTGATTTGGGTTTCTAGCAAGAACGCCTTCTTACCTACGTGACAGACACAACGATGATATGCCAAAGCTATTTAACCTTCATAAGGACCCTTTTCATCAAATCCAATCCGACTAGAGTAGGAGAGACAGACACCCGCTAGCCACCTTTATGCACGGTGTGCATGTCTGTCGGTGGAACCAGTCTCACGTAAGCGTACGTGTAAAGTCGGTCCGGGCCGCTTCATCCCACAATATCGTCGGAAAAGAATAAGACTAGTAGTGGCAAGAAAATTGACAAATCATCGCCCACAACTTTTGTGTTCTACTCGTGCATAGAATCTACATATAGAAAACCTGGCTCGGATGCCACTGTTGGGGAACGTAGCATAAATTCAAAAATTTCCTACGCATATTCAGATCTTCCTATGGAGAGACCAGCAACGAGAGAGGGGTAAGAGCATCTTCATACCTTTGGAGATCGCTAAGCGGAAGCGTTGCTAGAACGCGGTTGATGGAGTCATACTCGCAGCGATTCCGATCTAGTGCCGAACTACGGCACCTCCGCGTTCAACACACGTGCAGCCCGGAGACGTCTCCCGCACCTTGATCCAGCAAGGAGGAGGGAGAGGTTGGGGAAGAACTCCAGCAGCACGACGACGTGGTGTCGATGGAGAGACGAGGTCTCCCGGCAGGGCTTCGCCAAGCACCGGCAGAGAGGAGGAGGAAGAAGGGCAGGGCTGCGTCGAGAGAGAGGGAAAAGTCTATCTCCCAGTGGCCAAAAGTGCCCGGTATATATAGGGGAAGGGAGGGGCTGCGCCCCCAATTGAGGGTTTCCCTCTCCTGGGGGGGGCAGCCCTAGATGGGGGCTGGTGCGGCGGCCAAGGGGGAAGGAGGGGTGTGGCGCACCCTGGTGGGCCTTAGGCCCACCTGGCTTAGGGTTTGCCCCCCTTCCCTCTCCCGTGCGCATTGGGCTGAGTGGGGAGGCGCACCAGCCCACCTAGGGGTTGGTTCCCTCCCCCACTTGGCCCACCTTACCTCCCGAGGTCGTTGCCCCCCTTCGGTGGACCCCCGGGGCCACCTCCGGTGGTCCCGGTACGTTACCGGTGATGCCCGAAACACTTCCGGTGTCCGAAACCATCCGTCCTATATATCAATCTTTACTTGCGGACCATTCCGGTGCTCCTCGTGACGTCCGGGATCTCATATGGGACTCCGAACAACTTTCGGTAACCTCGTATAACAATTCCCTATAACCCTAGCGTCACCGAACCTTAAGTGTGTAGACCCTACGGGTTCGGGAGACAGGCAGACATGACCGAGACACCTCTCTGGCCAATAACCATCAGCGGGGTATGGATAACGATGGTGGCTCCCACTTGCTCCACGATGATCTCATCGGATGAACCACGATGTCAAGGATTCAATCAATCCCGTATACAATTCCCTTTGTCTGTCGGTATAGAACTTGCCCGAGATTCGATCGTCGGTATACCAATACCTTGTTCAATCTCGTTATCGGTAAGTCTCTTTACTCGTTCCGTAGCACGTCATCGTGTGACTAACTCCTTAGTCACATTGAGCTCATGATGATGTTCTACCGAGTGGGCCCAGAGATACCTCTCCGTCACACGGAGTGACAAATCCCGATATCGATTTGTACCAACCCAACAGACACTTTCGGAGGTACCCGTAGTGCACCTTTATAGTCACCCAGTTACGTTGTGACGTTTGATACACTCAAAGCACTCCTACGGTATCCGGGAGTTGCACAAGCTCACGGTCGAAGGAAAAGATACTTGACATTAGAAAAGCTTTAGCATACGAACAATACGATCTAGTGCTATGCTTAGGATTGGGTCTTGTCCATCACATCATTCTCTCAATAATGTGATCCCGTTATCAATGACATCTAATGCCCATGATCAGGAAACCATGATCATCTATTGACTAACGAGCTAGCCAATTAGAGGCTTGCTAGGGACACATTGTGATCTATTTATTCACACATGTATTACTGTTTCCTGTTAATACAATTATAGCATGAACAATAGACGATTATCATGAACAAGGAAATATGATAATAACCATTTTATTATTGCCTCTAGGGCATATTTCCAACACGAGCTGCTCCCTGAGGACCTATGACCTATCAATGTATGCATTAGAGTGTCACCCACGACTACGAGCTTCGCACCTGGGTCCTCTTCCAATCGATTCTGTCTCGGAGATGGCTGGTCCGATGTGATGTTGACATGGAGGTACTATGCTTTGGTATTGCCTATCCTTCCCAATCACAAGTTCAGATTTTTCTATAAACCACTCATGTAGCACAGTATTAATCAATGTGCAGGCATATGGGATTCACACTCTTCAAACTACACCGCAAAGAAGCCACACAATCTTCAGATAGATTGGAGTGTGTGAAGGTCCGATTCACTCGTCACAGCTAGTCAACATCTAATATGCTTCATTGAGGACCAAGGTTTCTGTACGTCTCGCCAATCCTTGCTTCATCTCTGCTAGGCAATACTTAATTACTTGTGCAATTGGATATGTGTTCTGGTGGTAACAGATGGAACTGTCTTCCATTGTATCCATATTCCATAGGCAGCATCTAGTGGTTTTAATTTCTTATCTAGGATCTTCTTGCGAAATGGAACTTTGAGTATTTGAAATGTTGGTGTACACCTCCTTGAACTGGTATTTTCAGACAGGGAACTCTATGTTGCTCTTTCTGGAGCTACATCTAGAAGTAATAAATATTCTCTCGGATAATCAAAAGGAAGGCCAGTCCATCTTGATTGCAAATATTATAAACAAATGGTCTATAATTAAGTCTCAATGTGTAGTCCAAGGTATGAATCAAGTACAATTTGGTAGCTGTAAAAAACAATTATTCTAATAGGGCTAGTCATCTACAATTGCTTCCCGTGGACGGTTCTGAAGTTTGTGCAGTGGACTTTTAGCAAACATAACTTTGCATAATTGCTTTAGTGTTCATGATGTTTTTGTAAAAAAAACATACATGTGCTCGAATTATGTTTGGTAGTTCTCTTTGTTACTCATTCTGTTTAAATTTTAGATGACGCCAACAGCAGGTCTCTTTGTCATCAATGCCCCTCCTTTGGTTGGTAGCTCCACATCCAGTTGTCCAGGTCACACCTCAAATAATTTTTTCCTTGGTGTTTGTTAGCTGCATTTTTTTGGGTGGAAACTTGGTTGATTTAAGCATGTTACAACAGGCCCTTACAAATTTTGTGTAGGTACAAGTACAATCGCCCTTGTGTATACACATGATTTCAAAGCATCTCCTACTGTACATTTTGTTTCTTTGCTCCCTACAAAATGTATTGGAAGTGATGTACATTCTTTATGGTTTTTTAAATACTATAAAAGCTTAGTTTTTCCTTTATCTGCATGTATCACATGTAGTTATGTGTGCAGTTGTGTTTGCATGATGTTCTTTTGGGTGACCAGATAGATGAAGTGAAAACCCCAGAACTAATATTGTTGGTGCACTCTTTCCTGAAGATGGGTCAGTGGTTCGAAGATGATGGCGGCTGGTAAAACGTGTGCGTGAGGTATGCGTTTTAGGTGTGCTACACCGGCTGTTGTTCCCGACACGTTATGTTGATGGATTGGAAACAACAGCGGTCTTAGATATGTGGAGTGAGAGCACTCCACATTATTGAGTTTATAGGTATGAGTGGTGGCTTTGGGTGGATTGATGTATACCCTTGTTAGACTTTTGTGGAATAATTAATAAAATGGATGCATGCATCGATTGGTGCAGAGGCCGGGGGTTTAACCTCCTTTTCTAAAAAAAATATGTTTTGAGTAAACAACTAAAAGAAGGGCGCCAGATGATTCCATGGCGTGATCTAAGACATGTAATTAATTAACTGGGACTAGCTGTGTGAGTTATTTCTAGAATGTTTCTTCTTTTCATGGTGGCATTGTATAGAAGTTCATTTTTCTTGTGCATATGACAACCAAAACATTCGGTTAAACACTTCTACTTCATTCTTGTTTGTCCTGGAACCATTTTTAAGTGTATACTCAAGCTATAGTATGGATCATGTTTGGATATATTAATTGCTGCAATTTATCTTCGCATTTAAGTCTGGTGTGCTACTGGCACAAATTGATCAATGTTGACTTCCTGGATGAACGGTAACCAAATAACTTGCTTGCTTTCTACAACATTTTCATGGAAATAATAAATACTCTATTGCAGTAGTTTGAAGGTTGTACATGATAATATGTATTTTATATCACATCTTGTGCTAGAGATTTGGGAGATATGGTGTGGGCGCAGTCGTGGCGTCTGTCACCATTCTGAGTTATCGGCTGTGATGGCCACACGTACGCCTTGCAATTATCAAAGCCAATGTTGGAAGGACTTTGACTCATGGCAAATCGTTTTACATAGTAGTCTAGCTTAGGGAGCCCCATTCTTTCTACTTGTATATACTCTCTTTTGGGTGCAAGTTATAAATCAAGCATTTTATTTTGTATTTTCCTTTTTCATCATTTCAGCTTAAGGTGACGAAGGGTTTCCTTATGATCGGTGCGGCATCAATCTTCTCGGTGTTGTGGAAGACTAAGAATAAACCCTGCTTTCTATGTGTTCATCCAGAGACCCAACAAGGCAACAACTGTAGTTTTGTATGTTTGTCGGTTCTGAACATCTTGGGCAACCTTGCAGAAAGGGGCTCTTCGAGGACTGTTGCGACATAGCTCCCGTAAGTTGACGATGGTGGCGAAGGAAGTGTATGGGCGTTGACATGGCTGCAATCAATGTCGTCGTCCTCCTCCTTTTTATGCTCTCATGTGTTAACCCATTTGGAATTCCATGTCCAGTTTCTTTTTTGCTATGTATGATGTCGGTTAAAAACTAGTGGATGATGTTCGTGCTCATGTTACCGATGATATGATGTAGGGAGTAGTTGTTTATGCTTTTGTGTTATGTTTGGATGGCTTAGATCCGGCCCGTATATTGGTGTATGTGCATGTGCGTAATACTGGAATTTCTCAGCAACGATATTGGGGCATGTGACCTACTTTTCTGGGAAAAAATGTGCAACTAAATAGCAAACATGACAGATGTAAAACTTTTACTGAAGAGAAAGTTGTGCAAATTCAGAGCAGCCAGAGTGTTCTTGCCCACAAGACTTCAATAATAGGTTTTGCTAATTTTTCACCAAGGGACTGCTGAATAAAGAAATATGAGACATGAACTTGCCTCCTGAGCTCAAATAATAGCAATAAAATTCAAAACATTTCTTAATGTTTTTGGCAACAGAGATGTTGGAGTGTTCTAGCCACGTGTAACATTTGGTGAAGAAAAACATTCATGATGGTATACAAAAATAAACAAAACTGATACCCAAAAAAATAATCCCTCCCGTCCCACAATATAAGACGTTTTTTGTAAGCTAACATACTTTGCAAAAAAAATGACTTATATTACGGGAAGAAGGGAGTATCTTTAAAGTTTTTAACCGTTTTTTGCAGGGCACCATGAATATTGTCGCCTCATGAAATTTTGCATGTAACTATAATACTCAAACATGTATGTTCACAAAAAAGTAATGTTGCTATTTTGTTTGCATTTATTATTAACTCTTATACATGTATGCTCGGGAACAAAATTGAATATCGGGAGAAAGATATTAATATCTATTACCCGACACGGGTCAATTTGAACACATACATAGTAAAATGATTTTTTTATGTTCCATGCAACGCAAGGGCATCTTACTAGTATTTCCTAAAGGGTATGTTCGATCGTGTTTGAAAAAAAGAAAAAATCATGCATTAAAAAATGTTCGTGAATTTTGAAAGAAAAATATGATTTTGAAAAAAATCTTTATTTTTTTTACCAAAATTGAAAAGAGGTCACCAAAATTTGAAAGAAGTTCATCAAAATTAAAAATAAAGTCATGAATCTTCAGAAATAGTTCATCGATTTGAAAAACAAAATTCATCAAATTTTGAAAAAGTTCATGTATTTGCAAAAAAAAATATCAAACAAGGAAGAAGAAAAAGAAAAAGGGAAAGGAAAAAAGGAAAAAGGAAAAAAAAAGAAGGAAAAAGTTGAATGTTACAAGATCTTGTCGGGTGACGCCTGGTTACACGTGCGTGCCTCGATGAGGAAGGTCATCGGTTTGATTCACAAACGGCGTATTGTTTTTTTGATAAAACGCAGGAAACAAAATGCTAGATGGGCCGACCAACACAGCGGTGCTTCAGGCGGCCGTTTGAAATATAAACAATTACCTGAAGCGCCAAATAGAAAACGCCTATGGGCTTGTTATCTCCTGCCGAAACACTGCGAGGTATACCATCGTGCCATAAATTTTTCTGTAGTTGATTGTGAACGCTGCCAGCATCAACGGTCACATGCACTTGCAGCCACTACCGCCAAAAAATAATCAAAAATTGCAACCTGATTTGGTACTCCTCGTCGGCTTCGAGAATTGCCCAATAGGCCACCTCAATAGCCGAGGAAGTTTTCTTATCAAAGCCCGGGAATTCAAAATCGGGCTAGTCTTGAGCCCCATCTTGAACTCGGTTGATGCCTTTTCTCTAGAAAAATGGCATCGCAATTCCGTTCTAACCATAATTTCCTTGACCTGCAACCACCAGCAGCAGCAACTCTTGTTTTTTTTCTGGGCAGGACACGCACCATGAAGCAGCACCGCTCGCTATGTTCATATGTGTGGGAACCATGAAGGCAATCCTTCTGGATCGCAACAGATTAAACCACATTTCACAAGCAAAAGACATTGGATGAGGAGGTGGTCAATAAATTAGGGAGCTGATTGCAGAGAGGGCAAACTAGAAAATGGATCAGGCCTCCACTTGGGAGTATACGTGGCCGTCCATCGGCCTGGGCCTAACCAAGTCCGAGATAAAAAAATCCTAGGCCTGAGCTGGCCCGGCCCGGCCGTCGGCCTGGTTTTAGAGCCGAAGCCTGGCCCGTTAGTGACAAAGCCCGCCGGACGCCTTCCCTAAAACGTAAAACAGTCAAACTCAAGCTGTTCCCACGTGTACTTCGGGCTCAAATCTCTTAGGCCCAAGCAGAGCCTGCGGGCAAGAACGGGCCAAGTCGGGTCGGGCTTTTTTGGGCCGGATCGGGCCGGGTATCCCATGGCAGGTCTACTTGGGAGGCGATCTGATGTAAAGCAACGATTACACTTCACCAACCCCTCAAAAAAAAAAAAAAAAGATTACACTTCACCAACCGACAGTAAAATAGAGTCCTTCCGGAGATGTTCTGCAGGGTGTCTCTCCTCCATGCAAAGGAAAAGCATCCTGTAGGCCGGAGGGGACGACTAGGCACCATTCGGTGTAAGTTTCTGTTTGTAAAGATCACTCTCAGCGGTTCTGGGATAGAGAAGATTATTCACATGAGAGGTAGGAGGCAAGTCATCTGAATTTCGTGCCAACCGGCTAAGAATTCAGCAATTGACGGTGTTTTACAAACTAAAACATGACCAGGAAGCACTTCCGTTGGATTTTGCTCTTCATCCTGGTCGCATTGTACCGATTATTGACTCTTGCCTCCATGACCGAGCAGAGCATGGCACCATGGGCCCAACCAAAAGGGAGCGTATTAGGCGCAATTTCCACAGGGCTCCTGTTATTGGGACATCTATCTCATCAGAATGAGGCGCCATGGCCATTGCCCACGACACATCTTTTGGTTGCCAGAAAGAGGTTAGGCACTTCCGCAGGAATCGACATCTGGCCACCACCATCCGATTTTCAGAGCATCATTGACAAGTTTCAAGTTGTGTGTGCCTCATCCCCCAAGCTCAGTCGGGCGACACACTTGATCCCAGGTGACTCAGACAGTGGCCGCCGTTTTACATTCTCTGAACCTCGCCAAAGAAAAGCTCTGCATATTTTATTCTGACATTTGAAAACCCATGGAGGGAGATCCATGTGATAGATGGCAATGGCCGAGAGGTTTTTTCTTCATGCAGGTTCAGGTATGAACTTGAATGGTTTCCTCAAGTTAGCAGCAATGAAAAAAAGAAAAACCGCAGAGGAACGAGAGGGATGAAAATCATGCAACGTGTTGTCTTCCTCAAATTAGTACTCCCTTCGATTCATAATAAATGTCATAATTTTAGTTTAAGTTGAACTAAAACCACGACGTTTATTTTCAATCGGAGGGAGTACTACCTTTACAAAACGGTCATAGGAGCAGCAGCACCAGCGGTGGTTGTTGGGAGATCGCTGTCTAGGGATTTCTTTTTGAAAAGGTCTAGGGAATGCTTCGAGCTCGTAACTTTGGACTTAATTACGTGCAGCACCAATGCCCTATATTTTGAACCAGCTAGCTCGTACTTTTTAAGTTCCAATTCCCGGTCGGCATCAACATGGATGTGGATTATATCCAGATTAGCTTCTAGCCTTCTAATCTGACGGCCGAGCAAATTAAGGCTATAGCCTACATCCATTTGCACATGCACCCGCGGACCGATCGACATGGAGCACACGTTGAGTCAGGCTTACGTGGCCAATCATGCATCAAGCGATTGCATAATTACATGAACCTAATCCATTCAGCAAACATTCCTTATCCTGTCTACACCGTCAAATGATTAGGCATCTTTGTCGGAGCAACAAACTTGTGCCTGTTTAGCTGTACATGTCCTCTGTTTGACAATTGATGTGAGGAAATATTTGTAACAGATGGGATCGGCTTGTAAATTTTTGGATACAAACACCAAACGTGCTATACGTCGGTCGACGGATCTTTTTCAAAAGGACAGTGCACTGTGTCGGTGCGCCGGCCGGACGTAGGCCGCACGATCCACCAACCCTCGCACGTCCGCACCGTTGGATTTTCATGCAATATTTTTTTTTCGATGCAGCAAAAATTCAACGCGATGCAGCAATTTTTTTAACGGTTGCAACAAAAAACAAAAAGTATAGCAAAAAAATATCTATGTGGTCGTAGCAAAAAAACGAAGCTCATGGTGTGTGGTAGCAAAAGTCAAACGCCGGTTGTAACAAATATCTACGTGAACGTGTATACAATTTTTTAGTGAACGGTTGTAGCAAAAAATGATGCCGATTGTAGCAAAAATTAACACGATTGTAGCAAAAGTAAAAAACATCGATTGTAACAAAAAACCCGACGAGCTGGAGTTGCAACCAAACGTATATGCAATTTTTTTACCAGACAAATGTAGCAAATAAAAATACTTGTAGCAAATATGTCGCTGGTTGCAACATTTTAGACGGAAAAATGTTACATGTGCAGTCAGCGCTCAGCGCGCGGGTCGCATGTGGTCGGCCGAACAGGCGCACCGGCCAGAAAGGTTTCCCTTTTCAAAATCATGGTCCTAGGAGGGAGAATGGCACTGAAGATAACTAACCGACATGTCATACACCCGAACGCGGGGTAGTTAAGTCACTGAAGCTGCCTTCCAAAAAATAGCCCCACAAGTGTAATCGTTGAGGCAGCAGGCGCCGCAGGTGTTGGGAAATCGCTGTCAAGGAATGCTTCGAGCTCGTAACTTTGGACTTACATGCACGCAAGATCACCGAGGGAATGCTTTGAGCGACGTAGCGGCCGGCCCTGGTTCCTTCCGTTACGCAACACCAACGGCCTAGCTTCTGAACCTTTTAAATTTCAGCCTCCGGTTGGCATCAGAATGGATGGAGATCTGCTATTCAAGTACTAAGTTTTTAACCTGACAGTCAAGCAAATTAAGCCTATACACTACATCTATTTGCGCATGGAGCACATGTTTAGTCAAAGTCCTACGTGTCCAATCATCAAGTGATTGCACAATTACATGAACCTAACCCACCTAGCATGCATTGCTTATCCTGTCTAGTTATGGTCTTATTTGTTGTAGCAACCATGTGCCTGTTTAGCTGCGTATGTCCTCGTTGTCAACCACTCCTATATACGTACTATATATATTAGTGCTAGTGCTAGTGCTAGTATATATAACCTGTCTCCCTAAATGTCGTGCCTTGTACAACCAGAAAACATTCATGTTTCCTGAAGTCATGGCTGCATAGAGAAAGTGAACATCCACTAATAAGTTGTTGCTGCCATGGAGTTCGGAGGCGCCTTCTGGAAGTTCGGATCGGGTTGCAAAATTTAAGGTTAACAGCAGCCACCACTGTAGAACATTAAGCACGAAACAGTTTAGGCCTCTTTTGGTTTAAATTATGAAAAAGTGGAGAAAGTACATAGGAATACATTTTTTCCCGGTTCAAAAGAATGTTTTTTTCTTCTTCAAAACGTAAGATAACCCCGGGTCTCTGCATAGGTGGATACATGCAACCTTATATTCTTAAGATATATATAATCCAGTAGCCGAACAACATTGATCCAAAAAAATGAAAAGAAACCCTCAGACTGATGTCTCACGAGAGTAACTCCATCAGATAACCACTAACCCTATAATATAAGATGAAATCAATAAAAAACACAATTCTTCGAATACGCTTCCAGAAAGGAATCGTCGTACGTGCGTCAATGATGACGAGTTCATCACAAGGTTAAAATTTGGATTCTCGTCTCAGAAATCAAGCTTCAGTCTACCACCTTGAGCAAAGACACGACACACTTGCGCATCGACACAGCGTGATCAGAGATCTTGTGTTTCCATCGAGTGCATAAAGTCATCGTTGAAGCCATCATTGTTCGAGAATTCATCCGATTAATCAGTTAATTGGTCAGTTAATCGCTACTCATGAGGTGGCCGAATCAAATAACACCTATTCATCATGTTAACTTGTCAGGCTGATTAAATGGTTTGTCAGACCGATTAAATGTGTGTTATGTTGGAATTATGCCCTAGAGTCAATAATAAATATAGTTATTATTATAATTCTTGTATCAAGATGATCGTTTATTATCCATGCTATAATTGTATTGAATGAAGACTTATATACATGTGTGGATACATAGACAAAACACTATCCTTAGCAAGCCTCTAGTTGGCTAGCCAGTTGATCAAAGATAGTCAGGGTCTTCTGATTATGAACAAGGTGTTGTTGCTTGATAACTGGATCACGTCATTAGGAGAATCACGTGATGGACTAGACCCAAACTAATAGACGTAGCATGTTGATCGTGTCATTTTGTTGCTACTGTTTTCTGCGTGTCAAGTATTTGTTCCTATGACCATGAGATCATATAGCTCACCGACACCGGAGGAATGCTTTATGTGTATCAAACGTCGCAACGTAACTGGATGACTATAAAGAAGCTCTACAGGTATCTCCGAAGGTGTTCGTTGAGTTAGTATGGATCGAGACTGGGATTTGTCACTCCGTGTGACGGAGAGGTATCTCGGGACCCACTCGGTAATACAACATCACACACAAGCCTTGCAAGCAAAGTGACTTAGTGTAAGTTGCGGGATCTTGTATTACGGAACGAGTAAAGAGACTTGCCGGTAAACGAGATTGAAATAGGTATGCGGATACTGACGATCGAATCTCGGGCAAGTAACATACCGAAGGACAAAGGGAATGACATACGGGATTATATGAATCCTTGGCACTGAGGTTCAAACGATAAGATCTTCATAGAATATGTGGGATCCAATATGGGCATCCAGGTCCCGCTATTGGATATTGACCGAGGAGTCACTCGGGTCATGTCTGCATAGTTCTCGAACCCGCAGGGTGTGCACACTTAAGGTTCGACGTTGTTTTGTGCGTATTTGAGTTATATGGTTAGTTACCGAATGTTGTTCGGAGTCCCGGATGAGATCACGGACGTCACGAGGGTTTCCGGAATGGTCCGGAAACGAAGATTGATATATAGGATGACCTCATTTGATTACCGGAATGGTCCAGAAACGAAGGTTTTCGGAGTTACCGGGAATGTACCGGGAATGACGAATGGGTTCCGGGTGTTCACCGGGGGGGGGGGGGGGCAACCCACCCCGGAGAAGCCCATAGGCCTTGGGGGTGGCGCACCAGCCCTTGGTGGGCTGGTGGGACAGCCCAAGAAGGCCCTATGCGCCATAGGAAGAAAATCAAAGAGAAAAAGAAAAAAAGAGGGAGGTGGGAAAAAGGGGAAGGACTCCACCTTCCAAACCTAGTTGGATTCGGTTTGGAAGGGGAGGACTCCCCCCTTGGCTCGGCCGAACCCCTTGGGGCTCCTTGAGCCCCAAGGCAAGGCCCCCCCCCTCCCACCTATATATACGGAGGTTTTAGGGCTGATTTGAGACAACTTTGCCACGGCAGCCCGACCACATACCTCCACGGTTTTACCTCTAGATCGCGTTTGTGCGGAGCTCGGGCGGAGCCCTGCTGAGATTAGATCACCACCAACCTCCGGAGCGCCGTCACGCTGCCAGAGAACTCATCTACCTCTCCGTCTCTCTTGCTGGATCAAGAAGGCCGAGATCATCGTCGAGCTGTACGTGTGCTGAACGCGGAGGTGCCGTCCGTTCGGCACTAGATCGTGGGACGGATCGCGGGACGGTTCGCGGGGCGGATCGAGGGATGTGAGGACGTTCCACTACATCAACCGCGTTTCTTAACACTTCTGCTGTGCGATCTGCAAGGGTATGTAGATCGAATATCCCCTCTCGTAGATGGACATCACCATGATAGGTCTTCGTGCGCGTAGGAAATTTTTTGTTTCCCATGCGACGTTCCCCAACATGTTAGGCCAATTAATCATTATTGGACCACTAACTCGTGAGCAAATAAAGCCCGATTATCTCTCCCATAACACCTCCGAGCCACTCCTACTCTTAAAGAGCTTGGGTTTAGCCCTCCACCCACCCCTCCCACTCCTCTCATCCCCTCTCGAATTTGATGGCCTCCTCCCTTGTGTGTTGCCGCTTCCCCGCCTCCCTTGTGTGTTGCCGCTTTGTCATCTCCTCTATGTGCCACTACTTCCCCTCCACCTTTAGGACCATCCACCTTCGGCAATCGACTCGTTCACAAACCCTATGCGGCTGCCATCACCATTCCACTGTTTGTGACCATCGCGTGGCTGCCATCTCTTGGAGTTGCGTCCCTTAGCGGACATCAGAACTAAAAGTGTTGTTGTTATATATATGTTTGTTGATACTTCTTATGCCACATGGATGATTGTTGTTGTATACATGTGTTTCATGTATTGAGAAACAAAAATGGTCTCATTTGCTTCATATTTGACTTGCATATATTGTTCTCCATACAAAATCTGCTTCTATTGTGTTTAAAATTACAAAGATTAATGGCCGAGCCATTAATCCATTTAATAGGCCGATTCAACGACTAATCGCTACTCCTAAGCCAAGCAGCAAGCAACTACCGGTTAATGATTTCCTCAACAGTGGAAGCCATATGTACCACCAACTCTTATCCGACTATTGATGCCTCGATAACCACAGACCTGTGGAGAATACACCAAAAGATAGACGTCCCATACCACCTGCCTCCCGCCACTATCGCACCACCTTCGATCCAGCAACTAACAGGCTAGACATGAGACCTCCCTCAGAGCCACCAGCACATGCCGGTAACAAGCACTACCCCGACATCATGGGTAGCATCCGCCGAAGACTTCACTTGCTGGCAACAAGCACTATCGCGACGACTTCGAAAAAGACGCATGTGTCACCCCTCGAGCCGCGTCGAACCTGTTATGTTGATGAAGGGTACGTCACATACTACCACCAGCCTTAGAAAGGCAGTCACCAGCCTTAGAAAGGCAGTCACCACCAGCCTTAGAACCTGTTATGAAGAGACATTTTCATTGTTCCAAGTTCCGAAGAACAACACAAGGATTTTACAATCCGCTTGGACCCTATTCGCCCCTTCAAATCCCTATGTTGGATTAACGAGACTGGAATCCATAGTGGCCTAATTACGTGCTAGTTATATGTTTATATGTGGTTTAATCTTGATCTGACTCCATCTATTAGGATATCTTTGTTTATTTGGGTTTTTTGTTTGAACAAAGCACCAAAGTCTGAAAAATATTCTCGCGTTTCTCACCCCTCCTTATGCCTGCACTTAGAGCATCTCCAGCCGTGCCCCCAACAGCCCCCTCAACCATTTTTTTTCGTCGGCGAAGAAAAAACAGCCCAGTCACGCCTTAAGAGCCCCTTTTTTTGTCGGCAAGGACTAAAATTGGCCCCAACGGTCCCAGGCCGAACCCAGCGCACAGAGGGTCGCTAGGGGGCACCGGCGGAAACTTTTTTGGCGCGAACAATCTCTGGTCCGCTGAGTAAACGACTCGCGTGCGCGGTTGTTGTTCTCATCACCTCGTTTCCCGTGGGAATCAATGCGAATGGTACGCCGCCTGTCAGCCTTCCATTGATTCACAGGCGGCGCAGTGAAGGCGCGGCGATGCACGTCCCATTGGTTCCTGCCACGCGTTCACACCGCGCCGCTCCGCATGCCCGCCTGTCCGCGGCTATATAAGGTGCCCTCTCCCCACCGGTGGCAACACACCTCTCTCGTCGACGCCCGCTCCTCTCCTTCTTCGTCACTGACGCCTTCTCTCCCTTTTTCTCCCCAAAAAGATGATGTAACGCTTCCTCGACGACGGAGCGACAGCCAATGGCTTCGACCGCCATCACCTCCGCGAGGAGGAGGCCCACCTTCTCTACGACGCGAACTACCCGGCGCTGCCGGACATGCGGGTGCCGGGGTCATGGAGGCTGAGCGCCAGCGTAGTCTCGGTGCCACCACCTCCCTCTGGAGCTGACCGACGGGCAGAGATCACGCGCATCCGTTCGTCGCTGCCGAAGAGCTCGCACAACCTGCCGAGGTACGCCACCGACAGCAACACGCTGTGGACGGCATACTTCGAATGCCGGCACGCCGACGAGCTCGTCGCCACCAAAGGGGTCGAACCACGCGGCCGCCACAACTCCGAGGGGCGCCGCCAATGGTGGGGCGTCCCCGGCCGCACATTGGAGCTCGTCCTCAAGCACATCGACGACGGCAACTCGCCGAGGTACGAGTACCCACCGCCACCCGCCTTCTCCCGCCGCCGCGGCAGCTCCTGGACGTCGAGGCGGATGGAGACGGCGTCGTCCTCCTCGTCCGGCTCCCTCTCCCGTTCCTCTGGGTCGCCGACGTTCCTCCCCATCAAGCCGGAGCCGCAGAAGATGCCGTTGGGGCGGCACACGCGCAGCGCCGACATCGTCATCAACGAACCCGACGCCTCCTCCCGCCTCGTCAACCAAAGACGGAGCCGAGACTCCTCCCCGTCAAGCAGGAGCACCTGACCATGGCAGCCGCCGACGAGGCCACCCTCAAATGGGTGCGGGATGACTACGTCCGGGAGGAGATGGAGCGCTGGCGCCGAGCCCTGGAAGAGATCGCCGCCCGGCGACGCGGCCGCGAGGACCCGTTCGCCACGACAACCTAGGGCAGGGCTGCAACAAGGACGGCGGTGGAGGACAGGACGACGACGACGACAACGGCGGCGGTGACTACACCAATTTCTACAAGCTTCTCGGCATGTAGAAGGTAGAGGCGGCGGGCGCCAGTGGCAGGCGGCGGCGATGTAGTTTAATTATGTTTTTTTGTTACTTTTGTATAAATTTTAATGAAAACTATGATTTTTTTTGTGAATTTGAACCGGATATGGTCGAATTTAGGTCGAATTGTTTTTTTTCTTCAAAAAACTGTTGAAGCGACTTTTGGGGAGGACGACCGGGGGCCGAGCTCCCTACGCCGATTTTTTCATCCACGCGCCGGGGCTCTATTTCATGCTCTCGCGGTCAAATGGCTGGTGATGCTCTTATACCCAATTCCTGCATTTTGAGAAGTGTTTTTAGGATCATGTAAACAAAACAAAGCCCTCAATACACGCCAGCGTGGACGAGAATAGACAAGTCGCGGTGACAGGAAATGTGGCATGGAGAGGGGAGAGCCACGCGCGATCTGCACCAGGAATCTGATAAAACTGTGGCGCCTAGGCTAGGCGGGGTACGTAGCTGCTGCCTCCCTCTCCCTTCGGTCACGTCTCATGTGCGTGCCCGTTCCTCTCACTCAGATCCACTGACCCGTCACAAACATTTGCCACCGCCCCGATTAAAATATGGTTTCCCCAATACGGCACGCGTACGGACGAATTGCTCAGTCAGATTCATATTGTACCACCACCACTCCACAGTACACCTGACACCGCCCAGGCACTCACTGTGCCACACGACCTGGTACTATCACTCCGTGCCACGACGGTTAAATTTCCTGTTTTGATCTTTTGTATAAGTTGAAGCAGATCTAGTTTGTAATACTTTGCAATCTCATGATGAAGGGATTCATCTAATACTTTGTAATACTTTTGAAATATGATCTTTTCTTATTGCCATGAACTTTGACGGTAGGTACAACGTTTACCACCAAGGTTTCTGAAGGTAGAAAATTTATCCACATTATTAATACGGATTCCTACTGTTAAATATACTCCATCCGTCCCAAAATAACTCTCTCAACTAAGCTTAAGACAGTTATTTTGGGACGGATGGACTACTTGATGGTAGTCTATACAACTCTATCGTTAACGTATCGGACGATAGATGCCAAGAAGCATTGTGTTCGACAAAATTCTTTTTATCGATAGGACGTGCATCCCCAACGTCAGAGTGCTTCACGGTAGGCTATTATACCCTATCACAAAAACCATGACGTTAAAAAAGTTCATATTCTGTAATTTTTACAAAAACTAGAATCAGATGTGGATCAAAACACGAAATATAGCCTGCCAGGGCTGCCGGTTTAGTAAAGTCGCAGCGACTTCATACTAGTATTAACCCGAAAACTAGCAGCAGCAGCAGTAAAAAAAATGACCATGAGACTATGGGAGAGAAGATCCATCGGGGTTGACTTTCACAATGTTGTTTAACTTGACCTGACCGCAGTTGCACCGTCGAGTTTAAATAGTGTTTGTTGCGTCAGGGGAGGGGTGCTGCGGCGCACGTAACGTGACCTGGCCTGGTGTGGTGTGGTGTGGCCGGCGCCGCGCTCGCTGCCGTTTGCTTGCCGCAGCGGCGATGGTGAGCGGCTCGAGACGGCCTTCAATTCAGATTCAGGCGTTATTATCGTTTCCCCCTCCCGGCGCCGTCCGGCACTGATCGCCCATTCATTCATAGCGTGGGTAGTACCACCATACTACTACTACTACCATTGATGATCCATGATTAGTAGGAGTGCCGCTGTACTGTACTGTCTGCATTTCCCTTCAAAATGTACGCTAGTACGTACTGCAGTGGTGTTTTTGTTCATGGTTATTGTGTATGCCATGCCAGCTAACGCTGTTGCTTAACCAAACGAGTCTTGGTGTGCTTACGAATTTCAGTAGAACAAATTGCGGGAGAAGAGGGTGGATTCAGGAAGTAGCAGCATCGTGGGAGGCATATTGTTACGTAAAATGTCAATCAATCAAGCAGTCAGGCAGTCAGGCAGGGCTTGATTAATCAGCCACTCGCCGCACGTCCCCACTCCCCGGCGCTTCTTAAGCTCCCTCCCTCTCCCCGTCTCATCTTCTCCTTCGTCCAGCAACCGGGACCCCCCACCCCAACCAACTCCCCACCGTTGCCGTTGCCGTTGCCGTGGCCGTTGCCGTTGCAGAGCCCGCCACGCCGCCCATGGACTACGAGCGCATCCACGACCCGCCCCACCGCCAGGTACGCCCTCCACCCCACATCCCTCCCTTCTCATTCGGATCGGATCTTCTCGGGCTGCTCGCCGTGGCCTCTTCCCCGTAATGCTCCCTCCCTGCTCCTCCTCTCATGGCTGCCGGCTCTGGTGTTATGCGCGGTTTCTAGGCCATTGCCAGTTCGGCGCCAGCGGTCGTGGCTCGATTCGGCGATGTCGCTAGTCATCTGCAGCATAGGATTCCCTCGCGCAGTTCGTGGCCAGTCCACCGCGAGGTCTCCGCTGCTACCAACGTTCCGCATCCGTCTTGAGCTGTGAACCTCTTTTGATGACCAGTTCTTGGAAAGCAGGCAAACATACGCCCGCCGTCGCTGAATCCGATGCGCTTTCCAGCGACAGGTCCACATTTGACTGTTCCCCTCCCGCGGCGCCCGGCTTCTCTTCTTCTTCCCCTTCTCCCCCCAAAATCCGGCCTGCGTTTTTGGCGTTTCCGCCCTGAATTCGACGGTCCCTTCGCTGAAAAGCTGCCGCTTTCGCCATCCCGTTCCAGTCGATGCCGCTGCCCTGCTCTGCTCAGCTCTGTTTTGTCTTGAATTCGGCGACGATGTCAGTAATAATATGCGCCGTAGCTTTCACCGGGTGGCTTTGGAAGCGATTGGGATGGGTCGGGTGTTGTGGGTGCACGATTTTCGAAAAAGCCGGGGATCCTTCTGTCGTGATTCCGTCAAATTTGGCAATTTCTTGGTTCAGTTTGCCCCACAAAGTTCCCTACAAATGTCTCGATCCCCTTCTTTCAGCATCGCTAAATTCCTCTGCTCTTACCGTCTTCTGCAATGCAGTCGGGTGGATTCTCACCGGCCAAGCTGCGGGCAATGCTTCTCGGGCTGGAGAAGCACCAGCACTCCGGCGAGGACACCTCGCCGGAGGCCAACGACTCCGGCGAGCTCGACGACCGGAGTAAGTCCCAACTTACAGTTCATCAAATAGCATCATCTACGGTCTACTGAACACTGCTAACTCTTTGGGGACCAATCGTGTCCACAGGGAGCTTGGAATGCTCCACCTCCACCGAGATGTCCAGCAACAGTGGCCACAGATCAAGGAACAGGGCTCCGGACGACGACAGCTTCGACTCCGAGAGCAGCTCTTCGGGGCCGACCACCGTGAAGAGGCCATCGGCGGTCTCCGCTTTGCTGCCGCCGTTCTCTAGACCGACGCCGTCGAAATGGGACGATGCGGAGAAGTGGATTTCCAGCCCGACGGCCAACCGTACTGGCCGTGTGATGAGCGCCACCGGGTTTGCGCCGAAGAAGACAACGTTTGCTTTACCTGAGCACGGTGCCTGCCCGCCAGCCGTTGCTAAGGTGGTCGCCGAGGTTCCGAGGAACACCGGAACCTTCGCTGATGACTCGGTTGGTAAGCAAGAACTTCCTATGCTTTTGATGTTTGAAGTTCTTATGTTATCTCACGCTGTTTTACTACTACTACCTGATAACGACTGTGATGTGATCATGAGCTGAAAAATGCTTCTGTCGGGACTTGAGAGCAATATCTCTGCTTCATGTGTTTGGAATATCCTAACATGTGTGTCTGACTCTGAACTTTGGATGTTCAACTAGCATGTTTCATGATTGTTTATGATGCAGCATGCTGAACTGAGTCAAGGATTGTTTGCTAGTTCTTGGGCGGCAAATTTGATGTTGTGGGTGCCGGCTGAATCGGGGACAAGTAGAGCATAACATCATGATGCATTAGTTGGTGGTGCGAAAAGGCTTGACTCTGTTGTTATCATTGTAGTAGGCCTGATGTTTCCTTTACCAGAAAAGCCAATTTGCCATTATTCACCACTTATTTTCTCTTTATGCAGCAAACAGTTTCAAGTGTGTTTACCAGCTAAACCAGAAAGGAAATTTGTTATCTGTATTCTTGCTTTATTTATTGATACATTTAGTGTGCTGATGATATTTTTTGGGGGTATTCTACATCTGCAGGTTTCACGCAGCCTGATTCAATCAAACCTGCAGAAACTGCCCCAACAGTCGATGAACCTGAACCAGAACAGGCTATTCGATCTGTCTCGATGAGAGATATGGGAACAGAAATGACTCCGATTGCCAGTCAGGAGCCCTCTCGGACTGGGACTCCTATAATAGCATCTAGCCCTACTTCCTCTAGGACACCAACTCCTCAACGGAGTGTAGAATCTGGTGTTGGTACAATTGATTCTAGCAAGATGGGCATGTCTGAGGAGGAGCTGCAGTTGAATACCAGGAAAGAAATTATCGATCTCGGCGAACGGCTAGGCAAGACGACTATAGCTGCATGGGCAAGCAAGGAAGAGAGAGCTACCGCAAATTTCGCAAATGTTCCAGCTGATAAGGCTGTAGAAATCGACAGAGAGACCCGTGCCGCAGATTGGCAGGAGGCAGAGAAAGCAAAGTATCTTGCAAGGTATATTTTCTCATTCTTCATTACCTGCTAATGGATACTAGCATCAGTACTGAGTTCAGCTTGCATTGATGGCATTCTGGTCAAGCCATTTGGTCGAAAAACTAGACATATATACATGTGCAAAGAGATAGAAACTATCTTGCTTGGCCCATTTGAAGATTTGCACACTTTGAATATCATCTTGGTTGCACATTTCTCTCCATAACGAGATTGATCATTAATCATCTATAATCCTGCAATTCTTGTAGGTTTCAGCGGGAAGAGGTACAGATCCAAGCTTGGGAAAATCACCAGAGAGCAAAAATTGAAGCTGAAATGAAGAGAGTAGAGGTATATCTTGAGATGTTGACTACTTACATTATTAGCAATTGCAACTGGAGTATAAATGAAACGAGTGAAAATGAAACGAGTGAAACGAAGTGTCACTTGGTGACCTGATACTACTGAAACTTCTAATCTGAAGCCCATCTTGCATTTTTGGCCTGATCTGTAATCACTGATACTGCAGCATAAGAGGACAGCTTGGTTGCTCTGAATTGCTGAGAAAACTACTTAGTTTCTCTGAATTAACATATGAAACCATCTCTACATAGAAGTGTATAACTCATAGCTGATAGCCGAATAGATTGCAAGAATACCGAGAGAAAACTCAAGCGTCCAGCATCTAATGAAATAACTTTCCTCCAAATCGCAGGCAAAGATGGAAAGAAAGCGTGCTCGCGAGCATGACAGGCTTGCTCGGAAGATGGCATCAGCGAGACGCAGAGCAGAGGCAAAGAGGGAGGCCGCTGAGGCGAGGAGGAGCCAAGAAGCAGAGAGAACGGAGGAGCAGGCGGCGCAGATCCGTAAGACCGGGCACATACCTTCCTCAATCTCCTGCTGGTGCTGGTGCCTATGATAAATCTCATGCCTCTTAGCACCGTAGAAATGTTTCTCCTGACAAACGACCATTGTACAAATGCTACTGGCTCATCTATTTATCAGCAAGGAATGCAAAGTGTGTCGCTCGTTTTTGCCCTCTCGAATTGTCAGATGGGATAATGTCATTTACTTCGCGAATTAAAACATTGCCATGATCGCGTTTGGAGTGGGAATTCGACAATATATTTATAGCCGTAGAAAATCCAGTTTTAATTAATAAATAAGATAGAAACAATGCAAAATCCTTCCTTTCATATAAAAATAAAAAATGACACCCGTTGCATAATAAATACTCCCTCCGTTCCAAAATAACTGTCCCAACTTTGTACTAGAGCTAGTACAAAGTTATACTAAGCTTAAGACACTTATTTTGGGACGGAGTGAGTAGAAAAAATTATACCACCACAAGCACATTAGTAATGTAAGGAAAAAATAGCACGGCGCCATTGGTTTCCTATGCGGATCTTGATAATAATGGTGGAATTAGTGAGCGCGGTTCGTGATGCCACGTGCTTCCGCATCGGCCGTGCGATGCCGGATCCAACGGTTAGAAACCACTCCGCACCATACTAATAAAACGGAGATAAAAACTTATCCGCAAACCTTCCCGTTCCGTATAAATAAAACGGCTACGAGAAATCTCTCTCTCGCTCGCCCCGATCCAAACCCTAACGCGAACGATCGGATCGATCGAGCGAGGGTTCGGGGATATGATGGAGGCGCCGTCGACGCTGGAGCAGCGGGTGCCGGCGGAGGAGCGGCACCGGATCGAGCGGGTGGCGCGGTTCGTGGCGCGGGACCGGGACGGGGACCTGGCGGAGGCGCTGCTGCGGCGGCTGCTGAGGATCACGCGCAACGGCCGGCGCTGGGGCTTCCTCGCCAACGACCACCCGCTCCACCCCTACTACCTCCAGCAGAAGGTCTCCGAGCAGTGCCGCATCCTCCGCCCCCGCCACGCCGCCGACCGGTGATCGCCGGCCCCACATGCATTGCATTGCACGCACGCATCTTCTCCGTTTCTCCTGTTGTTGGTTCATTCTTGTCCCGCGATCGCATCACGTTCTTTTGCAGTATGATTGTTGTACGTGGTATGTACGTGCTCAATAACGCGCCGGCCATTGATGCGAGGAGATCGGCCGAGGGATCATCGATCCAAGGAAGCGGTCATGGTGGACTGGATTGTAATAAGAAATAGTCGTAGGGGTTCTCTCCAAGTCTGTATTAGGCCAGATGATTCTTTTAGCTTTTAAGGAGGAACTAATTAACTAATCTTGCCACTTGATTTGAGATGCATAATCTTTCATCGAAAATAAAAATAAAAACCTGAGATGCAGAATGCATCCAAGTTTTTTTGTTTTATTTTATTTTGGAATGATGCAGAATTCTGTTTATTTGTTTGTTGTTGGTTGCCCAGCATTTACTTCCTTGTTCGGAACAAATCGGATTAGCCAAGACGTAGCGTGGTTTAATTGGTTGTCGGTTGCGTTGTTATGTTCTAGACCTCCAACATTGCTTGATCGACATGCATTTGCAGTTTTACTGAACCAACAGGTCTCTTCTCGTTTCGGCCCGCAGAGGCGGAGCCAGAATTTGGATATGACCGCTGATAGAGGGGACCAAATACATACATACTTACTCATATCAGTCAAATATACATTATATACTATATGTTTCGTCGATCGTTTGGGGGAGGGGGGGGCCTTGCTCGTCCCCCTATCTCCGCCCCCTGTCGGCCCGGTTCCATCTTCTTCCATCCAAATAGGAGAAACCATCACAAACAAAAGCCTCCCGCATTCAGAGTTCAGATAATTGTTAAGTTTTAAAAAGTTAATTGGACAGTCAGAATATTACAGCAGATCGAACACCGCACTGCCATACCGTCAAAATAAAGAGGACTGTTGAGTATAATGATTAGTTAAAAAATATAAGATACACTAATATTTGTCATGCATTGTCTTATACTTCAAAGTTGATTATGTATTTCGATATATATGCCGACGAGACTTAAGAAATAAACATATATCCTATTAATCCTATTTTATTTCCCCTTTATCACTTCTAACATGGTTTTAGTCTAACCGATCCGCTCCGCACCGTCCCCAGGAGACCGCGCATCCCGTACCTAGAGTTCGTTCGTCGATCGTGTTGACCGGCTGCCCTAAGAGTCTTTTTCCCCGATCTCTTGATTTGGATTTTCTCTCATGTTTTTGGATCTAATTTCGGTTTGCGTCGCTCGTCACCGCCGACGTTGCTGAGAATGTTGAACGGTCTAAGGCTTGGATCCATCAATTTCATCTTGGGGCTGATACCTGCTAATTAAGCACCCAGCATCGTCGAGATCGATGACGTTGCGGTAAATACTGTCCAAGAACCTGCCAAGATGGCAAGTGCTGACTCCCGAGTGCTTGATGCCTTGATCACATAGCTCACTGGCTAAGTCAAGAAACACCGTACCCTCACAAAAACGTTCCACTAGCACTCACATCTCAGACCACCTGATCGTTTGTAAGCACACTAGCTGAGTGACCATTACAGCCTTACAGGAGAGCCCATATCACGTAGCCGTCAATGGATGGATAGGAGCTAGAAGCCCAGAACAAGTACCACCACTCTCACCAGAACTGCACTTCCGTTTCAAAGTCTAAGATTTACTGAACAGCAACAATATGAATGCATGACGGGGCACTAAAAACACCAGTTGAAAGAGAAGTATGTCCCGTCCAACCAAAAGAAAAAAAGAGCCAAAACAATTACCACAATTACTGAAAAAACAACAAAACGATTGCACAAGCAGGCTTCGTCGCGACCGGTTGTATAGTCTGTCACATTTTGTAGAATTCGCAGGTGATGGTACATTATCTGGCGAGGTTGCATTCGGCAACGGTGCACCAGTCTTTCAGATATCTGCTACCGTAAACCAACTCATGACGACATCTTGACACCTTATCCTTGATCCTGCTCTTGACAGTGGCAATGGTGTCGCCTCTCGCAACCTCCACGGTTATCGTCTTACCCCTGGGGATCCTAGCGAATATCTGTATCTTAGAAACGATCCTCCAGCCTGTCGATGAATACGTCGGTGAGCACCGTCTTCGAAGTAAGCACGGCTCGCAGCAGCGCAACTGCCTGCAAGACAACCAAAAGTATTTGTAGAAACCCTAGTACACTGGATTTACAGTTGTTATTTCAGCAATACTTGTTCACCAGCTAGACTACCTCCGGCTTCCCGATGGTAATGTCCATCTCCAGTACCATACCCTTGTTTCTCCCACACCAGTGCTTCATCAGAGACATGGCAGATGCCTGATGTATAAGTAGATCATCCCCTACGACGTACCTTCCATCTTCAACAAGCTCAGGGTGGCAGCAAAAACACGCCAACTCTGGCATCGTGTCTTTCCGACACTGGCAATCTAGCGCCCGACACACGAGGTTGCTCAAAACATCGAACGGTCTAAGGCTTGGATTCAGCAACACCCGTTAAGCACGCAGCCTCGTCGAGATCGGTGACACTTTTATAGAGATTGTTGAGGCACCTGCCAAAATGGGGAGTGCTAACACCCGTGTTCTTGATAACAGAGCTGATAGGATAAGTCAGGAAACCGAGGAGCAGGCCGACGAACTCATGGTTGCATTCAGCATACATGACCTTCTTTTCGTCGGTGTGATAGAAGATCTTGATCTTGCTTTCCGGTGAAGAGCCTGCGGAGTATTGATCAGACGGTAGCATTTTCTGATTGATGATGACCTGTTCCATAGAAGCATTGGCTGCCTTATGATAGTCAGTTGGCAAATTTGGTAGAAATGCATCGGTGAGCACGGTATCTGAATAAAGGGAGGCCTTCAACATGAATAAAACCTACATCAAAAGCAAATATGAACTATTAGAATAATGGTTGTACTAATGTTCGTAGCAAAGTCGTATGTACTAAATCGATGACCTTACAGTCTTCCAGCTGACGCTCACTTGGACCTCCTCAAAGCCGTGAGCGATCCCATCGGAACCAAACGTTTGAGGCAGCGACTGCAGACTGCTGGTGGATGCCGGTTTGATTGTCATGCCATCACCGATAACAAACCGTTCTTCGCGGCTTACAAACGTCTCTGTGCTGCCTGCTTGGTTGTAGACATTCAGAAGTCTGGCCATGAGCACGCAACATTTGGAGCCCTTGATAAGGACCTCGTTGCAGCAACTGTTAGCTGACTTAGAGACCCTGACAAAGATATTTAGTTAAGTAAATCGATGAGAATAGCTGAAACACTACTCTATCTGAAAGCACATTTAGATCATACTTGAACTCGTCGGCGTGAGCGGGCGTGAGAAGCATGCCATGGCAGGCCTCGACCTTCAGCAGCCTGCTGTCCCTGAGGCGGTCGACGCTGTCGCAGAGGTTGGGGAGGCATCCTGGCGACGTCGCGCCTGCCGAGCAGGACTGGATCGTGGAGAGCGGCAGTGTGAGGAAGGTGAGGAGGACGTCGACGAAGTCGGAGCCTGTGTCAGCGAACAGGACGCGGTTCCGGGACCTGTCCACGGCGAGATTGATCTTGATTGAGGCCATAGTCAATGTGGAGTCCCAGAGGCCAGGCGACATAATTTAGTTGGTTGACGGCGTGTTTGAAGTTTCCTTGTAAAGAAAAGCTAGCCGAGTTTTATAACCGATTCAGTCCTGATCTTTACACGTGTATCAGTCGATTTACTTTTTATTTCTCTGGCGTTGTTTTACTGAAAACATTTTTTTGAATTTTAAAAAATATTAATTTGAAAACTTCATGATTTGTAAAAAAATCATTAATATGAAGAATGTTTACGAATTTGAATACAGTTCATGATTTGAAAATAAACCGTGAACTCAAAAAAGGTTCACTAATCCGAAGAAAGTTGACAAATTTGGAAAAAGCTTGCGAATTTGAAAATTGTTTGTAAATGTAAAAAACATCATGCTACTGAAAAAAACCTTCAATTCTAAAAAAAATTCATGAAATTGGAAAAAGTTCATGAAATTTGAAAAAGTTTCACAAATTTGGAAAGCTTCATTCATTATGAAAACACGGTCACATATTTGAAAAAAGTAAGCAGATTTGAAAATTTTCATGAAGTTGAAAAAAGTTCACATATCATCAATTTGAAAAAAATTACCATGAATTTGAAAATTTCAAAAATTCAATGAAACACATGACATAAATATTCACAAAATCATAAAACAGTACCACGATTTGAAAAGGGTCCACAGATTGGAAAAAATATTATCCGCAATTATAGAAAAATCATAATTTGAAACCAAAAAATTAATGCAATTTAAAATTAATCAAATTGAAATGAAATAGGAAAAAGAAACAGAATAACCAAATAGGAAACCAAAGAATAAAACAAAAAAAAAACTAACGAGAAAAATCTGGCAGAAAGTGAAAAAAGGGCTGGAAGATTCCAGAAGCTTCCCAAAAACGGGCCAAGAAGCTTCTGGAAGTTTCGAACATGTGCGAGAATTAGGACATGCCTGGGGCGTGCGACTAGGGACGTAAATGATACAGATGCTTTCTGTTTTGAATCTGCATCGACATCCGTTTTTGAGAATATGTCATATACTTGCATAAATCCACCAGATATGGATGCATATATGGATTTTTGGTCGACCCGATATCCAACTGATATGGTAGTGCGTATGGTATTGGTAATATACAGTGGATGTAGATTATTCGATATTTCTTTTTGAATTATCCAAGATTATCAAATAGGATATCCGATTTATTTGGATTATTCGGGAGGCTCAAACGTCCAATTAGATCACTAATTAGAATCACCGCATATAAATAAAATAAAACCATAACAATAATATATCGTAATGAATGATCACAATCATACTCATGATCATCACAGTAGTAGACGCCGTCTTCTCGAGCACACCAGTGGCTAGCGCCATGTCTTCAACAAACTGGTATGTACTCTACACCTTATATTTTAGTTTTTGTTGCATGAGAGTAAACGCACATATGCGGATGTTTAACGATTGCATTGCCGGCCTGGTTTTACGGGAGCTAGCCTGTGTTGGGGCTAGATTCACGTGGACTAAAAAGCAAGCACACCCTATCCAAAGTGTGTTGGATAGGGTTCCATTGTCGGTTCAATGGAAGGTCATGTTTTCGTTCTGCTCGCTTCGCACGGTCACGCATATAGAGTCTAACAACGTTCTTTGCTTTTCTCATCGGGACGACGCTCCTCCTAGGAGGAGGCGGTTCTACTTTGAGCCTGCATGGTTGCTACAACCAGGGTTATTTGAGATCATGCAGGACCGCTGGGTAGAAGCCGCAACATCCCCGTCTAGGGCGTACTCTGTTACTGAGATCTGGCACCACTGCACTAAGTTCACCCGCCAGCTCATGCTGGGGTGGGAGGCCAACCTCGACGAACATTAGAGCACGTAAAGAGGTCCTGCTGGTCCATATTAAGGCACTTGATGTAGTGGCGGACTCAACTGGCCTCTCGGCCGATGATTGTATCTCAAATCCTATCTATAGGATTAGGAAAGAAAATGCCTTTTGATTCACATCATAGATTTTTTTTTTCATTGAGGCTAGGCTAATCTTTAATTTACTATGAAATGTGAATGATAAAAAGAATCCCTTCATAGCAATAAGATTATATTCGTACAAACTAAAGGACTTTAAAGAAAATTTTCCTATAAGAATCTTATCCCATGAAACCCCTACTCCGTCACGGTTTAGAAGACGTATTTGAAAAATCTATGCAACCTAGGTAGTTATCTATTGGCTGTGAGATGTGTTGAAAAATAGCATCAACAATACTCATGTGCCTAATGAGCTGAGAAATTAACACGACGCATTTTTTTAGAAAAGGATGTTCAACCCCCGGCCTCTGCATCAATTGATGCATACAACCATTTTTATTAATTATTCCACAAATGTCTGACGAGATCATACATCAAGCCACTCGAAGCCACCACTCACACCTACAAACATGATACTGTTGAATGCTCTCATTCTCCATATCAAAAACCGTTGTCATCACCGATCCATCCCTATAACGTATCGGAACAACAAACGGTGCATCAAACCTAAATCGTATACCACTTGCACACGTTTTAGAAGCCGTCATCATCATCGAACCACTGTCCCATCTTCTGAAGAGAGATCCGTATCACCCTTGCCAGTCTGTCCATCCGTCGGCGCCACCGTCCTGCGCTCGTCCATCCTGACATGAAGGCTCCGAAAGATCTGTCGTGCATAGCACCTGCCAAGCAGGCATAACATAGCGTAGCACGTGTCGACCAGGCATGACTTGACATCTCCACCGAAGCTCCGATCAAGACGAAGCCGCTCCACCGCCTTCCTCTGTCATCCAGCGCTGTTCCAGAAACGATGCTCCCAAAAGAGGCACGATTAACACAGCGCATGCATACATGTTCAGTACTAATTACTAAAAATAATTGTGTTGATGCCTTAAACTTTATCTATTATAGAAACACACGTAAATTTACCGTATCTTTTAAATCGTAACGCAGGAAGTACAAAATTCCTTCAAATAAAAGGAGGTCTTAGTGACTTCCCACAACCTAGAAGGAAGGATCTTGTGTGCCGACACCACATTCTAGAGGTAGAAGACGTGGAGCCCCAAAGGACTTCGATGTATTATTTTGTTTTGGATATGTAGTTTCAAAGTGGAGATATTATAAGTTAGAGTTTTGTGCCTTTTTCACAACAAATGTGCCATGGATAAAGTTTCTTGCATAGACGGTTTTGCATAAGGTGATGTACATGTTTTCTAACGCTCGTGTTCGCCTTTTTTTTTTTTAATAAACACGTGTGTCCTTACTTAACGTACATCTGATGTTTTGCCCTTAGCTTTGTTTTGCCCCTAGGCCCTAGACCGTAGGAGCTCTTATGGTCTTGCCATTTCATCTTTTTCCATCCAGCCATCGTCCATTGACTATGAGTGCGTGAGGGAGTATTCCGTTTTGCCCCTCCGTTCCGGAACTCCCTTCCCCTCTCTCTCAAACTACAATAAGGCTCATTTGGTTTGCATGAATTCCAAATCAAATGAATTGGAAGAGTAAAGGATTAAGGTGGCTTGTCTACCTTAACCCTTAGAGGATTTTTCTATTAAATCTCATTTAATGCTAAGAATCTTTAGAAATAAAGCCAATGTACACAAGGTTCTCAAAAATCCAGTACCATCAATCCTATGAAACAAATCACGTTGTGAGAAAGTATAAGCATCTGAAACATATAGGAATCTTAAAAGGAAAAAATCACTGCAAATCGAATGAGCCCTAGCCAAGGGAGCTTTGAACTGGTGGATTTACCAGTGGTTGGGAGGAAACTACGTACACGTTGTCACTCAAAAAAAAGATACACGGGTCCTCGCCTCCATCTAAAAAAACATCAAGAAAATAAAATCATCACATCCATAATAAAGAAATTTTTACCACCATAGCCTACCAGCGAGCACCACTTTGCATAACCCTTCATTTAAGAAAAAACATGGGGTCCTCACCTTCATCTAAAAAGGAAAAAACATTTAGAAAAAAGATCCTCACCTCAATCTAAAAACATATTTTAAAAGCTTTCTCATCGCCACCAACTAGCTTGCACCATGTGGCATAACTAGTTGACCGTTCTTCTTTTGATGCTTAATTATGTTTTTGAAGTACGCAAATTACGTATCATAACTTTAGAAGGTGCTTGGATTTAAGGGACTACAACTAGTCTGACTAAAAATAAAGGGTGCTTGGATACGTTTTAGTCCCATGACTAAAAGTAGTGAGACTAAAACTTGCTAGCCTCATCCATACTTGTATCCAAATACTCCCTCCGTCACGGTTTAGAAGGCACGTTTGGAAAATCTCTGGAACCAAGGTAGTCACCGATTGGTTGTGAGATATAGCAGGTGTAGATGCTAGTGCGCCTAATCTACTAAAAAAAATACTAGTACTAATGCGTGAGAAGCAAATTGGGAGGGCGCATGCATGAGTAGTACTAGTACTAATTAGTAAGAGTAATTGCTTTCGTGCCTTAAACCTTGTCTATTTTGGAAACGCACGCAAGTTTAACTGTGCCTTCTAAACCGTGACGGAGGAAGTATTAAAGAGACTAAAATTAAGTTAATGAGCATTTATTATCCTCCAAACCCTCCAATCCAAAACTTGCTTGAGGAGTTAAATGAGGAGAGAGATGACTAATGCACATTTTAGTAGGGGTACCCCTGACTAAAAGATTTTAGCCTCTAGACTAGTTTTATCCTCTCTATAGTCAGGGGTGCTTGGAACTTTAGCCTCCTAAAAAGACTAGTTTTAGTCAGACTAGTTTTAGTCTCTTGGATCCAAGCACCCTCATAGTCTCTTTAAGAGGCTAAAGTTCCAAGCACCCGTGACTAAAGAGGGGCTACAACTAATCTTGAGGCTAAATTTTTTTAGTCAGGGTACCCCTACAAAAATGTGGATCAGTCATCTCTCTCTTCATTTAACTCCTCTCCTTTAACACATGCGGGTTCTGGATTGGAGGGTTTGGAGGATAATAAATGCTCATTAACTTGATTTTAGTCTCTTTAGTATTTGGATCCAAACAAGGATGAGGCTAGCAAATTTTAGTCCCACTACTTTTAGTCATGGGACTAAAACGTATCCAAGCACCCTCTTAGATTATTCATAGTGGGAGTTAAAAAATGATGTGATGTCTAATTAATGAAGAGAGAGCCCAATTGAGCAACGTAGCTAGTTAATTACATTATGAATGACATCACACATATCAAAATAAGATGAGTCTATAACCTAATAAATAAAGTATTGCATGACACTATACACAACATAGACTAGTAACATGTGCATGTTGCTAGTCTAAGTTATGACTAGTCTTATAAAAAAAGAGAATAACAAGTACAAAATGACTACCACTCGTTGCGAACAACAAGCGCTACATAACTCCACATTCGGCTACTCCAAGGACAAGCACCCATGAGAGATCCGGCTAATCCAAAGACAACCACCCACAACAACACAAACTACAACACAAGAGAGCCTACCCAAACCCAAGAACCTCATCGAGTCTCGACCAATGTCGATCACCATCGAAGAACAGCCGCTCCCGCCAAGCTTCCCTTGTAAATGCACCATGGCCAAAAGGAGGTGGCAAGAGGATGGTAGGACTCCATCCGACTTGAGAAATGCACTGTCTAGGAATCATCGACGACGATCATACAATGCGTCAGTGAGAACGATCAAAGAAACAACAAACGCCGAGGAGAGCAACATAGGAACTCAAGTCTCCCGATATGAAGCTCCCAACAAAGAGACGACGTCGGCGCCGTCGCCATCGTGTCGATCCAACGCCGAATCAAAGCTTTTGCCTGGAGACAACTGACAACACCAAGCAAGCAAGGGTCTTGGTGACACACTCGATGCCGCCGCCAAGAAGGGGAATGACACCCGCTGGTGTCATCGCACCCGGCTCGGTCAAAACCGGACATGATTTTCATCTGTAATGCCACGCAACTCCACTCCTCCGAGGTATTGGATAGCACAGTCAACGATGCCTCACACCGCCGCCACCACAACAAATTGTCGCTGAGGCTGCACAGCCGTGGTTCTCTCCCACCCTCACTGTCGAGAGAACGCAACCCACCGACCATCAACAACACAGACAAGGAACATCAACATCCCACCAAGCCGTGGAAGGGCTGGATCCAGCACTGTCGGCCTTCACTCGCACCAGGGACTGTCACAAGCATGGATCTGACCCGCACCTCCAGCCACACTCCGGCGCCAACTCGACCGGGGCATCATCGCGAGCTCCTCGTGACGGTGGCCGGCTACCCACTGCCCACCAAGATCCCTTCCTGGCAGGGCCTCCTCGGCGCCGCCGCCACTAACAGAGCCGACGCTGCGCCTACATCCATAACCTTGCTACAACACTGGATTCACTGGCGCCGCCGCACATCCGCGTTTCGCACCATGAATCAACCACCCCAACGCCATGGGCGGTTAAGCGACGTAAAACTCCACATGAAGGGGAGTCATCGAGAGGGCGTAGCCAGCGCCTGTCGCCTTCGATGGTCGGTCACAACTGCAATCATCGGTGTCGGGGGCGGCAACGGCCAGGGGAAGGGGATTTAAGTGTTGGAAATATGCCCTAGAGGCAATAATAAATTAGTTATTATTATATTTCTTAGTTCATGATAATCGTTTATTATCCATGCTATAATTGTATTGATTGGAAACACAATACTTGTGTGGATACATAGACAAAACACTGTCCCTAGTAAGCCTCTAGTTGACTAGCTCATTGATCAAAGATGGTCAAGGTTTCCTGGCCATAGGCAAGTGTTGTCACTTGATAACGGGATCACATCATTAGGAGAATCATGTGATGGACTAGACCCAAACTAATAGACGTAGCATGTTGATCGTGTCATTTTGTTGCTACTGTTTTCTGCGTGTCAAGTATTTGTTCCTATGACCATGAGATCATATAACTCACGGACACCGGAGGAGTGCTTTGTGTGTATCAAACGTCGCAACGTAACTGGGTGACTATAAAGATGCTCTACAGGTATCTCCGAAGGTGTTCGTTGAGTTAGTATAGATCGAGACTGGGATTTGTCACTCCGTGTGACGGAGAGGTATCTCGGGGCCCACTCGGTAATACAACATCACACACAAGCCTTGCAAGCAATGTAACTTAATGTAAGTTGCGGGATCTTGTATTACGGAACGAGTAAAGAGACTTGCCGGTAAACGAGATTGAAATAGGTATGCGGATACTAACGATCGAATCTCGGGCAAGTAACATACCGAAGGACAAAGGGAATGACATACGGGATTATATGAATCCTTGGCACTGAGGTTCAAACGATAAGATCTTCGTAGAATATGTAGGATCCAATATGGGCATCCAGGTCCCGCTATTGGATATTGACCGAGGAGTCTCTCGGGTCATGTCTACATAGTTCTCGAACCCGCAGGGTCTGCACACTTAAGGTTCGACGTTGTTTTATGTGTATTTGAGTTATATGGTTGGTTACCGAATGTTGTTCGGAGTCCCGGATGGGATCACGGACGTCACGAGGGTTTCCGGAATGGTCCGGAGACGAAGATTGATATATAGGATGACCTCATTTGGTTACCGGAAAGTTTTCGGGCATTACCGGAAAAGTTTCGGGCTCATCGGTAGTGTACCGGGAGTGCCGGGAGGGGTGACGGGGACCATCGAGAGGGGTGTCACGCCCCCAAGGGGTCTCATGGGCTATGGGAAGAGATAAACCAGCCCCTGGTGGGCTGGAATAAGTTCCCACTAAGGCCCATAAGGTTTGAGAAGGAAAAAACACAAGGTGGAAAGAGTTTCCAAGTGGGAAGGTGGAATCCTACTCCAAGTGGGATTGGAGTAGGACTCCTCCACCTCCAATTTCGGCCAAACCTTTAGGTTTTGAGGCTGCCTCCTCCCCTCCCTCCCTCCTATATATAGTGGGGTTTTAGGGCTGATTTGAGACGACTTTTCCACGGCAGCCCGACCACATACCTCCACGGTTTTTCCTCTAGATCGCGTTTCTGCGGAGCTCGGGCGGAGCCCTGCTGAGACAAGATCATCACCAACCTCCGGAGCGCCGTCACGCTGCCGGAGAACTCTTCTACCTCTCCGTCTCTCTTGCTGGATCAAGAAGGCCGAGATCATCGTCGAGCTGTACGTGTGCTGAACGCGGAGGTGCCGTCCGTTCGGTACTAGATCGTGGGACTGATCGCGGGATTGTTCGCGGGGCGGATCGAGGGACGTGAGGACGTTCCACTACATCAACCGCGATCTCTAATCGCTTCTGCTGTACGATCTACAAGGGTACGTAGATCGCTCATCCCCTCTCGTAGATGAACATCACCATGATAGGTCTTCGTGCGCGTAGGAAAATTTTTGTTTCCCATGCGATGTTCCTCAACAGTGGCATCATGAGCTAGGTTCATGCGTAGATGTCTTCTCGAGTAGAACACAAAAGGTTTTGTGGGCGGTGATGTGCGTTTTGCTGCCCTCCTTAGTCTTTTCTTGATTCCGCGGTATTGTTGGATTGAAGCGGCTTGGACCGACATTACTCGTACGCTTACGAGAGACTGGTTTCATCGTTACGAGTAACCCCCTTTGCTCAAAGATGACTGGCAAGTGACGGTTTCTCCAACTTTAGTTGAATCGGATTTGACCAAGGAGGTCCTTGGATGAGGTTAAATAGCAACTCATATATCTCCGTTGTGGTGTTTGCGTAAGTAAGATGCGATCCTATTAGATACCCCCGGTCACCACGTAAAACTTGCAACAACAAAATTAGAGGACGTCTAACTTGTTTTTGCAGGGTATGCTTGTGATGTGATATGGCCAACGATGTGATGTGATATATTGGATGTATGAGATGATCATGTTGTAATAGAAATATCGACTTGCACGTCGATGGTACGGCAACCGGCAGGAGCCATAGGGTTGTCTTTATAACTAACGTTTGTGCTTGCAGATGCGTTTACTATTTTGCTAGGACGTAGCTTTAGTAGTAATAGCATGAGTAGCACGACAACCCCGATGGCGACACGTTGATGGAGATCATGATGATGGAAATCATGGTGTGACGCCGGTGACAAGAAGATCGTGCCGGTGTTTTGGTGATGGAGATCAAGAAGCACGTGATGATGGCCATATCATGTCACTTATGAATTGCATGTGATGTTAATCCTTTTATGCACCTTATTTTGCTTAGAACGACGGTAGCATTATGAGGTGATCTCTCACTAAAATTTCAAGACGAAATTGTGTTCTCCCCGACTGTGCACCGTTGCTACAGTTCTTCGTTTCGAGACACCACGTGATGATCGGGTGTGATAGACTCAACGTTCACATACAACGGGTGCAAAACAGTTGCGCACGCGGAACACTCGGGTTAAGCTTGACGAGCCTAGCATGTGCAGACATGGCCTCGGAACACATGAGACCGAAAGGTCGAGCATGAATTGTATAGTTGATATGATTAGCATAGAGATGCTTACCACTGAAACTATTCTCGACTCACGTGATGATCGGACTTGAGATAGTGGATTTGGATCATGTACCACTCAAATGACTAGAGAGATGTACTTTTTGAGTGGGAGTTCTTAAGTAATATGATTAATTGAACTAATTGTCATGAACATAGTCTAATGGTATTTGCGAATTACGATGTAGCTTGCGCTATAGCTCTACTGTTTTTATATGTTCCTAGAGAAAATTTAGTTGAAAGTTGATAGTAGCAAACTTTGCAGACTGAGTCTGTAAAACCGAGGATTGTCCTCGTTGCTGCACAGAAGGCTTATGTCCTTAATGCACCACTCGGTGTGCTGCACCTCGAGCGTCGTCTGTGGATGCTATCCGACACACACGTTTCTGATTACTACACAATAGTTCAGTGCAAGATACTTAATGGCTTAGAAGCAAGGCGCCGAAAACGTTGTAAAACGTCACGGAACATAAGTGATGTTCTAAAGAGATGAAATTGTGATTTCATGCTTGTGCCCTTGTTAAGAGGTACGAGACCTCCAACAAGATTCTTTGTCCACAAAGTAAAAGAGAAAAGCTCAATCGTTGAGCGTGTGCTCAGATTGTTTGAGTACGACAATCACTTGAATCAAGTGGGAGTTAATCTTCCAGATGAGATGGTGATGGTTCTCCAAAGACACTGCCACCAAGCTGTGAGAGCTTCGTGATGAACTATAACATATCGAGGATAGATACAATGATCCTTGAGCGATTCGTGATGTTTGACACTGCGAAAGTAGAAATCAAGAAGGAGCGTCAATAGTTGATGGTTTGTAAAACCACTAAGTTTCAAGAAAGGCAAGGGCTAGAAGGGATACTTCGTGAAACGGCAAAACAGTTGCTGCACTAATGAAGAGACCCAAGATTAAACCCAAACCCGAGACTAAGTGCTTCCGTAATGAGGGGAACAATCACTGAGGCGGAGCAACTCAAGATACTTGGTAGATAAGATGGCTGGCAAAAGTCGAAAGAAGTGTATTTGATATACATGATGTTGATGTGTACTTTACTAGTACTCCTAGTAGCACGAGGGTATTGGATACCGGTTCAGTTGCTAAGTGATTAGTGACGCGAAATGAAAGCTACGGCATAAACGGAGACTAGCTAAAGGCGAGGTGACGATACGTGTTGGAAGTGTTTCCAAGATTGATATGATCAAACGTCGCACGCTCCCTCTATCATCGGGATTGGTGTTAAACCTAAATAATTGTTATTTCGTGCTTGCGTTAAGCATGAACATGATTGGATCGTGTTTATTGCAATACGATTATTCATTTAAAGAGAATAATGGTTACTCTATTTTCTTGAATAATCACCTTCAATGGTTTATTGAATCTCGATCGTAGTGTTACACATGTTCATGATATTGGTGCCAAAAGATACGAGTTGATGATGATAGTACCACTTACTTGTGGCACTGCCGCTTAAGTCATGTTAGTATAAATTGCATGAAGAGGCTCCATGCTGATGGATCTTTGTACTCACCTGATTTCGAATCACTAGTGACATGCAAATCATACCACATGAGCAAGGCCTTGTTTTCATTGAGATGAAATAAGATAGTAACTTGTTGAAAGTGATACATTTTGATGTATGCAGTCCAATGGGTGCTGAGGCACGTAGTGGATATCATTATGTTCTTACTTCACTGACGATTTGAGTAGATACAGGAGTATTTACTTAATGAATCACAAGTCTGAAATGTTGAAAAGTTCAATTCCGTTTCAGAGTGAAGTTCGTCGTAACAAGAGGATAAACTGTCTACGATATGATCATGGAAATGAATATCTGAGTTACAAGTTTTGGTACGCAGTTAAGACAATGTGGAAATTGTTTCGCAGTTCATGCCACCTGGAACATCATAGTGTGATGATGTGTCTGAACGTCATAGCCACGCACTATTTGGTATGGTGCATACTATGATGTCTCTTATCGAATTACCACTATCGTTTATGGGTTATGCATTAGAGACAACCGCACTCACTTTAAATAGGGCACCGCGTATTTCCGTTGAGATGACACAGTATAGACTGAGGTTTAGAGAAATCTAAACTGTCGTTTCTTGAAAGTTTGGGGCTTCGACACTTATGTGAAAAAGTTTCAGTCTGATAAGCTAGAACCCAAAGCGGATAAATGCATCTTCATAGGATATCCAAAACAGTTGGGTACATCTCCTATCTCAGATCCGAAAGCAAAGTGTTTGTTTCTAGAAACGGATCCTTTCTCGAGGAAAGGTTTCTCTCGAAAGAATTGAGTGGGAGGGTAGTAGAACTTGATGAGGTTATTGAACCATCACTTCAACCAGTGTGTAGCAGGGCGCAGGAAGTTGTTCCTGTGGCGCCTACACCAATTGAAGTGGAAGCAGATGATGGTGATCATCAAGCATCGGATCAAGTTACTACAAGCCTCGTAGGTTGACAAGGTCGCATACTACTACAGAGTGGTACGGTAACCCTGTCTTGGAGGTCATGTTGTTGAGCAACAGTGAACCTACGAGTTATGGAGAAAGCGATGGTGGGCCCAGATTCTGACAAATGGCTGGAAGCCATGAAATCCGAGAGAGGATCCATGTATAAAACAAAGTGTAGACTTTGAAAGAACTACTTGATGGTCATAAGTGTTGGAAATATGCCCTAGAGGCAATAATAAATTAGTTATTATTATATTTCTTAGTTCATGATAATCGTTTATTATCCATGCTATAATTGTATTGATTGGAAACACAATACTTGTGTGGATACATAGACAAAACACTGTCCCTAGTAAGCCTCTAGTTGACTAGCTCGTTGATCAAAGATGGTCAAGGTTTCCTGGCCATAGGCAAGTGTTGTCACTTGATAACGGGATCACATCATTAGGAGAATCATGTGATGGACTAGACCCAAACTAATAGACGTAGCATGTTGATCGTGTCATTTTGTTGCTACTGTTTTCTGCGTGTCAAGTATTTGTTCCTATGACCATGAGATCATATAACTCACGGACACCGGAGGAATGCTTTGTGTGTATCAAACGTCGCAACGTAACTGGGTGACTATAAAGATGCTCTACAGGTATCTCCGAAGGTGTTCGTTGAGTTAGTATGGATCGAGACTGGGATTTGTCACTCCGTGTGACGGAGAGGTATCTCGGGGCCCACTCGGTAATACAACATCACACACAAGCCTTGCAAGCAATGTGACTTAGTGTAAGTTACGGGATCTTGTATTACGGAACGAGTAAAGAGACTTGCCGATAAACGAGATTGAAATAGGTATGTGGATACTGACGATCGAATCTCGGGCAAGTAACATACCGAAGGACAAAGGGAATGACATACGGGATTATACGAATCCTTGGCACTGAGGTTCAAACGATAAGATCTTCGTAGAATATGTAGGATCCAATATGGGCATCCAGGTCCCGCTATTGGATATTGACCGAGGAGTCTCTCGGGTCATGTCTACATAGTTCTCGAACCCGCAGGGTCTGCACACTTAAGGTTCGACGTTGTTTTATGCGTATTTGAGTTATATGGTTGGTTACCGAATGTTGTTCGGAGTCCTGGATGAGATCACGGACGTCACGAGGGTTTCCGGAATGGTCCGGAAACAAAGATTGATATATAGGATGACCTCATTTGGTTACCGGAAGGTTTTTGTGCATTACCGGAAAAGTTTCGGGCTCATCGGTAGTGTACCGGGAGTGCCGGGAGGGGTGCCGGGGACCATCGGGAGGGGTGTCACGCCCCAAGGGGTCTCATGGGCTATGGGAAGAGATAAACCAGCCCCTAGTGGGCTGGAATAAGTTCCCACTAAGGCCCATAAGGTTTGAGAAGGAAAAACACAAGGTGGAAAGAGTTTCCAAGTGGGAAGGTGGAATCCTACTCCAAGTAGGATTGGAGTAGGACTCCTCCACCTCCAATTTCGGCCAACCCTTGAGGGTTTGAGGCTGCCTCTTCCCTCCCCCTCCCACCTATATATACGGAGGTATTAGGGCTGATTTGAGACGACTTTCTCACGGCTGCCCGACCACATACCTCCATAGTTTTTCCTCTAGATCGCGTTTCTGCGGAGCTCGGGCGGAGCCCTGCTGAGACAAGATCATCACCAACCTCCGGAGCGCCGTCACGCTGCCGGAGAACTCTTCTACCTCTCCGTCTCTCTTGCTGGATCAAGAAGGCCGAGATCATCGTCGAGCTGTACGTGTGCTGAACGCGGAGGTGCCGTCCGTTCGGTACTAGATCGTGGGACTGATCGCGGGATTATTCGCGGGGCGGATCGAGGGACGTGAGGACGTTCCACTACATCAACCGCGTTCTCTAACGCTTCTGCTGTACGGTCTACAAGGGTACGTAGATCACTCATCCCCTCTCGTAGATGGACATCACCATGATAGGTCTTCGTGCGCGTAGGAAAATTTTTGTTTCCCATGCGACGTTCCCCAACAATAAGACTATTGAGTAAAGATGGATCTTTAAAGGAAGACAGACGATGATGGTGATAAGTCACTATTAAGAAAAGCTCGACTTGTCGCAAAGATGTTTTCGACAAGATCAAACAGTTGACTATGATGAGACTTTCTCACTCGTAGCGATGCTAAAGGTCTGTTGGAATTATGTTAGTTGTTGATGCATTATTTATGAAATATTGCACGTAGGATGTTAAAACATTGTTTTCTCGACGGTTTCCTTGAGCAAACATTGTATGTGATACAACCAGAAGGTTTTGACGATCCTAAAGATACTAACAAGTATGCAAGCTCCAGTGATCCTTCAATGGACTGGTGCAAGCATCTCGGAGTTGGAATATACACTTTGATGAGATGATCAAAGATTTTGGGTTTGTACAAGGTTTATGAGAAACTTGTATTTCCAAAGAAGTAAGTGGGAGCACTATAGAATTTCTGATAAGTATATGTGGTTGACATATTGTGGATCAGAAGTAATGTAGTATTTCTGTACAACATACAAGGTTGTTTGAAAGGATTTTTCAAAGGAATACCTGGATTGAGCTACTTGAACGTTGAGCATCAAAGATCTATGGAGATAGATCGAAAGCACTTAATAGAAGTTTCAACAAGATGCATGCCTTGACAAGTTTTTGAAAGAGTTCAAAATAGATCAGCAAAGAAGGAGTTCTTGGTTGCGTTGTGAGGTGTGAATTTGAGTAAGACTCAAAACCCGACCACGGCAGAATAAAGAGAATAGACGAAGGTCGTCTTCTATGCCTTAGCCGTAGAATCTAAAGTATGCCATGCTGTGTACCGCACCTGATGTGTGCCTTGACTCAAAGTATCTTGAGAGGTACAGAGAGTGATCCATGATTGAATCACTAGCAGCGGTCAAAATTTATCCTTAGTAACAAATGGACTAAGGAATTTTTCTCGATTATGGAGGTGGTTAAAGAGTTCATCGTAAAGGGTTACGTCAATGCAAGCTTTGACACTAATCCGAATAACTATGAGTAGTGAAACGGATTCGTATAGTAGAGTAGATATTTGGAGTATTTCCGAATAGCACGTAGTAGCAGCATCTATAAGATGACATAAAGATTTGTAAAGAACGCACGGATCTGAAAGTTTCAGAACCGTTGACTAAAACCTCTCTCACGAGCAAGACGTGATCAGACCCCATAACTATATGGGTGTTGGATTCGTTGGAATCACATGGTGATGTGAACTAGATTATTGACTCTAGTGCAAGTGGGAGACTGTTGGAAATATGCCCTAGAGGCAATAATAAATTAGTTATTATTATATTTCTTAGTTCATGATAATCGTTTATTATCCATGCTATAATTGTATTGATTGGAAACACAATACTTGTGTGGATACATAGACAAAACACTGTCCCTAGTAAGCCTCTAGTTGACTAGCTCGTTGATCAAAGATGGTCAAGGTTTCCTGGCCATAGGCAAGTGTTGTCACTTGATAACGGGATCACATCATTAGGAGAATCATGTGATGGACTAGACCCAAACTAATAGACGTAGCATGTTGATCGTGTCATTTTGTTGCTACTGTTTTCTGCGTGTCAAGTATTTGTTCCTATGACCATGAGATCATATAACTCACGGACACCGGAGGAGTGCTTTGTGTGTATCAAACGTCGCAACGTAACTGGGTGACTATAAAGATGCTCTACAGGTATCTCCGAAGGTGTTCGTTGAGTTAGTATAGATCGAGACTGGGATTTGTCACTCCGTGTGACGAAGAGGTATCTCGGGGCCCACTCGGTAATACAACATCACACACAAGCCTTGCAAGCAATGTAACTTAATGTAAGTTGCGGGATCTTGTATTACGGAACGAGTAAAGAGACTTGCCGGTAAACGAGATTGAAATAGGTATGCGGATACTAACGATCGAATCTCGGGCAAGTAACATACCGAAGGACAAAGGGAATGACATATGGGATTATATGAATCCTTGGCACTGAGGTTCAAACGATAAGATCTTCGTAGAATATGTAGGATCCAATATGGGCATCCAGGTCCCGCTATTGGATATTGACCGAGGAGTCTCTCGGGTCATGTCTACATAGTTCTCGAACCCGCAGGGTCTGCACACTTAAGGTTCGACGTTGTTTTATGTGTATTTGAGTTATATGGTTGGTTACCGAATGTTGTTCGGAGTCCCGGATGGGATCACGGACGTCACGAGGGTTTCCGGAATGGTCCGGAGACGAAGATTGATATATAGGATGACCTCATTTGGTTACCGGAAAGTTTTCGGGCATTACCGGAAAAGTTTCGGGCTCATCGGTAGTGTACCGGGAGTGCCGGGAGGGGTGACGGGGACCATCAAGAGGGGTATCACGCCCCCAAGGGGTCTCATGGGCTATGGGAAGAGATAAACCAGCCCCTGGTGGGCTGGAATAAGTTCCCACTAAGGCCCATAAGGTTTGAGAAGGAAAAAACACAAGGTGGAAAGAGTTTCCAAGTGGGAAGGTGGAATCCTACTCCAAGTGGGATTGGAGTAGGACTCCTCCACCTCCAATTTCGGCCAAACCTTTAGGTTTTGAGGCTGCCTCCTCCCCTCCCTCCCTCCTATATATAGTGGGGTTTTAGGGCTGATTTGAGACGACTTTTCCACGGCAGCCCGACCACATACCTCCACGGTTTTTCCTCTAGATCGCGTTTCTGCGGAGCTCGGGCGGAGCCCTGCTGAGACAAGATCATCACCAACCTCCGGAGCGCCGTCACGCTGCCGGAGAACTCTTTTACCTCTCCGTCTCTCTTGCTGGATCAAGAAGGCCGAGATCATCGTCGAGCTGTACGTGTGCTGAACGCGGAGGTGCCGTCCGTTCGGTACTAGATCGTGGGACTGATCGCGGGATTGTTCGCGGGGCGGATCGAGGGACGTGAGGACGTTCCACTACATCAACCGCGATCTCTAATCGCTTCTGCTGTACGATCTACAAGGGTACGTAGATCGCTCATCCCCTCTCGTAGATGAACATCACCATGATAGGTCTTCGTGCGCGTAGGAAAATTTTTGTTTCCCATGCGACGTTCCCCAACATTAAGGTCCTAGGGCCTAGGGTTTGGGAGAGCCTCCGAAGACGTACACGCGTGCGACCCGAAAGGAGTCGGATTAGAGCATCTCCAGTCATTTGGCCCCTAGGGCTTGAAATATCGCCACCTGGGGGCTAACCAACGATAATTTCGCCGTGAGGGGGCTCTGATTCCCAGCCGCCGCCCTAAGTTCGTTCCCAGCCGCCGATTTCAAACACAAATTTGGCTTAAATTTGACGAAAATTACTCAATTTTGGACGAAATATAGGCGGTTTCGTTCATATTTATACAAATTTAAAAACGTACATCAAAAAAATAAAAAAAACTACGCCGTCGCCCCATGCCTAGTTCATGCCAAGGAGCTTGTAGAAGTGAGTGTAGTCATCATCGCCGTCGCTCGATGGGTCGTTGTCGTCCTTGCTGCAGCCCTGCCCTGGGATGCCATTGTGGACGGCCGGGTCGGCACGGTATCCTCTTCGTCGTTGTCGGAGAGGACGATGACGCCGCCCTCTTCACGGTCATGGTGTCGTTCGGCAATCTCCTCCAGAGCACGGCGCTGACGCTCCATCTCCTCCCATACGTAGTCGTCACGCGACCATTTGAAGCCGGCGCCGCGGTCCGTGGCCATGGCCTCATGCTCCTTCTTCACCATGATGGTCGCCGCCGTCTCCTTCTTCGGCTTGACCAGGCGAAGGTGGTCGCGTGGAGGGGAAGGTTAGCGGCGGCCCTTGTTTATGATGAGGTGTCGCCGCGGCTGCGCCGGCGCAGCGGCGTCTCCTCTAGCTCGAGCTTGACGGCGACGGGCGGCGTCACCGCACCACAAGAGCGGGAGCCGAATGAGGAGGATGACGCTGACGCCATGTGCCTCGGCAGCCAGCTGCCACTCCAGCGCGAGAAAGGTGGCGTCGCTTACTCGAACTGAGGCTTGTTGCCTCCGTTGAGGTGCTCGAGGCCGGTGTATTGAACGTGCACCCCACCATTCGCGGCGGTCGTCGGAGTTGTGGCACCCCCTCGAATACGGAGCGTCGTTGGTGGACGCCAGTTGCTCTTTGCGGTGGCGCTGAAAGTATGTCGTCCATAGGCATACCTCGGCTGCTGCCACACGTCCTCCGGCAAGGACCCCGGATCTGCACGATCTCGGCCTGCGGCTTGGCACCGGAGGGTGGCGGGGGCACGAGGACGTCACCGGCGCTCACACACCATGAGCGGCACGCGCATGTCCGGCGCTGTCGGGTAGTTGGCCCCATGGAGAAGTCGCGCCTCCCACTCGTGCAGAAAGCAAAGGCCGAAGCCGTAGGTCGCCGCTCTGTCGCCGGGGAATCGTTCCGCCGTGACCTTGGGGGAGAGGTTTTCTGGTGGTGAAGGCAAGAGAGATTGGGGAGACTGGGGAAGGATGGCGAGTGTGCGGCAAGCGACGGCGAGACACGACTTTTATAGTGAGTGAAGGGTGGGAGCGGTGTGTACGCGCGGCGGGCCGCCATCACTGCGCCGCCAGACCTTGGAAACCTACCCAGTGCGGGAGCCGAGGCGATGATGACAAAGCCTCTTGGCGACACGCAATCGCTGACTCGGCATGTCCACCCAGGAGGAATTGGTGTAGTTTTGTTTTCATGTCGAATTCATTTTCCCCATGGCTCCGGGGCGCCCCAACGCTCTAGGTTTGGCATGGGTCCGTCGACGCTAAGAGCATCTCCAGCCGTTAGGCGCCCAGGGGCCGAAATAACGCCGCTTGGGGGCCAACCAACAAAAAAACTGGCTTAGGAAGGCTGAGGGTTTCCAGCCGCGCCCCCACCCAGCCAGCCACACGAGGAGAGAGAGAGAAAATATTCTTTTTTGTATGCACATGGTGGGCCTAATAGAAAAAAGAAAGGAGCTGATCAATGGGGTTTGTGAAGGCAAAAATAGCGCCGGTCGTCTCCAAGCGTCCCTCGCGGCTGGGTTTGGACTGGGATCATCGAGTCTAGTTTTGGTCAAATCTGACGATTTTTTTGACGCCGACGATTAAAAAGGCGTTTGGAAGGGTGTTCTCGGGGCACTGCTGGGATGCTCTAATTTTGACCATAACCGACGAAATTTGTGCTCCTCATGGGGTGTGTTTTTTTTCCGTCGGCGTGAAAAAGAGGTACTTTCTCCGTCACAGTTTATAAGGCATGTACGTGTACCTAGGTCGTCAATTTGACTTATATAAAATATATTGTTTAACATAAAAATTATATCATTAAAAATAGAACATCTAAAGTTTCTAATGATATATTTTTTGTAATATATGACTCTCATTAAGTTGGTTAAATTGACGACCTAGATACACGTGCCAAACTTATCTCTCCCTAATAATAAAGCAAATAGGGTTTTTGGTCGTCCGTCATGGCATTTTTACAAAAAAGTCCCTGACATTTTATGTATTCAACCCGCACTCCCTTTTTAAGTGGAGAAAACGAAAAACAGTTCGTTCGGTCTGGTATATATAAAGTGCCACCTCTATTTCAGCATAGTCATGTACCTACCGCAGTGGTCGACGCACCGCCAGCTTGCTGCAGAGACTTGAGTTCGAGTCCAGGCCGGCCTGTTTTTCGTTTCCTATTGCTTCATTTTTTTTAAATTCAAATGCTTTTAAAACATTAATATCTTTTAAATCCTAAATCCAAATCTAACATGTTATATATGAAAATCGCTCAGAAAAAAGTGAAGATTTCAAATATGCTATTATTTTACATGTTACTTTCCTGTTTTTTTCCTATTGCTTCATTTTTTATGTAAATTCAAATGTTTTTCAAACATTCATATCTTTTAAATCCTAACTCCAAATCTAACATGTTATATATGAAAATCGCTCAGAAAAAATTAAAATTGGTCACGTAATTTTCAAAATTCATATTTAAAAACCTGTGTCCCCGGCCGTTTTAGCATATTAGTAGCCCAAATGGCTATAACTCAACCCTTTTACCCCATAATCCTCGATTCAATCCCACATAAGCTTATTTTGTTATTTTTTCTATTGAGCATGTATTTTTTATATTAATAAAACAAAGAATTGTGAGGGCGCTTTTAAGGGTTGTTGTTTCACGCACAAATTTAAATATATGGCGCACAAATTTTAAAACGGAGTGAGTACTTAAAATGAAAATATATGAAACACTGGTGAGCATAATAAAAGATGTTGATAACCTATCAAGGTATTTAACGTGCTTCATAAATTAAGCTGGTCTTTTTTTCCTCTCCGAAAAGCATATACGAAAATCGTAAGAGTCTAAAGATTTTTTATTCAGTTATAACACATGTACATGTGACAAACTAAGACGAGAAAGAAGAGAAATAGCTATAGTCATAAGACATGTAACCGTTGCAACGCACGGACATCATGTGTGCTAGTAAACTAAAACGGAGGGAGCGTGAAGGGCGCCGGTGGGGGTGCTCTTACGGGAGTTTTGCACATTCCGACACTTAATTATAAGAACATACATCCGCCGGCCAGACCGTCCCCACGCCATCACGGTCACAAAAGATCAGGCGGCACCTAATCCACCACCCACCCCATAATCTCCCTTGCGCATAAAACAGTCGACCCCACCTGAACCCAAAAGTCGCTTAACATCCAAGCAATCGAGAAGCTTTCGGGCCAAGAATCACGAAATGGGCAAGGGCAAGGTCCACCCGTCGCCGCCGGCCGCTGCCGCCGGCGAGACGGCGGAGGGGGTGCTTCTCCGTCTGCTCCCCGCGGTTGTGCTCGCCATGGCGGCCCCGCTGGGGCCCGAGGGGAAGGAGGTGCTCGCGTACCTCGTCCTCGCCTCGCTGCGCTCCTCGGCGCCGCCCACGCCGGCGAGGGAGGAGCTCGTGGAGGGGTGCGGGAGGAAGCCCCACCGCCCCGAGCTCGGGTGCGGCTGCTTCGGGTGCTACACGGCGTACTGGTCGCGCTGGGACGGGTCGCCGGAGCGCGACCGCGAGGCGATCCACCGGGCCATCGAGGCGTTCGACGAGCACCTGGCCCGGAAGGAGGAGGGGAAGGGCGTCCGCCGCCGCAAGAAGCGAGCGGCCTCCTCCAAGGGCAAGGCTAAGGCACCGGCCGCCGTTGACCCTCCGCTGCCTGAGCAGGGGGAGGCCTCGGCCGCCGCGGCTCGTGTGCCGGCAGAGGTGGTTGACGGCGGGGAGGAGGAAGTGAGGGCGGTGGAAGAGGAGGAAGCCACCACCGCTGCTTGCGCCCGCGACGACGTCCCGGAGGAGCGCAGGCGGCGGGTGTGGGGGGCCGTCGCCGGCGTGTTCAACTGGAGGGGGTGGGGCCTGTGGGGGTCTCACTCGTCGGTGACGCAAGCCGATATTCCTCGTCAGTGAGATCTTTAGTTCGTTTAGCCGGTTGGTGGGCTTGATGTTCTGTTGGGGTTTTAGGTTTGGATCTTTTTTTTTTTTCATGTACACTAGTACTACTTGTATGTTACACTAGCACAATGATGATAATAATGGTAGTGTGGTGGTCATGTATTTGGTTCCTTGGTGTAAATATCGGTTATGGTTGGTGTCATGCGTGTCTGTATTTTTCAGTATTTTTGTAGGATTTTATATATATATAGAATGTTCGATTTACATGACTAGAAACAACATGGGTTTTGTCCTGGACCTACTTTGTGTGCAATTCTATAGGTAATTTTTTGCGAGTTCAACTTTATAATTTTTTTTACTTTGTTTAACCGTTATACATGATGTGCACACTAGTTATGCCATGGGGAAAGTGTAGTCATCGTGAGGACTCACCTCACACCTATATACTAGTACATCACTAAGCTCCCTAAAATTGAAAGCCTCTCATTAATTTGAGGTCATCAATTTAAAATTGGGTTACCGATTTTGATTAGATAAAAAATCTCTCACTCATTTTTTAATTCATTATGCTCTCTTATTTCATTGACAAATTAAATATTGGATTTCGTTCATGATTTTGACTGGGTCAACAATTCTTCCAATCAATTGGAAGCAACCTGCCTATACAAATTTATCAATCCTAGTCACTCTTTCATCATGTAGAGAAAAAAAATAAGGGTCAACATGTTATACTGTAGCATCAATACAGTACAAGCAACTACCTACGAAAAAAAGTTGTCATTCAAAAATATCAACATCCACAATACTAAATAGTAAATATAAAAATTTATTTCATGATGAATCTAAGAATCCGATTTGATATTTTGGTTATTGATGTATGTCTACAAAAATGTGGTCAATTTTACAAAGATTTTACTTTTCAAACACTAATGCACCTTATATTTTAAGACAGATTGAGTACAAAAATTACGAAAATCGAAATGCATCAACAGCGCAGCAAAGAGTGCCCAACCCTTCTAGTATTTGCTGAAGGGAAATAAAATTGCTATAAAAAAGGTGTGTTCACATTTCAATTTCAGGGAAGTGGCGATTATGACATGCGAAAGGTGGCTTCCACAGTGAATTCTTTAGATCTTGGAGTGGATAGTTGATGTGCAGAACTTGTAACTTGGTGTCCTGAAGTAGTATTTGGCCGATGAACTTACGGAATCTCGAGATGGAGGGAGATTTGTGATGCATCTTTCAAGAAGACCTTCCCTGTGAAGCCTCATATTTATGGCCATTCCACGATTGCAATGCTATTGGAATGCTCGCTTCGAGCAGGTAAGCTGGCATGCAACATATGCTTGATTGATTCCAACACATTCCAGCTTCATCTTGGGTGATCCTTGGTCGTTTGATTGCCATATATTGAGAACCCAAGACAATTCATTTAGGAAGAATACATGTAGTGATTGATAGTCCACCAAGCATGTTGGGAGAGATGAGTTGGGTGCTCACATGTACAACAATATAGGTAATAACAATAATGACGGTACCTTCCACACTCTGACTAACATAAATATCTTTTCTAGCTTGAGTATTGGAATAAACGAAATCCCCATCGAACATCGATGTTATGCAAAGTGGGAAAATGTGGTCGAAGCTATATGTAACACATGCTTTGATAACCGACAAAACTCAAGACAATGTGAAGGCAAGGTAATGTTCGGTTGAATTGCCTTTGTCGTGTCCAGGGCTTAAGGACAATGGAAAGTGGCATAAGCCAAGGGCACCATTTTGCATTTAGATGAAAATCAAGATAATAAATCTTGGATTGTTCCAAGAACATATTTTCCACACATAACATGTGGAGTTAACTTGTTGAAGAGAAATTATTTTGGCCTGAAAAGTCATGCCTATCATAACTTGGCCAAGCATGTGCTCGATGCTACCTATGTAGCTTCCTTCATGAAAATATATGATTATGCTTGGTCGAGCTATGCTTCACTGATATAGAACAATTTATTACCGACGGCTCATTAACCATCTACGCTGAAGTGTGGTTAATAGTTTGCCATGAGTCGTGACTCGTACACAAATAGCGGGCCACTCGCCCTTCAGTCAAGATAACATAGCACTGATAGGCCAGTCCGTCAGGACAACTCTTCGAGAGCGCGCTAGGAAGTCACCTAGATAAGTTATCCCTTTTGGAACACTTAGAATGACCCAACCACTTCCACTAACATGCCTAGGGCTCTCGCATGTCACTGGTATATTTCACATGGGGGATAAATGATCACCACTCACGACTTTCTCTATGCAACCTATCAATACATGCTTTTGCATCATAAATGAGAAGATAATATGTGTAATTATCATCCATTATTAACCCCTTTTAGAATATGTTATCGACATTTCATGCCTTAATGTAGAAATGCACTAAAAGGTACGTGAAATATGCTGGAAACATGATATTGACAAATTTACAAGGGGAATCATATTTTAACTAAACTATTATATAAATATTGATGCATCACTTTCAAAAAAGGATATGTGCCAGAGGATTTATGTAGTCGTTGGACGACAACTCAGGTCCAGAGGGATATCCACACATGACTTACCTAGCTTTGCCTCCCACCCCACCCCTCAGTTGTGAGTAATGTCTCTATTCATGCCTTGACATGATTTACTCAAGTTTTGTGAGTAATGTCTCTATTCATGCCTTGACATGATTTACTCAAGTTTGACCCGAACAAGAAAAGTCATCATTGTTTAAGTAGGAGGATGGATGGATGTGGTCGAATGGCTAAATAGCTTCTTGTAGGGTGGTAGTTTCTGAGTAAACCTCCTCCCTGGTTTTTGTTTTCCAATGTTTGTTAAAGAGCAATACAAGTTTGAAATAGGAGTTAAAGTACAAGAATATACCATTTTATAATTATTGAATATATGTACAAAAATATATGTTCCATGCTCAGATAGGCCCCAAGCTGTGGATAATATCTCCACTTCTTTTCTCAAGAAATGTTCAGAATTAAAATTTTTGTTTTTTTTTTAAATGTTCAGAAGTTCAAAATTTATTTAAATTATAAAAAAAATATTTAGACTTTTTTAGAAAATAATTTAAGAAAAGGAATTTCAAAATGTGTTTAAATTTTCAGAATTTCATTTTTTTGATATTTCAAAAAATATTAAGAATTTCAATTTTTGCTTACTTTTTAATGTTCAAAATTTTAATTTTTTAAACTTTTCAATAAATAATAATTCATAATTTGGTTTAAAAATGGAACTAAAAAATGTTTTTAAATATTTGTCGATGTTTTTCAACTTGTGTTCGCCATTTAAAAATATATATTCATAATTAAAATTGTTGAACATGTCTAAACACATGCAAGCTTCAAAATGAGATCTTAGCTCAGCTTGTTTCAGGACATATACCGCTACTAAATAACAACAAATATATGTATCAACATGTTTAGAATTAGCATGTCTTAAAGGGAAACAACAAAGCTATGATGAAAATTCCTATCAAACACAACCTGTCGGATTATATCGGGTTGGTGTAGCCAGTCCATTACGTGCTGGTTTGGCCCATTTGTTGCCTGCTCGCTTTGTATTAGCCAGCACCTAGCACAGCGGGAGCAACTAGTTAGCGAACGCTCCTCGCGAGCCTTCCAGCAATCGCTCCCGCGCGTCGCCACTTGGCACGTTTCCAGCCGCCGCCACATGTCAAGCTCTGAGCGTTTTCTTTGGATTTTTATTTTATTTTTTCGCACGCGTTTTCGCCTTTTTGAGTGGTTTTTTTGATTTTTTTGGTGTTATGGTTTTTCACCGGTCTTTTGTAACTTTTGGACGAAAAAACCCGTTTTCTTTTCTTTTTTTACGCAAAACAACTCAGTTTTCACGAGAGACACGGTTTTGCTTCAGCAAGAGACACAGTTTTGCCTTTGCAAGATGCGCGGCCGTGCCTCTCGGAAAAAAAGCGTTTTCATTTTTTTGCGAGAGACACGATTTACTTTCACAAAAGACGCGGGTTTGCCTTTGCGAGAGGTATGCCCATGCCTTTTGAAAAGGAAAAAAATGTTTTCTGTTTTTTTACGAGAGGCACGATTTTGCTTCCGCGAAAGGCACGGTTTTGCCTTCGCGAGAGTCACGCCCGTGCCTCCCCCGAAAGGAAAAAACGCGTTTTCTGTTTTTTTTTAGCGAGAGACACGGTTTTTCTTCCGCGAAAGACACGGGTTTGCCTTTGCGAGAGGCACGCCCGTACCTCTCCCGAAAAGGGGAAACACGCGTTTTTTGCTCTCTTTTTTTCCACGAGAGGCACGGTTTTGTCTTCGCGAGAGGCACGACCCGTGCCTCTCGAAAAGAAAAAAAAACATGTTTTCTGTTTTTTCTTCTATCGCGTGAGACACGGTTTTTTCGTCCGGTTTTTTTCTTCTAGTTTTTTCATGATTTTTTTTTCGTCAAAACCTATCAACGTGAGATCTAGTTTTGAAGATCTTGACGCGAGAAAGACAACGGTAAAAATGGTTCGAGATTTGAACGCACGGTTTAAGAGATAAAACATTTTAAAAATACGAATCTACGAAAAAAGAGAAAACTACCAGATTACGTCACTTGTCACAACCTATGAAGGTGAAAGCAATCGCTGAAAGGTGTATCCGTTAACTAGTGATTTTGCCTAACACATCTATAGACGTATAGCATAAGAAAAACCTATAGAACGTATGGCTGGCGCCACGTCTGGATTCTTGACTCGAACTGATCCGCGCTAACGCTGCTAGCTCGTCACGTTATTCTTTCTTCATTAGCATACAAAAAAGCACATCGAACGTGTGTGTATGTGCACGAGTTAGTTCATGTACTATTAATATAAAATTCGTGTTGTTTAAATAGATGGTTTACTATGTTTTAAAAAATTATGTAAATAAAATAAATTGTTCATGTCATTAATAGAATTGTTAACGTACTTTAAAAATGTCTACGTTTTCAAACAAATGTCCATGTACTTCAACTAAAATCTTCGAAAGAAATGCTCATGTACTTTAAATCAAATGATCACACTATAAATACAGTTCACACACTTCCAAAGAATGTTCATGATGTTTACAACAATTGTCCACCGTGTATTAAAAATGTGCTTGCATTTGTTTATTCAAAGAAATGTTGAACACTTTTAAAATACTCAATGAATAGTTTCTAAATACAAGACGAAAAATCTCAGAATAAACATGAGAAATTCTATAATACATGATTAACAATGCCCGATCAGCTTATTTTAAGTACACGGCAAACATTTTCAATATACATCGTAATATTTTTAACATGGGCTGAACCGTTTATAAAACACATTCTAAGCCATTTCAAATACAAAAGGAAAATTTTGAAATACGTTATGAAACATTTTATTATACATGATGGACAAAAAGAAAGGACATAGGAAAATAAATTAAATATAAAATATATTGTAAGGAAAAAAATAATAAACAAATGATTAAATGAAAAACAGAAAACATAACATAATAGAAAAACAGAAAATGTAGACGAGCATTGCTATTCACACGACAATGTTCATCCGATTTTTGTTCTATCATATACTCTCTCCCTTCCTAAATATAAATCATTTAAGAGACTTTACTAAATGATACATACGAAATGAGTTAATCTATACTTTTAAATATGTCTATATACATCCGTATGTAGCTCCCTACTGGAATCTCTAAAAAGACTTATATTTAGAAATGGATGGAGTAGATTCAACCTGTGCATGCGTCAGACAAAGTGGAGCACTCCCGCTGGATCAAGCATCGTCCAATGATCATCTACTAGGACAAATGCCCGTGCGTCGCAACGGGTCAAAAGAAAACATTGTGCATCATTTTTGTAATCAAATTTTAATAAACATTGATGATAAGGTTAAACAAATTTTTGTTACTCATAATAAAAATGTTTACATAGAATTGGGACTCTTTTTAAAAATAGATAACGTTTATATGAAATCGGAACATTTCTCTAAAAAAGAACATTTATTAATATAAATGTTTTTCTAAATAATGTTTTCAAAAAATATATTATATTTGTATTTGTTGCATTATTTGGGCTTGGTACAAACATAAACTTTTAGAAAAAAGACACCATCATTGCGAGACAAAGTGAACGCACTGTCTCTCTTCCCATTCCCATATCATTATACTTAGTAAATGCCGTCCGTCAGTCGCCATATCAACATTATGAACATGATGGACAAAAAGAAAGAACATTATGGACATTATGAACATTTATTATACATGATGGACAAAAAGAAAGGACATAGGAAAATAAATTAAATATAAAATATATTGTAAGGAAAAAAATAAACAAATGATTAAATGAAAAACAGAAAACATAACATAATAGAAAAATAGAAAATGTAGACGAGCGTTACTATTCACACGACAATGTTCATCCGATTTTTGTTCTATCATATAGAGTAGATTCAACCAGTGCATGCGTCGGACAAAGTGGGGCACTCCCGCTGGATCAAGCATCGTCCGATGATCATCGAATGTATCTACAGTAGGGCCGCGAAGGAGTGGCGGGACGACCATCGAATGCCAAGGCTTTCATGCAGGTCAGTTGGAAATGGGCTGGCCCATTCAGTGGGCTACAGCCAGCCGTCCCGTGGCGACTAAAAAAATTAACCAACAAATGTGCTCCTTTAGGAATCAAACTCGCAACACTGTACCGGAAACCCGGTGTTCCCTACCACTTGAGCTGCTTAATGTAAGAGATGAGCGAGCTGCGCGAATATTAAATTATTAAATGCAGTGACAGATTAAAAAAAATCCAGAAAATCTTTGACCATTCCTTGGAAATTTGTTTTTTTAAATATATGTGAATAATGTTTGAAATTATGAAAAAAGTTAGAAATTAAAAAAAGTGATATTTTTAAACTGAACATCATTTTTCAAATTGTGAAAACATTTCGAATTCCGAATTTTTTTTTCGAACCCTGAACATTATTTAAATACCTTAATAATATTGTTCAAATTGTGAACAAATTTTGTATTCTTAAATATATTTTTTAATTGTGTATAATTTTATCAAAAAAGTGAATTGTAAATACAAGATGAGCATTTTCTTAGTATAAACTATAAGGTGAAAATTATTCAAAAACACCCTGAGAATTTTATAATTCTATGGTGAATTGTATTTCAAATGCTTGCAGAACAATTTTTCTGCACTTGCCGAACATTTTTGTATATCGGACGTATTGTCAATGTATGCTGAACATTTGATTTCAACACACTGAATTTGGTTTTTGAAACGTGAACAATATTTCAAAAACGTGAGCAAAATTTGAATTTTTCTGAAAATTTAAACAGAATCTGAACATTTTTATCAAAAATATTATACTTACGAAAATAAGAAAAGTTAAAAAGATATGCAATAAATTAAAATGCAGAAATAAGAAGAGAAAAGTAAAGCTAAAAACTAAAAATATGAAGAATATGAAAAAAGTGTCAAAGAAAACAAGCCAGAAAAAACCGGTTCGGGAGGCTTGAAACGGGATGGCCCTTGTTGTGTCAGTCACTCGTTTCGCTTCAGCGAAGCCGTGACAGTTGATGCTCACAGTCGGGTTATAGGATCCGTCGGGATGCATGTGCATTTGTCTAACACATATAGAAGAAAGATGCCGTGTTGCAAAAACGAAACAAATGTTTTTTGCTGGGATGCAGCCCGGAGCTATTTTTGAAGGCAAGAACCTTCTATAAGCGAGAAATGTCACTCTTTTGCAGAGTGAGCGAGTAACAAGACCAGTCAACACATTTTAAGCTACTCTCTCCGTCCCAAAATAAGTATCGCAAATTTACTACTAAATTTGTACTAAATTTGAGACACTTATTTTAGGACGGAGGGAGTATTATATGTTCTCCTGGTTTTAAGAACCTTCTTACTCCCACCGTTCCTAAATATAAGTATTTTAAGAGTTCTCATTAGAAAACTACATACGGATGTATATAGACATATACTAGAGTATAGATTCACTCATTTTGCTCCGTATGTATTCTTCTAGTGAAATCTGTAAAAAGACTAATATTTAGAAACGGAGGGAGTAGGTTGCATGTCAGGCTTCATCGGTTTTGGTAGAAGGATCTAGTCCTTGTTTTCATTTTTAGTTTTCTTCTTGAAAAGTTCGTAAATGTCATAAAGTGGTCGGTATTTATAAAAGAATATTTAGAATTGAAAAATTTACGCATCTTCAAAAACTGTTTCCATTTTAATATTATCAAAACAATTTTACTTAAGAAATCTAGTTCATTAAATGTTCAAAACATTTCGAAATTGTTCATGTTTTAACTAATAGGTTTTCTATTTCAATAAAGTTCAGGTTTTCAATTCAGCCTTGTGTTTTAAAGTAGTTTAATTTTGTAAAAGGTATCTTGTATATTTTCTAAAAAACAAAAAAGGTAAATATTATTTATTGCGTACCATGATAGATACCGAAGGAACATCCCCACCTCTTATGATACACGTGCTTCATGACCAGTTTTGCGAAAGTTGTAGAAACTTCCCGAGCTAGCATTTTTCAATTTTATATTATTTTATTGTGTTTCTCTTCTCAGTTATTTCTTCTAAACTTATTTTTATCTTTAATTTGTGAACATCAGTGTGTTTTTCCTTTTAGTTTTCTACCATTTCTCTTTCACTTATGATTTTTTATTTTCATTATCCAAACAATTTTAGAAATCCTTGATTTTTTGAACTATTGAACACATTGCAAAATGTTCAAAATAATTTGTGAAATTGGCGAACTTTTTGGCACCAACCAAATATTTTGGAAATCTGTGAACATTTTGTCAATTTTCTGTACATTTGTTTTTTAGACTTGAGATTTTCTTTTTGAGTAAAAGGATCTATTGGAAACTATTCGGCCTTAGGCAGCATGGCCCAAAGCCCTTCGTCGTTCTGGGCTATTTTTCAGATCCGTTTGATAACTAGAGGTAGGTTCACCATTCTAGTGTTGGAGATACGTAGACCCACCCTTCCGCGGGTCTTGGGCTTACATAGATATATGATGGGAAACATTGTATGGAAAACAAAAAATTTCCTATGCACACGCAAGACCTGTCTATAGTGATGATCATCTAGGAGAGGGGAGATCGGATCCACATATCCTTGTAGATCGCTAAGCGGGAAGCGTTAAGAAACGCGGTTGATGTAGTCGAACGTCTTTGCAATCCGAATCGCAAGCGTCCCATGAACTCCGTCCCGATCTAGTGCTGAACTAATGACACCTCTACATTCAGCACACGTGCAGATCGATGACGATCTCCGCCTTCTTGATCCAGCAAGAGAGACGAAGAGGTAGCTGAATTCGCCGACAACACAACGGCGTGGCGACGATGGTGGTGGAGTTACTCCGGCAAGGCTTCGTCGTACCATACCGAACTAGCTACAGAGTGTCACGAAATGATGGAGGGAGAGAGGGTTGCACCTTGGCTTGAGGTACCAAAAGTCACTCTCACCTCCACTATATATAGGAGGGAGGGGTGGGGTGGCGCCCTAGGACAAGGCCCTAGGGTTCGGCCGGCGCAAGAGGAGAGGGAGGAGTCCTCATCCAACACAACTTGGAAGGAGGAGTCCTCCTTCCCCAATTCGGTTTGGCCCCACCCTCCTTTCCTTTCTCCCTTTGGCCGAATAGGCCTCTTTGGGCTGGCCACCAGCCCACTAAGGGCTGGTGCGCCACCCTTGGGATTCTTTGGTTCTCTCCCGGGTGGGTGGCCCCTCCTAGTAGAACTCCGGAACCCAGTAGTCACTCCTCATACTTTACCGGTAATGCCCAAAAACCTTTCGGAAGCCAAATGGATATTTCATGTATATCAATCTTCTTCTCCGGACCATTCTGGAAACCCTCGTGATGTCCGAAATATCATCCGGGACTCCGAACAACCTTCGGTTAGCAACTTCAATAATTCAACTATACCGAAACGTCACTGAACCTCAAGTGTGTAGAACCTATGGGTTCGAGAACTATGTAGACATGACCGAGCCACTCTCCGGTCAATATGCAATAGCGGCACCTGTGTCACGCCCAAGATGCGACCCTATCCTCAATTTGGCACGAGGGCCTCGTCAGGGATAGAAGCGCATCTCGTCGTGTCGCAAGAATGGATATCGTTACAAGTACATGTACTGAAAAGAAGGGATATATGGAATTGGCTTACACTCGCCACAAGCTACATCAGAGTCACATCAGTACATTACATAATCATCAAGAGTAAGAGCAGGGTCCGACTACGGACGAAAATAAACGACAAAAGAAGAACGACGTCCATCCTTGCTATCCCAGGCTGCCGTCCTGGAACCCATCCTAGATCGATGAAGAAGAAGAAGAAGAAGCAACTCCAAATGAACAATCAACGCGCTCGCGTCAAGTAACCTTTACCTATACCTGCAACTGGTGTTGTAGTAATCTGTGAGCCACAGGGGACTCAACAATCTCATTTACAAAGGTATCAAGACTAACAAAGCTTAATGGGTGAGGTATGGTTAAGTGGTGAGGTTGCAGCAGCGGCTAAGCATATATTTGGTGGCTAACTTACGAGTACGAGAAATAAGAGGGGGAAGATCTACGCATAACGGACGTGAACTACTGATGATCAAATGAATAATCCTGAACACCTACCTACGTCAGACATAACCCCACCGCGTCCTCGATCGGAGAAAGAACTCACGAAAGAGACAATCACGGTTACGCACGCAGTTGGCATATTTTAATTAAGTTAACTTCAAGTTATCTAGAACCAATGTTAAACAAAGCTTCCACATTGCCACATAACCGCGGGCACGGCTTTCCAAAAGATTTAACCCTGCAGGGGTGCTCCAACTAGTTCATCACAAATTGCCACAAGCCGCATAGAAATCCTCAATCACGAAGCTCACGATCTCGTCGGATTCCCTAGTGGAAAACCTCAACCCTGAGATTACCCAAAGCATCACCGAAATCCCGATGCACAAGATATCTCGTCAAAGGTAAAACTAATCCAGCAAGGCCGCCTGGCATGTCGACGATCCCGATAGGAGCCGCGTATCTCGTTCTCAGGACACGACGGATAAGCGAAGCGTACGAGTGCCAAACCTCGAGTTTCCTCGCGGTGGCCCCGCACGGTGCTCTGTTTTGGACCAGCACCATCAGCACTGGCCCTCCCTGTATTATGTAGAATTACTCCTCGGGTAGCGCTAACTCCCTATGCATTTCAATTTAACAGAATTATTATGTTGGGCAAATGTAGTACCAATGTTGGGCCTTGCGAGACCAGCTTTAATCTAAGACGAATTATCAAGGGGGTCCCCATAACAACCCCGATCGTGTTAGGAGCGCTCAATTATGGAACATAACACCGGTAGCTGAAACTAAGGGGGCAAAGGTGGAACAAAACACAAGGCTAGAAAGGCCGAGCCTTCCACCTTTTACCAAGTATTTAGGTGCATTAAATTAAATAGCATTAATATGGTGATATGACAAGGAACCCATGTTTTCACATGGAAGCATCTGCACCTGCAACTAGCAATGCTAACACAGGGTTAAGCAAGCGGTAACATAGCCAATCAGTGGTTTGCTAGGTCGAACAGGTTGAAGGTTATCATGGCATTGTTGAGAGGCTGATAATTAACATATGGTAGGCAACGAGACATAATCGATAGAAGCGATAAGACTAGCATGGCAATGATAGTAATGGTATCTGGGGAAATGGTCATCTTGCCTGAGATCCCGCTTGGAAGAAGAATGCCTCCGTGAAGCAGACGAACCGACGTAGTCGAACGGGTCCTCACAATCCGACACGCTTGGGGAACTCTATCGAAACGAAGCAAACCGGAAACAAAAATCAACACATGATATTCACCACACGATGCACAACACATATGATGCGTGAATGGATCAAAAATTCAAGGCATGGCATGACAATTCACATCACGCAAACACTACACATTAAATGAAGTTCAATATGCAACGAGTTGCATATTGACGAAACTCCACGTTTAATTTATTTAGTTCTATCCCGATTAGATACACAGCAATATTAAATGTGATTAAACATGGCAAGAGGTGAAGCGTAATTAAACTACCTATCTAGGCATTTTAAATGAGGCCGGAAACGACATCTAGCATCTCCGAGACGACCTCACATGTTAGTTTACAATTCTGTCCAGATCTGAACTAATGCATTTAATTAGTTGTTAAACAGCAAAACAAATAGGTTCACGTGATTCTACACGTCAAGGCAAGCAATCTACACATAAAGAACATCTCCAACGGAGCTACGGTTCAAAAGATACAAGCATCGCAAGATATGATGGCATGAATGCAATATGTGTGCAACGACGGCTACGAGCACTTCAAAACAAACAACCAGCAAGAGAAAATGAAACTACACGAGATTCTAAGCAAGTTTCATGTAGGACACGATTAAATCGGAGCTATGGTTCGAAAACTACGAGCAAAACAAGAAATCACTACAATCTGCCAAAATCAGCCACATAGCATTTTCTACGCCCCACAACTACGAGCTACACAACTCCGATAAACTCAAGCAAGGCATGGCACGAAATAAGGCAAGAAGCACTACTACAAACAACTAACAACAACTAGCATGGCAGCAAGGAGCACTAGGGAAAGAAGACACAAAATGACATCTCACGCACTATTTCAGACCTAGTGAAAATTACACCTCATGAGAGTGCAGTTTTCGATCTGAAGCAATATTGACAGCAGTAAAACCTATAGCTACAGGACTCCAAATGGCATGAAACTTTACAGCATGCTAGAGAAACACAAGGGGTACAACTAACTCCATTGGACCAACCTAAAAAAATCTACATATCACAAGATGCAAGCAAGACAAGACAGCAACAAAATAATAACAGATCCCAGACTTAGAAATATTTCAGCTCCTCAAAATCAGCACTATTTCTAGCAACTTGAGAGCAAGCAAACAACACATAAACATGCATTTCTATTGCAACCAAAAATACCAGGGGCTAAACAAAACATCTAAGAAGAACTCCCTAGTTGACAACTAATTGAAACGAGGCACGGAATAAATCCTACGAATTAAACAAAAGGGCAACATGGCAACATATCTCGCAAACTAACTTACTCAAAAGCTAAAACTAATTGCACAGAAAAATCCATGGGATTTTTCTACCCCGAATACATATAAAATATGTGGGGTTGCACAACAAAATAATACCACACGAAAAATGCGAGAAGTTAACGTATACACGGGAAAATAAACTACCGACAATCCCTACACGCAAAATACCAATGACAACTCTAAAATACATGAAAAATAGGTTCCTAAAACATGGGCATTTATTCTAAGGCATGCGGGCTATACGGTCTTGCGCGAAAAATAAATACGGGGTGTATCCTATTGAAACAACACGTTGATCTAGGCATCGACACGTCAAACAACGTCAAACAATTATGCATGTTTCAAATTCGTATTCTATGTGCGAAACTACCACAAAACCATATATAATACGCCTCGTTCCGACTTACGGTTATTAAACTGCGAGCGTTTTAATATGCGTCTAAAATCTGAAAATACTAAATCGCCAGATAATCACAAAATGCCTCTCGGGCCGAATCTGATGCTAAACGGGCCTAACAGGGACATGGCGCAGGTTAATATTAAACGCACATGGCGGGAGGAGGACCTTACCTCGGTTGGGCCTCTTGGCTGGCTCGTGGTGGGCCTGGAGGGGGGGCTGGGCTTCGGGAGGAGGCAGGCCGGCGCGTGCGTGGGCCGAAACCAGCGAGGCAGCTGGCCCCAGGCGCCGCGACCTCGTCGTGCTCCTCTCGCGGGACGAGGGCAGGAGGAACGGCGGCTCAATCTCGTCGGCAGGTGGGGCGGCGACAAGGCGCAAGGCGGAGGCGAGGTTGAGGCGACCCGGATCTGCGCGTCGGCGCCGGATCCGACCGGGACCGAGGGCGGCGGCTGATCCGGCTGCGGGGCTGGCTGCGCAAGGCAGGTTCGGCGGCGGGGCGGCAGGGGACGAGCACCGGCGGCGGCAGGGGATCCAGGCGGCGGGGCGGCGGGGAACGCAGATGCCCCTCCGGCGAGGGCTCCGGCTGCCGGCGAGGGAGCCGCTCCTGCTCGGGCTGGAGAGAAGCTTCGGACAGGAGCTCGGGAGATTGAACGGGGCGGCGGCGGCTCGGGCCCGGGACAGGCCTGCGATGGGCTCCGCGGGCCGGCGGCGCCAGGGAGGAGAGAGGAGGGGGTTTGGCTGCGCTAGGGTTTCGGAATCGCACGGTTTTCGAGGCAGGATTAGGGGAGGCCTAAAATGGAAGGGGAGGTGTGTTTAAATAGGAAAGGGGGGGCTAGGTTTAGCGAAATTTCGATCCGGATCCAACCGCGGGGTCGGATTCAGACGATTCTGAACGCGGGTATGGGTACGCGGCCGTGTAGAGGGAATATCCGGAGACGAGAGGGAGAACGGGCGGCGCGGCAACGAATTTTAAAACACCGACAGACGTCCGACGGTAGACCGAATATGGTGCCGCTACGGTCGATCGTTCGGGTACCAGACGAACTCCGATCGCGACGAAATTCGACAGGCGGCCTAGCTATAACTAATTACAACCGCACGTCAAATCTCAACCCGATCAGAGAAAGTTTTATGCACACTTTTAAAACAGGGTTTCGACGATGCCGCGGGCGCGTGCGTGTGCGGTCGGGCTCAGAACGGACAACGACAAGAACCGACAACTAACAACGGATGCAAGTTTTGAAAACGGGCGGCAACGGAGATGCCGATGCAATGCAGATGATGCGCATGATGCGACGATGATGCGACAAATAAAAATAGACACACGACGAAAACGGAAAGAGAGGGGAATCTTCTGGAACGTCGGTCTCGGGCTGTCACAACTCTCCTACACTACAAGAGGATCTCGCTCCGAGATCCAAGAATGAAAGGGGGAGAGGATGAGAAAGAACACGAGGTAAAAACTTAATTGCTTCTTTGACAAACGAGCGAAACCAACGATCCTTGAAGGTTGGAAAGAGATGAGGACTGACATGAGAAAGAAGCAAGAATTCACGAAAAATTTCGGCAGCACTTCGGTAGGAAATGTTGGAATTATGCCCTAGAGGCAATAATAAATATAGTTATTATTATAATTCCTGTATCAAGATAATCGTTTATTATCCATGCTATAATTATATTGAATGAAGACTTATTTACATGTGTGGATACATAGACAAAACACTGTCCCTAGCAAGCCTCTAGTTGGCTAGCCAGTTGAACAAAGATAGTCAAAGTCTTCTGATTATAAACAAGGTGTCGTTGCTTGATAACTGGATCACGTCATTAGGAGAATCACGTGATGGACTCGACCCAAACTAATAGACGTAGCATGTTGATCGTGTCATTTTGTTGCTACTGTTTTCTGCGTGTCAAGTATTTGTTCCTATGACCATGAGATCATATAACTCACTGACACCGGAGGAATGCTTTGTGTGTATCAAACGTCGCAAGGTAACTGGGTGACTATAAAGATGCTCTACAGGTATCTCCGAAGGTGTTCGTTGAGTTAGTATGGATCGAGACTGGGATTTGTCACTCCGTGTGACGGAGAGGTATCTCGGGGCCCACTCGGTAATACAACATCACACACAAGCCTTGCAAGCAATGTGACTTAGTGTAAGTTGCGGGATCTTGTATTACGGAACAAGTAAAGAGACTTGCTGGTAAACGAGATTGAAATAGGTATGCGGATACTGACGATCGAATCTCGGGCAAGTAACATACCGAAGGACAAAGGGAATGACATACGGGATTATATGAATCCTTGGCACTGAGGTTCAAACCATAAGATCTTCGTAGAATATGTGGGATCCAATATGGGCATCCAGGTCCCGCTATTGGATATTGGCCGAGGAGTCACTCGGGTCATGTCTGCATAGTTCTCGAACCCACAGGGTCTGCACACTTAAGGTTCGACGTTGTTATATGCGTATTTGAGTTATATGGTTGGTTACCGAATGTTGTTCGGAGTCCCGGATGAGATCACGGACGTCACGAGGGTTTCCGGAATGGTCCGGAAACAAAGATTGATATAGAGGATGACCTCATTCGATTACCAGAAGATTTTCGGAGTTACCGGGAATGTACCGGGAATGAGGAATGGGTTCCGGGTGTTTACCGGGGTGGGGGGGGGGCAACCCACCTCGGGGAAGCCCATAGGCTTTGGGGGTGGCGCACCAGCCCTTAGTGGGCTGGTGGGACAGCCCAAGAAGGCCCTATGCGCCATAGGAAGAAAATCAAAGAGAAAAAAAAGAGGAGGTGGGAAAAAGGGGAAGGACTCCACCTTCCAAACCTAGTTGGATTCGGTTTGGAAGGGGAGGACTCCCCCCTTGGCTCGGCCGACCCCTTGGGGCTCCTTGAGCCCCAAGGAAAGGCCCCCCCTCTCCCACCTATATATACGGAGGTTTTAGGGCTGATTTGGGACAACTTTGCCACGGCAGCCCGACCACATACCTCCACGGTTTTACCTCTAGATCGCGTTTCTGCGGAGCTCGGGCGGAGCCCTGCTGAGATTAGATCACTACCAACCTCCGGAGCACCGTCACGCTGCCGGAGAACTCATCTACCTCTCCGTCTCTCTTGCTGGATCAAGAAGGCCGAGATCATCGTCGAACTGTACGTGTGCTGAACGCGGAGGCGCCGTCCGATCGGCACTAGATCGTGGGACGGATCGCGGGATGGTTCGCGGGGAGGATCGAGGGACGTGAGGACGTTCCACTACATCAACCGCGTTTCTTAATGCTTATGCTGTGCGATCTACAAGGGTACGTAGATCGAATATCCCCTCTCGTAGATGGACATCACCATGATAGGTCTTCGTGCGCGTAGGAAATTTTTTGTTTCCCATGCGACGTTCCCCAACAGTGGCATCATGAGCTAGGTTCAGGCGTAGATGTCTTCTCGAGTAGAACACAAAAGTTTTTGTGGGCGGTGATATGCGTTTTTCTGCCCTCCTTAGTCTTTTCTTGATTCCGCAGTATTGTTGGATTGAAGCGGCTTGGACCGACATTACTCGTACGCTTACGAGAGACTGGTTTCATCGCTACGAGTAACCCCGTTGCTCAAAGATGACTGGCAAGTGTCAGTTTCTCCAACTTTAGTTGAATCAGATTTGACCGAGGAGGTCCTTGTATAAGGTTAAATAGCAATTCATATATCTCCGTTGTGGTGTTTGTGTAAGTAAGATGCGATCCTACTAGATACCCATGGTCACCACGTAAAACATGCAACAACAAAATTAGAGGACGTCTAACTTGTTTTTGCAGGGTATGCTTGTGATGTGATATGGCCAACGATGTGATGTGATATATTGGATGTATGAGATGATCATGTTGTAATAGATAATATCGACTTGCACGTCGATGGTACGTCAACCGGCAGGAGCCATAGGGTTGTCTTTAAACTAACGTTTGTGCTTACAGATGCGTTTACTATTTTGCTAGGATGTAGCTTTAGTAGTAATAGCATGAGTAGCACGACAACCCCGATGGCGACACGTTGATGGAGATCATGGTGTGGTGCCGGTGACAAGAAGATCGTGCCGGTGCTTTGGTGATGGAGATCAAGGAGCACGTGATGATGGCCATATCATGTCACTTATGAATTGCATGTGATGTTAATCCTTTTATGCACCTTATTTTGCTTAGAACGACGGTAGCATTATGAGGTGATCTCTCACTAAAATTTTAAGACAAAATTGTGTTCTCCCCGACTGTGCACCGTTGGTACAGTTCGTCGTTTCGAGACACTACGTGATGATCGGGTGTGATAGACTCAACGTTCACATACAACGGGTGCAAAACAGTTGCACACGCGGAACACTCGGGTTAAGCTTGACGAGCCTAGCATGTGCGGACATGGCCTCGGAACACATGAGACCGAAAGGTCGATCATGAATCATATAGATGATATGATTAGCATAGGGATGCTTACCACTGAAACTATACTCAACTCACATGATGATCGGACTTGAGCTAGTGTAAGTGGGTCATGAACCACTCAAATGACTAGAGAGGTGTACTTTTTGAGTGGGAGTTTAGCAAGTAATTTGATTAAGTTAAACTCTAATTATCTTGAACATAGTCTAAGTCCACTTTGAATATATTTGTGTTGTAGATCATGGCTCACGCGACAGTCACCCTGAATTTTAATACGTTCCTAGAGAAAGCTAAGTTGAAAGATGATGGAAGCAACTTTGTAGACTGGGCTCGTAATCTTAAGCTAATCTTACAAGCTGGGAAGAAGGATTATGTCCTTAATGCTGCGCTAGGAGATGAACCACCCGCTACGGCTGACCATGATGTTAAGAACGCTTGGTTAACACGTAAGGAGGACTACTCAGTAGTTCAATGTGCAGTCTTGTATGGCTTAGAACCGGGACTTCAACGTCGCTTTGAGCGTCATGTAGCATATGAGATGTTCCAGGAGTTGAAGTTTATCTTTCAGAAGAACGCCCGGATCGAGAGGTATGAGACCTCCGATAAATTCTATGCTTGCAAGATGGAGGAGAATTCGTCTGTCAGCGAACATGTGCTCAAAATGTGTGGGTACTCAAACCGTCTAGCTGAGCTGGGGATTGAACTCCCGCAAGATGCTATCACTGACAGAATCCTTCAATCACTGCCGCCAAGCTATAAGGGCTTTGTGTTGAACTACAACATGCAAGGGGTGAACAAGTCACCCGGCGAGTTGTTTGCGATGCTGAAAGTCGCAGAGTCTGAACTCCGTAAAGAGCATCAAGTGTTGATGGTGAATAAGACCACTAGTTTCAAGAGAAACGGCAAAGGCAAGAAGGGTAATTCAAAGAAGAGCGGCAAGCCTATTGCCAATTCGACGAAGAAACCCAAAGCTGGACCTAAGCCTGAAACAGAGTGCTACTATTGCAATGGTATGGGTCACTGGAAGCGCAACTGCCCCAAGTATCTGGCTGATAAGAAGGCGACCAAAGAAAAATCAGGTATATTTGATATACATGTTATTGATGTGTACTTAACCGGCTCTCGTAGTAGTGCCTGGGTATTCGATACCGGTTCTGTTGCTCATATTTACAACTCGAAATAGGAACTGCGGAATAGACGAAGGCTGGCGAAAGATGAAGTGACGATGCGCGTAGGAAATGGTTCCAAGGTTGATGCAATCGCCGTCGGCACAGTTTCACTTCAGTTACCATCAGGATTAGTTATGAACTTGAATAATTGTTATTTAGTGCCTGCGTTGAGCATGAACATTATATCTGGATCTTGTTTATTGCGAGACGGTTACTCTTTTAAGTCAGAGAATAATGGTTGTTCTATTTCTATGAGTAACATCTTTTATGGTCATGCACCCAATGTGAGAGGATTGTTCATATTGAATCTTGATAGTGATACACATATACATAACATTGAGACCAAAAGAGTTAGAGTTAACAATGATAGCGCCATATTTTTGTGGCACTGCCGCTTAGGTCATATTGGTGTAAAGCGCATGAAGAAACTCCATGCCGATGGACTTTTGGAGTCACTTGACTTTGATTCACTTGACACGTGCGAACCATGCCTCATGGGCAAGATGACTAAAACTCCGTTCTCCAGAACAATGGAGCGTGCGAGTGACTTGTTGGAAATCATACATACCGATGTGTGCGGTCCGATGAGCGTAGAGGCACACGGCGGATATCGTTATTTTCTCACCTTCACTGACGATTTGAGTAGATATGGTTATATCTACTTAATGAAGCACAAGTCTGAAACATTTGAAAAGTTCAAGCAATTTCGGAGTGAAGTTGAAAATCATCGTAACAAGAAGATCAAGTTCCTACGGTCTGATCATGGGGGTGAGTATCTGAGTTTCGAGTTTGGTGCTCACTTAAGACAATGTGGAATTGTTTCACAGTTGACACCGCCTGGAACACCACAGCGTAATGGTGTGTCCGAACGTCGTAATCGTACTTTATTAGAGATGGTGCGATCTATGATGTCTTTTACCGATTTGCCGTTATCTTTTTGGGGTTATGCATTAGACACAGCTGCATTCACTTTAAATAGGCACCATCAAAATCCGTTGAGACGACACCATACGAACTGTGGTATGGCAAAAGGCCAAAGTTGTCGTTTCTTAAAGTTTGGGGATGTGATGCTTATGTCAAAAAGCTTCAGCCTGAAAAGCTGGAACCCAAAGCGGAAAGGTGCGTCTTCATAGGTTACCCAAAAGAGACAGTTGGGTACACCTTCTATCTCAAATCCGAGGGCAAAGTGTTTGTTGCTAAAAACGGAGCTTTTCTCGAGAAGGAGTTTCTCTCGAGAGAATTGAGTGGGAGGAAGATAGAACTTGACGAGGTTGTCGAACCTCTCATCCCTCTAGATGGTGGCGCAGGGCAAGGGGAAACCTCTGTCGTTGCGACGCCAGTTGAGGAGGAAGTTAATGATGATGATCATGAAACTCCGGTTCAAGTTCCTGTCGAACCACGCAGGTCGACAAGACCACGTGCTGCTCAAGAGTGGTACGGTAATCCCGTTTTGTCAATCATGTTGTTAGACAACAATGAACCTGCAAATTATGAAGAAGCAATGGTGGGCCCAGATTCCAACAAATGGCTAGAAGCCATGAAGTCCGAGATAAGATCCATGTATGAGAACAAAGTGTGGACTTTGGAAGTACTACCTGAGCGCCGCAAGGCTATTCAGAACAAATGGATCTTTAAGAAGAAGACGGACGCTGACGACAATGTGACAGTTTATAAAGCTCGACTTGTGGCAAAGGGTTTTTCACAAGTTCAAGGAGTTGACTACGATGAGACATTCTCACCCGTAGCGATGCTTAAGTCCGTCAGAATCATATTAGCAATAGCTGCATTTTTCGATTATGAAATCTGGCAGATGGATGTCAAAACGGCGTTCCTTAACTATTTCCTTAAGGAAGAGTTGTATATGATGCAACCCGAAGGTTTTGTCGATCCTAAGAATGCTGACAAGGTGTGCAAGCTCCAGCGATCCATTTATGGACTGGTGCAAGCATCTCGGAGTTGGAACAAACGCTTTGATGAGGTGATCAAAGCATTTGGGTTTATACAAGTGGTTGGAGAATCTTGTATTTACAAGAAAGTGAGTGGGAGCTCTGTGGCGTTTCTAATATTATATGTGGATGACATATTGCTGATTGGAAACAACGTAGAGTTTTTGGAGAGCATAAAGGATTACTTGAATAAAAGTTTATCTATGAAGGACCTAGGAGAAGCTGCTTACATTCTAGGCATTAATATCTACACGGATAGATTAAAACGCCTGATAGGACTTTCACAAAGCACATACCTTGATAAAGTTTTGAAGAGGTTCAAAATGGAACAGTCCAAGAAAGGGTTCTTGCCAGTTTTACAAGGTACGGGATTGAGTAAGACTCAGTGCCCAGCAACTGATAAGGATAGAGAGCATATGAGCACCGTCCCCTATGCTTCAGCCATAGGTTCTATCATGTATGCAATGCTGTGCACTAGACCAGACGTTAGCCTGGCCATAAGTATGGCAGGCAGGTTCCAGAGTAATCCAGGAGTGGATCACTGGACGGCGGTCAAGAATATCCTGAAGTACCTGAAAAGGACTAAGGAGATGTTTCTCGTGTATGGAGGTAACGAAGAGCCTGCCGTAAAGGGTTACGTCGATGCAAGCTTTGACACAGATCCAGACGACTCTAAGTCGTAGACCGGATACGTATTTATTCTTAATGGGGGTGCGGTAAGCTGGTGCAGTTCCAAGCAAAGCGTCATAGCAGATTCTACATGTGAAGCGGAGTACATGGCTGCCTCGGAGGCGGCTAAGGAGGGTGTCTGGATGAAGCAGTTCATGACGGATCTTGGAGTGGTGCCAAGCACACTGAATCCAATAACCTTGTTCTGTGACAACACGGGTGCCATTGCCTTAGCAAAGGAACCACGGTTTCACAAGAAGACCAGACACATCAAACGACGCTTCAACCTCATCCGCGACTACGTCGAAGGGGAGGACGTAAATATATGCAAAGTGCACACGGATCTGAATGTAGCACACCCGCTGACTAAACCTCTTCCACGGGCAAAGCATGATCAACACCAGAACTGTATGGGTGTTAGATTTATTACAATGTAATTCGCATGATGATGTGAGGGCTAGATTATTGACTCTAGTGCAAGTGGGAGACTGTTGGAATTATGCCCTAGAGGCAATAATAAATATAGTTATTATTATAATTCCTGTATCAAGATAATCGTTTATTATCCATGCTATAATTGTATTGAATGAAGACTTATTTACATGTGTGGATACATAGAGAAAACACTGTCCCTAGCAAGCCTCTAGTTGGCTAGCCAGTTGATCAAAGATAGTCAGTGTCTTCTGATTATGAACAAGGTGTTGTTGCTTGATAACTGGATCACGTCATTAGGAGAATCATGTGATGGACTAGACCCAAACTAATAGACGTAGCATGTTGATCGTGTCATTTTGTTGCTACTGTTTTCTGCGTGTCAAGTATTTGTTCCTATGACCATGAGATCATATAACTCACTGACACCGGAGGAATGCTTTGTGTGTATCAAACGTCGCAACGTAACTGGGTGACTATAAAGATGCTCTACAGGTATCTCCGAAGGTGTTCATTGAGTTAGTATGGATCGAGACTGGGATTTGTCACTCCGTGTGACGGAGAGGTATCTCGGGGCCCACTTGGTAATACAACATCACACACAAGCCTTGCAAGCAATGTGACTTAGTGTAAGTTGCGGGATCTTGTATTACGGAATGAGTAAAGAGACTTGCTATTAACGAGATTGAAATAGGTATGCGGATACTGACGATCGAATCTCGGGCAAGTAACATACCGAAGGACAAAGGGAATGACATACGGGATTATATGAATCCTTGGCACTGAGGTTCAAACGATAAGATCTTCGTAGAATATGTGGGATCCAATATGGGCATCCAGGTCTCGCTATTGGATATTGGCCGAGGAGTCACTCGGGTCATGTCTGCATAGTTCTCGAACCCGCAGGGTCTGCACACTTAAGGTTCGACGTTGTTATATGCGTATTTAAGTTATATGGTTGGTTACCGAATGTTGTTAGGAGTCCCGGATGAGATCAAGGACGTCACGAGGGTTTCCGGAATGGTCCGGAAACGAAGATTGATATATAGGATGACCTCATTTGATTACCGAAAGGTTTTCGGAGTTACCGGGAATGTACCGGGAATGACGAATGGGTTCTGGGTGTTCACCGGGGGGGGGGGGGGGGGGGAGGCAACCCACCCCGGGGAAGCCCATAGGCTTTGGGGGTGGCGCACCAGCCCTTAGTGGGCTGGTGGGACAGCCCAATAAGGCCCTATGCGCCATAGGAAGAAAATCAAAGAGAAAAAAAGAGGAGGTGGGAAAAAGGGGAAGGACTCCACCTTCCAAACCTAGTTGGATTCGGTTTGGAAGGGGAGGACTCCCCCCTTGGCTCGGCCGACCCCCTTGGGTCTCCTTGAGCCCCAAGGCAAGGCCCCCCCTCTCCCACCTATATATACGGAGTTTTTAGGGCTGATTTGGGACAACTTTGCCACGACAGCCCGACCACATACCTCCACGGTTTTACCTCTAGATCGCGTTTCTACGGAGCTCGGGCGGAGCCCTGCTGAGATTAGATCACCACCAACCTCCGGAGCGCCGTCACGCTGCCGGAGAACTCATCTACCTCTCCGTCTCTCTTGCTGGATCAAGAAGGCCGAGATCATCGTCGAACTGTACGTGTGCTAAACGCGGAGGTGCCGTCCGTTCGGCACTAGATCGTGGGACGGATCGCGGGACGGTTCGCGGGGCGGATCGAGGGACGTGAGGATGTTCCACTACATCAACCGCGTTTCTTAACGCTTCTGCTGTGCGATCTACAAGGGTACGTAGATCGAATATCCCCTCTCGTTGATGGACATCACCATGATAGGTCTTCGTGCGCGTAGGAAATTTTTTGTTTCCCATGCGACGTTCCCCAACAGGAAAATGGGACAAAAAATTCGATAGGAAGAGAGAATTACACAATATTCATATCAAACAACTAAATAGAACAAGGGAACTCCATGATCTTGGTAGAACAACATAATAGACCCAAAAGAGCAACATCACAATGCCTCCGGAACAATAGAATAGGAACTAGCTCATACGGAAGAAGAGAATGAAGAAAAGAATGACAACTACTATCTCAAATGAACTTGGCAAGCATCGTTGCAAGAAGAATTGAACGGAGTTGTTGGAAAAACAACAACGAAAAGAACAAGATAGTAGTGGGCTTATGAAAATCATCTCAACAAATATGAGGTGACAACCAACCACTACAAGAACCAGGGATAGCTGAAAGCAAAGATATCAAAACTTATTACACCAAGAGGGTGCATTGAGAACTGGGATTAATGACAAGCACCATGATAGCATAATCCATAGGAAAAGTTTTAGGTGAAGTCCAAACCAAGATAACTCAATGAAGAAATCATGAGTTGAGAATATCTCATGATCCTAAAATTGGTGGTTTTAATTATCTCATACTTGAATGGGAATCTCTTCGAGGCTCCTACACTAACAAGAAGGCTATAATACCACCTCAAAGGATAAAGGAAGAACAAATGCACTTGGAGATGCAAGATAAGAAAACTTGAGGTTCTCCAACAAGAATCCTGAAGAACACTTGAGAAAAGAATTGATATCATGAGCCACTCCGGAAGAAGAATTCAAAATACTACGAACAAGAATAAGAATTATGTTATGCTTGTCCTTCATCAAGTTTAATTGATGACAAGAACGGATTAAGCATACAACCCCACTTGAGAAGAATCTTAGAGAAACAGAGAGAAAAACCCCACTTGAAGCAAAATTTAAGGAAGCACCAGAATAATCGAGAGACGAATGAAGAGGCAACAATTGAGAAGAATCGAGGATGAAAGCTGAAAGCTGAGAACGAAGAATCTTCTAAAATGATGGCCTTCAGAGGAACGAGAATGAAAACAACTCAGAAAAGCACCGGATAGCGAGAAATGGATTCTCATGATTGGAACAATTAAGATAATGGCACCAAACTGAAATGATGAATCTACAAGAGAATAGACCAAGATTTGAGAGAAACACTCCTTCAGTCTTCAAAGCTGAAAATGACGAGAAGAACACCACCAAGAATAACTGAGACACTCCGGAATAATGAGGAATGAAAGGTTGAGGCAATATGAGAATTAATTCAAATAGGTCTTGAAGAAGTAATATGACTGATGAAATTCATACTTACGTCATAGTTGAAAGGAATTAATGATCTCCGGGAAAGATTAAAAGAGCCAGGAAAGATCCTGGGAAAGAACCTGTGGGTTATGGCCCCACTCAAAGAAATCACCGTTAGAAAAAATATTGCTTAGAAGAGAGATATTGCACCGGTATGAATAGAACTAGATAAGGTTAGCACCTCGAAATAATTAAAGATCTGAAACAAGAAACTCCGAGATATCTTCAACACACCGGATAGAAAAAGATGAATGAATAACAGGATATGTTGATAAGAATCTCCAACATAGGAAGAATTACAAGCATGAAAAGGATATGATGAACACGGAGAACTGAATTAAATTCACCGGGAAGGAACAAAATGAAGAAATGATGACTCGACTCCTGAGAATGTTCACAATGAATCACCGGTTACAAAAAGAAGAAAAGATATCGGAAGCACAATGAAATGAATGCACTTGGATGAAATCCAATAACCGAAGAAAAAGGGCGGGAGGGCGGGGAAAACAAAGTTGACTTGGGACAGATGAGACAAACTCTGGATGAAATGAGAGAACAATCTTGCAAAATTAGAGAGGATAGACTACACTTGAAGAGAAGCACACCGGTTGAATGGAATTGATACGATGACTCCGGTTGACAAGAATGATAAGACAATTGATTGAGCAAAAGAATTAATACTCTCAAAAAAAATATGAGAACACCTCTTAGAAAAGATCTGAAATCACCACTTGACATCGAAGCAACTGAATTACAATAATAAAACAAAACAAAGGGTGAGGCTTATGAAACAAGCCAGAACAAACTCATGAGAAAGATTTCGTCCGATATTTTCATGGACAGGATCGCACGGGCTCGATTTTACAGTAGCCATCAAGTGCAAGACACTGCACCCGACATACGAAGCGTCCCCGAGTCGTAGCAAGCTACAAGGACTCTTTAAGACACAATGTGTACCGCTGTAAGTCGACCTGAACAAACGAATCCACTAGATGTCGAACCCCAACCTAACATCATGCATTTGTTGGAAGATTGTCCTATAAGCAACTACTTGAATTCCCACCTATGAATTCCCGAAATATCTGGTCATGCAATCTGGTACACGGATACAAGGAGTAATATCACACAACTCCTATACTAACCCGTCACTTGTATCACATCCGTCAACACACGACCAGAATCTCGGACCTTCATCTACAACAGACCCTCGTGATCACAACGATACAAAGTATGGCAGTACTCCCGAACAATCTGCACCAGTACTGGGGACATCGGGGTTATCTTGCCACTACTAGTATTGAAGCAATTACGAACATCCTCCGTACTGAGATACTAAGAAATCTGAATAATAACGATGTGCTCAAGAATCCCCTAGAGCTCAACTCCCCGGAAGAAAATCAAGTCAAACTAGAGGCACCAAGACAGAACTCCATCACATCAGCATCATATAGATTCCAAAATATCCGCGTGATCCTAATTTTTTTTTTGAGAGGGAAGAGGAGTAGAGTAAATTATTACGTCAAGATTCCTCACCAGAGCATAGAAGAGGAGAAAAAAGAATCCTACTCTCCGATATATAACTAGACTCAAAGTAGTTTTTCACTAGACTCGACTCGGCCAAGTTCGATCAATCAAGGGGGCTCCTAGGTTGGTACGACTCTGATACCAACTTGTCACGCCCAAGATGCGACCCTATCCTCAATTTGGCATGAGGGCCTCGTCAGGGATAGAAGCGCATCTCGTCGTGTCGCAAGAATGGATATCGTTACAAGTACATGTACTGAAAAGAAGAGATATATGGAATTGGCTTACACTCGCCACAAGCTACATCAGAGTCACATCAGTACATTACATAATCATCAAGAGTAAGAGCAGGGTCCGACTACGGACGAAAATAAACGACAAAAGAAGAACGACGTGCATCCTTGCTATCCCAGGCTGCCGGCCTGGAACCCATCCTAGATCGATGAAGAAGAAGAAGAAGAAGCAACTCCAAATGAACAATCAACGCGCTCGCGTCAAGTAACCTTTACCTGTACCTGCAACTGGTGTTGTAGTAATCTGTGAGCCACAGGGGACTCAACAATCTCATTTCCAAAGGTATCAAGACTAACAAAGCTTAATGGGTGAGGTATGGTTAAGTGGTGAGGTTGCAGCAGTGGCTAAGCATATATTTGGTGGCTAACTTACGAGTACGAGAAATAAGAGGGGGAAGATCTACGCATAAAAGACGTGAACTACTGATGATCAAATGAATGATCCTGAACACCTACCTACGTCAGACATAACCCCACCGCGTCCTCGATCGGAGAAAGAACTCACGAAAGAGACAATCACGGTTACGCACGCAGTTGGCATATTTTAATTAAGTTAACTTCAAGTTATCTAGAACCAATGTTAAACAAAGCTTCCACATTGCCACATAACCGCGGGCATGGCTTTCCGAAAGATTTAACCCTGCAGGGGTGCTCCAACTAGTTCATCACAAATTGCCACAAGCCGCATAGAAATCCTCAATCACGAAGCTCACGATCTCGTCAGATTCCCTAGTGGAAAACCTCAACCCTGAGATTACCCAAAGCATCACCAGAATCCCGATGCACAAGATATCTCGTCAAAGGTAAAACTAATCCAGCAAGGCCGCCCGGCATGTCGACTATCCCGATAGGAGCCGCGTATCTCGTTCTCAGGACACGACGGATAAGCGAAGCGTACGAGTGCCAAACCTCGAGTTTCCTCGCGGTGGCCCCGCACGATGCTCTGTTTTGGACCAGCACCATCAGCACTGGCCCTCCCTGTATTATGTAGAATTACTCCTCGGGTAGCGCTAACTCCCTATGCATTTCAATTTAACAGAATTATTATGTTGGGCAAATGTAGTACCAATGTTGGGCCTTGCGAGACCAGCTTTAATCTAAGACGAATTATCAAGGGGGTCCCCATAACAACCCCGATCGTGTTAGGAACGCTCAATTATGGAACATAACACCGGTAGCCGAAACTAAGGGGGCAAAGGTGGAACAAAACACCAGGCTAGAAAGGCCGAGCCTTCCACCTTTTACCAAGTATATAGGTGCATTAAATTAAATAGCATTAATATGGTGATATGACAAGGAACCCATGTTTTCACATGGAAGCATCTGCACCTGCAACTAGCAACGCTAACACAGGGTTAAGCAAGCGGTAACATAGCCAATCAGTGGTTTGCTAGGTCGAATAGGTTGAAGGTTATCATGGCATTGTTGAGAGGCTGATAATTAACATATGGTAGGCAACGAGACATAATCGATAGAAGCGATAAGACTAGCATGGCAATGATAGTAATGGTATCTGGGGAAATGGTCATCTTGCCTGAGATCCCGCTTGGAAGAAGAATGCCTACGTGAAGCAGACGAACCGACGTAGTCGAACGGGTCCTCACAATCCGACACGCTTGCGGAACTCTATCGAAACGAAGCAAACCGGAAACAAAAATCAACACACGATATTCACCACACAATGCACAACACATATGATGCATGAATGGATAAAAAATGCAAGGCATGGCATGACAATTCACATCACGCAAACATTACACATTAAATGAAGTTCAATATACAACGAGTTGCATATTGACGAAACTCCACGTTTAATTTATTTAGTTCTATCCCGATTAGATACACGGCAATATTAAATGTGATTAAACATGGCAAGAGGTGAAGCGTAATTAAAGTACCTATCTAGGCATTTTAAATGAGGCCGGAAACGACATCTAGCATCTCCGAGATGACCTCACATGTTAGTTTACAATTCTGTCCAGATCTGAACTAATCTATTTAATTAGTTGTTAAACAGCAAAACAAATAGGTTCACGTGATTCTACGCGTCAAGGCAAGCAATCTACACATAAAGAACATCTCCAACGGAGCTACGGTTCAAAAGATACAAGCATCGCAAGATATGATGGCATGAATGCAATATGTGTGCAACGACGGCTACGAGCACTTCAAAACAAACAACTAGCAAGAGAAAATGAAAGTACACGAGATTCTAAGCAAGTTCCATGTAGGACACGATTAAATCGGAGCTACGGTTCGAAAACTACGAGCAAAACAAGAAATCACTACAATCTGCCAAAATCAGCCACATAGCATTTTCTACGCCCCACAACTCCGATAAACTCAAGCAAGGCATGGCACGAAATAGGGCAAGAAGAACTACTACAAACAACTAACAACAACTAGCATGGCAGCAAGGAGCACTAGGGAAAGAAGACACAAAATGACATCTCACGCACTATTTCAGACCTAGTGAAAATTACACCTCATGAGAGTGCAGTTTTCGATCTGAAGCAATATTGACAGCAGCAAAACCTATAGCTACAGGACTCCAAATGGCATGAAACTTTACATCATGCTAGAGAAACACAAGGGGTACAACTAACTCCATTGGACCAACCTCAAAAAATCTACATATCACAAGATGCAAGCAAGACAAGACAGCAACAAAATAATAACAGATCCCAGACTTAGAAATATTTCAGCTCCTCAAAATCAGCACTATTTCTAGCAACTTGAGAGCAAGCAAACAACACATAAACATGCATTTCTATTGCAACCAAAAATACCAGGGGCTAAACAAAACATCTAAGAAGAACTCCCTAGTTGACAACTAATTCAAACGAGGCACGGAATAAATCCTACGAATTAGACAAAAGGGCAACATGGCAACATATCTCGCAAACTAACTTACTCAAAAGCTAAAACTAATTACACAGAAAAATCCATGGGATTTTTCTACCCCGAATACATATAAAATATGTGGGGTTGCACAACAAAATAATACCACAAGAAAAATGCGAGAAGTTAACGTATACACGGGAAAATAAACTACCGGCAATCCCTACACGCAAAAATACCAACGACAGCTCTAAAATACATGGAAAATAGGTTCCTAAAACATGAGCATTTATTTTACGGCATGCGGGCTATACGGTCTTGTGCGAAAAATAAATACGGGGTGTATCCTATTGAAACAACACGTTGATCTAGGCATCGACACGTCAAACAACGTCAAACAATTATGCATGTTTCAAATTCGTATTCTACGCGCGAAACTACCACAAAACTGTATATAATACGCCTCGTTCGGACTTACGGTTATTAAACTGCGAGCGTTTTAATATGCGTCTAAAATCTGAAAATACTAAATCGCCAGATAATCACAAAATGCCTCTCGGGCCGAATTTGATGCTAAACGGGCCTAACAGGGACATGGCGCAGGTTAATATTAAACGCACATGGCGGGAGGAGGAGCTTACCTCGGTTGGGCCTCTTGGCCGGCTCGTGGTAGGCCTGGAGGGGGGGCTGGGCTTCGGGAGGAGGCAGGCCGGCGCGTGCCTGGGCCGAAACCAACGAGGCAGCTGGCCCCAGGCGTCGCGAACTCGTCGTGCTCCTCTCGCGGGACGAGGGCAAGAGGAACGGCGGCTCGATCTCGTCGACAGGTGGGGCGGCGGTAGCAACAAAATAACATGATCACATGCTATGTTTATAGTTTGGGTCTTGTCCATCACATCATTCTCCTAATGATGAGATCCCGTTATTTAGTGACAACACTTGTCTATGGCTAGGAAACCTTAACTATCTTTGAACAACGAGCTAGTCAACTAGAGGCTTACTATGGACAGTGTTTTGTCTATGTATCCACACATGTATTTGTGTTTCCATTTAATACAATTCTAGCATGGATAATAAACAATTATCTTGAAACAGGAAATACAATAATAACTATTTTATTATTGCCTCCACGACATATTCCCAACAGTATACCTATCTAATCATGTAATCTTTTCTTTTTTCCGCATCAGATCTGACTCTTTCCTCATCAACTTTCACGCGAATCCCTTTTCCAAGAAGGAAGAGTCCCGTGGCGAAAGTGGGGATAGCCGAGAGACGAATATTAGTTAGGTTTAGCCTAGCTATGGAGGACATGAGTTTACCCTCCCATGGACATGGTAGAGCATGTTGGATTTTGAGGAATGATGCTTCCAGGGTCAATTTTATTCCATTTACTTGCTTAACTAAAACAAAAATTGTCAAGTCATTGTAGGATGAGATGACAATTTTGTAACACAAAAAAAGATACATAATACTAATATTTTTCTAATAACCAACATTATCTCCATATGGCATTAGTCATTACTCCGTGGGGCTGTCTTGTCCATGAGCATCCTTCAACGGTGGCGAGGCGCACGATGGACGGGGCTTGTGTGCTCCCATTTCGTGCTCCCCTTCCACTCATCCTTAATTGAACGATTGTCCTAGTTTTCCTTCCCCACGTCCCTTTTCTGGCAAAAAATAAAATCGCTGAGGTCTCGTATTCCCCTGTCCCCAATACGTATTCCCCTCATTCCCCTTTCTCCTTACCTTTTGACAGCTAGCTATTACTTCTTGAGCTTGCGTTGGTTTCCCCTTGAAGAGGAAAATGAGATGCAGCAAAGTAGATACGTATTTCCCTCAGTTTGTTGAGAACCAAGGTATCAATTCAGTAGGAGGAACAAGCAAGCCCCCAATCTTAGCACCTACACAAAAAATCGAATACTTGCACCCAACACTAAAAATGGGTTGTCAATCCCTTCACGGTTATTTGCAAGGATGAGATCTGATAGAGGTAGATATAAAAGATTGCTAGAACTAAGACTAAAACAAAAGTAAATAAATTGCAGCAATATATTTGTGGTATTTTTGGTTTATAGATCTGAAAGTATAATATGGAAAATAGACCCCGGGGCCATAGGTTTCACTAGAGGCTTCTCTCATGAAGGAAAATAATACGGTGGGTGAACAAATTACTGTCGAGCAATTGATAGAAAAGTGAATAATTATGAAGATATCGAAGGCAATGATTATGCATATAGGCATCACGTCCGTGTCAAGTAGACTGAAACGATTCTGCATCTACTACTATTACTTCACACATCGACCGACTCCTGCCTGCATCTAGGGTATTAAATTCCTGAAGAACAGAGTAACCCATTAGGTAAGATGACATGATGTAGAGGGGATAAACTCAAGCAATATGATGAAAACCCGATCTTTTTATCCTCGATGGCAATAATGCATACGTGCCTCGCTACCCCTACTTTGTCACTGGGTGAGGACACCGCAAGATTGAACCCAAAACTAAGCACTTCTCCTATTGCAAGAATTACCAATCTAGTTGGCCCAACCAAACCAATAACTCGAAGAGACTTGCTAAGATATTCAATCATGCATATAAGAATTCAGAGAAGATTCAAATAATATTCATAGATAATCTGAACAGAAATCCACAATTCATCGGATCTTGACAAACACACCGCAAAAGAGTATTACATCGGATAGATCTACATGAAGATCATGAAGAACATGGTATTGAAGAATAAAGAGAGAGAAGAAGACATCTAGATACTAGCTATGGACCCGCAGGTGTGTGGTGAACTACTCACGCATCATCGAAGAGGCAATGGAGTTGAAGTAGATGCTCTCCGTAATCGATTCCCCCTCCGGCAAATTACCGGAAAAGGCTCCCAGATTGGATCTCACGGGAACAGAGGCTCCTCGTGGCGGAAAAGTATTTTTTTTGGTGTCGTTCTATATTGGGTGAATATTTGGGAATTTATAGGACGAAGATTTGGTTTAGGAGGCCTGCAGGGGCCTGATACGTCCCGAACGTATCTATAATGTTTTATGGTTCCATGCTATTATCTTGTCAACTTTGGATGTTTTGTATGCATGAATATGCTATTTTATATATTTTTTGTGACTAACCTATTAACTCATTGCCAAGTGCCAGTTCTTGTTTTTTCCGTGTTTTTGACCCTTTTCAGAGAAGAATATTAAACGGAGTCCAAACGGAATAAAACCTTCGGAAAGATTTTTTCCGTAACAGAAGATACGCAGGGAACTTGAGAACCAAGGCAAAGGACCCCGGGGGAGGCCACAAGCCCCCTAGCCGCGGCCTGGGGGGTGCCTACCAGGCTTGTGGTCCCCTCATGGCTCCTTTGCCCTACTTCTTCCGTCTATAATTTCCCTAAAATTCCAGAACCACCAGAGAGAGCCACGAAAATACTTTTCCGCCGCCGCAAGCTTCTATCTCCGCAAGATCCCATCTCGAGACCGTTCTGGTGCCCTGTCAGAGGGGGGATTCAGACACAGAGGGCTTCTTCATCAACACCATTGCCTCTCCGATGATGCGTGAGTAGTTCACCACAGACCTTCGGGTCCATAGCTAGTAGCTAGATGGCTTCTTCTCTCTCTTGGATCTTCAATACAAAGTTCTCCATGATCTTCATGGAGATCTATCCGATGTAATCTTCTTTTGCCGTGTGTTTGTCGAGATCCGATGAATTGTGGATTTATGATCAGATTATCTATGAATGTTATTTGAGTTTCCTCTGATCTCTTATATGCATGATTTCGTATCCTTGTAATTCTCTTCGAGTTGTGGGTTTCGTTTGGCAAACTTGATCTATAATTCTTGCAATGGGAGAAGTGCTTGGTTTTGGGTTCATACCGTGCGGTGTCCTCACCCAGTGACAGAAGGGGTAGTGAGGCACGCATCATGTTGTTGCCATCAAGGGTAAAAAGATGGGATTTATATCTATTGCATGAATTTATCCCTCTACATCATGTCATCTTTCTTAAGGCGTTACTCTGTTTGTTATGAACTCAATACACTAGATGCATGCTGGATAGCGGTCGATGTGTGGAGTAATAGTAGTACATGCAGATAGTATCGGTCTACTTGTCTCGGACGTGATGCCTATATGTATGATCATTGCCTTAGATATCATCATGACTTTGCGCGGTTCTATCAATTGCTTGACAGTAATTCGTTCACCCACCGTAATACTTGCTATCATGAGAGAAGCCTCTAGTGAACACTATGGCCCCCGGGTCTACTTCACATCATATTTTCAGCTCTACACTTTTACTTTGTTGCACTTTCCACCTTCAGATCTCACCTTGCAACTAATCGTGAAGGGATTGACAACCCCTTTATAGCGTTGGGTGCAAGTTTGTTTGTTTTTGCGCAGGTACATTGGTGACTTGTCTTGATACTCCTACTGGATTGATACCTTGGATCTCAAACTGAGGGAAATACTTACTGCTACTGTGCTGCATCACCCTTTCCTCTTCAAAGGAAAAACCAACGCAAGCTCAAGAGGTAGCAAGAAGAATTTCTGGTGCCGTTGCCAGGGAGTATCAAGTCAAGAATAGTCTCCCTTCAACGTGTCAATTTCTGGCATCGGGGATTATTCTAAGTGAAGCTTATCCAAGTAACTATCGCAAACTCATCTCTTGCATTTGCTTTTTTTTTGCCTTTTGCCTCTCGTTTTCCTCTCCCCCACTACTGAAAAACAAAAATTTACAAAAATATTTGCCTTTTGCGTTCGCCCTTTTCTTTCGCTTGCTTTCTGTTTGCTTGTGTGCTTGTCTGCTTGCTGAAGTCACCATGACTGAAAACACCAAATTGTGTGACTTGTCGAATACTAATAATAATGATTTTATTAGTACTTCGATTGCTCCCGCCACTAGTGCGGAATCATATGAAATCAATGCTGCTTTGCTGAATCTTGTTATGAAAGAGCAATTTTTCGGCCTTCCTAGTGAAGATGCCGTATCCCATCTTAATACCTTCATTGAGTTATGCGATATGAAAAAGAAGAAAGATGTGATTAAATTGAAGCTATTTCCGTTCTCATTACGAGATCGAGCAAAAACTTGGTTTTCATCTTTACCCAAAAATAGTATTGATTCTTGGAACAAGTGTAAAGATGCTTATATATCCAAGTATTTTCCATCGGCTAAGATTATCTCTCTCCGTAATGATATCATGACTTTTAAGCAACTAGATCATGAACATGTTGCACAATCTTTGGAGAGAATGAAATTGATGATTAGAAATTGTCCCGCTCATGGCCTGAGTCTTTGGATGATTATACAAATCTTCTATGCTGGTTTGAATTTTGCTTCTAGAAATATATTGGATTCCGCCTCCGGTGGAACTTTCATGGAAATCACATTAGGAGAAGCCACAAAACTCCTAGACAATGTCATGACAAACTATTCTCAATGGCACACTGAAAGGTCACCTACTAGTAAAAAAGTGCATGCTATAGAAGAAATTAACTCTTTGAGTGCTAAGATGGATGAGTTAATGAAATTGTTTGCTAGTAAAGGTGCTCCTCTAGACCCAAATGATATGCCTTTGTCTTCCTTGATTGAGAATAGCAATGAAAGCTTGGATGTTAATTTTGTTGGTAGGAATAATTTTGGCAACAATAATGCTTATAGAGGTAACTTTATTCCTAGGCCTTTTCCTAGTAATCCCTCTAATAACTTCGGCAATTCCTACAACTATGCTCATGGAAATTACAATAAATTACCCTATGATCTTGAGATTAATATTAAAGAGTTTATCAACTCGCAAAAGATTTTCAATGCGTCCATAGAAGAAAAACTGCTCAAAATTGATGACTTGGCTAGGACCGTTGATAGAATGTCTCTTGATATTGACGCTTTGAAATTGAAATGTGCTCCTCCCAAGATTAATATGGATGAAACTTTAAAAGCTATGCGTGTTTCCATGAATGAGAGTAAAGAAAGAACATCCCAAATTCGTGCTAGACATGAATGGCTTAAAAGGGCGTGTTCTCGTGATGAGAATCACGAGATCTTAAAGTGCTTGGTGTGAATCCCATTGAATATTTGTTTTCTAATGTCAATCCTAATGATGATGAGGCTGGATATGAATCCACTTTGGTTGAAAAATGCCCCAATGATTCGGAGTCTTTTTGTCTTGATGCTAAAAGCACTGAAAGTGGAGTAGAGGATATCAAAACTTTGAGTAGTGATGAAATTACTACTTTGGATTTCAAGGAATTCAATTATGATAGTTGCTCTTTGATTGAATGTATTTCCTTGATGCAATCCATGCTAAACTCTCCACACACTTATAGACAAAATAAAGCCTTTACCGATCATATCGTTGGTGCTATGATGAAATATCTTGAAGAGAAACTTGAGTTGGAAGTTTCTATTCCTAGAAAACTTCATGATGAGTGGGAACCTACTATCAAAATCAAGATTAAAAACTATGAATGCAATGCTTTGTGTGATTTGGGTGCTAGTGTTTCCGCTATTCCAAAGTCTTTATGTGATGTTCTATGCTTCAACGAGATTGATGAGTGCTCTCTTAATTTGCATCTCGCGGATTCTACTGTTAAGAAACCTATGGGAAGGATCAATGATGTTCTTATTATTGCAAATAGGAACTATGTACCCGTAGATTTCATTGTGCTTGATATTGATTGCAATCCGACATGTCCCATCATTCTTGGTAGACCTTTCCTTAGGACTATTGGTGCTATCATCGATATGAAGGAAGGGAATATTAGATTTCAATTTACATTAAAGAAGGGCATGGAACATTTTCCTAGAAATAAAATAATATTACCTTATGAATCCATGATGAGGGCTACTTATGGTTTGAGCACCAAAGACGACGATACTTGATTCTATCGCCTTATGCCTAGCTAAGGGCGTTAAAGAATAACGCTTGTTGGGAGGCAACCCAGTGAATTTATATTTGATTTTTTGATTTCTGTTTTGTTGTGTCCACACAATCATAATTCTGTTATGATTGCGTTTTTTGTGTTTCCTTTTGTGTTTGAGCCAAGTAAAACCTTTATGACTAGTTTTGGTGATGGTTGTTTGATTTTGCTGAAAAAGACATAAACTTTGCGCTCACGAAATTATTTTTAATTCCTATACAGAAAGAGATTTTGAGTTGATTATTTTTGCTGCTAGTTGATAAGCCAATTTCCCTAATTGTCATAATTGTTCAGAATTTTTGAGATACCAGAAGTATACGAAGTATACAGATTGCTACATACTGGCCTGTTTTTGACAGATTCTGTTTTTGTTGTGTTGATTGCTTATTTCGATGAAACTATGGATAGTATCGGGGGGGGGGGGTACTAGCTATGGAAAAGTGAGAATACATTAATATAACACCAATATAAATAGAAATCAAGATTACTACAGTACCTAAAGGGGTGGTGGTTTGTTTTCTTTTGCTAATGATATCACGAGTTTCTGTTTAAGTTTTGTGTTGTGAAGTTTTCAAGTTTTGGGTGATGTTCTCATGGACAATGGGATAAAGAGTGTAAAGAGCTCAAGCTTGGGGATGCCAAAGGCATCCCAAGCCAAATTCAAGGACACCAAAAAGCTTAAGCTTGGGGATGCCCCGGGAAGGCATCCCCTCTTTCGTCTTCAATCCATCGGTAACGTTACTTGGAGCTATATTTTTATTCACCACATGATATGTGTTTTGCTTGGAGCGTCGTGTATTATAGGTGTCTTTTCTTTTTGTTGTGTCACAATCATCCTTGCTGCACACCTTCTGAGAGAGACATGCACTCATCGTGAATTTGCTAGAATACTCATTGAGCTTCACTTATATCTTTTGAGATAGGCAATTTAGCTTGCATGTGCTTCACTTATATCTTTTGAGCTAGATAACTTTACTGTAGTGCTTCACTTAGATCTTTTTAGAGCACGGCTATGTCATATTTTGGAGAAATAAAAACTCTCGATCCTCACTTATATCTTTTTGAGAGTGCTCTCTCTGAGTAACTTTGTAGTTGGCGTGTGCTATGAAAGTAGTACTAAAGATGATAGGCATCCAAAGAGGATATAATAAAAACTTCCATATTCTTGTGCATTGATTAGTAAAGAGAAGTTTGATTCCTCTCAATTAGTTTTGAGATATGGATTTGGTGATATTAGAGTTATGTTAGTAGGGTGTTGTGAATCTAGAAATACTTGTGTTGAAGTTAGTGATTCCCGTAACATGCACGTATGGTGAACCGCTATGTTAGAAAGTCGGAGCATAATTGATTCATTGATTGTCATCCTTTGTGTGGCGGTCGGGATCGCGCGATGGTTAACACCTACCAACCCTTCCCCTAGGAGTATGCGTTTAGCACTTTGTTTCGATTACTAATAAAACTTTCGCAATAAGTATATGAGTTCTTCATGACTAATGTGAGTCCATGGTATAGACGCACTTTCACCTTCCACCATTGCTAGCCTCTCTAGTGCCGTGAAACTTTCGCCGGTGCACAAACCCACCATATACCTTCCTCAAAACAGCCACCATACCTACCTACTATGGCATTTTCATAGCCATTCCGAGATATATTGCCATGCAACTCCCTCCGTTCCGTCTCATGACTTGTGCCGTCACTTTCATATTGCCATTGCATGATCATAAGATAGCTAGTGAGATGTTTCAACGTCATATGCTAAGCTAGATCGTTGCACATCCCGGTACACTGCCGGAGGCATTTCCTATAGAGTCATCATTTCTCTAAGTGTTGAGTTGTAAGTAAATAAAAGTGTGATGATCATCATTATTAGAGCATTGTCCCATGTGAGGAAATAATAAAAAAAGAGGCCAAAGATGCCCACCCAAAAAATAAATGAAAAGAGGCCGAAGAGCCCAAACAAAAAAAGAGAGAGAAAAAGAGAGAAGGGACAATGCTACTATCTTTTTCCACACTTGTGCTTCACAATAGCACCATGTTCTTCATGATTGAGAGTCTCTTGTTTTGACACTTCCATATACTGGTGGGAATTTTCATTATATAACTTGGCTTGTATATTCCAATGATGGGCTTCCTCAAAATTGCCCTAGGTCTTCGTGAGCAAGCAAGTTGGGTGCACACCCACTAGTTTTCCTCTTGAGCTTTCACACACTTATAGCTCTAAGTGGATCCGTTGCATGGTAATCCCTACTTGTTCACATTGTTATCTATTGATGGACATCTCCATAGCCCGTTGATACGCCGAGTCGATGTGACCATCTCCTCCTTTTTGCCTCACAACCTCCACCATACTCTATTCCACCTATAGTGCTATATCCATGGCTCACGCTCATGTATTGCATGAGAGTTGAAAAAGTTTGAAAAAGTAAGAGTGTGAAAACAATTACTTGGCCAATACCGGGGTTGTGCATGATTAAAATTCGTTGTGTGGGGATGATGGAGCATAGCCAGACTATATGATTTTGTAGGGATAACTTTCTTTGGCCTTGTTATTTCAAAAGTTCTTGATCACTTTGCTAGCATGCTTGAGGTATTATTGTTTTCATGTCAATAGCAAACTATTGTTTTGAATCTTACGGATCTGAACATTCATGTCACAATAAAGAAGTTACAAAGGACAACTATGTTAGGTAGCATCCCACATCAAAAATTCAGTCTTTATCACTTCCCTACTCGAGGACGAGCATGAGTTAAGCTTGGGGATGCTTGATACGTCTCCAACGTATCTATAATTGTTGATGGTTCCATGCTATTATCTTGTCAACTTTGGATGTTTTGTATGCATGAATATGCTATTTTATATCTTTTTGGGACTAACCTATTAACTCAGTGCCAAGTGCCAGTTCGTGTTTTTTCCGTGTTTTTGACCCTTTTAAGAGAAGAATATTAAACGGAGTCCAAACGGAATAAAACCTTCGGGAAGATTTTTTCCGTAACAGAAGATATGCACGGAACTTGAGAACCAAGGAAAAGGACCCCAGGGGAGGCCACAAAACCCCTAGCCACGGCCTAGGGGGGAGGCGCCTACCAGGCTTGTGGGCTCCCCGTGGCTCCTTTGCCCTACTTCTTCTGTCTATAAATTCCCTAAAATTCCAGAACCACCAGAGAGAGCCACGAAAATAATTTTCCGCCGCCAAAAGCTTATGTATCCGCAAGATCCCATCTGGGGATCGTTCTGGTGCCCTGCCGGAGGGGGGATTCGGACACGGAGGGCTTCTTCATCAACACAATTGCCTCTCCAATGATGCGTGAGTAGTTCACCACAGACCTTCGGGTCCATAGCTAGTAGCTAGATGGCTTCTTCTCTCTCTTGGATCTTCAATACAAAGTTCTCCATGATCTTCATGGAGATCTATCCGATGTAATCTTCTTTTGCGGTGTGTTTGTTGAGATCCGATGAATTGTGGATTTATGATCAGATTATCTATGAATGTTATTTGTGTTTCCTCTGGTCTCTTATATGCATGATTTCGTATCCTTGTAATTCTCTTCGAGTTGTGGGTTTCGTTTGGCCAACTTGATCTATATTTCTTGCAATGGGAGAAGTGCTTGGTTTTGGGTTCATACCGTGCGGTGTCCTCACACAGTGACAGAAGGGGTAGCGAGGCACACATCTTGTTGTGGCCATCAAGGGTAAAAAGATGGGGTTTATATCTATTGCATGAATTTATCCCTCTACATCATGTCATCTTGCTTAAGGCGTTACTCTGTTCGTTATGAACTCAATACACTAGATGCATGCTGGATAGCGGTCGATGTGTGGAGTAATAGTAGTAGATGCAGACAGTATTGGTCTACTTGTCTCGGACGTGATGCCTATATGTATGATCATTGCCTTAGATATATCATGAATTTGCGCGGTTCTATCAATTGCTTGACAGTAATTCGTTCACCCACCGTAATACTTGCTATCATGAGAGAAGCCTCTAGTGAACACTATGGCCCCCGGGTCTACTTCACATCATATTTTCAGCTCTACACTTTTACTTTGTTGCACTTTCCACCTTCAGATCTCACCTTGCAATTAATCGTGAAGGGATTGACAACCCCTTTATAGCGTTGGGTGCAAATTTGTTTGTTTTTGCGCAGGTACATTGGTGACTTGTCTTGATACTCCTACTGGATTGATACCTTGGTTCTCAAACTGGGGGAAATACTTATTGCTACTATGCTGCATCACCCTTTCCTCTTCAAAGGAAAAACCAACGCAAGCTCAAGAGGTAGCAGGGGCCCACAAGCCAGGGGGCGCGCCCCCTCCCCTAGGGATCGCCCTGCAGGTTTGTTGTCTCCCAGTAGGTCTCCTGCCCCCTTCTCCAAGGCTGACAGGTTTCTTCTGGTCCAAGTAAAATCATTCCGGAGATTTTATTCCGTTTGGACTCCGTTTAATATTCAATAACATGGAAAACATGGAAAAAACAGAAACTGGCACTAGGCTCTAGGTTAATAGGTTAGTCCCAAAAATAATATAAAATAGAATATTAATGCATATAAAACATCAAAATAGATAATATAATAGCATGGAACGATAAAAAAAATTATAGATACGTTGGAGACGTATCACTGGCTGTGAGCAGCAGAGAGATCGAGTGAACCAAATATCGCCCCCTCGATCTGCTTCTGCTCCCATCGCTGTGGCTGTCCATCGGCATAAAGGAGGGGCACGCCATGTGGGTTGTGCTTGAAGATTTTTGTGTGCTACTTGTCTCACAACAGCGGTAGTGCCGCTCCTGTCCGAGATGTTGGCCCTTTCCCGCGAGTCCTGCCACAAGAGAACCTCCGCCTTTTGGTTCGTTATCGCACCAAAGGTCGGGTCTTGGAGTTTCTTGTGATGGGAAAGGTCATGATGGACCTCGGGGCAGTGATAATGGAGGTGGTGGCAGTGGAGGTCGGGGCACCAGCGGTAGAGAGGAGGCCGCAATGAGCAAGGAGGTCGGGTGTTCCCCATCCAGCGGACCCGTGTCAACGTTTCCGTGTGTGCCGAGGTTTCTTTGCCCCGCTCCCTCTCTCCCCCCTCTCTAGTATTTTCTGCACCATTCAGATGTCTCATCTGAGCTATTTCGTACTCTCTCCATTCGAAATTACTTATCGCATAAATTTATAAAAATGAATGTATATAGAAGTAAAATACATCTAGATGCATCCATTTATTGTGACAAGTATTATCGGACGGAGGGAGTATGTAGCTACTAGTATTTGAGCATACAAGCACAAGGGGTATTGCAAATTAATTGGTCCACAGAGAGATTTCTTAAAAGCTCAAATTTTTTGTTCAAATTTGTACTCACAGCGGGAATTAATTTCTAGAGACCTTTCACAGTACATCAAATTATTCTAGACCGTTCATTTTTAATGATCGGACGACCGAGATAGGGCTAAACTACACCAGAATTAGAGTAGTATATTTAGCCATCATGGGCCTTTTGGATAATTCACTTGGACTGAATTAGATATTTTGATGGAATTTTGGTGATGACTAAGTGTCAGACGCACATATACTGGTCGACTCTCTTGGTTGAAACAGGAAATATAATAATAACTATTTTATTATTGCCTCTAGGGCATATTTCCAACAGTCTCCCACTTGCACTAGAGTCAATAATCTAGCTTCACATCTCTATGTGATTTACAATGTAACGAATCTAACACCAATACACTTCTAGTGTTGATCATGCTTTTCTCATGGAAGAGGCTCAGCGGGTCTGCAACATTCAGATCCGTGTGCACTTTGCAAATATTTATGTCCCCCTCCTTGATGTAAGCGCTGATGGCATTGAAGCGTCACTTTATGTGTATGGTCCTCTTGTGAAACCTTAGTACCTTGGCTAGAGCAATGGCACAAGCGTTGTCACATAACATATTTATTGGATCCAGTGCACTTGGCACAACTCCAAGATCTGTCATGAACTACTTCATCCAAACACCCTCTTTATCCGTCTGTGAGGCAGCTATGTACTCCACTTTGCATGTGGAATCATCTACGACGCTCTTCTTGGAACTGCACCAGCTTACCACACCACCATTGAGAATAAATATGTATCGGGTTTGTGACTTAGAGTCATCCGGATTAGTGCGAAGCTTGCATCGACGTAACCCTTTACGACGAGCTCTTTGTCACTCCATAAATGATAAATATTTCCTTAGTCCTTTTCAGGTACTTCAGAATATTCTTGATCGTTGTCCAGTGCTCCATTCCTGGATTACTTTGAAACCTTCCCACCATACTTGTGGCAAGGCTGACATCAGGTCTTGTACACAACATTGCATACATGATAGACCCTATGGCTGAAGCATAGTGACGACACTCATCGTTTCTCTATCTTCTACAGTCACCGGGCAAGAACCCTTTCAGGCGCCTTGTAACACAGGCAAGGACCCTTTCTTGGATTGTTCCATTTTGATCTTCTTCAAAATCTTATCAAGGTATGTGCTTTGTGAAAGTCCTATCAGGCGCCTTGATCTATCTCTATAGATCTTGATGGCTAATATGTAAGCAGCTTCTCCCATGTCCTTCATTGAAAAACTTTTATTCAAGTAATCCTACGTGCTTCTCAAAAATTATATATTGTTTCCAATCAGCAATATGTCATCCACATATAATATTAGAAATGCTATAGAGCTCCCACTCACTTTCTTGTAAACACAAGCTTCTCCAAAAACTTGTATAAACCCAAATGCCTTGATGACCTCATCAAAGCGTCGATTCCAACTCCGAGATGCTTGCACCAGTCCATAAATGGATTGCTGGAGTTTGCATACTTTGTTAGCATTCTCTGGATCGAAAAAACCTTCTGGTTGCATCATATACAACTCTTCCTTAAGAAACCCATTAAGGAACGCTGTTTTGACATCCATTTGCCAACTTTCATAATTGAAAAATGCAGCTATTGCTAACATGATTCTGACGGACTTAAGCATCGCTACGGGTGAGAAGGTCTCATTGTAGTCAACTCCTTGAGCTTGTGAAAAATCCTTTGCCACAAGTCGAGCTTTATAGACGGTCACATTACCGCCCGCGTCCGTCTTTTTCTTAAAGATCCATTTCTTCTGAATGGCCTTTCGCCCTATAGGTAATACTTCCAAATTGCACACTTTGTTTTCATACATAGATCCTATCTCTGATTTCATGGCCTCTAACCATTTGTTGGAATCTGGGCCCACCGTTGCTTCTCCATAGCTCGTAGGTTCATTGTTGTCTAATAACATGATTGATAAGACAGGATTCCCATAGCACTCACGAGCAGTACGCGCCCTTGTCGACCTATGAGGTTCGGTAGCAACTTGATCTAAAGTTTCATCATCATCATCATTTTCTTCCTCTGCAACTGGTGTAGCTTCGACATAAACTTCTTTGTGTCCTGCGCACCATCTGATTGAAGCAAAGGTTCTACAACCTCATCAAGTTCTATCTTCCTCCCACTCAATTCAATTGAGGGAAACTTTTTCTCAAGAAAAATTCCGTTCTTAGCAATAAACACTTTGCCCTCGGATCTGAGATAGAAGGTGTACCCAACTATCTCTTTTGGGTAACCTATGAAGACACACTTTTCCGCTTTGGGTTCCAGCTTTTCAGGCTGAAGCTTTTTGACATAAGCATCACATTCCCATACTTTAAGAAATGACAACTTTGGCTTCTTGTCATACCACAGTTCATATGGTGTCGTCTCAACGGATTTTGATGGTGCCCTATTTAAAGTGAATGCAGCTGTCTCCAATGCATAGCCCCAAAATGATAACAACAAATTGATAAGAGACATCATAGAACACACCATATCTAATAAAGTATGATTATGACGTTCGGACACACCATTACGCTGTGGTATTCCAGCCGGTGTCAACTGTGAAATAATTCCACATTGTCTTAAGTGAGCACCAAACTCGTAACTCAGATACTCACCTCCTCGATTAGATCATAGGAATTTGATCTTCTTGTTACGATGATTTTCAACTTCACTCTGAAATTGCTTGAACTTTTCAAATGTTTCAGATTTGTTCTTCATTAAGTAAATATAACCATATCTATTCAAATCATCAGTGAAGGTGAGAAAATAATGATATCCATCGCGTGCCTCTATGCTCATTGGACCACATACATTAGTATTATGATCTCCAACAAGTCACTTGCATGCTCCTTTGTTCTGGAGAGCAGAGTATTTGTCATCTTGCCTATGAGGCATGGTTCACATGTGTCAAGTGATTCAAAATCAAAAGACTACAAAAGCCCATCATCATGGAGTTTCTTCATGCGTTTTATACAAATAAGACCTAAGCGGTAGTGCCACAAGAAAGTGGCGTTATCATTATCAACTCTACATCTTTTTGGTCTCAATGTTACGTATACGGGTATCATCACTATCGAGATTCCACATGAATAAATCCCTCACATTGGGTGCATGACCATACAAGATATTACTCATATAAATAGAACAACCATTATTATCCGACTTAAATGAGCAACCGTCTCGCAATAAACAAAATCCGAATACAATGTTCATGCATAACGCAGGCACTAAATAATATTTATTTAGGTTCATCACTATTCCCGATGGTAACTGAAGTGAGATCGTGCCGACGACGATCCCATCAACCATGGAACCATTTCCCACGCGCATCATCACTTCATCCTTCGCCAGCCTTCGTTTATTCCACAGTTCCTGTTTCAAGTTGCAAATGTGAGCAACATAACTGGTATCAAATACCCATGCACTACTACGAGAGTTGGTGAAGTACACATCAATAACATGTATATCAAATATACCTTGTTTGGCGTTGGCCGCCTTCTTATCGGCTAGATACTTGGGGCAGTTCTGCTTCCAGTGACCAGTCCCCTTGCAATGATAACACTCAGTCTCCGGCTTGGGTTTAGACTTGGGTTTCTTCGTCAGAGGGGCAACAGCTTTGCCACTCTTCTTGGAGTTACCCTTCTTTCCCTTGTCGTTTTTCTTGACATCGGTGGTCTTATTGACCATCAATACTTGATGCTCTTTCTGGATTTCCGACCCTGCGACTTTTAGCATCGCAAACAGCTCGGTGAGTGACTTATTCACCCCTTGCATGTTATAGTTCAACACAAAGCCTATGTAGCTAGGTGGCAGTGATTGAAGAACTCTGCTAGTGATAGCCTCCGGTGGAGAGCAATTCCCACCTCAGCCAGACGTTTAGAGTACCCATACATTCTGAGGACATGTTCACTGACACATACGTTCTCCTCCATTTTGCAAGCATAGAATTTACTGGAGGTCTCATACCTCTTGACCCTGGCATTCTTCTCAAAGATAAACTTGAACTCCTGGAACATCTCATATTCTCCATGACATTCAAAACGTATTTGAATTCCCGATTCTAAGCCATACAAAACTGCACACTGAACTAACGAGTGGTCATCCTTGCACGTCTGCCAGATGTTCATAACTTCTGGCAATGCCCGTTGGGGTAGTTCATCATCCTCTGAGGTAGCTGGCCACTTGAGAGGTGTCCTCCTAGGGGTCAAGTACACCACCTTTGAGGTTGGGCCCATGGATCGGGAAGAGTTCTTTGTAAGTATGGAACTGTGGGAACGAGATGTCAACTTCAAGTGGGAAGTGATTGTGGTATATGGCCCGGCCGACCACACCCGATCTCAGGAATTCTTAGATGAGCTGCACCGAAAGATTGAGGCGACCACCCTCCCCTTAATTATAGGGGGAGACTTTAACCTCCTTCAATCTTTGTTGGATAAGAACAGTGCCCGGATCGATATTACGGGCATGCAATGTTTCAATGATTGGATCGCTGATCTTGATATCCGAGAGCTTGACCGTGTTGGTGCGAGATTCACTTGGACCAACCGCCAACTAAACCCCACAATGAGTGTCCTTGACCGAGTGTTCATGTCCCCTGATTGGGAAACACGGTTCCCCCTCGCGTCCCTACGGGGCCATCACTCAAATTGGATCCGATCATGTACCCCTCCTGCTCTCATCCGTGGATGAGAGACCGCGGCCCCCTAGGTTCCGCTTTGAGACCTTCTGGTTGCGCCAGCCAGGTTTTGCCGAAGCGGTGAGGGACCACTGGATGGCTGCTCGTGGAGAGTCCCATCGATCCATGTCCGCGGTGGACGACTCGCACTTCTTGGCCAATCGTTCCAGACAATTTATGAAGGGGTGGGGGCCTAATGTGGGGCGGGACCTTAAGCTCCGAAAGGGAGCGCTGATCCTCGAGATTCAATGTCTGGACTTGCAGGCGGATTTGTCTGGTCTAGCTGCCGATGAATGGGCCCTTCGCTAAAGCATGGAAGATGAGCTCTTAGAGATTTATCGCAAGGAAGAGGCGTACTGGCGGTAGCGGGGAGCCTGCAAATCGGCACTCTTTGGTGATGCCAACACTGCATACTTTCATGTGATCGCCAATGGGCGCAGACGGACATGCACCATCCTACTCCTTTGGGATGATGATCGACTGGTGTAGGAGCCCAGAGAAATACGGGAGCATGTAGACGACTTCTATAAGGAGCTCTTTGACGCTCGATGGCGGTCGGGCATTGCCCTTTCTGATTCCATCTGGGAGAGGGAGCAAAAGGTCACGACCGCCGAGAATAGGGCCCTCCTTGCTCCCTTCGAGGAAGATGAGGTGGATGCAATCATCAAAGGGATGAATCCATCCTCGGCCCCTGGGCCGGATGGCTTGCCGGTCAGGTTCTTCCGGACATTCTGGCACTCTTTGAAGGGGGAGATCATGGCACTCTTTCGCGAGTTTGAACAGGGGGTTTCCGATCTCTCGCGGCTGAATTCCGGGATTATTTCCCCTATCCCGAAGGTACCAGAGGCATCGGATATTAGGCAGTTCCGGCCGATCATTGTCATCAATGTGATCTTCAGGATTTTGGCTAAAGGGTACGCCACTAGGGCGGCCCTCTTAGCTTGGCGGATTATCCATCCCAACCAGATGACTTTCGTCAAAGGCCGCCTAATCCTTGATGGGATTCTCGTCCTTCATGAAGTGATTCATGAAATCAAGGTAAAACAACTCCGGGCGGTCTTCTTCAAGATCGACTTCCAAAAGCCTACGATACGGTCCATTGGTCCTTCTTGCGAGAAGTGATGATCAAGAAGGGCTTCATTCCACAGTGGATAATCCAGGTTATGCAAATGGTGATGAGTGGCGGGACCAAAGTTGTCAGGATCGCGATTCTGAATTGGATCGGAGCTTCATTGCTAGGATCGTGAATTGTAGAATCAAAACTAACACGATCGTAGAAACTTACATTCTATGCGCAAAATCGTAGGATCGGAGAGCCTAGTTTGGATCGTAAGATCGTAAGATTCTAAGACTTGAGTCACGATTCTGACAACTTTGGGCAGGACAACCATTAAGAAAAACGCCGAGGTCAGACCCTACTTCCTCACGGGCCAGGGCGTGCGACAAGGAGATCCCTTCTCCCCTTTCATCTTTAACCTCGTTCTAGATGCCCTAGCCGCCATCTTAGACAAGGCCAAGAGGGCAGGACACCTCATGGGGTTGTGCCACCACCTCCTTGGGGCTGGTGGCATCACGCATCTCCAATATGTTGATGACACAATCCTTATGGTAGAAGGATCGTCTCAGGACATTGCCCACCTGAAGTTCCTACTCTTGTGCTTCTAGGAGATGTCTGGTCTAACCATTAACTTTGCCAAGAGCAAATTCATGGCCTTGGGCTATTCAGACGAGGATAAGCTATGAATTGCAAACAACCTTAACTTTCGTCTGGGGACTTTCCCGACCAACTACCTATGCTTACCCATGAGTGATTCTCGCATCCTTCAGAATCATTTGAGACCCAAGGTGTCCAAGGTGCAACAATGGGTGGAGCCGTGGCAACGACAGTGGCTATCCAAAGCTGCTCGGGTGGTGCTTATCAACTTGTTGATGACGAGTCTATTGATGTATATGATGGGATTCTATAGCCTAAATGAATCCCTTCACCATGAAATTGCCAAGTACCACTCTCGGTTTTTCTGGGCTGGGAAAGGCGATAAACAAAAATATCACATGGTCAAATGGCCGGAGATATGTAAACCCAAGGACCAGGGCGGTCTTGGGATTATCTCATCCAAGAAGATGAATATTGAACTCCTGTCCAAATGGCTATGGAGGATAGCCGCCGACGAGGGTGGTCTGTGGTTAGATATTATTTGGGAAAAATACCTTTGGGGACAACCCTTGGCTTTCGCAGCCAGATCTGGGGATCTGAGTTCTGGCAATCCATCGTACAGCTCATGCCATTTCTTCGACTAGGCTCTTCTATCGAAGTGGGAAGGGGAAATTCCACTTTATTTTCGTTGGACCGATGGTGCGGCCCTCACGCCTTTGCCTCTCGCTTCCAGCTTCTTTTATGCATTTGCACCCAACAAGTTATCCCTGTAGAGGGCGCTCTACCCGATCTAGCGGGTATGACCTTCCGGAGGTCCTTCGCCCCCCTGGAGCGGGACCTGTGGGATGAGCTAATTCAATGTGTGGCTCTACATTCTGCGACCTTAGAGGAGGATGTAATCCACTGGCAGCTTGAGCCTACTGGACGATTTTCAACCAAATCGCTCTACCAAGCGATATTACGTACCCCAGGACCTATTGAGCTGAATATCCCGTGGGAATTCAAGCTGCCACTGAAGATCAAAAGTTTCCTGTGGCAACTAGTGCGCGGCCGGGCCCCGTCCGGGATGGAGGTGCCGAAACGGCACGGCCCATCCGATGGATTGTGTCCTCTGTGTAGCGTGCCAGAGGACTACAACCAGATATTCTTCAGGTGTCTGACAACGAGGTTCATGTGGTGTTGTTTACGGGAGGCGGTTGGGGGGGGGCGGGAATTGGTGCCACGACAAGCTATACGAGTTGTTTGCCGAGGTCCTAGGGGCTCACAGTGCTGCTATGAGACTAAACCTCTGGGTTACCATTGGTGACCTTCTATGGACCCTCTGGAATATCCGGAATAAGCTTGGGATTGAGCATGTTATTCCTCTGCGTGCGACTGATGCAATCTTCAAACTATGTGGTTTTCTCCAGATATGGCGGCCGCTTAGTCGGTGCAACGAATGGGGCTCCATCTACAGCTCGTCCACAACATTGAGAGCCATTGCCACGCGTTTGACATCCCTTACGACATCGCTTCCTCCGGCACCTCCTGAGCCGGATTAACTTAGCTGCCATGCTCTCTTATTTGGGGATTCCTGTGCTGCTCCCCCAGCATGACCTCTTATTTTCAGTTGTACTTTGCCCCTGGCGGTTGCCATCTGCCTGACCTGCGTGCGTGTTGAACCTTGTGTTAGTGTGTGTCTTGTGGTGTTCTGTATGCTCTCGTCGATGCTTTATAATATAAGGCGGGGGAAACCCTTTTTTCGATCTATCCAATATAGGCATGTTGCCCTATGTCTTTCATGCATGTGCTCTCTAGACCTATACCACCCAGATTGGGTGGGTTCGTTCCTTTGGTTCCTATTGATTGCTTCTCCTTGGTTTTTGCCCAGCCGTACATCTGATACTATCCGATGAATACACGCGTGGGGTTGTGTTCATTCAATAGCGTGCGTTGTAATTGCGTGAAGAAATTAATGAGTTGAGATACATTAAAAAACTGCACATACTAAGGTAAGTAATACAAGAAGTGGTTTACACAAAGACGGCGTCAGATAGCACACACCAATGAGCTGATACAAAACTGGCCAGAATGGACCAAATCTACGAGTTCTGACGAGATCCATGTAACCGGACCAAGAAGTTCCCCTAACGTTCGTATCGCCCCGGGACCCAAAATCAGTGAGTAATATAGCATGGAAAACTGGCCAGAATGGACCAAGTCTGCGAGTTTTGACGAGGTCCCCGTAACCGGTCCCACAGTTCGCGGAACATTCAGATCACCCCGGGAACCAAAATCAGTGAGTAATTGCATACAAAACTGGCTAGAATGTATACTATGTGAGTTTTGACGAGGTGCCCGTAACCAGACCCAGGAGTTCCCCAAACGTTTGTAGCGCCCCGCGACCCAAACACAGTGAGTAATAGCATACAAAACTGGCCAAAATGGACCAATTCTATGAGTTTTGACGAGATCCATGTAACCGGACACGGATGTTCCCCTAACGTTCGTATCGCTCCGGGAACCAAAATCAGTGAGTAATAGCATACAAAACTGGCCAGAATGGACCAAATCTATGAGTTTTGACGAGGTCCCCCTAACCGGACCCAGGAGTTTCCTGAACGTTTGCATCACCCCGGGACCCAAAATCAGTGAGTAATAGCATAGAAAACTGGCTAGAATGGACCAAATCTACGAGTTTTGACGAGGTCCCCGTAACTGGACCCCAAAGTTCCTCGAACGTTCGTATCACCCCGGGACCCAAAATCGGTGAGTAATAGCATATAAAACTGGCCAGAATGGACCAAATATGCAAGTTTTGATGAGGTCCCTTTAACCGGTCCCCAGAGTACCCAGAACGTTCTGATCGCCCCGGGAACAAAATTAGTGAGCAATAGCATACAAAACTTGCCAGAATGTGTAAAATCTGTGAGTTTTGACGAGGTCCCCATAATCGGACCCCAAAGTTGCCCAAACGTTTTTTATCGCCCCGAGACCCAAAATCAGTGAGTAATATCATATAAAACTAGCCAGAATGGACCAAATCTACAAGTTTTGACAACGTCCCCGTAATCGGTCCCAAGAGTTTGCGGAATGTTCGGATCGCCCGGGGAACCAAAATCAGTGAGTAATAACAAACAAAACTAGCAAGAATGTGTAAAATCTGTGAGTTTTGACGATGTCCCTGTAACAGGACCCAAGAGTTCCCTAAACGTTTGTAGCGTCCCGGGACCAAAACAAAATGAGTTCCCTGAACGTTTGTAGCACCCCGGGACCAAAACTGGGTAGAATGGACCAAATCTACGAGTTTTGACGAGATCCATGTAACAGGACCACGAAGTTCCCCTAACATTCGTATCGCCTCGGGACCCAAAATCAGTGAGTAATAGCATAGAAAATTGGCCAGAATGTACCAAAATCAGTGAGTTTTGACGAGGTCCCCGTAACCGGTCCTAGAGTTTGCGGAATGTTCGGATCGCCCCGGGAACCAAAATGAGTGAGTAATAGTATACAAAATTGGCTAGAATGTATAAAATATGTAAGTTTTAACAAGGTCCCGTAACCAGACCGAGGAGTTCCCCGAACGTTTATAACACCCGGGACCCAAATACAGTGAGTCATAGCATAAAAAACTGGCCAGAATGGACCAAATCTGCGAGTTTTGACGAGGTCCCCATAACCGGACCCCAGAGTTCGCGGAACTTTTGGATCAGCCCGGGAACCAAAATTTGTGAGTAATAGCATAGAAAACTGGCCAGAATGTATAAAATCAGTGAGTTTTGACGAGGTCCTTGTAACCGGACCCAGGAGTTCCCGGAACGTTCGTATCGCCCCGGGACCCAAAGTCAATGAGTAATAGCATATAAAACTGGCCAGAATGGACCTAATATGCAAGTTTTGACGAGGTCCCAGTAACCGGTCCCGAGAGTTCGCGGAACGTATGGATCGCCCCTGGAACCAAAATCATTGAGTAATAGCATACAAAACTGGCCAAAATGTGTAAAATCTGTGAGTTTTGACGAGGTCCGCGTAACCGGACCCGGGAGTTCCCCGAACATTTGTATCGCCCCGGGACCCAACATCAATGAGTAATAGCATAGAAAACTGGGTAGAATGGACCAAATCTACAAGTTTTGACGAGGTACCCGTAACTGAAAACCAAAGTTCCCCGAACGTTTTTATCGCTCTAGGACCCAATATCAGTGAGTAATAGCATATAAAACTGGCCAGAATGGACCAAATCTGCAAGTTTTGACAAGGTCCCCGTGACCGGTTCCCAGAGTTCGCGGAATGTTCGGATCGCCCGGTGAACAAAAATCAGTGAGTGGCAAACAAAACTGGCCAGTATGTGTAAAATCTGTGAGTTTTGACGAGGTCCCCTTAACCGAATCTAGGAGTTCCCCGAACGTTTCGATCGCCCCGGGAACCAAAATCAGTGAGTAATAGCATAGAAAACTTGCTAGAATGGACCAAATCTACGAGTTTTGTCAAGGTCCCCGTAACCGGTCCCAGAGTTCGCGGAACGTTCGGATCGCCCCGGGAACCAAAATCAGTGAGTAATAGCATACAAAACTGGCTAGAATGTATAAAATATGTGAGTTTTGACGAGGTTCCCGTAACCGGACCCAGAAGTTCCCCGAACGTTTGTAGCACCCCGGAACCCAAACGCAGTGAGTAATAGCATACATAACTGCGAGAATGGACCATATCTGCGAGTTTTGACGAGGTCCACATAACCGTACCCGAGAGTTCGCGGAACGTTTGGATCGCCCCCGGACCCGAAATCAGTGACTAATAGAATAGAAAACTGGCTAGAATGGACCAAATCTACGAGTTTTGACGAGGTCCATGTAACTGGACCACGAAGTTCCCCTAACATTCGTATCGCCCCGGGACCCAAAATCAGTGAGTAATAGCATGGAAAATTGGCCAGAATGGACCAAGGTTGTGAGTTTTGACGAGGTCCCCATAACCGGTCCTAGAGTTTGCGGAATGTTCGGATCGCCTGGGAACCAAAATGAGTGAGTAATAGTATACAAAATTGGCTAGAATGTATAAAATATGTAAGTTTTAACGAGGTCCCGTAACCGGACCGAGGAGTTCCCCGAACGTTTATAGCGCCCCAGGACCCAAATACAGTGAGTCATAGCTTAAAAAACAGGCCAGAATGGACCAATTCTGCGAGTTTTGACGAGGTCCCCATAACCGGACCCCAGAGTTCGCGGAACGTTTGGATCAGCCCGGTAACCAAAATCAGTGAGTAATAGTATAGAAAACTGACCAGAATGTATAAAATCGGTGAGTTTTGACGAGGTCCTCGTAAGTGGACTCAGGAGTTCCCGGAACGTTCGTATCACCCCGGGACCCAAAGTCAATGAGTAATAGCATATAAAACTGGTCAGAATGGACCTAATATGCAAGTTTTGATGAGGTCCCAGTAACCGGTCCCGAGAGTTCGCGGAACGTTCGGATCGCCCCTGGAACCAAAATCAGTGAGTAATAGCATACAAAACTGGCTAGAATGTATAAAATATGTGAGTTTTGAAGAGGTGCCTGTAACCGGACCCAGAATTTCCCCGAACGTTTGTAGCACCCCGGAACCCAAACGTAGTGAGTAATAGCATAGCTAAGTGCGAGAATGGACCAAATCTGCGAGTTTTGATGAGGTCCCCATAACCGTACCCGAGAGTTCGCGGAACGTTTGGATCTCCCCGGGAACCAAAATGAGTGAGTAATAGCATACAAAACTGGCCAGAATGGACCAAATCTATGAGTTTTGACGAGGTCCCCGTAACCGGACCCAGGAGTTCCACGAACGTTTGTATCTCCCCCGGACCCGAAATCAGTGACTAATAGAATAGAAAACTGGCTAGAATGGACTAAATCTGCGAGTTTTGACGAGGTCCCTGTAACCAGACACCAAAGTTCCCCCGAACGTTTGTATCGCCCCGAGACCCAAAATCAGTGAGTAATAACATATAAAATAGGCCGGAATGGACCAAATATGTAAGTTTTGATGAGGTCCCCGTAACCGGTCCCTAGAGTTCACGGAATTTTCAAATCGCCTCGGGAACCAAAATCAGTGAGTAATAGCACACAAAACTAGCAAGAATGGACCAAATCTATGAGTTTTGACGAGGTACCCGTAACCGGACCCAGGAGTTGACCCAACGTTTGTATCGCACCGAGAGCCAAAATCAGTGAGTAATAGCATAGAAAACTGGCTAGAATGGACCAAATCTTTGAATTTTGACGAGGTCCCCGTAAACGGACCCCAAAGTTCCCCGAACGTTCGTATCGCCCCGGGACCCAAAATCAATGTGTAATAGCATATAAAACTGATCGGAATGGGCCAAATATGCAAGTTGTGACAAGGTCCCCGTAACCGGTCCCTAGAGTTCGCGGAACATTCGGATCGCCCCGGGAACCAAAATCAGTGAGTAATAGCATACAAAACTGACTAGAATGTGTAAATTCTGTGAGTTTTGACAATGTCCCCGTAACCGGACCGAGGAGTTCCCCGAACATTTGTAGCCCCCGGGACCCAAACACAGTGAGTAATAGCATAGAAAACTGGCTAGAATGGACCAAATCTGAGAGTTTTTATGAGGTCCCCATAACCAGACCATAGAGTTCGCGGAACGTTTGGATCGCCCCGGAAACCAAAATCAGTGAGTAATAGCATACAAAACTGGCCAGAATGTACAAAATCGGTGAGTTTTGACGAGGTCCCCGTAACCGGACCCAGGAGTTCCCGAAACGTTTATATCGCCCCAGGACCCAACATCAGTGAGTATTAGAATAGAAAACTGGCTAGAATGGACCAAATCTACGAATTTTGACGAGGTACCCGTAACCGGACACCAGAGTTCGCGGAACGTTCGGACCGCCCCGGGAACCAAAATGAGTGAGTAATATCATAGTAAACTGGCTGGAATGTGTAAAATCTGTGAATTTTGACGAGGTCCCCGTAACCGGACCCAGGAGTTCCCCGAACATTTTTAGCTCCCCGGGATCCAAACACAGTGAGTAATAACATACAAAACTGCCAGAATGTACCAAATCTGCGAGTTTTGATGAGGTTCCCGTAACTAGACCCTAGAGTTCGCGGATCGCCCCGGGAAACAAAATCAGTGAGTAATAGCATACAAAACTGGCCAGAATGTATAAAATCTGTGAGTATTGACGAGGTCCCCGTAACCGCACCCATGAGTTCCCCGAATGTTTGTATCGCCCCGGGACCCAACATGAGTGAGTAATAGCATAGAAATTGGCTAGATTGGACCAAATATGCGAGTTTTGACGAGGTCCCTTTAACCGGACCCCAAAGTTCCCCGAATGTTTGTATCGCCTCGGAACCCAAAATCAGTGAGTAATAGCATATAAAACTAGCCAGAATGGACCTAATATGCAAGTTTTGACGAGCTCCCAGTAACCGGTCCCGAGAGTTCGCGTAACGTTCGGATCGCCCAGGGAACCAAAATTAATAAGTAATAGCATACAAAACTGATCACAATGTGTAAAATCTATGAGTTTTGACAAGGTCACCGTAACCGGACCCGGGAGTTCCCCAAACATTTGTAGCTCCCCGGGACCCAAACACAATGAGTAATAGCATACAAAACTGGCGAGAATGGACTAAATCTGTGAGTTTTGATGAGGTCCCCATAACCAGACCCTAGAGTTCGCGGAATGTTTGGATCGCCCCGAGAACCAAAATCAATGAGTAATAGCATACAAAACAGGCCAGAATGTATAAAATCAGCGAGTTTTTACGAGGTCTCTATAACCGGACCCAGGAGTTCTCCGAATGTTTGTATCGTCCCGGGACCCAACATCAATGAGTAATAACATAAAAAACTGGGTAGAATGGACCAAATCTCTTGACGAAGTCCTCGTAACCGGACCCCAAAGTTCCCCGAACGTTTTTATCGCCCCGGGACCCAAAATCTATGAGTAATTTAGGACACTAAAACTGAACGTAAACCAAGCTCTCTCAGCGATTCGCGTTTCTGGTCATCCGTTTTCCCGATCTGGACATTTGTGTCCATTGGATGCATATATGGGATGCTGCTTTGCTGCAAACTGGCCACAAGCTGGGCCTGCTGTGCGAGGGGCAGCTACTCCCGTGGCATTTTCGGCCTTCTCTTGTTGATTGGGCCAAATAAAGCTTCTTGGCCCATCTACGACATCGCTTGTGTAGAATCCTACGGGCAAAGAACGAGCGTAACGCTTGAAGCCGCAGTGTTCTCTTCTTCACACTTTCCTCGCCGCTGCTCCCGTAGTCATACGCATCTTCCTTCTGTCAGGGAAGAGCAACATGGCCGGCCGCGGCGGCGTGCACCAGCGGCGGTGGGATGGGGTCGTGCCGCCGGAGTGCGCACCGGACCCCTCCATCCTCCGTCTCTCCGCCTCGCTCGCATGGGAGGAGGCCCGCGAGCCGTTGCACGCCGACATCGACACGACCAAGACCTGCGGCGTCGGCCCCGGGATGGCCTTCGCCCGCGCCATTCTCCCGGAGCTGCAGCCCCGAGGCACCGCCAGGGTAGGGCTCATACCGTGCGCCGTTGGCGGCACGGCCATCCGGGAGTGGGCCCGTGGGGAGCACCTGTACGAGCAGATGGTGCGGCGCGCGCGCGTTGCGACCGAATGCGGAGAGATCGAGGCCGTGCTATGGTACCAGGGGGAGAGCGATGCAGAGTCCGATGCCGAAACGGCGGCATACCAGGGGAACGTGGAGAGGCTGATAGCAAATATCAGGGCAGATCTTGGGATGCCGCATCTACCATTCATTCAGGTGGTGGCCGCGCTCGGTAAATAGTGTAATTTGTCTTCATTCTTGGCATCAGGGGCGGAGCCAGAGAATTTAGCCATTGGGTTCATTCATTGTCTCATTTTTTGACTATGTTTTAGATTAGTTAAGTTTAGAGTCTTATTTTCCACCATCTTTCAGCAAGAGTACAACGCTAAAAATGGCATACATCAGAGAAATATGACATAACTTAAAAACTGAAGAGTGCAAGACATACCGGTTGGATCCAATGATAAAATCACTTGTTTAGTCAAATTATAAATAGTACTTGTACCAAATAACTTTATGCTCGATGTGTAACTTCTTACCATCCTGAAAACATTGAAAAATGACAAATTTAAATAAATTTCATTAAGCAAAAGAAGCATGTAAATTAATGACAGTATAACCGCACCTAAACCTTGCTCTCACAGCGATTTGCCTTTTTGGCCATCCGTTTTTGCGATCTCGAAGTTTCTGGCCTTTGGATTTTGTGCTAAATCGATCTGATCTACAGTGTGCTTAGTCTGGCCCAGTTGTCCTTTGGTCTGCTACTCCAGAGGCCGAAAGCAAGGCCTCTGATGCATTGGGCCAAGTGCAAGCTTCCAGCCCATTCGAAGGAGGGAGGCATAGGAGCGACCACGTGAGGTCCATCCGGTAGCGAACCCTCCTAATCCATTCCCGACGTGAAGAAAAACATTGTTTGGTCCATAGGATGTGGGGCACGCGAAGAGAGGAGGCGCGCAAGGGGATCGACCGTGAGTGAAGCCGGTCGAGGCGAGCGAGGGGAGTCGATCCGGCGTGGATCCAGCGCGATGCGGTTCAGCCGGGGCGCTCGACGATTCAATCATAGGCGATAGAAATAATCATTTCTGTGGACCTTAGTGGCTATTGATGTGCCCACTCGCCAATGTCTGTTGCTACAAACCTTAATGGCAATTGATGTGCCCAGGTCGGTTACCATGTCGATCCGTGTTCTTACAGTACTCCATTTGCATCCATATATATTCTCGATCATCGTATTGTCCCTCCCCATCCCATCCTTACTTCGGCAGGTTGCTACTTATCTTCTTTGTTCCCTCTTCCCCAATTATTTCTAAATCAAATTCCTGAAATTATCTTATTGATGTTGTTTTTTCTACTCCCAGTTCAATAGAAGGTGCTCTGAGTTGACGGATTCAAGCTCGTTTCTGCTCGGCTGGGTTCTCCCTTGCCACTCCAATGGCTTCAGGTCAGGTTATTATCGGTGTTATATTACTAGCTATGTGTACTCATCCTGCTGCACATGGTGTCTACAGTTGGACGGTATTGTTTTGATCCATGACTGCAATTGGTTTCTTAAATATGTATCCTGTTTGGGGGATTTTGGTATCCGTATGGATTATTCTGTCGAGGGGACTCTGTTCTAGGAATCGGAGAACACCATAGCCTCATATGATGACGGCATATTGAGCAACTTCTTCTGTATATCTTGTTGGATAATGTATTGACATGCTTCCAAAGCCTCTAACTGAATGTATCCCTTTCATTATATAGCATACACACTGAATTCCAGAATTGCTTACTGAATTTGAAAAAGTAATGAAGCAGGTACATGCATAGAGGTATCCACGCAAATAAAAAGTCAAATACCTCATGGATAGGATCCATACCCAGCTTGGCCATCAACCAATATTATCTCAAGAGATTGGCAATTAATCTTTGTTGAACGAAGATTACTTGAAAAGAAACACTGATTTGGTCTGAGATTTTGGTCTGACGATGTATTATTGTGGCAACAGGGGCTCCCTTCCCTCTAAACTTTCGTGTTGTCATCAAGATGATCCTAAAATGCAGAGAGAGAGTGTGTGTGTGTGTGAGAGAGAGAGAGAGAGATAGATAGATGAGGAGATGTTTGTATTTATAAGTTTTCTTAACGAGTCTATATACAGACAAGGAGCTGCACTAGAGAACATTTATTAAACAGAGGAATTACATATTTAGGTTTTCTTGTATGACGTTAGTTTCAATTCATTCCTAAGCTGGACAGTGACGGCCATAAACGCCTTGGCGTTTACAATTAGCCACCACCTGGGTTTATTGAGCTTAAAATAGATGCCTCTTTTAATGGAGATCATTTATGCAATTATGCTGGAGCAATCAACCGAGATGGTAATGTGTTTCTTGTATAGCTGAACTAGATTATGTTCTAGATGCTCATATGGTGGAAGCTCATGGACTAAGACATGGCTTACTGCCAGGCTCTCGCTGGATGTGGTCGTCTTGCTATTAAATCAAAAGGCATGATGATCAGTCACAACACCCGACGACTGGAGTGTATGATGACTATTGGCACTTATCCACATATTTTGTCAAGATAATCTTCGACCACTGTCCCTAGGAAGATAATGCAATTACCCATGAGCTTGTTGTGTTGAGAGACGAGGATTCCCCACCTTGCATTGTACCTCTTTTTTTCGGAGAGCACTCTACCTCTTCTTTTATCGGAGAGCATTGTACCTCTTCTAGCCGAAGATATAACTGTTATTGATTTATTAGACATTTTTCAGTAGAAACTAATTCATTCCTATTCAGTCTTTACCTTCTATTTGTGATATTAATCTATGTTAGAATAAACATTTCTAAAATATTCCGTGTCTTACCTTCATCATTTATAGATATGGTAATTGATTACGTGTGTAGCAAAAAAGGGCATTTAGCTGACTTGAGTTAAGTTCCTAGGAGTAGTGAGAGATACTAATGATGAAAATTACACTGCAAGGTTTGTTGCTATTTCTAATAGGCAACAACACATCTATGGTTAGATATCTATTTTTGTATGCACACAACGTTTGCTGGTGTAAGGAAATTCCCATGAAGAATTAATCATGTGGCTTAAAAACAAAGGATGATATTGTAAATATCAGAAACCTACAAAGACATCATTCATTGCTCGGAGAAGAGACATTATTCAATGATCTGAACATTACAGATCATGCAGCTAGCTAGGTAGCACCCTTGAATAATGACGTGGTTAATTAGCTGAATTGATTCAAGTATTATTCTTTTAAGAACAAGTACCGGTGCAATATTTTGTTAATCCAGTAAGTTTAGTTTGTTATTGTGCTTCAAAGTCAAAAGGCAACCTCAGTTTGTACTTAATTATCATATTTTATTCCAACATATATTTACAAAAAACAAATTATTTAAAGTCATCACAATTTTGTACTCTTCCAACCCTCTTAATATATGGGTAAATATACGTGCGCAGCAACGCGCGCCATCATGGTCTAGTAGCATATAAAACTGGTCAGAATGGACCAAATATGCAAGTTTTGACAATGTCCCCGTGACCGGTTCCCAGAGTTCGCGGAACGTTCGGATCGCCCGGTGAACCAAAATTGGTGAGTAATAGCAAACAAAACTGGCCAGAATGAGTAAAATCTGTGAGTTTTGACGAGGTCCCCGTAACCAGACCTAGGAGTTCCCCGAACGTTTGTAGCGCCCCGGGACCCAAACACACTGAGTAATAGCATACAAAGCTGGCCAAAATGAACAAAATCTACGAGTTTTGACGAGATCGATGTAACTCGACACGGATGTTCCCCTAACGTTCGTATCTCCTCGGGACCCAAAAAATCAGTGAGTAATATAGCATGGAAAACTGGCAAAAATGGACCAAGTCTGCGAGTTTTGACAAGGCCCCTGTAACAGGTCCGAAAGTTCGCGGAACGTTCGGATCACCTTGGGAACCAAAATCAGTGAGTAATAGCATAGAAAACTGGCTAGAATGTACAAAAGATGTTAGTTTTAACGAGGTGCCCATTGATATGTCTCCAACGTATCTATAATTTTTGATGGTTTCATGTTATTATCTTGTCAAACTTTGGATGTTTTGCATGCCTTTTATATATTTTTGGGACTAACTTATTAACTCAGTGCCAAGTGCCAATTCCTGTTTTTTCCATGTTTTTGACCCTTTTCAGAGGAGGATTTTGAAAAGAGTCCAAATGGAATGAAACTGCCAAAAAGATTTTTTGCCGGAACAGAAAAAGATTGGGAAGCCGGAGAATGAGGGCAGGGGGCCACCAGGGACCCCACAAGCCCTCATGGCGCGGCCAGGGGGGCGCGCCCCGTGGCTTGTGGGCTCCCTGAGCCTCCTTTGCCCTAGGTGTTGCGCCTATATATGCCCTAAAATCCCATAAAAAATCAGGAGATCATCGAAAGTACTTTTCCTCCGCCACAAGCTTCTGTCTCCGCAAGATCCCATCTCGGGCATGTTCTGGTGCCCTGCCGGAGGGGGATTCGGATACGGAGGGCTTCTTCATCAACACCATGACCTCTCCGATGATGCGTGAGTAGTTCACCATAGACCTACGGGTCCATAGCTCGTAACTAGATGGCTTCTTCTCTCTCTTGGATCTTCAATACAAAGTTCTCCATGATCTTCATAGAGATCTATCCGATGTAATCTTCTTTTGCGGTGTGTTTGTCGAGATACGATGAATTGTGGATTTATGATCAGATTATCTTTGAATCTTATTTGAGTTTCTTCTGATCTCTCTTATGCATTATTTCATATCCTTGTAATTCTCTTCGAGTTGTGGGTTTTGTTTGGCCAACTAGATCTATGATTCTTACAATGAGAGAAGTGCTTGGTTTTGGTTTCATATCGTGCGGTGACCTCACCCAGTGACAGAAGGGAAAGCGAGGCACGCATCATGTTGTTGCCATCAAGGGTAAAAAGATGGGGGTTTCATTATTGGTTTGAGATTATCCCTCTACATCATGTCATCTTGCTTAAGGCGTTACTCTGTTCGTCATGAACTCACTACACTAGATGCATGCTGGATAGCGGTCGATGTGTGGAGTAATAGTAGTAGATGCAGAAAGTATCGGTCTACTTGTCTCGGATGTGATGCCTATATGTATGATCATTGCCTTAGATATCGTCAAGACTTTGCGCGGTTCTATCAATTGCTCGACAGTAATTTGTTCACCCACCGTGATATTTGCTATTTTGAGAGAAGCCTCTAGTGAACACTATGGCCCCCGGGTCTACTCCACACCATATTTTCAGCCTTACACTTTTTCTTCGTTGCACTTTCCGCCTTTAGATCTCATTTTGCAATCAATCTTGAAGGGATTGGCAACCCCTTTATAGCGTTGGGTGCAAGCTCTTTTATGTTTGCGCAGGTACTCTGGACTTGACGAGATTCTCCTACTGGATTGATACCTTGGTTCTCAAACTGAGGGAAATACTTACTGCTCCTGTGCTGTATCACCCTTTCCTCTTCAAGGGAAAAATCGACGCAAACAAGAGAAGTAGCAAGAAGAATTCCTGGCGTTGCTAGAGAAGGACTTTTGTTGCCGTAGCATCCATAATCGGACCCAGGAGTTCCCCGAATGTTTGTAACGCCCCGAGACCCAAACACAGTGAGTAATAGCATACAAAACTGCGAGAATGGACCAAATCTATGAGTTTTGACGAGGTCCCCATAACCGGACCCCAGAGTTCGCGGAACGTTTGGATCGCCTTGGGAAAAAAAATCAGTGAGTAATAGCATACAAACTGGGCAGAAATGACCAAATCTATGAGTTTTGACGAGGTCCTAGCAACCGGACCCAGGAGTTCCCCGAACGTTTGTATCGCCCGCGACCCAAAATTAGTGAGTAATAGCATAGAAAACTGGCTAGAATGGACCAAATCTGCGAGTTTTGACGAGGTCCCCGTAACCGGACCCCAAAGTTCCCCGAACGTTCGTATCGCCACGGGACCCAGAATCAGTGAGTAATACCATATAAAATAGTCCGGAATGGACCTAATATGCAATATTTGACGAGGTCCCCGTAATCGGTCTCTTGAGTTCGCCGAACGTTCAGATCACCCTGGGAACCAAAATCAAGTGAGTAATAGCATACAAAACTCGCCAAAATGTGTAAAATCTATGAGTTTTGACGAGGTCCCCGTAACCGGAACCAGGAGTTCCTCGAACATTTGTAGTGCCCCGGGACCCAAACACAGTGAGTAATAGCATACAAAATTGGCTAGGATGGACCAAATATGCGAGTTTTGATGAGGTCTCCGTAACCGGTCCCCAGATTTCGCGGAACATTTGGAAAGCCCCGGGAACCAAAATTAGTAAGTAATAGCATTCAAAACTGGCCAGAATGTGTAAAATCGGTGAGTTTTGACGAGGTCCCCGTAACCGGAGCCACGAGTTCCCTGAACGTTTGTATCGCCCCGGGACCTAAAATCAGTGAGTAATAGCATAGAAAACTGGCTAGAATGGACCAAATCTGAGAGTTTTGATGAGGTCCCCATAACCAGACCCCAGAGTCCGCGGAACGTTTGGATCGCCCCGGGAACCAAAATCACTGACTAATAGCATACAAAACTTGCCAGAATGAATAAAATCGGTGATTTTTGACGAGGTCCCCGTAGCCGGACCCAGGAGTTCCCCGAACGTTTGTATCGCCCTGGGACCCAACATTAGTGAGTAATAGCATAGAAAACTGGGTAGAATGGACCAAATCAGCGAGTTTTGACATGGTCCCCGTAACCGGACCTCAAAGTTCACCGAACGTTTTTATCGCCCCGACCCAAAATCAGTGAGTAATAGCATATAAAACTAGCCAGAATGGATCAAATCTGCGAGTTTTGATGAGGTCCCCGTAACCGGACCCAGGAGTTCCCCGAACGATTGTAGCGCTCTGGGACCCAAATGCAGTGAGTAGCGGCATAAAAACTGGGAGAATGGACCAAATCTATGAATTTTGACGAGGTCCCCGTAACCGGACCCGAGAGTTCGCGGAACGTTCAGATCGCCTCGAGAACCAAAATCAGCGAGTAATAACATACAAAACTGGCCAATATGTATAAAATATGTGAGTTTTGACAAGGTGCCCGTAACCGGACCCAGGAGTCATTCGAACATTTGTAGCGCTCCGGGACCCAAACAAAGTGAGTAATAGCATACAAAACTGCCAGAATGGACCAAATCTGCGAGTTTTGACGAGGTTTCCATAACCGGACCCCAGAGTTTGCAGAATGTTTGGATCGTCCCAGTAACCAAAATTAGTGAGTAATAGCGTACAAAACTGGCCAGAATGAACCAAATCTATGAGTTTCGACGAGGTCCCAATAACCGGACCCAGGAGTTCCCCGAACGTTTGTATCGCACGGGACCCAGAATCATAGAAAACTGGCTAGAATGGACCACATCTGCGAGTTTTCACGAGGTCCCCGTAACCGGACCCCAAAGTTCCCCGAACGTTCGTATCTCCGTGGGACCCAAAATCAGTGAGTAATAGCATATAAAACTATATGGAATGGACCAAATATGCATGTTTTGTCGAGGTCCTCGTAACCGGTCCCCATAGTTCGCGAAACGTTCGGATCGCCCCGAGAATCAAAATCAGTGAGTAATAGCATACAAAACTAGCTAGAATGTGTAAAATCTGTGAGTTTTGACGAGGTCCCCGTAACCGGATCCAGGAGTTCCCCGAACATTGGTAGCTCCCCGGGACCCAAACACAGCGAATTATAGCATACAAAACTAGCTAGAATGGACCAAATCTGTGAGTTTTGATGAGGTCCCCATAACCAGATCCTAGAGTTCGCGGACCCAAAATCAGTGATTAATAGCATAGGAAACTGGCTAGAATGGACCAAATCTGTGAATTTTGACGAGGTCCCCGTAACCGGACACCAAAGTACCCCGCAGTTTCGTATCGCCCCGGGACCCAAAATCACTGAGTAGTAGCATATAAAACAGGCCGGAATGGACCAAATATGCAAGTTTTGACGAGGTCCCCGTAACCAGTCCCTAGATTTCGCGGAACATTCGGATCGCCCCGGAAACCAAAATCAGTGAGTAATAGCATACAAAACTAGCTAGAATGTGTAAAATCTATGAGTTTTGACCAGGTCTCCGTAACCGGACCCAGGAGTTCCCCGAACATTTGTAGCGCCCCGGGACCCAAACACAGTGAGTAATAGCATACAAAACTGGCCAGAATGGACCAAATATGCGAGTTTTGATGAGGTCCCCGTAACTGGTTCCAGAGTTCGCGGAATGTTTGGATCGCCCCGGGAACCAAAACTAGTAAGTAATAGCATTCAAAACTGGCCAGAATGTATAAAATCGGTGAATTTTGACGAGGTCTCCGTAACTGGACCCAAGAGTTCTCTGAACGTTTGTATCGCCCCGGGATCCAAAATAAGTGAGTAATAGCATAGAAAACTGGCTAGAATGGACCAAATCTTCGAGTTTTGACGAGGTACCCCTAACCAGACCCAAAGTTCCCCGAACGTTCGTATCGCCCCGGGACCCAAAATCAGTGAGTAATAGCATATAAAACTGGTCAGAATGGACCAAATATGCAAGTTTTGATGAGGTCCCCGTAACCGGTCCCGAGAGTTCGCGGAACGTTCGGATCGCCCCGGGAACCAAAATCAGTAAGTAATAGCATACAAAACCAGTGAAAATGTGTAAAATCTGTGAGTTTGGATGAGGTCCCTGTAACCGAACCAAGGAGTTCCCCGAACAATTGTAGCGCCCCGGGACCCGAACACACTCAGTAATAACATACAAAACTCACCAGAATGGACCAAATCTACGAGTTTTGATGAGGTCCCCATAACCAGACCCAAGAATTCGCGGAACGTTTGGATCGGCCTGGGAACCAAAATCAGTGAGTAATAGCATACAAAACTAGCCAGAATGTATAAAATTGGTGAGTTTTGACGAGGTCCCCGTAACCGGACCCAGGAGTTCCCCAAACGTTTGTATCGCCACGGGACCCAACATTAGTGAGTAATAGCATAGAAAACTAGGTAGAATGGACCAAATCTGTGAGTTTTTACATGGTCCCCGTAACCGGACCCCAAAGTTCACTCAACGTTTTTATCGGCCCGGGACCCAAAATCAGTGAGTAATAGCATATAAAATTGGCTAGAAAGGACCAAATCTGCGAGTTTAGATGAGATCCCCATAACCAGACCCAGAGTTCGCGGAACATTTGGACCGCTCTCGGAACCAAAATCAGTGAGTAATAGCGTACAAAACTAGCTAGAATGTATAAAAGCAGTGAGTTTCGACGAGGTCCCGTACCCGGACCCAGGAGTTTCCCGAACATTTGTAGCGCCCCGGGACCCAAACACACTGAGTAATAGCGTACAAAATTGCGAGAATGGACCAAATCTGCGAGTTTTGACGAGGTCCCCATAACCGGACCCTAGAGTTTGTATCGCCCCGGGAACCAAAATCAATGAGTAATAGCATACAAAACTGGCCAGAATGGACCAAATATGCGAGTTTTGACGAGGTCCCCGTAACCGGTCCCTAGAGTTTGCGGAACGTTCGGATCGCCCGGGGAACTAAAATCAGTGAGTAATAGCATACAAAACTGGGTAGAATGGACCAAATCTGCGAGTTTTGACATGGTCCCCGTAACTGGACCCCAAAGTTCACTCAACGTTTTTATTGGCCCGGGACCCAAAATCAGTGAGTAATAGCATATAAAATTGGCCAGAATGGACCAAATCTGCGAGTTTTGATAAGGTCCCCATAACCAGACCCAGAGTTCGCGGAACGTTTGGATCACTCTGGGAACCAAAATCAGTGAGTAATAGCATACAAAACTGGCTAGAATGTATAAAAGCGGTGAGTTTTGACGAGGTCCCATTACCGGACCCAGGTGTTTCCCGAATATTTGTAGAGCCCCGGGACACAAAGACACTAAGTAATAGCGTACAAAATTGCGAGAATGGACCAAATCTGCGAGTTTTGACGAGGTCCCCATAACCAGACCCCAGAGTTTGTATCGCCCCGAGAACCAAAATCAGTGAGTAATAGCATGCAAAACTTGCCAAAATGTACCAAATCTACGAGTTTTGACGAGGTCCCAGTTAACGGATCGAGGAGTTCCCCGACGTTTGTATCACAGCGGGACCCAAAATCAGTGAGTAATAGCATAGAAAACTGGCTAGAATGGACCAAATCTGCGAGTTTTGACGAGGTACCCGTAATCGGACCCAAAGTTCCCCGAATGTTCATATCGCTGCGGGACCCAAAATCAGTGAGTAATAGCATATAAAACTCGCCAGGATGGACCAAATATACTAGTTTTGACGAGGTTCCCGTAACCGGTTCCGAGAGTTCGCGGAACGTTCGGATCACCCCCGGAACCCAAATCAGTAAGTAATAGAATACAAAATTGGCGAGAATGTGTAAAATATGTGAGTTTTGACGAGGTCCCCGTAACCGGACCCAGGAGTTCCCCGAACAATTGTAGCGCCCCGGGACCCAAACACACCGAGTAATAGCATACAAAACTGGCCAGAATGGACCAAATATGCGAGTTTTGACGAGGTCCCTGTAACGAGTCCGTAGAGTTCGCGGAACGTTTGGATCGCCCCAGGAACCAAAATCACTGAGTAATAGCATACAATACTGGCCGGAGTGTATAAAATCGGTCAGTTTTGATGAGGTCCCCGTAACCGGACCCAGGAGTTCCCCGAACGTTTGTATCGCCCCGGGACCCAAAATCAGTGAGTAATACCATAGAAAACTTGCCAGAATGGACCAAATCTATGAATTTTGACGAGGTCCCCGTAACCGGACCCCAAAGTTCCCCCAACGTTCGTATCTCCCCGGGACCCAAAATCAGTGAGTAATAGCATATAAAAGTGGTCAGAATGGACCAAATATGCAAGTTTTGTCGAGGTCCCCGTAACCGTTCCTTGAGTTCGCCGAACGTTCAGATCGCTCCGGGAACCAAAATCAGTGAGTAATAGCATACAAAACTGGCCAGAATGTGTAAAATCTCTGAGTTTTGACGGGGTCCCCGTAACCGGACCCAGGAGTTCCCCGAACATTTGAAGCGCCCCGGGACCTAAACACAGTGAGTAATAGCATACAAAACTGGCCAGAATGGACCAAATATGCGAGTTTTGATGAGGTCCTGAGAGTTCGCAGAACGTTTGGATCGCCCCGGGAACCAAAATCAGTAAGGAATAGCATTCAAAACTGTCCTGAATGTATAAAATCGGTGAGTTTTGACGAGGTCCCCGTAACTGGACCCAGGAGTTCTCTGAACATTTGTATCGCCCCGGGACCCAAAATAAGTGAGTAATAGCATAGAAAACTGGCTAGAATGGACCAAATCTTCGAATTTTGACGAGGTACCCCTAACCGGACCCAAAGTTTCCCGAACGTTCGTATCGCCCCGAGACCCAAAATCAGTGAGTAATAGCATATAAAACTGGTCGGAATGGACCAAATATGCAAGTTTTGATGAGGTTCCCGTAACCGGTCCCGAGAGTTCGCGGAACGTTCGGATCGCCCCGGGAACCAAAATCAGTAAGTAATAGCATACAAAACTAGCGAGAATGTGTAAAATCTGTGAGTTTTGACGAGGTCCCCGTAACCGGACCTAGGAGTTCCCCGAACAATTGCAGTTCCTCGGGACCCAAACACACTGAGTAATACTCCCTCCGTATGGAAATACTTGTCCTAGAGATGAATGTATCTAGACTGATTTTAGTTATAGATACATTCATTATATTCATTTTTAGGACAAGTATTTCCGGACGGACATCTAGGCATAAGCTAGCAGGTTTGTAAAAAGGAATATCACTCTCATTGAATCTACAAAGAGAATTTGCATCTACTACCTGTATCGGGTTATCAAGACCATGGATCTCTTCGATAGGTGGTAGATTTTTGACATCTTAAGATTTAATGCCTTTCTCTTTCATAGATTTCTTAGCTTCTTGCATATCTTTAGGACTGAGGAATAGAATACCTCTTTTCTTTGGAGTTGGCTTTGGAGGTGGTTCGGGAATAGTCCAAGCATTCTCATTGCACAAGATATTATTCAATAGGATCTCAGCTTGTTCTACAGTTTGTTCCCTAAAAACACAACCGACACAACTATCTAGGTGGTCTCTAGAAGCATCGGTAAGTCCATTATAGAAGATATCAAGTATTTCATTCTTCTCAAGAGGGTGATCAGGCAAAGCATTTAGTAGCTGGACGAGCCTCCCCCAAGCTTGTGGGAGACTCTCTTCTTCAATTTGCGCAAAGTTGTATATTTCCTGCAAGGCAGCTTGCTTCTTTTGGGCAGGGAAATATTTCTCAGAGAAGTAGTAGATCATATCCTGGGGGCTACGCACACAACCAGGAGCAAGAGAAGTGAACCAAGTCTTGGCATCATCCTTTAGTGACAAAGGAAACAACTTAAGTATATAGTAGTGGCGGATCTTTTCCTCACTCGTGAATAGGGTGGCTATATCTTGCAGTTTGGTAAGATGTGCTACAACTGTTTCAGAGTCATGACCGTGAAAAGGATTAGATTCGACCAGAGTGATTAACTCAATGTCGACAGAGAATTCATAATCCTTATCGGTCACGAAGATAGGCGAAGTGGAAAACTTCGGGTCGTATTTCATCCTAGCATTCATAGATTTTTCTTTTCACTTGCGCAGTAATTTCTCAACATCATAGCTATCCTTACAAGCAAGAAAGTCCTCGGCTATCTCTGCCTCCATAACATAACCCTCAGGCATATCAGGCAATTCATATCTAGGAGAGCTAGTTCTAACAAGTGAAATAGCAGTTTCTACTTCAATAATCTCAGCAGTTTCAGAAGTACCATCACATCTAGCAGCAACTATAATAATTTGTGCATCAAGGAATGCACCTAGCGGCAAAGCAGTATCAAGCATAGCATCATCATAAGCATCATGGACAGCAGAAGTAGCATCATCAAGCACAGGCGACATATCAAATTTTTTAGCAGGAGGTGGTGTCGCAAACTTACTCATAACTGAAGGTGCATCAAGTGCGGAGCTAGATGGCAGTTCCTTACCTGTCCTCGTAGTTGAGGGCAAGACTTAGTTCTTGGATCTTTCGGATTCCTCATAGTGATCAGCAGATGTAAATCCCAAGTGACTCAGAGAATATAGCTATGCTTCCCCGGCAACGGCGCCTGAAAAAGGTCTTGATAACCCACAAGTATAGGGGATCGCAACAGTGTTCGAGGGTAGAGTATTCAACCCAAATTTGTTGATTCGACATAAGGGGAATCCAAAGAATATTCTCAAGTATTAGCAATTGAGTTGTCAATTCAACCACACCTGAAAGACTTAGAATCTGCAGGAAAGTATCAGTAGCAAAGTAGTGTGATAGCAACGGTAGCAATGGTAACAGTAGCAACAGTGACAACAGTAGAAGCAGAGTAACAGTAGCAGAAGTGACAGCAGTAGTGACAGAGTAACAGTAGCAGCAGCGACAACAATAGCGGCAAAGTAACGTAGCAAGGACCCGTAGGAAAAACTCGTAGGCATTGGATCGGTGATGGATGATTATGCCGGATGGTATTCATCATGCAACAGTTGTAACACGGAGAGATATGTAACTAGCTCCAGTTTGTCAATGTAATGTAGGCATGTATTCCATATGTAGTCATACGTGCTTAGGGAAAAGAACTTGCATGACATCTATTGTCCATCCCTCCCGTGGCAGCTAGGTCCTAATGGAAACTACGGGATATTAAGGTTCTCCTTTTAATAAAGAACTGGACCAAAGCATTAACACTTAGTGAATACATGAACTCCTCATACTATAGTCATCTCCGGGAGTGTTTCCGGCTATTGTCACTCCGGGGTTGCTGGGTCATAACACATAGTAGGTGACTACAACTTGCAAGATAGGATCAAGAACACACATATATTGGCGACAACATAATAGGTTCAGATCTGAAATCATGGCACTCGGGCCCTAGTGACAAGCATTAAGCATGGCAAAGTAGTAGAAACATCAATCTCAGAACATAGTGGATACTAGGGATCAATCCCCGTCAAAACTAACTCGATTACATGATAGATCTCATCCAACCCATCACCGTCCAGCAAGCCTACGATGAGATTACTCACGAACGGTGAAGAGCATCATGGAATTGGCGATGAAGGAAGGTTGGTGATGACGATGACGACGATCTCCCCTCTCCGGAGCCTAGAACGGACTCCAGATCTACCCTCTAGAGGAAGAATATGAGGTGGCTGCGGCTCCGTATCGTAATACGCGATGAAATCTTCTCCTTGATTTTTTCTCCGGACGAAAGGGACTAAATAGAGCTGGAATTGGAGGCGGTGGAGCAACGTGGGCCCCACAAGCCTGTCAGCCGCGGCCAGGGGGGGGGCGCCTGGTGGGCTTGTGGGCTCCACGCTCCACTTCTTCGGTTGATTCTTGCGCGAGTAGTTTTTATATATTCCACAAAAAATCCTCGTAAATTTCCAGGTCATTCCGAGAACTTTTATTTCTGCGCAAAAACAACACCATGGCAATTCTGCCGAAAATAGCGTTAGTCCGGGTTAGTTCCATTCAAATCATGCAAATTAGAGTCCAAAACAAGGGCAAAAGAGTTTGGAAAACTAGATACGACGGAGACGTATCAGTGGTTTCCAGCAAGGTGATCTCTACAGGCACTGAAATTATCGGTAACAGATAGTTGTGTGATAAGATAATTCATAGCGAGTAGCAAGTAACAATAGTAACAAAGGTGCAGCAAGATGGCCCAATCCCTTTTGTAGCAAGGGACAAGCATGGACGAACTCTTATATAAGGTGAAGCGCTCCCGAGGACACATAGGATTTCTGTCAAGCTAGTTTTCATCATGTTCATATGATTAGCGTTCGCTAGTTTGATATTTTGATATGTGGGTGGACCGGTGCTTGGGTGCTGCCCTTACTTGGACAAACATCCCACTTATGATTAACCCCTCTCGCAAGCATCCACAACTACGAAAGAAGAATTAAGACAAAGTCTAACCATAGCATTAAACTAGTGGATCCAAATCAGCCCCTTACGAAGCAACGCATAAACTAGGGTTTAAGCTTTTGTCACTCTAGCAACCCATCATCTACTTATTAATTCCCAATGCCTTCCTCTAGGCCCAAATAATGGTGAAGTGTCATGTAGTCGACGTTCACGTAACACCACTAGAGGAAAGACAACATACATCTCATCAAAATATCGAACGAATACCAAATTCGCATGACTACTTATAGCAAGACTTATCCCATGTCCTCAGGAACAAAAGTGACTACTCATAAAGCATAATTATGTTCATGACCATAGAGGTATTGAATATCATTAAGGATCTGAACATAAGATCTTCCACCGAGTAATCCAACTAGCATCAACTACAAAGAGTAATTAACACTACTAGCAACCTTACAAGTACCAATCGGAGTCGCGAGACAGAGATTGGTTACAAGAGATGAACTAGGGTTTGGGGATGAGATGGTGCTGATGAAGATGTTGATGGAGATGAGTCCCCTCTGATGGGAGGAGTGTTGGTGATGACGATGGCAACGATTTCCCCCTTCGGGAGGGAAGTTTCCCCGGCAGGACGGCCCTGCCGGAGCTCTAGATTGGTTCTGCTCAAGTTCCGCCTCGTGGCGGCGGCGTCTCTTCCCAAAAGCCTCCCATGATTTTTTCTGGGATGAAAGAGACTATATAGAGTTCGAGTTGGAGGATGCGGAGCCACGTGGGCCCCACAAGCCTGCCAGGCGCGGCTTGGGGGGGGGGGCGTGCCTCCTGGGTTTGTGGGCTCATGGCTCGGTGTCTTCTGGTAATTCTTGCGCTAGTATTTTTTATATATTCCACAAAAAAATCCTTGTACGATTCTAGGTTATTCCGAGAACTTTTATTTCTGCACAAAAACAACACCATGGCAATTCTGCTGAAAACAACGTTAGTCCGGGTTAGTTCCATTCAAATCATGCAAATTAGAGTCCAAAACAAGGGCAAAAGAGTTTGGAAAAGTAGATACGATGGAGACGTATCAACTCCCCCAAGCTTAAAGCCTTGCTTGTCCTCAAGCGATTCAGTTGACAAACTGAAAGAGGCAAAAGAAAAACTTTTACGAACTCTGTTTGATCTTGTTGTTGTAATTATGTCTAACTCCTATTCGGATTTTCAGCAAGATCATAAGCTAACCACATAAGCAATAACATTTACGTCTCATGGTGTACTCATATCAATGGCATAACTGGGTGGAAGGTTTATGGATGCACAAGTAGTATCTCTACTTAGTGTAGAAGTTTTGGCTGATATGAGGTGGAAGCAAGCGTCACATGCTAAGGGATCTCTAGTCATATAACATTGTTCGAAACCAAGCAAACATAATTCATTATGTTGTCTTCCTTGCCTAACATCTACTTCTAAGCATGTAATAGTTTAATGAGTGTTCACAATCATAGACGGTGTCAAAGATGATATATTTATATGCGAACCTCTCTTTCTTTATTACTTCCTATTAATTGCAACAATGACCAAGGTCTACGTTTGTCCACCCACAACAAGTTTCAATGAACATTCTTTTTATATGTGAAGCCATCACTTCCCATAAGATCATTACATGATCTTTCATGCTTTTGTTCTTTTATTATTCTTTTCTTTAGATCAAGGCATGAAGCAAGGCCCTTAACTAAAACACTCCTTATTATAACTCACGAACACGATTACATTGGGGGTAACACAAAGCAAAACTCAAGCCTAGATTATAGTAAGAACTTTGTTATACTAGAGAAACATAAAACCAAAAAAGATCGAACTAAGATAAATGTAAAGGAAAAAGATGTGATGGTGATACGATACCGGGGCAACTCCCCCAAGCTTGGCACAAGCCAAGAGGAGTGCCCATACCCGTGCTTAATTGTCTTCCTTCGAAGCTGATGGTGGTGGAGTTGTTGCAATCTCGGGTTGATTCTCCGTCTTCCAAGGCATAGGTGCTCCATCATGGAAAGATGATCGAGTCTCTGGAATCCTCAAATCTGCAGCCAACCGTATTGATTTAAATCTATACTCATACTCACAGTTTTGGTTTTGCAGGTCGTAGATCTAGGCTTGGAGGTGATCAATTTTGTCATAGAGCCTGGAGAGGTGCTTCCCGATGTCATTGGCATCATTCTTGTGCCTGTTGGTGAGCTCCATGATCATCATGTGGTTGGCGTTGAGTCCGCGTTCCACCATCCCTTGGCACTTGAAGACTTGCTGCTCCATTGCTTCGAGCCTCGCCTCCATGCTTCCGGTCTTCTTGGGCCCCTCAGCATCACGGATGTGCAGCACCCCTCATGCATCTCGATAGATTGAGGGTGTTGCAGCACTCCCGCAAGGTAGGGATTGATGACCTTCTCGAAGAACTTGTCCTTCAGAACTTTTGGGGACGCCATAGCGATCTAGATCTGTCTACACAACAGCTCGAAACGAAAACACAGGATATTTGCGTGATACAAGGGTCAGACCTTTCGGGAGAATATATAATGAATTTTTCCCGACCGAAAGGAGTATTCCGCAAGAAAACAGAGTCCGAGAGGCACACAGGTGCTCACAAGTCCCCCACGCGCGGCCAGGGGGGTAGGTCGTGCCTGGCAGGCTTGTCGCCTCCTCGTGCGCTTTCCGAACTACTTTAATTTTTTCTATTTTTCTAAAAATTCCAAAACGGAGAAAAATTTCTACTGAAAAAGTTTTGGAGTCGGTTTACTTACCGAATCACATACATCTTCGTTTTTGGAGTCTGAAACAAGCTGATAAATATCCCTTATGTACTCCTCCGGAGTTATGGTATTAATAATATTGCTTTCAACATTTATGGGAGTACGTGAGATATAATGCTTGATTCTTTGCGCATTTACAACTCTCGGAAAATTACCTTCCGTGTTGTTGATCTTTATGGCACCGGAACAATATACTTCCTCAACAATGTAAGGTCCTTCCCATTTAGAGAGAAGCTTGCGTGCAAAAAATCTTAAACGAGAGTTGTATAGCAATACATAATCACCTACATTGAACTCACGTTTTTGTATCCTTGTATCATGCCACCTCTTAACTTTTTCTGTAAACAACTTGGCATTTTCATATGCGTGAGTTCTCCATTCATCAAGTGAGCTAATATCAAATAACCGCTTCTCACCAGTAAGTTTGAAATCAAAGTTGAGCTCTCTGATTGCCCAATAAGCCTTATGCTCTAGCTCAAGAGGTAAATGACATGGTTTACCGTAAACCATTTTGTACGGAGACATGCCCATGGGATTCTTATAAGCAGTTCTATAAGCCCATAGTGCATCATCAAGCTTCTTAGACCAATTCTTTCTAGACCTATTAACAGTCTTTTGCAGAATTAGTTTAATTTCTCTATTACTTAGCTCTACTTGACCACTTGACTGAGGATGATAAGGAGATGCAATTCTGTGGTTGATATCAATACTTAGCAAGCGTTTTACGGAAAGCACCATGAATAAAATGTGAACCACCATTAGTCATTAAATATCTAGGGACTCCGAATCTAGGGAAAATAACTTCTTTAAGCATCCTAATACAGGTGTTATGATCAGCACTACTAGTTGGGATAGCTTCTACCCACTTAGTAACATAATCAACAACAACTAGGATATGAGTATACCCGTTGGACTTTGGAAAAGGTCCCATATAATCAAAACCCCAAACATCAAATGGTTCAATGACAAGTGAATAGTTCATAGGCATTTCCCGACGTTTACTGATATTACCTATTCTTTGACATTCGTTACAAGACAAGACAAACTTACGAGCATCCTTGAAGAGGGTAGGCCAATAAAAACCGGATTGCAATACCTTGTGGTGAGCAGTTGTATCTCCCGCATGGTGTCCTCCGTAAGCCTTGGAGTGACACTTCTATAGGATCTGTCCCTATTCATGCTCAGGTACACAACGTGTAATAACACCATCTACTCCTTCTTTATAAAGGTGAGGATCATCCGAAAAGTAATGTCTCAAATCAAAGAAGAATTTCTTCTTTTGTTGGTATGTGAAACTAGGTGGTATATAGTTAGCAACAATATAATTTGCATAATCAGCATACCATGGTGTACTACGTGAAGCATTGATGACATTCAATTGCTCATCAGGAAAGCTATCATCAATAGGTTGTGGGTTATGAAGAACATTCTCCAACCTAGACAAGTTATCTCCTACTGGGTTCTCAGCACCCTTCCTATCAACAACATGCAAATCAAATTCTTGTAGCAAGAGAACCCATCTAATAAGTCCAGGTTTAGCATCTTTCTTTTCCATGAGATATTTAATAGCAGCATGATCGGTGTGAATAGTAACTTTGGAATCAACAATATAAGATCTCAACTTATCACATGCAAACACAACTGCTAAAAATTATTTTTCAGTAGTAGCATAGTTTCTTTGGGCACTGTCTAGAGTTTTACTAGCATAGTGAATAACATTTAATTTCTAACTCTTTGTCCTAGAACAGCACCAACAACATAATCACTAGCATCACACATAATTTCAAAAGGTAGGTTCCAATCAGGTGGTTAAACAATAGGTGCAGTTATCAAGGCCTTCTTAAGTATTTCAAATGCTTCTTCACAATCATCATAAAAAACAAATGGAATATCTTTTTGCAAGAGATTGCTGAGAGGCCTAGAAATCTTAGAGAAGTCTTTAATGAACCTTCTATAGAAAGCAGCATGACCAAGCAAACTTCCTATACCTTTAAGGTCTCTAGGGCATGGCATTTTCTCGATCGCATCAACTTTAGCTTTATCGACTTCAATACCTCTTTTAGAAATTTGATGTCCTAAGACGATGCCTTCATTAACCATAAAGTGGTACTTCTCGCAATTCAAGACAAGGTTAGTATCTTTACATCTCTGCAAAACTCGATCAAGGTTGCTCAAGAAATCATCAAAAGAAGATCCGTAAACGGAGAAATCATCCATGAAAACCTCAACAATCTTTTCACGAAAGTCAGAGAAAATAGCCATCATACATCTTTGAAAGGTAGCAGGTGCATTACATAAACCAAAAGGCATACGTCTATAAGCAAAGGTACCGAAAGGGCAGGTAAAAGTGGTTTTCTCCTCATCAGATTGTGCAACTGGTATTTGGGAGAAACTAGAATAACCATCTAGAAAGCAGAAGTGTGTGTGTTTAGACAATCTTTCTAGCATTTCGTCAATAAAAGGCAAAGGGTAATGATCTTTCCTAGTGGCTTTATTCAATTTCCTAAAATCAATTACCATCCTATAGCCAATAACAATCCTCTCTGGGATCAATTCATCTTTATCATTAGGGCTAACAGTAATACCTCCCTTCTTAGGGATGCAATGCACCAGACTTACCCAATCAGTATGAGCAACATGATAGATAATACCTGCTTCCAGGAGCTTTAGTATTTCCTTTCTTACTACCTCTTTCATCTTAGGATTTAATCTTTGTTGATGATCGACAACTGGTTTGGAATCAGGATCAGCTTTAATTTTATGCTCGCATAGAGTGGGACTAATGCCCTTAAGATCATCAAGAGTATATCCAATAGCAGCACGGTGCTTTCTCAGAGTTTTCAATAATTTCTTTTCTTCGTGCTCTGAAAGGCTAGCACTAATAATAATAGGATATATCTCTTTTTCATCAAGATAAGCATACATAAGAGTATCAGGTAACTGTTTAAGCTCAAACACAGGATCACCATTTGGTGGGGGTGGATCTCCAAGTAGTTCAACTGGCAAATTATTCTGAAGGATAGGATGTTGTTCAAAGATAACCCTATCTATCTCATTCCTTTCATCTATATGCATATAATTTTCATGCTCAAGCAAGTATTGCTCTTAAGGATCAGTAGGAGGCACATCAATAGAAGCTAGATCAATAAATTCATCCTTACTAGACAATTCTTTTTCATGAGGTTGTCTATCGAACTTGGAGAAATTGAATTCGTGTGACACACCTTCAAAGCCAACAGTGACAGTTTGCTTCTCACAATCAATATGAGCATTGACAGTATTGAGGAAAGGTCTGCCAAATATGATGGGACAAAAGCTATCTAGTGTGGTAGCAAGAACGAGAAAATCAGTAGGATACTTAGTTTTACCACACAAGACTTCAACATCTCTAACAATTCCCACAAGGCAGATAGTATCTCTATTGGCAAGTTGAATAGTAACATCAATGAATTCCATCCCGACAGGTGCAATCTCATCTTTAATTTCATCATATAAAGATCGAGGTATTGCACTAACACTAGAACCCACGTCACATAAACCATGATAACAATGATCTCCTATCTTAACAGAAACAACACGCATGCCAACAACAGGCTTATGTTTGTCTCTAGCATGAGGTTTAGCAATTCTAGCAGCATCTTCACAGAAGTGAATAACATGCCCATAAACATTATCGGACATGAGATCTTTGATAATAGCTATGCTAGGTTCAACTTTAATTTGCTCAGGGGGTGTAGGTGTTCTAATGTAGCCCTTACGTATCACAGTTGGAGCTTTAGCATGATCCTTTATTCTAATAGGGAAAGGTGGTTTCTCAATGTAAGCACTAGGAACAATAGAATCATTATAAGCAATGATTTTCTCTTCAACTGGATTGGGTTTAACCACATTGACTTCTATGGGAGGATGATATTTAAACCACTTCTCTTTAGGGAGATTAATATGAGCAGCAGATGATTCACATAATGAAGCTACTATCTCAGAGTCAAGTCCATGTTTAGCGCTAATATCACAAAAAGTATTTGTTTCAACGAAGGATTTAACGCAATCAAACTTGAGATTCATACCTGACTCCTTACCTTCATCAAACTCCCAATCTTCAGAGTTGCGTTTAATTCTTTCCAATAAATTCCATTTGAAGTCAATATCTCTCTTCATAAAAGAACCGGTACAAGAAGTGTCAAGCATGGTGCGATTATCATGGGAAAGCCGAGCATGGAAGTTCTAAATAATAATTTATCTCGAGAGCTCATGGTTGGGGATGAATATAACATTGACTTAAGCCTCCCCCAAGCTTGAGCGATACTTTCTCTATCACGAGGCCAAAAATTATAGATATAATTCCGATCACGATGTACTAAATTCATATGATAAAACTTTTGATGAAATTCCAATTTCAATCGGTTGTAGTTCCATGATCCAGTATCATCACATAGCCTATACCATGTCAATGCTTTATCCCTCCAAGATAAGGGAAAGACCTTCTTCTTGAGATCATCCCCGGGCAAACCTGCAAGCTTAAATAGACCACAAACTTCATCTACATAGATTAGATGCAAGTCGGGATGTGATGTTCCATCTCCTGTAAAAGGATTAGCCAACAGTTTCTCTAGCATACCCGAAGGAATTTCATAATAAACATTTTCAGTAGGTGCAGTAGGTTGAGGAGAAACTCCTTGTGCTTACGTTTGAGGTGAAGATACCCCAAACAAGCTCCTCAAAGGATTAGTTTCCATAGTGACAAGTGACAATAAATTTCAGCACACTATATAAATGTTTTTGTACCAAATTCCACTTACCAAAGGCGCTTCACTCCCCGACAACGGTGCTAGAAAAGAGCCTTGATGACCCACAAGTGTAGGGGACCTATCGTAGTCCTTTCGATAGGTAAGAGTGTCGAACCCAACGAGGAGCAGAAGGAACTCACAAGTGGTTTCGAGCAAGGTATTCTTTGCAGGCACTGAAATTATCGGTAACAGATAGTTGTGTGATAAGATAATTCATAGCGAGTAGCAAGTAACAATACTAACAAAGGTGCAACAAGATGGCCCAATCCCTTGTGTAGCAAGGTATGAGCCTGGACGAACTCTTATATGAGGTGAAGCGCTCCCGAGGACACATAGGAATTTCTATCAAGCTAGTTTTCATCATGTTCATATGATTCGCGTTCGCTACTTTGATATTTTGATATTTGGGTGGACCGGTGCTTGGGTGCTGCCCTTACTTGGACAAACATCCCACTTATGATTAACCCCTCTCGCAAGCATCCGCAACTATGACAGAAGAACTAGTGGATCCAAATCAGCCCCTTACGAAGCAACACATAAACTAGGGTTTAAGCTTCTGTCACTCTAGCAACCCATCATCTACTTATTACTTCCCAATGCCTTCCTCTAGGCCCAAATAATGGTGAAGTGTCACGTAGTCGACGTTCACATAACACCACTAGAGGAAAGACAACATACATCGCATCAAAATATCGAACGAATACCAAATTCACGTGACTACTTATAGCAAGACTTATCCCATGTCCTCAGGAACAAAAGTGACTACTCACAAAGCATAATTATGTTCATGACTAGAGAGGTATTGAATATCATTAAGGATCTGAACATATGATCTTCCACCGAGTAATCCAACTAGCATCAACTACAAAGAGTAATTAACACTACTAGCAACCTTACAAGTACCAATCGGAGTCGCGAGATGGAGATTGGTTACAAGATATGAACTAGGGTTTGGAGATGAGATGGTGCTGATGAAGATGTTGATGGAGATGAATCCGCTCCGATGAGAGGAGTGTTGGTGATGACGATGGCGACAATTTCCCCCTCCGAAAGGGAAGTTTCCCGGCAGGACAGCCCTGCCGGAGCTCTAGATTGGTTCGGCTCAAGTTCCGCCTCGTGGCGGCGGCGTCTCTTCCCAAATGCCTCTCGTGATTTTTTCTGGGACGAAAGAGACTATATAGAGTTGGAGTTGGAGGCTGCGTAGCCACGTGGGCCCCACAAGCCTGCCAGGCGCGTCCTAGGGGGGCGCCTCCTGGGCTTGTGGGCTCATGGCTCCGTGTCTTTTGGTAATTCTGGCGCTAGTTTGTTTTATATTTTCCACAAAAAATCCTCGTAAGTTTCCAGGTCATTCCGAGAACTTTTATTTGTGCACAAAAACAACACCATGGAAATTCTGCTGAAAACATCGTTAGTCTGGGTTAGTTCCATTCAAATCATGCAAATTAGAGTCCAAAACAAGGGCAAAAGAGCTTGAAAAAGTAGATACGATGGAGACGTATCAGTCCTCGTAACCGGACCCAGGAGTTCCCCGAAAGTTTGTATCGCCACAGGACCAAAAATCAGTGAGTAATAGCATAGAAAAATAGCTAGAATGGACCAAATCTATGAATTTTGACGAGGTCCCCGTAACCGGACCCTAAAGCTACCCGAACTTTCGTATCTCCTTGGGACCCAAAATCAGTGAGTAATAGCATATAAAACTAGCCGGAATGTACCAAATATGCTAGTTTTGTCGAGGTCCCCGTAACGGGTCCCCATAGTTCGTGGAACGTTATATTGCCCTGGGAACGAAAATCAGTGAGTAATAGCATAGAAAACTGGCTAGAATGTGTAAAATCTCTGAGTTTTGACGAGGTCCCCATAACCGGACCCAGGAGTTCCCCGAACATTTGTAGCTCCCGAGGACCCAAACACAGTGAGTAATAACATACAAAACTGGCCAGATTGGACCAAATCTGCGAGTTTTGATGAGGTCCGCATAACTAGACCCTAGAGTAGGCGGAACGTTTGGATCGCCCCGAGAACCAAAATCAGTGAGTAATAGCATACAAAACTGGCCAGAATGTGTGAAATCGGTGAGTTTTGACGAGGTCCACGTAACCGGACCCAGGAATTCCCCGAATGTTTGTATCGCCCCGGGATGCAACATCAGTGAGTAATAGCATAGAAACTAGCCAGATTGGACCTATTATGCAAGTTTTGACGAGGTCCCAGTAACCGGTCCCGAGAGTTCGCGGAATGTTCAGATCGCCCCGGGAACCAAAATCAATGAGTAATAGCATACAAAACTGGTCAGAATGTGTAAAATCTGTGAGTTTTGACGAGGTCCCCGTAACCGGACCCGGGAGTTCCCCCAACATTTGTAGCGCCCCGGGACCTAAACAAGTGAGTAATAGCATACAAAACCGGCCAGAATGGACCAAATCTGTGAGTTTTGATGAGGTCCCCATAACCAGACCCTAGAGTTTGCGGAATATTTGGATCGCCCCGGGAACCAAAATCAGTGAGTAATAGCATACAAAACTGGCCAGAATGTATAAAATCAGTGAGTTTTGACGAGGTCCCCGTAACCGGACCCAGGAGTTCCTCGAACGTTTGTAGCGCCTGATACGTCTCCAACGTATCTATAATTTTTGATGGATTCATGCTATTATCTTGTCAAACTTCGGTTGTTTTGCATGCCTTTTATTTATTTTCTGGGACTAACTTATTAACTCAGTGCCAAGTGCTAGTTCCTGATTTTCCATGTTTTTGACCCCTTTCAGAGGAGATTTTGAAACGGAGTCCAAACGGAAGAAAATCCCCGAAAAGATTTTTTCTGGAACGGAAGAAGATCGGAGAACTTGGGAGCCAAGCCAGAAGAGCCCCAGGGGCCCCACAAGCCCCCACCCCGCGGCCAGGGGGTGATGACCCACAAGTATAGGGGATCAATCGTAGTCCTTTCGATAAGCAAGAGTGTCGAACCCAACGAGGAGCAGAAGGATCTGACAAGTGGTTTTCATCAAGGAAAAATCTGCAAGCACTCAAATACTCGGTAACAAGTGATTGTGTGGTGAGATGATTCGTACCAAGCAACAAGTAACAAAAGTAGCAATGGTGTAGCAAAGTGGCCCAATTCCTTTTGTAGCAAGGGACAAGCCTGGACAAAGTATTATAGGAGAAAAAACTCTCCCGAGGACACACGGGAATTTCTGTCTTGCTAGTTTCATCATGTTCATATGATTCGCGTTCGTTGCTTAGATAGTTTGATATGTGGGTGGACCGGCGCTTGGGTACTGCCCTTACCTGGACAAGCATCCCAATTATGATTAACCCCTCTCGCAAGCATCCGCAACTACGAAAAAAGAATTAAGACAAAGTCTAACCATAGCATTAAACTAGTGGATCCAAATCAGTCCCTTACGAAGTAACGCATAAACTAGGGTTTTAAGCTTCTATCACTCTAGCAACCCATCATCTACTTACTACTTCCCAACATTACTAGGAAAAGGGCTATAGATGATATAGATACTAATGGCGCACCGCACAAGCAGTGCGCCACTACTATATAGTAGTGGCGCATGATGTGAGGTGTGCCATTAGTGTGGTGGACACTAATGGCGCACCACACACTCGGTGCGCCACTACTATTTTTTTTTTTTTTTTTTTTGCAAAACTACTAATGGCGTACCAGCAACTGGTGCGCCATTAGTAAGCAGGGTTACTAATGGCGCATCTGTTAGTAGTGTGCCACTACTATAATTTTTTTAGATGGTCTGTTAGTACTACAAAGGGTACACCACAAGGGTGGAGGCGGAAGTTAGATACGCGCGCTATCTAGCGGGAGAGAGGAGGGAGCGTTGGAGGAACCGGATGAAGACCAGTTTCATTGCGATTATGCTCATCGTGATGACCGCAACTCTCTTCTATGTGATGGTAGTTTAGATGGTCGATATATCGACTTGTAATGTGAAGACAAACTCCCTACTCGCGGTCTCGAGACTTGTAATGTTCTAACTTTGTTCGGTATTTTAAATTCGAAGACTAATATGATGAATTGTATTCGGAGACTAATCTTCTATTGTATTCGATAAATCTGTTGTTTATATGTTGTGCTATCTATATTCTATGCAATAATAGATTTTGTAATCTGTGCAAATATCAGAAAAAATAAAATAAATACATAATATTCATACTAGTGGCGCATCACTCAACACACTAGTGGCGCATCACTCAGCACACTAGTGCGCCATTAATAAGCCAGAGCATATGGGTAAATATGGCCGTGGGAGGCATACTAATGGTGCACCATAAGCTATACTAATGGCGCACCAGGATCTATACTAATGGCGCACTAGGATCTATACTAATGGCGCACCGGGATCTATACTAATGGTGCACCAGGATCTATACTAATGGCGCACTACTTGGTGCGCCATTAGTATACCAGATACTAATGGTGCACCGTGAGCAATACTAATGGCGCACTACCTGGTGCGCCATTAGTATACCAGATACTAATGGCGCACTTGTGGTGCGCCATTAGTAAAAAAATCTAATGGCGTGATGCTAGTGGCGCACCTATAGTGCGTCATTAGTAGCAAAAATAGGTGCGCCATCAGCAAGCCTTTTCCTAGTAGTGCAATGCCTTCCTCTAGGCCCAAACAATGGTGAAGTGTTATGTAGTCGACGTTCACATAACACCACTAGAGGAAAAACAACATACAACATATCAAAATACCGAACGAATACCAAATTCACATGACTTTATTAGCATGACTTATCCCATGTCCTGAGGAACAAAAGTAACTACACACAAAGCATAACCATAGTCATGATCAGAGGTGTAATGAGTAGCATCAAGGATCTGAACATAAACTCTTCCACCAAGTAATCCAACAAGCATCAACTACAAATAGTAATCAACACTACTACCAACCTTACAAGTACCAATTGGAGTCGCGAGATGGAGATTGGTTACAAGAGATGAACTAGGGTTTGGAGATGAGATGGTGCTGATGAAGATGTTGATGGTGACGAGTCCCCTCCGATGAGAGGAGTGTTGGTGATGACGACGACGATGATTTCCCCCTCCGGGAGGGAAGTTTCCTCGGCAGGATTGTCCTGCCGGAGCTCTAGATTGGTTCTGCTCAAGTTCCGCATCGTGGCAGCGGCGAAACCACAAAAAATCTCCCATCAGATTTTTTCCTGGACGAAACCCTCCATATAGCAAAAGAGGGGAGCAAGTGGGACAGTGGGCTGCCTGCAAGCCCCCATGGCGCGGCCTGGGGGTGGCCACGCCGTGCAGGCTTGTGGGCACCCCCTGGTGCCCCTCCGACACTTCTTCGGCCCAGTATTTTTTATAAATTGGGAAAAATCTCCGTTGATCTTCACGGTGTTTGGACTTGCACGTAATAGGTATCTCAACTTTGCTCCACTTTCAGGCCAGAATTCCAGTTGCGGGTATTCTCCCTCTTCAAGTAAACCTTGCAAAATAAGAGAGAAAAGGCATACGAATAGTACTGTGAAGTGAAATAACAGCCAAAGAAGCGATAAATATCAACATGAAAACATGATGCAAAATGGACGTATCAACTCCCCCAAGCTTAGACCTCGCTTGTCCTCAAGCGAAAGCCTAGCTCAATAAATATGTCCACATGTTTAGGGAGAGAGGTGTCGACAAAACAAGATATGAACATGCATGCATCATGATCAAGATCAGAACATCAATACCAACATATAATCTCTCATGCTAAAGTGATAATTCCTTCACAAAGTAAAGCATGGATCAAGAACCTTACCGAGAAGTAACAACCGATAGTCTTTAATCATTGAAGTAATTGCAATTTATCACAACATCAGAAAGAGTCAAATAAGAGCTTGTAAAGCTAATCCACATACTCAATCATTCTTTCGTTCTCTACAATTGCTACAACTCACGTGGTACTCATGAGATCAAAGTTTCAGCTGGACACAGAGAAAGATAGGGGCTTATAGTTTTGCCTCCCAACTACTTACCTCAAGGGTAATGTCAACAATAATGATTAATGAATGCCTACCTCCAAGTTGACATATGAATATAGATCTTTCCCAAGCATATGACGGTAGCCAAGACAAAGGCAAAATAAGGAATTGTGAAGATCACCATGACTCTTTTAGGGACAAAAAGTAAAGGTAAAAGATAGGCCCTTTGCAGAGGGAAGCAGAGGTTGTCATGCGCTTTTGAGGTTTGGATGTGTGTCCTCTTAGTGCAGAGGAACGTCACTTTATATTGCCCCCTATGATAAAGAACTTTATTATGCAGTCTGTCGCTTTTATGTCTTCTTCATCACAGGTTCGTATAAAGCTTATTTTCCACACACTAATAGATCATACATATTAGAGAGCAATTTTTATTGCTTGCACCGATGAAAACTTACTTGAGGGATCTTATTCAATCCATAGGTAGGTATGGTGGACACTCATGGCAAAACTGGTTTGAAGGTTTATGGATGCACAAGTAGTATCTCTACTTGGTGCAGGAGTTTTGGATAATAAGAGGTGGAAGCAATCGTCACATGCTAAGGGATCTCTAATCATATAAAATTGTTCAGATCCAAGGAAACACAATCCATAATGTCGTCTTCCTTGTCCAACATCTAATTCTAGGCATGCAATAGTTTAGTGAGTGTTCACAATCATAGATGGTGTCAGAGATGATATATTTGTATGTGAACCTCTCCTTCCTTATCACTTCCTATTAATTGCAACAATGACCAAGGTCTACGTCTGCCTACCCTCAACAAGTTTCAATCCTCATTCTTTTTGTATTGTGAAGCCATCACTTCCCATAAGATCATTACATGATCTTTCATGCTTTTGTTCTATTCTCACTCTTTTGATCATGGCAAGAGGCCAAGCCCTTCAACTAAGACACTCTTTATTATAAGACTCACGAGCAAGAATACATCGGGGGTGACACAAAGCTAAACTCAAAACTAAAACACTAAAACTTTTACTCTACTAGAAAAAAGAGAAAACTGAAACGGAAAACTAAAACAAAGGTAAAGGCCAAAGATGTGATGGTGATACGATACCGGGGCAACTCCCCCAAGCTTGGCACAAGCCAAGGGGATTGCCCATACCAATGCTCAGTTGTCTTCCTTTGGTGGTGGTGGATGAGTTGTTGCAGCGGTCTTGAGCTTGTCTAATTTCCACTTGAGCATAAAATTCTGCTCTCTCACATCATCATTTTCCTCCTCAAGCTTCAACACCCTTTGGCATAATTCCTGCTTACTCTCCTGCCAGAAACGAGAAGGGATAAACAAGTTCTTAGACTTCTTCCTTGAGTCAGGGAGGCTCGACTTCTCGAACTCCACATGAGTGCGTCCAGGTTGAGGTAGAGGAGCCTCCTCTTCATCGGAACTCGTTTGTTCCTTCCCCTTGGGATCATAGTCTTCTTCCTCATCAGTGGTCCAGCCATATGGCTCCAAGTCCCCATAGACCTTGGGGTTAGCAAGGTAATCTCCCACATAGCTCCCCCCCTTTGAATTCTGAGAAGACATCTTGACCTAGATCTGCGGCAGAAAAACAACTCAAAACAAAAAACAGAGGAAATCTGCGTGATGCAGGGGCCAGACCAAGCAGAAGTATATATAATGATTTTTTTCCAGACCAGAAGGAGTCCCCTGCATGAAAACGGAGTCCGGGAGGCGCACGAGGTGGCCACAAGCCCTCACGGCGCGGCTAGGGGGTGGGCCCGCGCCGTGCAGGCTTGTCCCCTCCTCTCGCACTTTCGAGACTACTTCCAATTTTTGTATTTTTTCAAATATTCCAAGACGGAATAAATTTCGCACTGGAAAAGTTTTGGACTCTGTTTTCTTACCGAATCACATACCTCTTCATTTTCGGAGTCTGAAACAGGCTGATAAATGTCCCTTAGGTATTCCTCCGGAGTTATGGTATTGATGATATTGCTTTCAAAATTTATGGGATTACCTGAGACATAATGCTTGATTCTCTGCCCATTTACTACTCTCGGACAATTACCTTTCGTGTTGTTGATCTTGATTGCACCGGAACGATATACTTCCTCAACAACATAGGGACCTTCCCATTTAGAGAGAAGCTTGCCTGCAAAGAATCTTAAACGAGAGTTATATAGCAAGACATAATCACCTACATTGAACTCACGCTTTTGTATCCTTTTATCATGCCACCTCTTAACCTTCTCTTTGAACAGCTTGGCATTCTCATATGCCTGAGTTCTCCACTCATCAAGCAAGCTAATATCAAATAACCTCTTCTCACCGGCAAGTTGAAATCAAAGTTGAGCTCTTTGATTGCCCAATAAGCTTTATGCTCTAACTCAAGAGGTAAGTGAAAAGCTTTACCGTACACCATTTTGTACGGAGACATGCCCATGGGATTCTTATAGGCAGTTCTATAAGCCCATAGTGCATCATCGAGCTCCTTACACCAATTCTTTCTAGACCTGTTGACAGTCTTTTGCAGAATCAGTTTAATCTCGCTGTTACTTAGCTCTACTTGACCACTGGACTGAGGGTGATAGGGAGACACAATTCTATGGTTGAAATTGTACTTAGCGAGCGTTTTACAGAAAGCACCATGAATGAAGTGTGAACCACCGTCGGTCATTAGATATCTAGGGACTCCAAATCTAGGGAAGATAACTTCTTTCAGCATCTTGATAGAGGTGTTGTGATCAGCACTACTAGTGGGGATAGCTTCTACCCACTTAGTGACGTAATCAACATCAACTAAGATATGCGTATACCCGTTGGATTTTGGAAAAGGTCCCTTATAAGCAAGGCCCCAGACATCAAATGGTTCAATGACAAGTGAATAGTTCATATGCATTTCCTGACGTTTGCTAATATTACCTATTCTTTGACATTCGTCACAAGACAAGACAAACTTACGGGCATCCTTGAAGAGAGTGGGCCAATAGAAACCTGATTGCAATACCGTGTGTGCAGTTCTATCTCCCGCATGGTGTCCTCCGTAGGCCTCGGAGTGACACTTCTGTAGGATCTGTCCCTGTTCATCATCAGGTACACAACGTCTAATAACTCCATCTACTCCTTCCTTATAAAGGTGAGGATCATCCCAAAAGTAGTGTCTCAAGTCAAAGAAGAATTTCTTCTTTTGCTGGTACATGAAACTAGGTGGTATGTATTTGGCAACGATATAGGTTGCATAATCAGCATACCATGGTGCACTACGTGAAGCATTGATGACACTCAATTGCTCATCGGGAAAGCTATCATCAATAGGTTGTGGGTCATCAAGAACATTCTCCAACCTAGAAAAGTTATCTGCTACTGGGTTATCAGCACCCTTTCTATAAACAACGTGCAAATCAAATTCTTGTAGCAAGAGAACCCATCTGATTGTTGGGGAACGTCGCATGGGAAACAAAAAATTTCTTACGCGCACGAAGACCTATCATGGTGATGTCCATCTACGAGAGGGGATATTCGATCTACGTACCCTTGTAGATCACACAGCAGAAGCGTTAAGAAACGCGGTTGATGTAGTGGAACGTCCTCACGTCCCTCGATCCACCCCGCGAACCGTCCCACGAACCGTCCCGCGATCCGTCCCACGATCCGCTCCGATCTAGTGCCGAACGGACGGCACCTCCGCGTTCAGCACACGTACAGCTCGATGATGATCTCAGCCTTCTTGATCCAGCAAGAGAGACAGAGAGGTAGATGAGTTCTCCGACAGCGTGACGGCGCTCCGGAGGTTGGTGGTGATCTAATCTCAGCAGGGCTCCGCCCGAGCTCCGCAGAAACGCGATCTAGAGGTAAAACCGTGGAGATATGTGGTCGGGCTGCCATGGCAAAGTTGTCTCAAATCAGCCCTAAAACCTCCGTATATATAGGGGGAAGAGGGGGAGCCTTGCCTTGGGGCTCAAGAGGCCCCAAGGGGGTCGGCCGAGCCAAGGGGAGGGAGTCCTTCCCCCTTTTCCCACCTCCTCTTTTTTTTTCTTTTCTCTTTGATTTTCTTCCTATGGCGCATAGGGCCTTCTTGGGCTGTCCCACCAGCCCACTAAGGGTTGGTGCGCCCCGCGGTGAACACCCGGAACCCATTCGTCATTCCCGGTACATTCCCGGTAACTCCGAAAACCTTCCGTAATCAAATGAGGTCATCCTATATATCAATCTTCGTTTTCGGACCATTCTGGAAACCCTCGTGACGTCCGTGATCTCATCCGAGACTCCAAACAACATTCGGTAACCAACCATATAACTCAAATATGCATAAAACAACGTCGAACCTTAAGTGTGCAGACCTTGCGGGTTCGAGAACTATGTAGACATGACCCGAGTGACTCCTCGGTCAATATCCAATAGCGGGACCTGGATGCCCATATTGGATCCTACATATTCTACGAAGATCTTATCGTTTGAACCTCAGTGCCAAGGATTCATATAATCCCGTATGTCATTCCCTTTGTCCTTCGGTATGTTACTTGCCCGAGATTCGATCGTCAGTATCCGCATACCTATTTCAATCTCGTTTACAAGCAAGTCTCTTTACTCGTTCTGTAATACAAGATCCCGCAACTTACACTAAGTCACATTGCTTGCAAGGCTTGTGTGTGATGTTGTATTACCGAGTGGGCCCCGAGATACCTTTCCGTCACACGGAGTGACAAATCTCAATCTCGATCCATACTAACTCAGCGAACACCTTCGGAGATACCTGTAGAGCATCTTTATAGTCACCCAGTCACGTTGCGACGTTTGATACACACAAAGCATTCCTCCGGTGTCAGTGAGTTATATGATCTCATGGTCATAGGAACAAATACTTGACACGCAGAAAACAGTAGCAACAAAATGACACGATCAACATGCTACGTCTATTAGTTTGGGTCTAGTCCATCACATGATTCTCCTAATGATGTGATCCCGTTATCAAGTGACAACACTTGCCTATGGTCAGGAAACCTTGACCATCTTTGATCAACGAGCTAGTCAACTAGAGGCTTACTAGGGACAGTGTTTTGTGTATGTATTCACACAAGTATTGTGTTTCCAATCAATACAATTATAGCATGGATAATAAACAATTATCATGAATAAAGAAATATAATAATAACTAATTTATTATTGCCCCTAGGGCATATTTCCAATAGTCTCCCACTTGCACTAGAGTCAATAATCTAGTTCACATCACCATGTGATTCCAACGAATCCAACACCCATATAGTTATGGGGTCTGATCACGTCTTGCTCGTGAGAGAGGTTTTAGTCAACGGTCCTGAAACTTTCAGATCCGTGTGTTCTTTACAAATCTTTATGTCATTTTATAGATGCTGCTGCCATGTGCTATTCGGAAATACTCCAAATATCTACTCTACTATACGAATCCATTTCACTACTCATAGTTATTCGGATTAGTGTCAAAGCTTGCATCGACGTAACCCTTTACGACGAACTCTTTAACCACCTCCATAATCGAGAAAAATTCCTTAGTCTATTTAGTTACTAAGGATAACTTTGACCGCTGGTCAGTGATTCTATCCTGGATCACTCTGTGTACCTCTTAACAGACTTGCTGCAAGGCACACATTAGGTGCGGTACTCAGCATGGCATACTTTAGAGTCTACGGATAAGGCATAGAAGACGACCTTCGTCTATTCTCTTTATTCTGCCGTGGTCGGGTTTTGAGTCTTACTCAAATTCACACCTTACAACACAACCAAGAACTCCTTCTTTGCTGATCTATTTTGAACTCCTTCAAAAACTTGTCAAGGTATGCATCTTGTTGAAACTTCTATCAAGCGCTTTCGATCTATCTCCATAGATCTTTGATGCTCAACGTTCAAGTAGCGCAATCCAGGTACTCCTTTGAAAACTCCTTTCAAACAACCTTGTATGCTTTACAGAAATTCTACATTACTTCTGAGCCACAATATGTCAACCACATATACTTATCAGAAATTCTATAGTGCTCCCACTCACTTCTTTGGAAATACAAGTTTCTCATAAACCTTGTACAAACCCAAAACCTTTGATCATCTTATCAAAGTGTATATTCCAACTCCGAGATGCTTGCACCAGTCCATCGAAGGATTGCTGGAGCTTGCATACCTGCTAGTATCTTTAGGATCGACAAAACCTCCTGGTTGTATCACATACAATGTTTGCTCAAGGAAACCGTCGAGGAAACAATGTTTTGACATCCTACGTGCAATATTTCATAAATAATGCAGCAACTACTAACATAATTCTGACAGACTTTTAGCATCGCTACGAGTGAGAAAGTCTCATCATAGTCAACTGTTTGATCTTGTCGGAAACATCTTTGCGACAAGTCGAGCTTTTCTTAATAGTGACTTATCACCATCATCGCCTGTCTTCCTTTTAAAGATCCATATTTTCTCAATAGTCCTATGACCATCAAGTAGTTCTTCCAAAGTCTACACTTTGTTTTCATACATGGATCCTCTCTCGGATTTCATGGCTTCCAGCCATTTGTTGGAATCCGGGCCCACCATTGCTTTCTCCATAACTCGTTGGTTCACTGTTGCTCAGCAACATGACCTCCAAGACAGGGTTACCGTACCAATTTTGCAGTAGTACGCGACCTTGTCAACCTACGAGGCTTGTAGTAACTTGATCCGATGCTCGATGATCACCATCATCAGCTTTCACTTCAATTGGTGTAGGCGCCACAGGAACAACTTCCTGCGCCCTGCTACACACTGGTCGAAGTGATGGTTCAATAACCTCATCAAGTTCTACCACCCTCCCATTCAATTCTTTCGAGAGAAACCTTTCCTCGAGAAAGGATCCGTTTCTAGAAACAAACACTTTGCTTTCAGATCTGAGATAGGAGATGTACCCAACTGTTTTGGATATCCTATGAAGATGCATTTATCCGCTTTGGGTTCGAGCTTATCGTACTGAAACTTTTTCACATAAGTGTCGAAGCCCCAAACTTTCAAGAAACGACAGTTTAGATTTCTCTAAACCTCAATCTATACTGTGTCATCTCAATGGAAATACGCAGTGCCCTATTTAAAGTGAATGCGGTTGTATCTAATGCATAACCCATAAACGATAGTGGTAATTCGATAAGAGACATCATAGCATGCACCATACCAAAGAGTGCGTGGCTATAACATTCACACACATCATCACACTATGATGTTCCAGGTGGCATGAACTGCGAAACAATTTCCACATTGTCTTAACTGCGTACCAAAACTCGTAACTCAGATATTCATTTCTATGATCATATCGTAGACAGTTTATCCTCTTGTTACGACGAACTTCACTCTGAAACAGAATTGAACTTTTCAATATTTCAGACTTGTGATTCATTAAGTAAATACTCTTGTATCTACTTAAATCGTCATTGAAGTAAGAACATAATGATATCCACTGCGTGCCTCAGCACCCATTGGACTGCATACATCAAAATGTATCACTTCCAACAAGTTACTATCTTGTTTCATCTCAATGAAAACAAGGCCTTGCTCATGTGGTATGATTAGCATGTCACTAGTGATTCAAAATCAAGTGAATATAAAGATCCATCAGCATGGAGCCTCTTCATGCAATTTATACTAAAATGACTCAAGCGGCAGTGCCACAAGTAAGTGGTACTAACATCATTACCTCGTATCTTTCGGCACCAATATCATGAACATGTGTAACACTACGATCGAGATTCAATAAACCATCGAAGGTGATTATTCAAGCAAAATAGAGTAACCATTATTCTCTTTAAATGAATAATCATATTGCAATAAACAAGATCCAATCATGTTCATGCTTAACGCAAGCACCAAGTAACAATTATTTCGGTTTAACACCAATCCCAATGGTAGAGGGAGCGTGCGACGTTTTGATCATATCAATCTTGGAAACACTTCCAACACGTATCGTCACCTCGCCTTTAGCTAGTCTCCGTTTACGCCGTAGCTATCATTTCGTGTTACTAATCACTTAGCAACCGAACCGGTATCCAATACCCTCATGCTACTAGGAGTACTAGTAAAGTGCACATCAACATCATGTATATCAAATATACTTCTTTCGACTTTTGCCAGCCTTCTTATCTAGCAAGTATCTAGAGTTGCTCCGTCTCAGTGACTGTTCCCCTCATTACAGAAGCACTTAGTCTCGGGTTTGGGTTTAATCTTGGGTCTCTTCATTAGTGCAGCAACTGTTTTGCCGTTTCACGAAGTATCCCTTCTAGCCCTTGCCTTTCTTGAAACTCACTGGTTTTACTAAGCATCAACTATTGATGCTCCCTTTTGTTTTCTACTTTCGCAGTGTCAAACATCGCGAATCGCTCAAGGATCATTGTATCTATCCTTGATATGTTATAGTTCATCACGAAGCTCTCACAACTTGGTGGCAGTGAATTTGGAGAACCATCACTATCTCATCTGGAAGATTAACTCCCACTTGATTCAAGCGATTGTCGTACTCAGACAATCTGAGCACATGCTCAACGATTGAGCTTTTCTCCTTTACTTTGTGGACAAAGAATCTGTGACGTTTCATGAAATCACAATTTCATCTCTTTAGAACATCACTTATGTTCTGTGACGTTTCAAAACGTTTTCGGCGCCTTGCTTCTAAGACATTAAGTATTTTGCACTGAACTATCGTGTAGTCATCAGAAACGTGTATGTCGGATGTTCACAATATCCACAGACGACGCTCGAGGTGCAACACACCGAGTGGTGCATTAAGGACATAAGCCTTCTGCGCAGCAACGAGGACAATCGTCGGTTTTACAGACTTAGTCTGCAAAGTTTGCTACTATCAACTTTCAACTAAATTTTCTCTAGGAACATATAAAAAATAGTAGAGCTATAGCGCAAGCTACATCGTAATTCGCAAAGACCATTAGACTATGTTCATGACAATTAGTTCAATTAATCATGTTACTTAAGAACTCCCACTCAAAAAGTACATCTCTCTAGTCATTTGAGTGGTACACGATCCAAATCCACTATCTCAAGTCCGATCATCACGTGAGTCGAGAATAGTTTCAGTGGTAAGCATCTCTGTGCTAATCATATCAACTATACGATTCATGCTCGACCCTTCGGTCTCATGTGTTCCGAGGCCATGTCTGCACATGCTAGGCTCGTCAAGCTTAACCCGAGTGTTCCGCGTGTGCAACTGTTTTGCACCCGTTGTATGTGAACGTTGAGTCTATCACACCCGATCATCACGTGCTGTCTCGAAACGAAGAACTATCGCAACGGTGCACAGTCGGGGAGAACACAGTTTCGTCTTGAAATTTTAGTGAGAGATCACCTCATAATGCTACCGTCGTTCTAAGCAAGATAAGGTGCATAAAGGATTAACATCACATGCAATTCATAAGTGACATGATATGGCCATCATCATCACCAAAGCACCGACATGATCTTCTTGTCACCGGCGTCACACCATGATCTCCATCAGCGTGTCGCCATCGGGGTTGTCGTGCTACTCATGCTATTACTACTAAAGCTACGTCCTAGCAATATAGTAAACGCATCTGCAAGCACAAACGTTAGTTTAAAGACAACCCTATGGCTCCTGCCGGTTGCCGTACCATTGACGTGCAAGTCGATATTAACTATTACAACATGATCATCTCATACATCCAATATATCACATCACATCGTTGGCCATATCACATCACAAGCATACCCTGCAAAAACAAGTTAGACGTCCTCTAATTGTTGTTGCATGTTTTACGTCGTGACGATGGGTATCTAGTAGGATCGCATCTTACTTACGCAAACACCACAACAGAGATATATGAATTGCTATTTAACCTCATCCAAGGACCTCCTCGGTCAAATACGATTCAACTAAAGTTGGAGAGACCGACACTCGCCGGTCATCTTTGAGCAACGGAGTTACTCGTAGCGATGAAACCAGTCTCTCGTAAGCGTACGAGTAATGTCGGTCCGAGCCGCTTCAATCCAACAATACCGCGGAATCAAGAAAAGACTAAGGAGGGCAGCAAAACGCACATCACCACCCACAAAAACTTTTGTGTTCTACTCGAGATTACATCTACGCATGAACCTAGCTCATGATGCCACTGTTGGGGAACGTCGCATGGGAAACAAAAAATTTCCTACGCGCATGAAGACCTATCATGGTGATGTCCATCTACGAGAGGGGATATTCGATCTACGTACCCTTGTAGATGACGCAGCAGAAGCGTTAAGAAACACGGTTGATGTAGTGGAACGTCCTCACGTCCCTCGATCCGCCCCGCGAACCGTCCCACGAACCGTCCCGCGATCCGTCCCATGATCCGCTGCGATTTAGTGCCGAACGGACGACACCTCCGCGTTCAGCACACGTACAACTTGACGATGATCTCGGCCTTCTTGATCCAGCAAGAGGGACGGAGAGGTAGATGAGTTCTCTGGCAGTGTGATGGCGCTCCGGAGGTTGGTGGTGATCTAATCTCAGCAGGGCTCCGCCCGAGCTCCGCAGAAACGCGATCTAGAGGTAAAACCGTGGAGATATGTGGTCGGGCTGCCGTGGCAAAGTTGTCTCAAATCAGCCCTAAAACCTCCGTGTATATAGGGGGAAGAGGGGGAGCCTTGCCTTGGGGCTCAAGAGGCCCCAAGGGGGTCGGCCGAGCCACGGGAGGGAGTCCCCCCCTTCCAAACCGAATCCAATTAGGTTTGGAAGGAGGAGTCCTTCCCCCTTTTCCCACCTCCTCTTTTTTTTTTCTCTTTGATTTTCTTCCTATGGCGCATAGGGCCTTCTTGGGCTGTCCCACCAGCCCACTAAGGGCTGGTGCGCCACCCCCAAGGCCTATGGGCTTCCCCGGGGTGGGTTGCCCCCCGGTGAACACCCAGAACCCATTCGTCATTCCCGGTACATTCCCGGTAACTCCGAAAACCATCCGGTAATCAAATGAGATCATCTTATATATCAATCTTCGTTTCCGGACCATTCCGGAAACCCTCGTGATGTCCGTGATCTCATCCGGGACTCCGAACAACATTCGGTAACCAACCATATAACTCAAATACGCATAAAACAACGTCGAACCTTAAGTGTGCAGACCCTGCGGATTCGAGAACTATGTAGACATGACCCGAGTGACTCCTCGGTCAATATCCAATAGCGGGACCTGGATGCCCATATTGGATCCTACATATTCTACGAAGATCTTATCGTTTGAACCTCAGTGCCAAGGATTCATATAATCCCGTATGTCATTCCCTTTGTCCTTTGGTATGTTACTTGCCCGAGATTCGCTCGTCAGTATCCGCATACCTATTTCAATCTCGTTTACCGGCAAGCCTCTTTACTCATTCCGTAATACAAGATTCCACAACTTACACTAAGTCACATTGCTTGCAAGGCTTGTGTGTGATGTTGTATTACCGAGTGGGCCCCGAGATACCTCTCCGTCACACGGAGTGACAAATCCCAGTCTCGATCCATACTAACTCAACGAACACCTTCGGAGATACCTGTAGAGCATCTTTATAGTGACCTAGTTACGTTGCGACGTTTGATACACACAAAGCATTCCTCTGGTGTCAGTGAGTTATATGATCTCATGGTCATAGGAACAAATACTTGACACGCAAAAAAACAGTAGCAACAAAATGACACGATCAACATGCTACGTCTATTAGTTTGGGTCTAGTCCATCACATGATTCTCCTAATGATGTGATCCCGTTATCAAGTGACAACACTTGCCTATGGTCAGGAAACCTTGACCATCTTTGATCAACGAGCTAGTCAACTAGAGGCTTACTAGGGACAGTGTTTTGTCTATGTATCCACACAAGTATTGTGTTTCCAATCAATACAATTATAGCATGGATAATAAACGATTATCATGAACAAATAAATATAGTAATAACTATTTTATTATTGCCTCTAGGGCATATTTCCAACACTGATAAGTCTAGGTTTAGCGTCTTTCTTCTCCATGAGGTACTTAATAGCAGCATGATCAGTGTGAATAGTGACTTTGGAATCAACTATCTAAGACCTGAACTTTTAACATGCAAACACGACTGCTAAAAATTCCTTCTCCGTAGTAGCATAGTTACTGTGGGCACTGTCTAGAGTTTTACTAGCGTAGTGAATAACATTCAACTTCTTATCAACTCTTTGCCCTTGAACAACACCAACAGCATAATCGCTAGCGTCACACATGATCTCAAAAGGTAAGTTCCAATCAGGTGATTGAACAATAGGTGCAGTTATCAAAGCCCTCTTAAGTATTTCGAAGGCTTCCTCACAATCATCGTCAAAGACAAAAGGAATATCCTTTTGCAAGAGATTGGTAAGAGGCCTAGAAATCTTAGAGAAGTCTTTAATGAACCTTCTATAGAAACCAGCATGACCAAGGAAACTTCTTATACCTTTGATATCTGTGGGGTATGGCATTTTCTCGATTGCATCAACCTTAGCCTTATTGACTTCTATACCTCTTTCAGAAATTTATTGTCCTAAGACGATGCCTTCATTAACCATAAAGTGGCACTTCTCCCAATTCAAGACAAGATTGGTGTCTTTACATCTCTGTAAGACTCGATCAAGGTTCCTGAGGCAATCATCAAAGGAAGACCCGTAAACGGAAAAGTCATCCATGAAAACGTCGACAATCTTTTCACAAAAGTCAGAGAATATAGCCATCATACATCTTTGAAAAGTGGCAGGTGCATTGCATAAGCCAAAAGGCATACGTCTATAAGCAAAGGTACCGAAAGGGCAGGTGAAGGTGGTCTTCTCCTGATCAGAATGTGCAACTGGTATTTGGGAGAAACCAGAATAACCATCTAGAAAGCAGAAGTGTGTGTGTTTGGACAGCCTTTCTAGCATTTGGTCGATAAAAGGCAGAGGGTAATGATCTTTCCTAGTCGCCTTATTCTACTTCCTAAAATCAATCACCATCCTATAGCCAGTAATAATCCTCTGTGGGATCAACTCATCCTTATCATTAGGGACAACAGTAATGCCTCCCTTCTTAGGAACGCAATGCACCGTACTCACCCAATCACTGTGAGCAACATGATAGATAATACCCGCTTCCAGGAGCTTTAGTATTTCTTTTCTCACTACTTCTTTCATCTTACGATTCAATCTCCTTTGATGATCAGCAACTGGTTTGAATTCAGGATCAGTTTTGATCTTGTGCTGGCATAGAGTGGGACTAATGCCCTTAAGATCAGCAAGAGTATATCCAATAGCAGCACGGTGCTTCCTCAAAGTTTTTAGTAACTTCTTTTCTTCATGCTCTGAGAGGCTAGCACTAATAATAACAGGATATATCTCTTTTTCATCAAGATAGGCATACTTAAGAGTATCAGGCAACTGTTTAAGCTCGAACACAGGATCACCCTTTGGTGGAGGTGGATCCCCAAGAAGTTCAACAGGCAAGTTATTCTTAAGGATAGGATATTGTTCTAAGACAACTCTATCTATCTCATCCCTTTCATCCATATGCATATCATTTTCATGCTCAAGCAAGTATTGCTCCAAGGGATGAGTAGGAGGCACGACAAATAGAGGCTAATGCAATAGTTTCATCCCTACTAGGCAACTCCTTTTCATGAGGTTGTCTACCAAACTTGGAGAAATTGAACTCATGTGACACACCTTCAAAGCCAACAGTGACAGTTTGCTTCTCACAATCAATATGAGCATTGACAGTATTGAGGAAGGGTCTGCCAAATATGATGGGACAGAAGCTATCTTGTGCGGTAGGAAGAACGAAGAAATCTGCAGGATACTTCATTTTACCACACAAGACTTCAACATCCCTAACAATTCCCACAGGGCAGATAGTACCTCTATTGGCAAGCTGAATAGTGACATCTATAGGTTCTATCTCAACAGGTGCAATCTCATCTTTGACTTCATCTTACAAGGATTAAGGTATTGCACTAATACTAGCACCCACATCACATAAACCATGATAACAATGATCTCCTATCTTAACAGAAACCACATGCATGGCAACAACATGCCTATGTTTGTCTCTAACGTGAGGTTTAGCAATTCTAGCAGCATCTTCACATAAGTGAATATTATGTCCCTCAACATCGTCAGACAGAAGATCTTTGATAATAGAAATGCTAGGTTCAACTCTAATCTTCTCAGGGGGTGTAGGTGTTCTAATATAGCCTCTACTTATCACAGTTGAAGCTTTAGAATGATCCTTTATCCTAACAGGGAAAGGTGGTTTCTCAATGTAAGCACTGGGAACCATATGATCATTATAGGCAATGACTTTCTCTTCAACTGGAGTGGGTTTAACTACATTGAATTCTAAAGGAGGATGAAATTTAAACCACTTCTCTTTGGGGAGATCAATATGAGCAGCAAAAGATTCACACACTGAAGCTACTATCTCAGAGTCAAGTCCAAACTTAGCGCTGAAGTCACAAAAAGTATTTGTCTCAACAAAGGATTTAACGCAATCAAACGTGAAATTCATACCTGACTCCTTACCTTCTTCAAGCTCCCAATCTTGAGATTGTGTTTAATTCACTCCAATAAATTCCATTTGAAGTCAATATCTCTCTTCATAAAAAAGAGCCGGTACAAGAAGTGTCAAGCATGGTGCGATCATCATGAGAAAGCCGAGCATAGAAGTTCTGAATGATAATTTCTCTCGAGAGCTCATGATTGGGGCATGAATATAGCATCGATTTAAGCCTCCCCCAAGCTTGAGCGATGCTTTATCTGTCACGAGGCCAAAAATTATAAATATAATTCCGATCACGATGTACTAAATGCATAGGATAAAACTTTTGATAAAATTCCAATTTCAACCGATTGTAGTCCCATGATCCAGTATCATCACATAGCCTATACCATGTCAACGCCTTATCTTTCAAAGATAAAGGAAAGACCTTCTTCTTGACCTCATCTTCGGGCACACCTGCAAGCTTAAATAAACCACAGACCTCATCTACATAGATCAGATGCAAGTCTGGATGTGATGTTCCATCTCCTATAAAAGGATTAGCCAGCAATTTCTCAAGCATACCCGAGGGAAATTCAAAGAAAATATTTTCAGTAGGTGCAGCAACTTGAGGATCAACTCTTTGTGCTTACGCTCGAGGTGAAGATACCCCGAACAAGCCCGTCAAAGGATTAGTATCCATAGTGACAAGTAACAACAAATTTCAACACACTATATGAATGTATCCTTACCAAGTTCCACTTACCAAAGGCGCTTCACTCCTCGGCAACGGCCAGAAAAGAGTCTTGATGACCCACAAGTATAGGGGATCAATCGTAGTCCTTTCGATAAGTAAGAGTGTCGAACCCAACAAGGAGCAGAAGGATCTGACAAGTGGTTTTCAGCAAGGAAAAATCTGCAAGCACTGAAATGGTCGGTAACAAGTGATTGTGTGGTGAGATGATTCGTAGCAAGCAACAAGTAACAAAAGTAGAAATGGTGCAGCAAAGTAGCCAAATCCCTTTCATAGCAAGGGACAAGCCTGGAAAAAGTCTTATAGGAGGAAAAACGCTCCCGAGGACACACGAGAATTTCTGTCATGCTAGTTTCATCATGTTCAGATGATTCGCGTTCGTTACTTTGATAGTTTGATATGTGGGTGGACCGGTGCTTGGGTACTTCCCTTACTTGGACAAGCATCCCACTTATGATTAACCCCTCTCGCAAGCATCCGCAACTACGAAATAAGAGTTAAGACAAAGTCTAACCATAGCATTAAACTAGTGGATCCAAATCAGCCCCTTATGAAGTAACGCATAAACTAGGGTTTAAGCTTCTGCCACTCTAGCAACCCATCATCTACTTACTACTTCCCAATGCCTTCCTCTAGGCCCAAATAATGGTGAAGTGTTATGTAGTCGACGTTCACATAACACCATTAGAGGAAAAACAACATACAACATATCGAAATACCGAACGAATACCAAATTCACATGACTATTATGAGCATGACTTATCCCATGTCCTCACGAACAAAAGTAACTACTCACAAAGCATAATCATAATCATGATCAGAGGTGTAATGAGTAGCATCAAGGATCTGAACATAAACTCTTCCACCAAGTAATCCAACAAGCATCAACTACAAAGAGTAATCAACACAACTAGCAACCTTACAAGTACCAATCGGAGTCGCGAGACGGAGATTGGTTACAAGAGATGAACTAGGGTTTGGAGATGAGATGGTGCTGATGAAGATGTTGATGGTGACGAGTCCCCTCCGATGAGAGGAATGTTGGTGATGACGATGGCGACGATTTCCCTCTCCGGGAGGGAAGTTTCCCCAGAGGATCGTCCTGCTGGAGCTCTAGATTGGTTCTGCTCAAGTTCCGCCTCGCGGCGGCGGCGAAACCACGAAAAAGCTCCCGTCTGATTTTTTTCCTAGACGAAACCCTCCATATAGCAAAAGAGGGGAGCAAGTGGGCCAGTGGGCTGCCGACAAGCCCCCATGGCGCGGCCTCGGGGGGTGGCCGCGCCGTGCAGGCTTGTGGGCACCCCCTGGTGCCCCTCCGACACTTCTTCAGCCCAGTATTTTTTATAAATTGGGAAAAATCTCCGTTGATTTTCACGGCGTTTGGAGTTGTGCAGAATAGTTATCTCAACTTTGCTCCACTTTTAGGCCAGAATTCCAGTTGCCGGTATTCTCCCTCTTCAAGTAAACCTTGCAAAATAAGAGAGAAAAGGCATAAGAATAGTACCGTGAAGTGAAATAACAGCCAAAGAAGCGATAAATATCAACATGAAAACATGATGCAAAATGGATGTATCAGGGGCCGCGCCATCCAGGCTTGTGGGCCCCCTGGAGGTCCCCTGACCTAGATCTTGCGCCTATATATTCCCAAATATTCCCAAAAAATCAAGAGACGATCGCAATTACTTTTCCGCCGCCGCAAGCTTATCTCTCCGCAAGATCCCATCTGGGGCACGTCTTGGTGCCCTGCCGGAGGGGGGTTTCGGACACGGAGGGCTTCTTCATCAGCACCATGACCTCTCCGATGATGCGTGAGTAGTTCACCATAGACCTATGGGTCCATAGCTAGTGACTGGATGGCTTCTTCTCTCTCTTGTATGTTCAATACAAAGTTCTCCATGATCTTCATGGAGATCTATCCGATGTAATCTTCTTTTGCGGTGTGTTTGTCGAGATGCGATGAATTGTGGATTTATAATCATATTATCTATGAATCTTATTTGAGTTTCTTCTGATCTCTCTTATGCATGATTTCATATCCTTGTAATTCTCTTCGAGTTGTGTGTTTTGTTTGGCCAACTAGATCTATGACTCTTGCAATGGGAGAAGTGCTTGGTTTTGGGTTCATACCATGCGGTGACCTCACCAAGTGGCAGAAGGGGTAGCGAGGCACGTATCGTGTTGTTTCCATCAAGGGTAAAAATATGGGGTTTTCATCATTGGTTTGAGCTTATCCTTCTACATCATGTCATCTTGCTTAAAGCGTTACTCTGTTCGTCATGAACTCAATACACTAGACGCATGTTGGATAGCGGTCAATGTGTGGAGTAATAGTAGTAGATGCAGAAAGTATCGGTCTACTTGTCTCGGACATGATGCATATATGCTAGACCATTGCCTTAGATATCGTCATGACTTTGCGCGGTTCTATCAATTGCTCGACAGTAATTTGTTCACCCACCGTGATATTTGCTATTATGAGAGAAGCCTCTAATGAACACTATGGCCCCCATGGTCTACTCCACACCATATTTTCAGCCTTACACTTTTTTACTTCGTTCACTTTCCGCCTTCAGATCTCACTTTGCAAACAATCTTGAAGGGATTGACAACCCCTTTGAAGCGTTGGGTGCAAGCTTGTTTGTGTTTGCGCAGGTACTTTGGACTTGACGAGGCCCTCCTTCTGGATCGATACCTTGGTTCTCAAACTGAGGGAAATACTTACTACTCCTATGCTGCATCACCCTCTCCTCTTCAAGGTAAAAACCGACGCAAACCAGAGAAGTAACAAGAAGAATTCCTACGTGACAAGGAAGGACTTTTGTTGCCGCAGCAGAAGAATTTCTGGCGCCGTTGCTGGGGAGGAAGATCAAGTCAAGAACTCATCCAAGTAGGTGTCGCAAACTCATCTCTTGCATTTAGTTTGTTTGCCAGTTGCCTCTCATTTTCCTCTCCCCTACTTCACCAATTTTCCTTTTTCGTTCGCCTTTTCGTTCGCCCTTTTTCTCGCTGGTTTTTTTCTTTGCTTGTGTGCTTGCTTGCTTGCTGAAGTCACCATGAACGAAAACACCAAGCTTTGTGACTTCTCGAATACTAATAATAATGATTTTATTAGTACTCCGACTGCTCCCGCCACTAGTGCGGAGTCATACGAAATCAATGCCGCTTTGCTGAATCTTGTTATGAAAGAGCAATTCTCTGGCCTTCCTAGTGAAGATGCCGCATCCCATCTTAATACCTTTATTGAGCTTTGTGATATGCAAAATAAAAGAGATGTGGATAATGACATCATTAAATTGAAGCTTTTTTCCTTTCTCATTGCGAGATCGCGCAAAAACTTGGTTTTCTTCTTTGCCCAAAAATAGTATCGATTCTTGGGATAAGAGCAAAGATGCTTATATATCCAATTATTTTCCGCCGGCTAAGATCATCTCTCTCCGTAATGATATCATGATCATTTCAAGCAACTTGATCATGGACATGTTGCACAAGCTTGGGAGAGAATGAAGTTGATGATTAGAAATTGTCCCGCTCATGGCTTGCGTCTTTGGATGATTATTCAAATCTTTTACGTTGGCTTGAATTTCACTTCCAGAAATATCTTGGACTCCGCCTCAGGTGGAACGTTCATGGAAATCACGTTAGGAGAAGCCACAAAGCTCTTAGACAATATCATGACGAACTACTCTCAGTGGCACACTGAAAGGTCACCTACTAGTAAGAAGGTACACGCTATAGAAGAAATTAACTCGTTGAGTGCTAAGATGGATGAGTTAATGAGTTTGGTTGCTAGTAGAAGTGCTCGTTTGGATCCTAATGATATGCCTTTGTCTTCTTTGATTGAGAGTAGCAACGCTAGTTGGACATTAATTTTGTTGGTAGGAATAACTTTGGCAACAACAACGCTTTTAGAGGAAACTATGTTCCTAGGCCTTTTCCTAGTAACTCCTCTAATAACTTTGGCAACTCCTACAACAATACCCTTTGTCTTCTTTGATTGAGAGTAGCAACGCTAGTTGGACATTAATTTTGTTGGTAGGAATAACTTTGGCAACAACAACGCTTTTAGAGGAAACTATGTTCCTAGGCCTTTTCCTAGTAACTCCTCTAATAACTTTGGCAACTCCTACAACAATACCCATGGAAATTACAGTAGATTACCCTCTGATCTAGAGAGTAATATCAAAGAGTTCATCAACTCTCAAAAGATTTTCAATGCGTTCGAAGAGGAAAAACTACTCAAAATTGACGATTTTGCTAAGAGCGTTGATAGGATTTCTTGTGATGTTGATGCTTTGAAAGTTAGATGTGCTCCTCCCAAAATCAACATGGATGAAACTTTGAAAGCTATGCGTGTTTCCATGATTGAGAACCAAGAAAGAACCGCCCAAATTCGTGCTAGACATGAATGGCTTAAAAAGGCGTGTTCTCATGATGCGAATCACGAAGATCTTAAAGTGCTTGGTGTGACTCCCATTGAATCTTTGTTTTCTTGTGTCAAACCTAATGGTTATGGGGCTGGATATGAATCCACTTTGGTTGAAAAGTGCCCCAAGGATTCGGAGTCCATCTATCTTGATGCTAAAAGCATTAAAAGTGGAGTAGAAGACGTTAAAACTTTGAGTAGTAATGAAATTACTACCATGGATTTCAAGGAATTCAATTATGATAGTTGCTCCTTGATTGAATGCATTTCTTTGATGCAATCCATGTTGAACTCTCCACACGCTTATAGCCAAAACAAAGCCTTTACCGATCGTATCGTCCAAGCTATGATAAAAGCTCTTGAACAGAAACTTGAATTGGAAGTCTCTATCCCTAGAAAGCTTCATGATGAGTGGGAACCTACCATCAAAATCAAAATCAAAAACTATGAGTGCAATGCCTTTTGTGATTTGGGTGCTAGTGTTTCTGCGATTCCAAAGTCTTTATGTGATATTCCGGGTTTTAATGAGATTGAAGAGTGTTCTCTTAATTTGCATCTTGCTGATTCTACTATCAAGAAACCCATGGGAAGGATCATTGATGTTCTTATTATTGCAAATAGGAACTATGTACCCGTGGATTTCAATGTGCTTGACATTTATTGCAATCCTACATGCCCTATTATTCTTGGTAGACCTTTCCTAAGGACTATTGGTACTATCATCGATATGAAGGAAGGGAATATTAGATTTAAATTTCCTTTAAGGAAGGGCATGTGACACTTTCCTAGAAAGAAAATAAGATTGCCTTATGAATCCATGATGAGGGCTACTTATGGTTTGAGCACCAAAGACGACGATACGTGATTCTATCGCTCCTATGCCTAGCTAAGGGCGTTAAACAATAGAGCTTGTTGGGAGGCAACCCGATGAATTTATATATATATTTTTTTGTTGCATCCACACTTTCATAATTCTGTTGTGATTGTGTTTTTTGTGTTTGAGCCAAGCAAAATCTTTATGACTAGTCTTGGTAATGGTTGTTTGATCCTGCTGGAAAAAGACAAAAACTTTTCGCTCACGAGATGATTTTTCATTTTTATTCAGAAAGAGCTTTTGAGTTGATTCTTTTTGCTGATGATTGATATGCTTTTTCCCCATACCTTAGTAATTTTTCAGATGTTTTGAGGTAACAGAAGTATACGAAGTATACATATTGCTACAGACTGGTCTGTTTTTGACACATTCTGTTTTTGTTGAGTTGGTTGCTTGTTTTGATGAAACTATGGTTAGTATCGGGGGTTACTAGCCATGGAAAAGTGAGAATACAGTAGCCCATCATCAATATAGATGGAATTCAAGTTTGCTACAGTACCAAAAGAAGTGGTAGTTTGTTTTCTTGTACTAATGTTATCACAAGTTTCTGTTTAAGTTTTGTGTTGTGAAGTTTTCAAGTTGTGGGTGACGTTCTCATGGACAAATAGATAAGGAGTGGAAAGAGCTCAAGCTTGGGGATTCCCAAGGCATCCCAAGCCAAATTCAAGGACACCAAAAAATCCTAAGCTTGGGGATGCCCTGGGAAGGCATCCCCTCTTTCGTCTTCAATCCATCGGTAACATTACTTGGAGCTATATTTTTATTCATTACATGATATGTGTTTTGCTTGGAGCGTCTTGTATCTTAGGAGTCTTTTCTTTTTGTTGTATCACAATCATCCTTGCTGCACACCTTTTTGAGAGAGAGAGAGACATGCAGTCATCATGATTTTGCTAGAATGCTCATAGTGCTTCACTTATATCTTTTGAGCTAGATACTTTTGCTCTAGTGCTTCACTTATATCTTTTGAGCTAGATACTTTTGTTCTAGTGCTTCACTTATATCTTTTGAGCTAGATAATTTTTTATCTTGTGATTCATTTATATCTTTAGAGCATGGCGGTGCGTGATTTGGTAGTTGGCTTATGCTATGAAAGTAGTCCCAAATGTGCTAGGTACCCAAAGAGGATGCAAAAACCTCCATCTTCATGTGCATTGAATAAAAATAGAAGTTTTGATTCCTCTCAATTAGTTTTCATTCCCCTCGGAGTATGCGTTTAGCACTTTGTTTCGATTACTAATAAAAACTTTCGAAATAAGTATATGAGTTCTTCATGACTAATGTGACCCATGGTATAGATGCACTTTCACCTTCCTCCATTGCTAGCCTCTCTAGTGCCGCGCAATTCTTGCCGGTGCACAAAACCACCAAATTCCTTCCACAAAACAGCCACCATACCTACCTACTATGGCATTTTCATAGCCATTCCGAGATATATTGCCATGCAACTCCCATCGTTCCGTCTCATGACTTGTGCCGTCACTCTCATATTGCCATTGCATGATCATACTAGATCGTTGCACAGCCCGGTACACTAACGGAGGCATTTCCTATGGAGTTATCGTCATTGTGATCTTTGAGCTTTGAATAACTAAAAAGTGTGATGATCATCATTATTAGAGCATTGTCCCATGTGAGGAAAAAAAGAGGCCAAAGAGCCCAAAAAACAAAAAAAAAGAGAGAAAAGAAAAAAAGAGGCCTAAGAGCCCAAATAAAAAAAAGGAAATGAGAGAAAAAGAGAGAAGGGACAATGCTACTATATTTTTCCACACTTGTGCTTCATGTTAGCACCATGTTCTTCATGATTGAGAGCTTCTTTCTTTGTCACTACCATACGCTAGTGGGAATCTTCATTTTATAACTTGGCTTGTATATTCCAATGATGGGCTTCCTCAAAATTGCCCTAGGTCTTCGTGAGCAAGCAAGTTGGATGCACACCCACTAGTTTTCCTCCTGAGCTTTCACATACTTATAGCTCTAGTGCATCTCTTGTATGGCAATCCCTACTCATTCACATTGATATCTATTAATGGGCATCTTCATAGCCTATTGATACGCCGAGTCAGTGTGAGCATCTCCTCCTTTTTGTCTCAGAACCACCACCATACTCTATTCCACCTATAGTGCTATATCCATTGCTCGCGCTCATGTATTGCATGATAGGTATAAAAAGTTTGAGAAAGTAAGAGTGCAAAAACAATTACTTGGCCAATTCTGGGGTTGCGCAGGATTTACATTAGTTGTGTGAGGATGATGGAGCATAGCCACACTATATGATTTTGTAGGGATAACTTTCTTTGGCCTTGTTATTTTGAAAGTTCATGATTACTTTGCTTGTTTTCTTGAAGTATTATTGTTTTCATGTCAATAGCAAACTATTGTTTTGAATCTTACGGATCTGAACCTTCATGCCGCGTGAAAGAAGTTGCAAAGGACAACTATGCTAGGTAGCATTCCACATCAAAAATTCATTCTTTATCACTTCCCTACTCGAGGATGACCAGGAGTTAAGCTTGGGGATGCTTGATACGTCTCCAACGTATCTATAATTTTTGATGGTTTCATGCTATTATCTTGTCAAACTTTGGATGTTTTGCATGCCTTTTATTTATTTTCTGGGACTAACTTATTAACTCAGTGCCAAGTGCCAGTTCCTGTTTTTTCCATGTTTTGGACCCCTTTTAGAGGAGATTTTGAAACGGAGTCCAAACGGAAGAAAATCCCCGAAAAGATTTTTCTGGAACGGAAGAAGATCGGAGAACTTGGGAGCCAAGCCAGAAGAGCCCCACGGGCCCCACAAGCCCCCACCCCGCGGCCAGTGGGGCGCCATCCAGGCTTGTGGGCCCCATGGAGGTCCCCTGACCTTGATCTTGCGCCTATATATTCCAAAATATTCCCAAAAAAATAAAGAGACGATCACAATTACTTTTCCGCCGCCGCAAGCTTCTCTCACCGCAAGATCCCATCTGGGGCACGTCCTGGTGCCGTGCCGGAGGGGGGATTCAGACACGGAGGGCTTCTTCATCAACACCATGACCTCTCCGATGATCCTTGAGTAGTTCACCATAGACCTACGGGTCCATAGCTAGTAACTAGATGGCTTCTTCTCTCTCTTGGATCTTCAATACAAAGTTCTCCATGATCTTCATGGAGATCTATTCGATGTAATCTTCTTTTCCGGTGTGTTTGTCGAGATCCGATGAATTGTGGATTTATGATCAGATTATCTATGAATCTTATTTGAGTTTCTTCTGATCTCTCTTATGCATGATTTCATATCCTTGTAATTCTCTTCGAGTTGTGGGTTTTGTTTGGCCAACTAGATCTATGATTCTTGCAATGGGAGAAGTGCTTGGTTTTGGGTTCATACCATGCGGTGACCTCACCCAGTGACAGAAGGGGTAGCGAGGCACGTATCGTGTTGTTGCCATCAAGGGTAAAAAGATGGGGTTTTCATCATTGGTTTGAGATTATCCCTCTACATCATGTCATCTTGCTTAAAGCATTACTCTGTTCGTCATGAACTCAATACACTAGATGCATGCTGGATAGCAGTCGATGTGTGGAGTAATAGTAGTAGATGCAGAAAGTATCGATCTACTTGTCTCGTACGTGATGCCTATATGCTAGATAATTGCCTTAGATATCGTCATGACTTTGCGCGGTTCTATCAATTGCTCGACAGTAATTTGTTCACCCACCGTGATATTTTCTATTATGAGAGAAGCCTCTAGTGAACACTATGGCCCCCAGGGTCTACTCCACACCATATTTTCAGCCTTACACTTTTTACTTCTTTGCACTTTCCGCCTTCAGATCTCACTTTGCAAACAATCTTGAAGGGATTGACAACCCCTTTGAAGCGTTGGGTGCAAGCTTGTTTGTGTTTGCGCAGGTACTTTGGACTTGACGAGGCCCTCCTTCTCGATCGATACCTTGGTTCTCAAACTTCGGGAAAAACCGACGCAAACCAGAGAAGTAACAAGAAGAATTACTACGCGCCAGGGAAGGAATTTTGTTGCCGCAGCAGCGCCCGAGGACCCAAACACAGTGAGTAATATCATACAAATCTGGCCAGAATGGACCAAATATGCGAGTTTTGACGAGGTCTCCGTAACTGGTCACCAGAGTTCGCGGAACGTTTGGATCACCCCGGGAAGCAAAATCAGTAAGTAATAGCATTCAAAACTAGCCAGGATGTATAAAATAGGTGAGTTTTGACGAGGTCCCCGTAACCGGACCCAGGAGTTCCCCGAACGTCTGTATCGCCCTGGGAGCCAAAATCAGTGAGTAATAGCATAGAAAACTGGCTAGAATGGACCAAATCTGAGAGTTTTGATGAGGTACCCGTAACCGGACCCAAAGTTCTCCGAACGTTCGTATCGCACCGAGACCCAAAACCAGTGAGTAATAGCATATAAAACTGGCCAGAATGGACCAAATATGCAAGTTTTGACGAGGTTCACGTAACCGGTCCCTAGAGTTCGCGAAACGTTCGGATCGCCACGAGAACGAAAATCAGTAAGTAATAGCATATAAAACTCGCGAGAATGTGTAAAATCTGTGAGTTTTGACGAGGTCCCCGTAACCGGACCTAGGAGTTCCCCGAACAATTCTAGCGCCCCGGGGCCCAAACACAATGAGTAATAGCATACAAAACTCGCGAGAATGGACCAAATCTGTGAGTTTTGATGAGGTCCCCATAACCAGACCGCAGAGTTCGAGGAACATGTGGATCGCCCCGGGAACAAAAATCTGTGAGTAATAGCATACAAAACTAGCGAGAATGTATAAAATCGGTGAGTTTTGGCGATGTCCCCGTCGCCGGACCCAGGAGTTCCCTGAACGTTTGTATCGCTCCGGGACCCAACATTAGTGAGTAATAGCATAGAAAACTGGGTAGAATGGACCAAATCTGCGAGTTTTGACATGGTCCCCGTAACCGGACCCCAAAGTTCACCGAACGTTTTTATCGCCCCCCGACCCAAAATAAGTGAGTAATAGCATATAAAGGTGGCGAGAATGGACCAAATCGGCGAATTTTGACGAGTAGCCCGTAACCGGACCCAGGAGTTCCCCGAACGTTTGTAGCACCCCGGGACCCAAACGCAGTGAATAATAGCATACAAAACTGCGAGAATGGACCAAATCTATAAATTTTGACGAGGTCCCCGTAATCGGACCGAGAGTTCGCGGAACGTTTGGATCGCCCCGGGAACCAAAATCAGTGAGTAATACCATACAAAACTGGCTAGAATGTGTAAAATATGTGAGTTTCGACGAGGTGCCCATAACCGGACCCAGGAGTTCCCTGAATATTTGTAGCGCTCCGGGACCCAAACAAAGTGAGTAATAGCATACAAAACTGCCAGAATGGACCAAATGTGCGAGTTTTGATGAGGTTCCCATAACCGGACCCCAGAGTTTGCGGAACGTTTGGATCGCCCCAGGAACCAAAATCAGTGAGTAATAACATACAAAACTAGCCAGAATGAACCAAATCTATGAGTTTTGACGAGGTCCCGGTAACCGGGCCCAGGAGTTCCCCGAACGTTTGTATCGCCCCGGGACCCAAAATTACTGAGTAATAGCATAGAAAACTGGCTAGAATGGACCAAATCTGCGAGTTTTGACGAGGTCCCCGTAACCGGACACCAAAGTTCCCCGAACGTTCGTATCGCCCCGGGACCCAAAATCATTGAGTAATAGCATATAAAACAGGCCGGAATGGACAAAATATGCAAGTTTTGACGAGGTCCCCGTAACCGGTCCCTAGAGTTCGCGGAACGTTCGGAATTCCCCGGGAACCAAAATCAATGAGTAATGGCATACAAAACTGGCCAGAATGTGTAAAATCTATGAGTTTGGATCAGGTCCCCGTAACCGGACCCAGGAGTTCCCCGAACATTTGTAGCGCCCCGGGACCCAAACACAGTGAGTAATTGCATACAAAACTGGCCAGAATGGACCAAATATGTGAGTTTTGATGAGGTACCGTAACCGGTCCCGAGTGTTCGCGGAACGTTTGGATCGTCTCGGGAACCAAAATCAGCGAGTAGTAGTATACAAAACTGGCCAGAGTGTATAAAATCGGTGAGTTTTGATGAGGCCACCGTAACCGGACCCCAAAGTTCCCCGAACATTCGTAACGCCCCGGGACCAAAAATCAGTTAGTAATAGCATATAAAACTAGCGAGAATGAACCAAATATGCATATTTTTACGAGGTCCCCGTAATCGGTCATGAGAGTTCGCGAAACGTTCGGATCGCCCCGGGAACCAAAATCAGTGAGTAATAGCATAGAAAACTAGCTAGAATGGACCAAATCTATGAATTTTTTGACGAGGTCCGCGTAACCAGACCCCAAAGTTCCCCGAACGTTCGTATCTCCACGGGACCCAAAACCAGTGAGTAATAGCATAAAACTGGCCGGAATGGACCAAATATGCAAGTTTTGTCGAGGTCCCCGTAACTAGGTCCCCGTAACCGGACCTTGGAGTTCCTCGAACATTTGTAGCGACCCGGGACCCAAACACAGTGAGTAATAGCACACAAAACTGGCCAGAATGGACCAAATATGCAAGTTTTGATGAGGTCCCCGTAACCGGTCCCTAGAGTTCGTCGGATGTTTGGATCGCCTCGGGAACCAAAATCAGTACGTATTAGCATTCAAAACTGACCAGAATGTATAAAATTGGTCAGTTTTGACGAGGTCCCCGTAACTGGACCCAGGAGTTCCCCGAATGTTTGTATCGCCCCGGGACCCAAAATAAGTGAGTAATAGCATAGAAACCTGGCTAGAATCGACCAAATCTGCGAGTTTTGACGAGGTACCCCTAACCGGACCCGAAGTTCCCCGAACGTTTGTATCGCCCCAGGACCCAAAATCAGTGAGTAATAGCATATAAAACTGGCCAGAATGGACCAAATATGCAAGTTTTGACGAGGTTCCCGTAACCGGTCCCGAGAGTTTGCGGAACGTTCGGATCGCCCCGAGAACTAAAATCAGTAAGTAATAGCATACAAAACTGGCGAGAATGTGTAAAATCTATGAGTTTTGACGAGGTCCCCGTAACCGGACCCAGGAGTTGCCCGAACAATTGTAGCGCCCTGGGACCCAAGCACACTGAGTAATAGCATACAAAACTCATCAGAATGGACCAAATCTGCGAGTTTTGATGAGGTCCCCATAACCAGACCCAAGAGTTCGCGGAACGTGTGGATCGCCCCGCGAACCAAAATCAGTGAGTAATAGCATACAAAACTGGCTAGAATGTATAAAATCGGTGAGTTTTGACGAGGTCCCCGTAACCGGACCCAGGAGTTCCCCGAACGTTTGTAACGCCCCGGGACCCAACATTAGTGAGTAATAGCATAGAAAACTGGGTAGAATGGACCAAATCTGTGAGTTTTGACATGGTTCTCGTAACCGGACCTCAAAGTTCACCGAACGTTTTTATCGGCCCGGAACCCAAAATCAGTGAGTAATAGCATACAAAAATGTCCAGACTGGACAAAATCTGTGAGTTTTGACGAGGTCCCTGTAACCGGGCCGAGGAGTTCCCCGAACGTTTGTATCGCCCCAGGACCCAACATTAGTGAGTAATAGCATATAAAAATGGGTAGAATGGACCAAATCTGCGAGTTTTGACATGGTCCCCGTAACCGGACCCTAGAGTTTCCCGAACGTTTGTATCGCCCCGGGACCAAAAATCAGTGAGTAATAGTATAGAAAACTGGCTAGAATGTACCAAATCCGCGAGTTTTGACGAGGTCCCAGTAACCGGACCCCAAAGTTCCCCGAACGTTCGTATCGCCCCGGCACCCAAAACTCATCAGAATGGCCAAATCTGCGAGTTTTGATGAGGTCCCCATAACCAGACCCAAGAGTTCGCGGAACGTTTGGATCGCCCCGCGAACCAAAATCAGTGAGTAATAGCATACAAAACTGGCCAGAATGTATAAAAGCGGTGAGTTTTGACGAGGTCCCCGTAACCGGACCCAGGAGTTCCCCGAACATTTGTAGCGCCCCGGGACCCAAAATCACTAAGTAATAGCATACAAAACTGCGAGAATGGACCAAATCTGCGAGTTTTGACGAGGTCCCCATAACAGGACCCCAGAGTTTGTATCGCTGCTACGTCTCCAACATATCTATAATTTTTGATCGTTCTATGCTATTATATTATCAACTTGGGATGTCTTATATGCATTTATATGCCATTTTATATCATTTTTGGGAGTAACCTATTAACTCAGTGCCTTGTGCCACTTTCTGTCTTTTCCGTGTTTTTGACCTTTTTCAGAAAAGAATAATAAACGGAGTCCAAACGGAATAAAACCTGCGGGATGATTTTTTCCATAACAGAAGATACGCAGAGGACTTGAGAACCAAGGCAGGAGGTCTCGTGGGAGGTCACGAGCCCCCTAGGCGCGCCCTAGGGTGGGCGCCTAGAAGGCTCGTGGGCCCCTCGTGGCTCCTCTTCCCTACCTATTTCGCCTATAAATTCCCAAAAATCCCGAAACCAAAGAAGAGAACCACGAAAATACTATTCCGCCGCAGCAAGCTTCTGTCTCCGCAAGATCCCATCTGGGGACCGTTCTGGTGCCCTGCAGGAGGTGGATTCGGACACGGAGGGCTTCTTCATCAACACCATTGCCTCTCCGATGATACGTGAGTAGTTCACCACAGACCTTCGGGTCCATAGCTAATAGCTAGATGGCTTCTTCTTTCTCTTGGATCTTAAATACGAAGTTCTCCATGATCTTCATGGAGATCTATCCGATGTAACTTTCTTTTGTGGTGTGTTTGTCGAGATCCGGTGAATTGTGGATTTATGATCAGATTATCTATGAATATCATTTGATTCTCCTCTAATTTCTTATATGCATGATTTCGTATCCTTGTAATTCTGTTCGAGTTCTGGGTTTCGTTTGGCCAACTTGATCTATAATTCTTGCAATGGGAGAAGTGCTTGGTTTTGGGTTCATACCGTGCGGTGTCCTCACCCAGTGACAATGGGTAGCGAGGCACACATCGTGTTGTTTCCATCAAGGGTAAAAAGATGGGGTTTATATCATATTGCATGAATTTATCCTTCTACATCATGTCATCTTGCTTAAGGCGTTACTCCGTTTGTTGTGAACTTAATACGCTAGATGCATGCTAGATAGCGGTCGATGTGTGGAGTAATAGTAGTAGATGCAGAAAGTATCGGCCTACTTGACTCGGACGTGATGCCTATATGTATGATCATTGCCTTAGATATCGTCAAGACTTTGCGCGATTCTATCAATTGCTCGACAGTAATTCGTTCACACACCGTAATACTTGCTATCATGAGAGAAGCCTCTAGTGAACACTATGGACCCCGGGCCTATTTTACACATCATATATTTAGATCTACATACAAAAATACCAAAAATACCTTGTTGCACTTTTATCTATTTACCTTTCATCACTATCAGATCTCACCTCGCAAGTAATCGTGAAGGGATTGAAAACCCCTTTATCGCATTTTTGCGCAGGTTCATTGGTGCCTCATCTTGATACTCCTACTAGATTGATACCTTGATTCTCAAACTGAGGAAAATACTTATTTCTACTTTGCTGCATCACCCTTTCCTCTCCAAGGGAAAAACCAACGCAAGCTCAAGAAGTAGGAATTGCCCCGGGAACCAAAATCAGTGAGTAATATCATACAAAACTGGCCAGAATGGACCAAATCTATGAGTTTTGATGAGGTCCCAGCAACTGGACCCAGGAGTTCCCCGAACGTTTGTATCGCCTCGAGACCCAAAATCAGTGAGTACATAGAAAACTGGCTAGAATGGACCAAATCTGCGAGTTTTGACGAGGTACCCAGAACCGGACCCAAAATTCCCCGAACGTTCGTATCGTTCCAGGACCCAAAATTAGTGAGTAATAGCATATAAAACTAGCCAGAATGGACCAAATATGCAAGTTTTGACGAGGTTCCCATAACCGGTCCCAAGAGTTCGCGGAACGTTCGGATCACCCCGGGAACCAAAATCAGTAAGTAATAGCATACAAATCTGGCGAGAATGTGTAAAATCTGTGAGTTTTGACGACGTCCTCATAACCAGACCCAGGAGTCCACCGAACAATTGTAGCGCCCTGGGACCCAAACACAGTGAGTAATAGCATACAACAGTCGCCACAATGGACCAAATCTGCGAGTTTTTATGAGGTCCCCATAACCAGACCCCAGAGTTCGCGTAACTTTTGTGTTGGGGATATTACCTGCGATGTAACCCGCCCGGGTGGCATGCTTTCATTGTCAACGCAATGACTAAGAGTTCTCGCCATCTTCCACGCTACACATGCTATAGGCAGATCCCAAACAGAAAAGTAAAGTTTTGACTCCCCCGCCACCGATCAATCACACTCCACGACTAGCCGAATACTCAGGTGTCGTCCATACCAACATCAATCCAGGGGGAGTTTTGTTTGCAATTATATTTTCGATTTGGGCATGGAACTGGGAATTCCAATTATCGGCCCCTTTCTCGTGAATGATAGTGAATAAACACATATCCAGGATAACACGCCTAGCATGGAAGATACTGATAGCCCCCTGTCACCACATGAGCGGTTTGGGCATACAAAACAGATTATTTCTTGAAGGTTTAGACAGTGGCACATGCAAATTTACTTGGAACGTCAGGTAAATACCGCATATAGATAGGTATGGTGGACTCATATGGAACAACTTTGGGTTTATGGGGGTGGATGCACAAGCAGTATTCCCGCTTAGTACAAGTGAAGGCTAGCAAAAGACTACGAAGCGACCAACTAGAGAGCGACAAAAGTCATCAAAATGCATTGAGATTAACTAAGATTGAGTGCAAGCATGAGTAGGACATAAATCACCATGAACATGAATACATAGAGGCTATGTTGATTTTGTTTCAATTACATGCGTTAACATGCGCCAAGTCAAGCCACTTGAATCATTCAAAGGAGGGTACCATCCTATCATACTACATCATAGTCATCTCAAAATTCATGTTGGCATCCAAGACAACCATTATAAGCTCCTAGCTAAATAAGCATGGCATTAGAAACTATGATCTCTAAGTTGTCATTGCAAACATGTTTCTCTCACGACAAAGCTGAATCAGGAACGATGAGCTAGTCATATTTACAAAAACAAAATAGATCGAGGTCATACCAGCTTTTCCAGGCTCAGTCACTTCATCATATATCGTCATTATTGCCTTTCACTTGCACGACCGAACGATGTGAACAATAATAAGCGTGCTCGTGCATTGGACTAAGCTAGAATCTGCAAGCAAACACAAAGGAGAAGACAAAGTAATATGGCTCTTTAACAGATAAACAAATATTCATGCGAGATCCACTAAACATTGTAACCATGGTCTTCTACCTTGACCCAAAGAGAAACAAAACTATTTACACGGAAAAGCTCCCAACAAGCAAAAGAAGAACAACAAAATCTTTTTGGGTTTTCTCAAACCAGACAGACACACAAAAACAAAACAAGAAAATAAAATAAACTAGCATGGATGATATAGTGGCAAAGTGTGAACACCGACTAACAAAGTGAAAGCATAAGCTAGAATATAAAGTCGGTGAGAAACACGTACTCCCCCAAGCTTAGGCTTTTGGCCTAAGTTGGTCTACTCCTAAGGAGGGAAATAACCAGCTCTGGGGTACTCCAGAGTGGACTGAGGATGCCACTGTTGTGTGAGCTCCTCTGGCTCCCACTGATAAACTGGCGTCTGGTACTTGACTGGTGGCTCGGGCACGGGCACCTGTGGTTGGGCTATGCCCAATATGCGTAGATGTCCGAGGGCATAATAATGTACCTGCCTGCACTTAGATTGAAGAAAGAAGGAGCAGACAAAGTACTAGTCTCACGAGTACCCTGACTAAACACCGGGTTATAAATCATCCTTCTATTTATATCTCTATCAATAAAGTCATGGCGAACCATGCTATCATAATCTAGATATCTCTCGGGAAGAAGAATCTCTTCTTCCTCGTCCAGTCTAATAGGTATCTCAAAATGTCTAGCAAGACGAGTAGCATAGATACCTCCATAGACAATGCCTTTAGAACGGTTCGTGTTCAACCATTGAGCTCCTATAGCGCCCAAGCTATAAGTTTTATCATTATAAAGGGCTTCACGCTAGACTGCAAGATCTAGGGAGCTAATGGACCCAGCTTTCCCACGGCCAATCAAACATTTTCCCACAAATGATGAGAAGTACCAAAGCACGGGAAAATGTATGCTAGCAGCTCTAGCGCAAGACACTCCTCTCTCCTCTCCTACAACAATAGTATCTATGAAAGCCTCCAAGTCTCGTGGACGAGGTTCTTGAATATCCCCAACAAAAGGCAATTCGCAAACATTGCAAAAATCCTGGAGTGACATGCGCTGGGGGATATCATATAATTTGAACTCAACCATAGGAGGATTCTTCCTAGGGTAGAAGTTAAAGCTTTTTACGAAGATTTTAGTGAGGAGGAGGTATTGCAGACACTTATTTTCAACGAAGGAGGTAAGGCCTGCATTTTCCACCAAGTAATAAAAGTCCTCAAAAACTCCGGCGGCGCGTAAGAACACATCGCTTGCCACTCGGACGCTCGAACTTCTGCAACTCGAGGGACCGGATACTGGGGTTTCTTCTTCTCACTTCCATCATCCTTGGGGCCACGGCTTGAAGAGCCTCTTAAGAACCTCCTCATCCTTTTCCCTTTTCTATCTCTGAAAATTTCTGAAATTTTAGTGATTCTAAGGAAAAATGAATAAGGCTCAACAAAACTCGTAGCAACTACTCCTACAAGTGCCTAGAGGACATATTACGCATCAAAACTACATGGGACTAGGTAAAATTAGCATGCAAAGCTGAAGAACAGGGTCACCAAGGCAGCAAAAATACGCGATGTATAAGGCACTAGAGCAAAAACTAATTGGACCAATGGAGGAGCCACTTACCAAGGAGTAATTTCCCCAAAACAGTTTGGTGAATGGTGCTTTGCACAAGGAGATCGAAAATCTCAGCAAGAAGAGCAAGAACACGGGTTTGAGCTGCGAAACGATTTTTTCTGGAGGTAGGAGAAGCAAATGGGAGCTAGAATGAGTGGAGGGGGTGCACGTGGGCCCCACAAGACTGGTAGGCGCGGCCAAGGGGGTGCCCGCACCTCCAGGGCTTGTGGCGCACTTGTGCAGCCCCCAGACTAGCTCTTCGTCTCATTATTTTTCAAAAATTCCAGAAAAAATCATACTTGATTTTCAGGACGTTCGGAGAACTTTTATTTTCAGGGTACTTTTCTATGGGACACTAAAACAGAAAATAGAGAAAACTAAACTAAACATATCATTTTTCTTCTAAGCAACCGAAGGTGAAAGCTTGGAACAGAGGTTTGTGACTCCTCGATTCATACATCTCATGGTCATCGAAGGAATCCGTCAATGAGGTTGATCAAGTCTCCTTGACAAACCTTTTCAAATCGCAAAAGAGAACGGAGAATTTTCGAATAGTCACTAGGTCATCTCAATGGGGATGTGTATCTCCCCAACAAGCAAATCATACTTCATCTTAACACGAGGTATAGAGCATTCAAAGCTCCCAATAAGAATCGATGAAGTTTTTTTGATGGCGTTGATGCAATGTACTCGATATTGTTTCTTCGGAAAGTGCACCGTATGCTCATTACCGTTGACATGGAAAGTGACATTGCCTTTGTTGCAATCTATAACAGCCCCTGCAGTGTTTAAAAAGTGTCTTCCAAGGATGACTGTCATGGCATCATCCTCGGGAATATGCAGAATAACAAAGTCCGTCAAGATAGTAACGTTGGCAACCACATCAGGCACATCCTCGCAAATGCCGATAGGGAAAGAAGTTGATTTGTCGGCCATTTACAGAGAGATTTCAGTGGGTGTCAACTTATCCAGTTCAAGCCTACGATATAGAGACAGAGGGATAACACTAACACCGGCTCCAAGGTCGCATAAAGCAGGTCTAGCGTAGTTGCCTTTAATGGAGCAAGATATAGTGGGCACTCCGGGATCACCTAGTTTCTTAAGAGTTCCACCCTTGAAGGTATAGTTAGCGAGCATGGTGGAAATCTCAACCTCAGGTATCCTCCTCTTATTAGTCACAATATCCTTCATGTACTTAGCATACGGAGACATTTTGAGCATATCTGTCAAACGCATTTGGAGGAAGACAGGTCTAATCATTTCAACAAATCGCTCAAAATCCTCATCATCCTTTTTCTTGGATGGTTTGGGAGGAAAGGGCATGGGTTTCTGAACCCATGGTTCCCTTTATTTACCATGCTTCCTAGCATTGAGGTCATTCTTATCATATCTCCTAGCCTTAGGCTGTGGGTTATCAAGATCAACAGGTTCAATCTCCACATTCTTATCATTGCTAGGTTGAGCATCAACATGAACATCACTATTGATATTATCATTAGGCTCATGTTCATCACAAGATTGTGTTTCAGCATCAGAAACAGAGGCATCGTTTGGACTCTCAGGGGTAACAGCATCTGGGTTGCTAGCGTGGAAGTTCCTATCATCTTTCTTCTTCTTTCTAGGATGACTAGGTGCATCAGTGCTAACTCCTTGAGAATCTTGTTCAATTCTATTTGGATGACCCTCAGGATACAAAGGTTCCTAAGTCATTCTACCGCCTCTAGTAACGACTCTGACAGAATTGTCATTCAACTCATTGAGCAAGTCATTTTGAGCCTTAAGTACTTGTTCTACTTGAGTAGTAACCATAGAGGCATGCTTACTCACAAGCTTAAGATCATTGACATTTTTGTCCACACAAGCACTTAGATGACTAAGCATACGAGCATTCTGTTCCAATTGTCTGCTAACATAATCACTGAAACTTTGTTGTTTGGCAACAAAGTTATCAAATTCATCCAGGCATAAGCTAGCAGGTTTATCAAAACGAATATCACTCACATCAAACCTACGTAGAGAATTTACTTCTACTACCTGTATCGGGTTATCAAGACCATGGATCTCTTCGACAGGTGGTAGATTTTTGACATCTTCAGATTTAATGCCTTTCTCCCGCATAGATTTCTTAGCTTCTTGCATATCTTCAGGACTGAGGAATAGAATACCTCTTTTCTTCGGAGTTGGCTTAGGAGGTGGTTCGGGAATAGTTCGGGAATATCTCAGCTTGTTCTATAGTTCGTTCCCTACAAGCACAACCGACACAACTATCTAGGTGGTCTCTAGAAGCATCGATAAGTCCATTATAGAAGATATCAAGAATTTCATTCTTCTCAAGAGGGTGATCAGGCAAAGCATTCAGTAGTTGGACGAGCCTCCCCCAAGCTTGTGGGAGACTCTCTTCTTCAACTTGCACAAAGTTGTATATTTCCTGCAAGGCAGCTTGCTTCTTATGGGCAGGGATATATTTTTTCAGAGAAGTAGTAGACCATATCCTGGTGGCTACGCACACAACCAAGAGCAAGAGAAGTGAACCAAGTCTTAGCATCATCCTTTAGCGAGAAAGGAAAGAGCTTAAGGATATAGTAGTGCCGGATCTTTTCCTCAATAGTGAATAGGGTGGCTATATCGTGCAGTTTGGTAAGATGGGCTACAACCGTTTCAGACTCATAATCGTGAAAAGGATCAGATTTGACCAGAGTGATTAACTCAGGGTCGACAGAGAATTCATAATCCTTATCAGTCACAAAGATAGGCGAAGTAGCAAACTTCGGGTCGTATTTCATCCTAGCGTTCAAAGATTTTTCTTTCCACTTGAGCAGTAATTTCTCAACATCATAGCTATCCTTACAAGCAAGAAAGTCCTCAGCTATCTCTCCCTCCATAACATAACACTCAGGCATATCAGGCAATTCATATCTAGGAGAGCTTATTCTAGCAGGCAAAATAGCATGTTCTACTTCAATAGTATCAGCAGTTTTAGAAGTATCATCACATCTAGCAGCAACTCTAGCAATTTGTGCATCAAGGAAGGCACCAAGTGGCAAAGCAGTATCAAGCATAGCATCATCATAAGCATCATGGGCAGCAGAAGTAGCATTATCAAGCACAAGTGACATATCAAGATTTCTAGCAGGAGGTGGTGTCGCAAACTTACTCATAACAGAAGGTGAATCAAGTGCAGAGCTAGATGGCAGTTCCTTACCTGTCCTCGTAGTGGAGGGAAAGACTTTAGTTCTTGGATCTATAGGATTCCTCATAGTGACCAGCAGACGTAAATCCCAAGTGACTCAGAGAATATAGATGTGCTTTTCCGCAACGGCGTTAGAAGTATAGGGGATCGCAACAGTTTTCGAGGGTAGAGTATTTAACCCAAATTTATGTATTCGACTCAAGGGGAAGCCAAAGAATATTCTGAAGTATTAGCAGTTGAGTTGTCAATTCAACCAAACCTGAAAGATTTAGTATCTGTAGCAAAGTATGAGTAGCAAGGTAGTATGATAACAACAGTAGCAACAATAACCAGTAGCAGCAAAGTGACAGTAGTAGTGGCAAAGTAACGTAGCAAGGACCAGTAGGAAAAACTCGTAGGCATTGGATCGGTGATGGATGATTATGCCGGATGCTATTCATCATGCAATAGTTATAACATGGAGAGATAAGTAACTAGCTCCAATTCGTCAATCTAATGTAGGCACGAATTCCGTATTTAGTCATACGTGCTTAGGGAAAAGAACTTGCATGCATCTATTGTCCATCCCTCCCATGGCAGCGGGGTCCTAATGGAAACTACGGGATATTAAGGTTCTCCTTTTAATAAAGAACCAGACCAACGCATTAACACTTGGTGAATACATGAACTCCTCATACTATGGTCATCTGCGGGAGTGGTTCCGGCTATTGTCACTCCGGGGTTGCCGGGTCATAACACATAGTAGGTGACTACAACTTGCAAGATAGGATCAAGAACACACATATATTGGCGACAACATAATAGGTTCAGATCTGAAATCATGGCACTCGGGCCCTAGTGACAAGCATTAAGCATGGCAAAGTACTAGCAACATCAATCTCAGAACATAGTGAATATACTAGGGATCAATCCCCATCAAAACTAACTGTATTACATGATAGATCTCATCCAACCCATCACCGTCCAGCAAGCCTACGATGAGATTACTCATTCATTACAGGAATCAGCTTCTTTGCCGTCTGCCATCACAGACGGCAAAGAGTAAATCCCGGACGGCAAAGAGTAAATCACAGACGGCAAAGAACCTCATGGCCGGCAAAATTTCTGCGTCAGCCTACGACGGCATCGTACCTTCTTTGTCGTCTGTCTCCCCAAAGCGGACGGCAAAGAGCTTTGCTGTCAGCTTTTCATAGGAGCAGTCGGCAAAGTGATCGAGACGGCACCCGACAGGCGTTGCCTCCGTTAGGGGCTAACGGAGGCTTTGTCGTCTGCCTCCCCCTCTTCTTTGTCGTCTGCCTCCGCCCCCTCTTCTTTGTCGTATGCCTCCCCCCTCTTCTTTGCCGTCTCCCTCCTCCTCCTCCCCCCTCCACTCTTTGCCTTCTGCCTACCCCTCCCCCTCCTCTGTGCCCTCTTCTTTGCCGTCTGCCCCCCTGGAAGCAGACGACGAAGATACTATATGGCCAGCTGCTACTGCCCAGGTTGCACAGTTGGGCGCCACGTGGCACCTTTGCCTTCGGCCAGCTGACGGCAAAGGCCTTTGCCATCAGCTGGCAGACGGCAAAGAGCCTATATTGTCACATTTTTGTTTATTTTTTCTATTTCACAGCACATATGCATATAATTCATAGCACATATATGATAAATAGGTCACAACACGTATATGATATACATATAAAGCTCATCAATGCCATTTGTTCATCAACATACATCCCATATATCAAAAGAACCAACACATACAAAGTTTCAACCATATATACATACATATAGTTGCACATATATTGTTCATCCATATATACATATACATATAGTTCCACATTGTTCATCAACTCAAATAAAAACGGAAACTAAAGCACTCCAATGCCAGGTTCCATGGATGTAGTACATCCAATCTGCAAAATGGGAATAAGAAAGTTAGAAGAAGAAGAAGAAAAAGAAGAAGAAGAACATATATATGACAAATAAGCTAAATTGAAGAAGAAAGAGAATAAGTAAGAAGAGAACAAGGAGAAGAAAAACAAGAAGGAGGAGGATGAGGCGGGGAAGGGGAAGGAGAAGGATAAGGAGGAGGAGAAGAAGAAAAAAGAAGAGAAGGAGAAGGAGAAGAAGGAGGAGAGAAGAAGAAGGAGAAGAAGGAGGGCTCCTTTTCCTTCTTCTTCTCCTTCTCCTTCTTCTTCTCTTGTTCTCCTCCTCCTTCTTCTTCTTCTTCTTCTTCTCCTTCTCCTTCTCTTCTTCTCTTCTTCTCTTCTTCTTCTTCTTTTTCCTTCTTTTCATTTCTCCTCTTCTCCTCTTCTTGGAGCTAAATTAGCTAACTATGTCTTTTTGGAGCTAAATGGGCTAATTATGTCATTATAGAGGAAAACAAGCTAAGTATATAATATTAATGAGCTAACCAAGGTTCTTATGCCATTTTGAGGTTAGTATGGCATTTTGGAGCTAAATGGGCTAATTATGTCATTGTTGGGGAAATTAAGGGAAGGAAATATGAAATAGGAGAATAAAGAGGAGGAGGAGAAGAACTAGAAGGAGAAGGACTAGAAGGTCCTTGGCCTTCTCCTCCTTCTCCTCCTACTCGTCCTCCTCCTCCTCCTTCTCCTTCTTCTCTTCTTCTTCTTCTTCTTTCTTTTTATTTTTCCTATTTCTTCGCCTCTTCTCCTCTTCTTGGAGCTAAATTAGCTAACTATGTCTTTTTGGAGCTAAATGGGCTAATTATCTCATTTTAGAGGAAAACAAGCTAAGTATATAATATTAATGAGCTAACCAAGGTTCTTATGACATTTTGAGCTTATTATGGCATTTTGGAGCTAAATGGGCTAATTATGTCATTGTTGGGGAAATTAAGGCAAGGAGAAGAAAGAGGAGGAGGAGGAGAAGAAGAAGAAATAAAGAAGAAGGAGGAGAAGGAGGAGGAGGAGGATAAGGACTAGAAGGTCCTTGGCCTTCTCCACCTCCTCCTCCTTCTCCTTCTTCTCCTCCTCCTTCTCCTCCTTCTCCTTCTCTTCTCTTTCTCTTCTTCTTTTTGTTCTTCCTTTTCATTTCTCCTCTTCTCCTCTTCTTGGAGCTAAATTAGCTAACTATGTCATTTTGGAGCAAAATGGGCTAATTATCCCAGTTTATAGGAAAACAAGCTAAGTATATAATATTAATGAGCTAACCAAGGTTCTTATGCCATTTTGAGGTTATTATGGCATTTCGGAGCTAAATGGGCTAATTATGTCATTGTTGGGGAAATTAAGGCAAGGAGAATATGAAATAGGATAAGAAAGAGGAGGAGGAGAAAAGAAGAAGAAATAAAGAAGAAGGAGGAGACGGAGGAGGAGGAGGAGAAGGACTAGAAGGTCCTTGGCCTTCTCCTCCTTCTCCTCCTCCTCCTCCTCCTTCTCCTTCTTCTCTTCTTCTTCTTCTTCTTTATTTTCATTTTTCCTATTTTTTCTCCTCTTCTCCTCTTCTTGGAGCTAAATTATCTAACTGTATTTTTGGAGCTAAATGGGCTAATTATCTCATTTTAGAGGAAAACAAGCTAATTATATAATATTAATGAGCTAACCAAGGTTCTTATGCCATTTTGACCTTATTATGGCATTTTGGAGCTAAATGGGCTACTTATGTCATTGTTGGGGAAATTAAGGCAAGAAGAATATGAAAGAGGAGAAGAAAGAGGAGGAGGAGGAGAAGAAGAAGAAATAAAGAAGGAGGAGAAGGAGGAGGAGGAGGAGAAGGACTAGAAGGTCCTTGGCCTTCTCCTCCTTCTCCTTCTCCTCCTCCTCCTCCTTCTCCTTCTTCTCCTCCTCCTTCTTCTCCTTCTCCTTCTCTTATCTTTCTCTTCTTCTTTTTGTTCTTCCTTTACATTTCTCCTCTTCTCCTCTTCCTGGAGCTAAATTAGCTAACTATGTATTTTTGGAGCTAAATGGGCCAATTATCCCATTTTAGAGGAAAACAAGCTAAGTATATAATATTAATGAGCTAACCAAGGTTCTTATGCCATTTTGAGGTTATTATGGCATTTTGGAGCTAAATGGGCTAATTATGGCATTGTTGGGGAGATTAAGGCAAGGAGAATATGAAATAAGAGAAGAAAGAGGAGGAGGAGAAAAGAATAAGAAATAAAGAAGAAGGAGGAGAAGGAGGAGAAGGTCCTTGGCCTTCTCCTCCTTCTCCTCCTCCTCCTCCTTCTTCTCCTCCTCCTCCTCCTCCTTCTCCTTTCTTTTCATTTTTCCTATTTCTTCTCCTCTTCTCCTCTTCTTGGAGCTAAATTAGCTAACTATGTCTTTTTGGAGCTAAATGGGCTAATTATCTTATTTTAGAGGAAAACAAGCTAAGTAGATAACATTAATGAGCTAACCAAGGTTCTTATGCCATTTTGAGCTTATTATGGCATTTTGGAGCTAAATGGGCTAATTATGTCATTGTTGGGGAAATTAAGGCAAGGAGAATATGAAAGAGTAGAAGAAAGAGGAGGAGGAGGAGAAGAAGAAGAAATAAAGAAGAAGGAGGAGAAGGAGGAGGAGGAGGAGAAGGACTAGAAGGTCCTTGGCCTTCTCCTCCTTCTCCTCCTCCTCCTCCTCCTCCTTCCCCTTCTTCTCCTCCTCCTTCTTCCCCTTCTCCCTCTCTTCTCTTTCTATTCTTCTTTTTGTTCTTCCTTTTCATTTCTCCTCTTCTCCTCTTATTGGAGCTAAATTAGCTAACTATGTCTTTTTGGAGCTAAATGGGCTAAGTATCCCATTTTAGAGGAAAACAAGCAAAGTATATAATATTAATGAGCTAACCAAGGTTCTTATGCCATTTTGAGGTCATTATCGCATTTTGGAGCTAAATGGGCTAATTATGTTATTGTTGGGGAAATTAAGGCAAGGAGAATATGAAATAAGAGAAGAAAGAGGAGGAGGAGAAGAAGAATAAGAAATAAAGAAGAAGGAGGAGAAGGAGGAGGAGGAGGAGAAGGACTAGAAGGTCCTTGGCCTTCTCCTCCTTCTCCTCCGTCTCCTCCTCCTCCTCCTTCTCCTTCTTCTCTTTTCTTCTTCTTCTTTCTTTTCATTTTTCCTATTTCTTCTCCTCTTCTCCTCTTATTGGAGCTAAATTAGCTAACTATGTCTTTTTGGAGCTAAATGGGCTAATTATCTCATTTTAGAGGAAAACAAGCTAAGTATATAATATTAATGAGCTAACCAAGGTTCTTATGCCATTTTGAGCTTATTATGGCATTTTGGAGCTAAATGGGATAATTATGTCATTGTTGGGGAAATTAAGGCCAGGAGAATATGAAAGAGGAGAAGAAAGAGGAGGAGGAGGAGAAGAAGAAGAAATAACGAAGAAGGAGGAGAAGGAGGAGGAGGAGGAGATGGACTAGAAGCTCCTTGGCCTTCTCCTCCTTCTCCTCCTGCTCCTGCTCCTCCTCCTCCTTCTCCTTCTTATCTTCTTCTTCTTCTTCTTTCTTTTCATTTTTCCTATTTCTTCTCCTCTTCTTGGAGCTAAATTAGCTAACTATGTCTTTTTGGAGCTAAATGGGCTAATTATCTCATTTTAGAGGAAAACAAGCTAAGTATATAATATTAATGAGCTAACCAAGGTTCTTATGCCATTTTGAGCTTATTATGGCATTTTGGAGCTAAATGGGCTAATTATGTCTTTTTGGAGCTAAATGGGCTAACTATGTCATTGTTGGGGAAATTAAGGCAAGGAGAATATGAAAGAGGAGAAGAGAAACTTACCGTAGTGGTCATCTAGGAGGAGAAATACCTGGAGAAGGGTCGTGCGATGCCGCTCAGGAGTTATTCTGCAGAATACATATTTTGCAATGTCTCGGTTAGCATGATGACACTCAATTATTAATACTAGTTTATAATGAAACTCACCGTGCCAATCGAAGAGAAGACGGGCATCGGCGGAGGGACTTGACCGCTCTTCTCGCACACACCCTGAAGAGTGGGTTGTATTATTTAGTAATGAAACAGACATTACACACATGATTTGGCTAATGTGAAAAAAAACTTACCACAAAAAGCTCGTACAAGGCCCGTTGACCCGCCTCATTCCGGGACCTCTCCTTCTCAATCAATCATGAAGTGGTCTGGTCCCTCTCATCAAGAGCAGCCTGACTTGCCAATCTCTCTTTCTGAAGAGCAGCCTCAAGAGTAGCCTGCCTTGCCAATCTGTGTTTCTCAACTGCAGCCTGGTTTGCCAATCTCTCTTTCTGAAGAGCAGCCTGAAACACCATTCCTCGTTACCACAGTAATGATCTATGGTGACACACATAATGAAATGGATGAAAGTGTTCTTAGTCCGTACAACTAACCTCGATGGCAAGATCGACTGGCCGTGGACGACGCATTATCTCAGGACAGCTGCTCGACTGGCGCGCCTTGATCTCCGGGAGAGTGAGTGGACAATGTATTATCCCATCTCCAATGGCTATCGAGCCATGGGGCCTCCCGCTACCAGATATCATCACCAGCTCTGGATCCAAAGGTTCCTGGCTAGGGTTAAAGTCATCCCCTTTCGTAGCCTTCCCTGCGTCCCTGTATGCCACGAACTTCTGGTGGGATGATATGTTGGTGAAGTTATTGGGATCATCCAGGTCAGACTCAGAGAATGCCTTCGCCTTCTTGGATGAGGCAGTATGGGCCATGCCATAAAGGTCGTACAAGTGTGGCATCTCTGTCTTATTGTGATGCGCCTAAAAGAGAGGAACAAACTATTAGCATGAAGAATGAATTGCATGAATCATGAAGCAAATCACATACCCAGTTTCGTCCTAACTGAAGTAAGTTGGCGCTGCCTTGATGGTGTGGCACACCAACCATTTGGCTACGCCGATCCTTCGCATTCTCGTAGACGGCTCGCCAGCTTCCTGTGCACCACTCATCAACCAACGCCTCCCAACAATCCATCTTATCCGCACACCATCTCGGGGGCACCTGTAAGTTATTAGAAAGAATTTTCAGCGCTACGCCTATGAATGAAATCAAGAAAACTACGTAGAAGTACTTAAGAACGGTAATTACCTTCATGTATTGCTCCTTCTTCAGAAACTTTCCGCGGCAATCCTTCTTCTGCTTCTTAATACCACGCGTGGCGTAGTAATCTTGAATAGCCTGTGGCCGAGCCTCGTGGCGGATGTTCTGTAGTAACCGCCTAAACTCGGCCTCGAGAACCCTGGCCGTCTCCTCCTCATATCCATCCTCACACCTATAGAAGGTCTGCAATCAAACGTGATAACACCGATTAATACAATAATTAGCTATATTGTTAATTTTAGATTCTGTAAAAGGATAATTTACCCAAATTCTCTTGATCACCATCTCGGCCCTCGTGTGGCACAAGACACCATCTATAATCTCCTCCGGCGGGGCCTGCTCAGCCTGGTAGTGCTCCCAGGAAAATCCTAGTGTAGGAACCTGACCCTCACTAGGCAACGTGACAAACCCTGGGAAATTTGTCCGGCAAAGCACACCAAGGACGGAGTTCGGCCTGCGGACTCCAAGAGGGTGTACCCATCCCCTGCAGTATGATAAGGTCAACGCATTAGATATTTGAACAAACTTGAAGGCAAAAGCTAAAAAAAGAGTAAATGTACTTACCTATCTCCTTCAGGTTTAATCACCGGCCACTGCTCGCGGGTAGCCGGCGCGACCGGGAGACCTGTACTACCACGCTTGTACACGGTGGCCCCGTCCACCTGCACATCGCCATCACTATCCGTAAGCTCATCCCCGCCAACCCCGCCCCCTGAGCCACCCGGACCCTCGGTCCAATCCGGCAACTCGGTACGATCCGGCCAGGTCTCCCATCCGGGCCTTTCCACGTTGGGTGAAGCCTCCGGAACGGTAGTCTCGTGGGCCGGATGCACCTCGACCAGAGGCTGCTACTGGACCGGAGTCTCATGGGACGAATGCCCGTCAACACCAGGCTCCTGGAACGGAGTCCCCGTAGCCTCCTCCGCAAACGGGTCGACCATAGTAGTCCTATGCTCGGGTGAATGAGCTGGTGGTGGTGGCGAGGACGGCTCAATAGTTCTCCTGGATCTTCCGCGGCCACCACCTCTCCCTCTACCCTTCCCCTTCTTCCCTACCCGACCAGCACCTCTCCAAGTGGGCAATGCCGCCGACGATGAAGAACCAACGGGTGGTGTCGACAGACTGTCTGCCAAGGCTCTACGGAGAGATAGCGGTGGAAGGGAAGTACCACCCATCGTGCGGGGCGCCTGGGAAGAACCCGTCGAGCAATCTGGACCAGCGCCCACCATCTTTCCACACCTGGTGACCTGCCACAATAAAGATTAAAAGAAATTAGTACAACATAAAAAAATTGAATAACTGACATGAATAATAATATGTACATGAATAATAAAGATTAAAATATATATAATTTAAGTTGTGAATCTTACAAACTAATAATCATCATCAATAAATGCATCATCATCATCACTATCACGCATGTCTTCATGAATGACGTGCTCGTCGGGTTCAACGATGTGAAGTTGTGAAAGGCCTTCCTTTAATCGTTGAAGCATTGACAGGTCATCCGCATCAGTAAGCTCTACGAGTTCCAGGTCTTCTGGTTCCGGCTCGGGGCTGGAGTCGGATCCATTGTCGCTGTCTACTTCCATGTTCTTGGGTGAAGCACGGCGGTTCTTGAAACGTTTCTTGGAAAGACGTGTTTCTTGGAAGAATTCTCCATCATATGTGTCTGGGTTAATGTGAGGTTCATAATCCTGTTCATTTGGGAGAGGTGGTCTAACATGTGGCGGCACTTCATAAACAACATACCAACCTTCCAGATTCTTATCCGTTTGGCATGCCCACGGTAGATAGAAAACTTGGGTCGCCTGTTGAGCTGTAATATAGACATCGAGAACATCTAAATGGGTGTTTGGATTGATTTCAACTAGTCCTATATGTTCATGAGTCCTTCTAGTCTTCTTCCGCTGGAACCAATAACATTTGAAGACTACGACATTCGGTGGGTTTTCACCATAGAATTGAAGTTCATAAATTGCTTCAACTCTTCCATAATACTGGATAAAACCTTCGCCAATAGCAGAGACACCACAATTTGTAGATTTCCGGTCGGGCATAGATAGCTCTTTGCCAAAGGTACGAAAGAGATACCCGTTGATGTTGTATTTCTCAAATGAACGGACCTTATAGTCAAAACCATTAGCGACTTGTCTCAATTCCGTGTCCGTAGACTCTGAATTAGCCTACAAGTTTAATACAAAACGATTGTTGCATTAGCCGCAAGTTAGACCAAGAAATCAAATGGTCCATTATTGATAATTACCGTTTGTTTGAACCAAGAGATGAAACCGGGATAGCCGCCTCCTGTCTTTGACAGAAGCTCATACTCTTCGACGAAATCATTTTCGATCACCACTCCATCCGAGAATTTGGCGACCTAGCGGCTGTTTGCAATATCCGGGAATAAGAGCAGTTCAAATGAATTAGAAGTTACGGGAAAATGTGCTGAGAAGTCACTCGATGTACGGCCGCACTTCTGTTAGGTTGTTGAATATATACAACGAAATGTTCCGCAATTCTTCGACATCCAACGTTAGTGGTTTCGAAGCACCGGCTGGTGCGAGCTTCCCTTTGAATAGGCTGAGGTTAGACCCACCTTTTTTAGGGTCTGCATCATTGTGTCGAGGCTTCGGATTATGCAAATGATGATTTTTGCCTTCGTAGTGTGCTGTCACAAAGTTTGCCACCTCCTCAGTAATGAATGCCTCAGCCATCGATGCTTCAATTCTACACTTATTTTTACATTTAGCTCGAAGGGTCTTCTGCATCCTCTCAGTTGCATAGCACCAACGATCTTGCACGGGCCCAGCCAATCCTGCCTCGGTCGATAGATGTAAAATCAAATGCTGCATTGGATTAAAGAAGCCCGGTCGAAAAATCTTCTCTAACTTGCACAACAACTCCGGTGCAAACTCCTCCATGTCTTCTACCATGCCAGGCGACAATTTTTTCGCACAAAGAACACGGAAGAAATAGCTCAGCTCCGCCAGTACTAGCCATTCATCCTCAGGAATAAATCCACGTAACATCTCCGGCATTACCCGCTCTAGCCATATGTGCCAATCATGACTCTTGAGACCAAAGATTTTTAATTTTTCAAGACTCGCTCCCCTCTTTAGATTCGCTGCATACCCATCGGGGAACATCAACTGCATTTTGACCCACTAGATAATTTCCCTCATAGCTGGCCTTCCAAGATTGAAACAGGCCTTTGGCTTCGACCACTTCTGCTTTCCTTTGCCTTTTCGCATGTTTTGTAATAGTCTATAACATAGTGTCTCTTGATCGACTCTAGCCTTAGTATTATCCTTTGTATTCCCATCTATGTCGAACAATGTACCAAAAATAGCCTCTCCGATATTCTTTTCAGTGTGCATCATGTCGATATTGTGTGGAAGAAGGAGGTCTTTGAAGTAAGGCAGGTCCTAGAAGCATGGCTTGTGAGTCCAGGCGTGTTTTGAATTATACCCCTTGAAATACCCTGGACGCTCTGGATCAGGCTCGAGGGCGTTTAACTGATCCAGGATCTGTTGGCCTGTGAACGCAGGTGGTGCCAAGTTTTTGACAACTTTACCTTTGGTAAAGTTCTTCTTGTCTTTTCTGAACTAATGGTCAGGATCCAGAAACTGTCTATGCAAGTCAAAGCAAGAATACTTCCGACCCTCCTACAACCAATGAAACTGAAGAGCTGCCTTGCATTGGGGGCACGGGAACCTTCCATGCACACACCATCCAGAGAATAGCGCATACGTTGGCAAGTCATGCATAGAGTACATGTACCACACATGCATTTTGAAGTTTTCTTTTCTAGCGGCATCGTATGTCTTGACCCCATTATCCCAAGCTTCTTCCAATTCATCCTTAAGCGGTTGCAGGTACACATTCATATTCTTCCCCGGATAATTGGGCCTTGGAATTATCAACGTCAGAAATATGTTCTTTCTTTGCATAATCTGCCCGGGGGGAGATTGAGTGGAATGACAAATACAGGCCAACAACTGTATTGGGTTACCGTCATGCCAAAGGGATAAAAACCGTCCGTGGTGGCGCAGACTCGAGGATTCCTTGGATCTGCCGCTTTATCCTGATGCAATCCATCGAAATATTTCCACGCTTCCCCATCCGATGTGTGTACCATCATCTTATTCCCATCCGCATCTAGTTCGGTTCTTTTGCCCAATTTGTGCCATGTCATCTGTCTGGTTGTCTCTTCGACCATGAAAATACGTTGAAGTCTTGGTACGATTGGCATATACCGAAGAACACTAACTGCGATTTTGGTCTTCCTCTTCTCACCCATACCGTTGTCTACCATAAGATACCTACAAGACTCGCAATTCGGACAAACGTTTGGATCGCCTCGAGAACCAAAATCAGTGAGTAATAGCATACAAAACTGGCCAGAATAGACCAAATCTATGAGTTTTGACGAGGTCCCAGTAACCGGACCCAGGAGATCCCTGAACGTTTGTATCGCCCGAGACCCAAAATTATTGAGTAATAGCATAGAAAACTGGCTAGAATGGACCAAATCTGTGAGTTTTGACGAGGTACCCGTAACCGAACCCCAAAGTTCCCGAACGTTCGTATCGCCCCGGGACCCAAAATCAATGAGTAATATCATATAAAACAGGCTGGAATGGACCAAATATGCAAGTTTTTACGAGGTCTCCATAATCGGTCCCTTGAGTTCGCCGAACGTTCAGATCGCCCCGGGAACCAATATCAGTAAGTAATAGCGTACAAAACTGGCCAACATGTGTAAAATCTGTGAGTTTTGACGAGGTGCCCGTAACCGGACCCAGCAGTTCCCCGAACAATTGTAGTACCCCGGGACCCAAACACACTGAGTAATAGCATACAAAACTGGCCAGAATGGACCAAATATGCGAGTTTTGACGAGGTCCCCGTAACCGGTCCCCAGAGTTCGCGGAACATTTGGATCGCGCGGGGAACCAAAATTAGTGAGTAATAGCATACAAAACTGGCCAGAATGTATAAAATCGGTGAGTTTTGACGAGGTCCCCGTAGCCGGACCCAGGAGTTCCCCGAACATTTGTATCACCCCGGGACCCAACATTAGTGAGTAATAGCATAGAAAACTGGGTAGAATGGACCAAATCTGCGAGTTTTCGCATGGTCCCCGTAACCGGACCCCAAAGTTCACCGAACGTTTTTATCGCCCCCCGGCACAAAATCAGTGAGTAATAGCATATAAAACTGGCCAGAATGGACCAATTCTGCGAGTTTTGACGAGGTGCACGTAACTGGACCAAGGAGTTCCCCGAACGTTTGTAGCACCCCGGGACCCAAACGTAGTGACTAATAGCATACTAAACTGCGAGAATGGACCAAATCTATGAATTTTGACGAGGTCCTCGTAACCGGACCCTAGAGTTCGCGGAACGTTCGGATCGCCCCGGGAACCAAAATCAGTGAGTAACAGCATACAAAACTGGCTAGAATGTATAAAATATGTGAGTTTTGATGAGGTGCCCGTAACCGGACCGAGGAGTTCCCGAACTTTGTAGCGCTCCGGGCTCCAACCCAAGTGAGTAATAGCATACAAAACTGTCAGAATGGACCAAACCTGCGAGTTTTGACGAGGTTTCCATAACCGAACCCCAGAGTTCGCGGAACGTTCGGATCGCCCCAGGAACCAAAATCAGTGAGTAGCCAGAATGAACCAAATCTATGACTTTTGACGAGGTCCCAGTAACCGGACCCAGGAGTTCCCCGAACGTTTGTATTGCCCAGGGACCCAAAACCAGTGAGTAATAGCATAGAAAACTGGCTAGAATGGACCAAATCTGCGAGTTTTGAGGAGATCCCCATAACCGGACCCCAAAGTCCCTGAACATTCGTATCTCCGTAGGAACCAAAATCAGTGAGTAATAGCATATAAAACTGGCCGGAATGGACCAAATATGCATGTTTTGTCGAGGTTCCCGTAACCGGTCCCCATAGTTCGCGGAACGTTTGGATCGCCCCGGGAACCAAAATCAGTGAGTAATAGCATACAAAACTGTCCAGAATGTATAAAATCGGTGAGTTTTGACGAGGTCCCCGTAACCGGACCGAGGAATTCCCAAATGTTTGTATGGCCCCGAGACCCAGCATCAGTGAGTAATAGCATAGAAACTAGCTAGAATGGACCAAATGTGCGAGTTTTGACGAGGTCCCCTTAACCGGACCCCAATGTTCCCCGAATGTTCGTAGTGCCCCGGGACCCAAAATCAGTGAGTAATAGCATATAAAACTGGCCATAATGGAACTAATATGCAAGTTTTGACGAGGTTCCAATAACCGGTCCCGAGAGCTCGCGGAATGTTCGGATCGCCCCGGGAACCAAAATCAATGAGTAATAGCATACAAAACTAGCCAGAATATGTAAGATCTGTGAGTTTTGACGAGGTCCGAGGAACCGGAACCGGGAGTTCCCCGAACATTTGTAGTGCCCCGAGACATAAACACAGTGAGTAATAACATACAAAACTGGCCAGAATTAACCAAATCTGTGAGTTTTGATGAGGTCCCCATAACCATACCCTACAGTTCGCGGGATGTTTGGATCGCCCCGGGAACCAAAATCAGTGAGTAATAGCATACAAAACTGGCCAGAATGTATAAAATCTGTGAGTTTTGAAATAGACCCCGTAACCGGACCGAGGAGTTCCTAGAACATTTGTATCGCCCCGGGACCCAACATCAATGAGTAATAGCATAAAAAACTGGGTAGAATGGACCAAATCTACGAGTTTTGACGACGTCCCCGTAACCGGACCCCAAAGTTCCCTGAACGTTTTTATCGCACCGGGACCCAAAATCAGTGACTAATAGCATATAAATCTGGCCAGAATGGACCAAATCTGCAAGTTTTGACAAGGTCCCCGTGACCGGTCCCCAGAGTTTGCGGAACGTTTGGATCGCCCGGTGAACCAAAATCGGTGAGTAATAGCAAACAAAACTGGCGAGAATGTGTAAAATCTGTGAGTTTTGACGAGGTTCCCGTAAGCGGACCTAGGAGATCCCTAAACGTTTGTAGCGCCCCGGGACCCAAACCAAGTGAGTAATACCATACAAAACTGGCCAAAAAGGACCAAATCTATGAGTTTTGACGTGATCCATGTAACCGGACACGGATGTTCCCCTAACGTTCGTATCGCCCCGGGACCCAAAATTTGTGAGTAATATAGCATGGAAAACTGGCAAAAATGGACCAATTATGTGAGTTTTGACGAGGTCCCCGTAACCGGTCCCAGAGTTCGCGGAATGTTTGGATCGCCCCGGGAACAAAAATCACTTAGTAATAGCATACGAAACTGGCTAGAATGTATAAAATATGTGAGTTTTGACGTGGTGCCCGTAACCGAACCAAGAAGTCCGCCGAACGTTTTGTAGCGCCCCGAGACCCAAACGCACTTAGTAATAGCATACAAAACTGCGAGAATGGACCAAATCGGCCAGTTTTGACGAGGATCCCAAAACCGGACCCCATAGTTCGTGGAACGTTTGGATCGCCTCGAGAACCGAAATCAGTGAGTAATAGCATACAAAACTGGCCAGAATGGACCAAATCTATCAGTTTTGACGAGGTCCCAGTAACCGGACCCAGGAGTTGTTGGGTAACGTAGCATAAATTCAAAAAAATTCCTACGCATATTCAGATCTTCCTATGGAGAGACCAGCAACAAGAGAGGGGTGAGTGCATCTTCATACATTTGACGATCGCTAAGCGGAAACATTACTAGAACGCGGTTGATGGAGTCGTACTCACGGCGATTCATATCGTGGTGTGATTCCGATCTAGTGCCGAACTACGGCACCTCCGCGTTCAACACACGTGCAGCCCGGTGACGTCTCCCGCACCTTGATCCAGCAAGGAGGAGGGAGAGGTTGCGGAAGAACTCCAGCAGCACAACGGCGTGGTGTCGATGGAGAGACGAGGTCTCCCGGCAGTGCTTCGCCAAGCACCGGCAGAGAGGAGGAGGAAGAAGGGCAGGGCTGCGGCGAGAGAGAGAGAAAATCGTGTCCAAAACAGCCCCGAAACCTCAACTATATATAGTGGGAGAGGGAGGGGGCGCAGCCCTTAGGGTTCCCACCCCCAAGGGGTGCGGAAGCCCCAGATGGGAGAGGGGGCAGCGGCCAGGGCAGGGAGGAGGGGTAGCGCACCCCTCTGGTGGTCCTTAGGCCCACCTGCGCTAGGGTCCCCCCCTCTCCTCTCTTCGTGCGCCATGGGCTGAGTGGGGGCGCACTAGCCCACCTAGAGGCTGGTTCCCTTCCCCACTTGGCCCATCTAGCCTCTCAGGGTCGTTGCCCCCCTTCGGTGGACCCCCGGGGCCACCTCCGGTGGTCTCGGTGGTCCCAGTACGTTACTAGTGATGCCCGAAACACTTCCGGTGTCCGAAACCATCCGTCCTATATATCAATATTAACCTCCGGACCATTCCAGAGCTCCTCGTGATGTCCGGGATCGCATCTGGGACTCCGAACAACTTTCTATAATCTCGTATAACAATTCTCTATAACCCTAGCGTCATCGAACCTTAAGTGTGTAGACCCTACGGGTTCGGGAGACAAGCAGACATGACCGAGACACCTCTCCGGTCAATAACAATCAGCGGGGTATGGATACCCATGGTGGCTCCCACTTGCTCCACGATGATCTCATCGGATGAACCACGATGTCAAGGATTCAATCAATCCTGTATACAATTCCCTTTGACTGTCGGTATAGAACTTGCCCGAGATTCGATCGTCGGTATACCTATACCTTGTTCAATCTCGTTACCGGTAAGTCTCTTTACTCGTTCTGTAGCACGTCATCGTGTGACTAACTCCTTAGTCACATTGAGCTCATGATGATGTTCTACCAAGTGGGCCCAGAGATACCTCTCCATCACACGGAGTGACAAATCCAGATCTCGATTTGTACCAACCCAACAGACACTTTCAGAGATAATCGTAGTGCACCTTTATAGTCACCCAGTTACGTTGTGAAGTTTGATACACCCAAAGCACTCCTACGGTATCCGGGAGTTGAACAATCTCACGGTCAAAGGAAAAGACACTTGACACTAGAAAAGCTTTAGCATACGAACAATACGATCTAGTGCTATGCTTAGGATTGGGTCTTATCCATCACATCATTCTCCCAATGATGTGATCCCATTATCAATGACATCTAATGCCCATGATCAGGAAACCATGATCATCTATTAACTAACGAGCTAGCCAACTAGAGGCTTGCTAGGGACACATTGTGATCAATTTATTCACACATGTATTACTGTTTCCTGTTAATACAATTATAGCATGAACAATAGACGATTATCATGAACAAGGAAATATGATAATAACTATTTTATTATTGCCTCTATGGCATATTTCCAACAGGAGTTTCCTAAACGTTTGTATTGCCTGGGACCCAAAATTAGTGAGTAATAGCATAGAAAACTGGCTAGAATTTACCAAATCTGTGAGTTTTGACGAGGTACCCGTAACCGGACCCCAAAGTTCCCCGAACGTTCGTATCGCCCCGGGACCCAAAATCAATAAGTAATAGCATATAAAACAGGCTGGAATGGACCAAATATGCAAGTTTTGACGAGGTCCCCATAATCGGTCCCTTGAGTTCGCCGAACGTTTAGATCGCCCCGGGACCAATATCAATATGTAATAGCATACAAAACTGGCCAACATGTGTAAAATATGTGAGTTTTGACGAGGTCCCCGTAACCGGACCCAGGAGTTCCTCGAACAATTGTAGCGCCCCGGGACCCAAACACACTGAGTAATAGCATACAAAACTGGCCAGTATGGACCAAATATGCGAGTTTTGACGAGGTCCCCGTAACCGGTCCCCAGAGTTCACGGAACATTTGGATCGAGCCGGGGACCAAAATTAGTGAGTAATAGCATACAAAACTGGCCAGAATGCGAGTTTTGACGAGGTCCCCGTAGCCGAACCCAGGAGTTCCTCGAACGTTTGTATCGCCCCGGGACCCAACATTAGTGAGTAATAGCATAGAAAATTGGGTAGAGTGGACCAAATCTGCGAGTTTTGACATGGTCCCCGTAACCGGACTCCAAAGTTCACCGAACGTTTTTATCGGCCCCCAACCCAAAAGCAGTGAGGAATAGCATATAAAACTGGTCAGAATGGACCAAATCTGCGGATTTTGACGAGGTGCCCGTAACCGGACCAAGGAGTTCCCCGAACGTTTGTAGCACCCCGGGACCCAAACGCAATGAGTAATAGCATACAAAACTGCGAGAATGGACCAAATCTATGAATTTTGACGACGTCCCCGTAACCGGACCCGAGTGTTCGCGGAACTTTCGGATCGCCCCGGGAACCAAAATCAGTGAGTAATAGCATACAAAACTGGCTAGAATGTATAAAATATGTGACTTTTGACGAGGGGCCCGTAACCGGACCGAGGAGTTCCCCGGACTTTGTAGTGCTCCGGCACCCAAACCAAGTGAGTAATAGCATACAAAACTGCCAAAATGGACCAAATCTGCTAGTTTTGACGAGGTTCCCATAACTGGACCCCAGAATTCGCCAAACGTTTGGACCACCCCAGGAACCAAAATCAGTGAGTAATAGCATACAAAACTGGCCAGAATGAACCAAATCTATGAGTTTTGACGAGGTCCCAGTAACCGGACCCAGGAGTTCCCCGAACATTTGTATCGCCCCGGGAGCCATAATCAGTGATTAATAGCATAGAAAACTGGCTAGAATGGACCAAATCTGCGAGTTCTGACGAGGTCCCCATAACCGGACCCCAAAGTACCCCCAACGTTCGTATCTCCCTAGGACCCAAAATCAGTGAGTAATAGCATATAAAACTGGCCGGAATGGACCAAATTTGCAAGTTTTCTCGAGGTCCCCGTAACCGGTCCCCAAAGTTCGTGGAACGTTCGGACCGCCCCGGGAATCGAAATCAGTGAGTAATAGCATACAAAATTGGCTAGAATGTGTAAAACCTTTGAGTTCTGACGAGGTCCCTGTAACCGGACCCAGGAGTTCCCCGAACATTTGTAGCTCCCCGGGACCCAAACACAGTGAGTAATAGCATACAAAACTAGCCAGAATGGACCAAATCTGTGAGTTTTGATGAGGTCCCCATAACCAAACCCTAGAGTTCACGAACCCAAAATGAGTGAGTAATTTCATAGAAAACTGGCTAGAATGGATCAAATCTGCGAGTTTTGACGAGGTACCCGTAAACGGACCCAAAGTTCCCCGATGTTCACATCGCTCCGGGAGCCAAAATCAGTGAGTAATAGCATACAAAACCGGCTAGAATGGACCAAATATGCAAGTTTTGACGAGGTTCCCGTAACCGGTCCGAGAGTTTGCGGAACGTTCGGATCACCCCGGGAACCAAAATCAGTAAGTAATAGCATACAAAACTGGCTAGAATGGACCAAATTTGCGAGTTTTGAGGAGGTCCCCGTAACCGGACACCAAAGTTCCCCGTAGTTTCATATCGCCCCGGGACCCAAAATCCATGAGTAATAGCATATAAAACAGGGCGGAATGGACCAAATATGCATGTTTTGACGAGGTCCCCGTAACCGGTCCCTAGAGTTGGCGGAAAGATCGGATCGCCACGGGAACCAAAATCAGTAAGTAATAGCATGCAAAACTGGCCAGAATGTGTAAAATCTATGAGTTTTGACCAGGTCACCGTAACCGGACCCAGGAGTTCCCTGAATATTTGTAGCGCCCGGAGACCCAAACACAGTGAGTAATAGCATACAAAACTGGCCAGAATGGACCAAATATGCGAGTTTTGATGAGGTCCCTTGACCGGTCCCCAGAGTTCGCATAACGTTTGGATCGCCCCGGAAATCAAAATCAGTGAGTACTAGCATACAAAACTGGCCAGAGTGTATAAAATCGGTGAATTTTGACGAGGTCCCCATAACCGGACCCAGGAGTTCCCCGAACGTTCGTATCGCCCCGAGACCCAAAATCAGTGAGTAATAGCATATAGAACTGGCCAGAATGGACCAAATATGCAAGTTTTCACGAGGTCCCCGTAACCGGTCCCGGGAGTTCGCGGAACGTTCGGATCGCCCCGGGAACCAAAATCAGTGAGTAATAGCATAGAAAACGGGCTAGAATGGCCCAAATCTTTGAATTTTGACGAGCTTCCAGTAACCGGACCCCAAAGTTCCCCGAACGTTCGTATCTCCCCGGGACCCAAAATCAGTGAGTAATAGCATATAAAACTAACCGGAACGGACCAAATATGCAAGTTTTGTTGAGGTCCCCGTAACCAGTCCCTTCAGTTCGCTGAACGTTCTGATCGCCCCAGGAACCAAAATCAGTGTGTAATAGCATACAAAACTGGCCAGAATGTGTAAAACCTCTGAGTTTTGACGAGGTCCCCGTAACCGGACCCTCGAGTTCCCCGAACATTTGTAGCGCCCCGGGAGCCAAACACACTTAGTAATAGCACCAAATATGCGAGTTTTGATGAGGTCCCCGTAACCGGTCCCCAGAGATCGCGGAACGTTTGGATCGCCCCGGGACCAAAATCAGTAAGTAATAGCATTCAAAACTGGCAAGAGTGTATAAAATCGGTGAGTTTTGACGAGGTCCCCGTAATTGGACCCAAGAGTTCCCCGAACGTTTGTATCGCCCCGGAACCAAAAATAAGTGAGTAATAGCTTAGAAAACTGGTTAGATTGGACCAAATATGCGGGTTTTGACGAGGTACCCCTAGCCGGACCCAAAGTTTCCCAAACGTTCAGACGGCCCCGGGACCCAAAATCAGTGAGTAATAGCATATAAAACTGGCGAGAATGGACCAAATATGCAAGTTTCGACGAGGTTCCCGTAACCGATCCCGAGAGTTCGCGGAACATTCGGATTGCCCCGGGAACCAAAAATAGTGAGTAATAACATACAAAACTGGCGAGAATGTGTAAAATATGTGAGTAATAGCATACAAAACTGGCCAGAATCGACCAAATATGGGATTTGTGATGAGGTCTCCGTAACCGGTCACTAGAGTTCGCGGAACGTTTGGATCGCCCCGGGAAGCAAAATCAGTAAGTAATACTATTCAAAACTGGCCAAAATGTATAAAATAGGTGAGTTCTGACGAGGTCCCCGTAACCGGAGCCACGAGTTCCCCGAACGTTTGTATCGCCCCGGGACCCAACATCAGTGAGTAATATCATATAAAACTGGGTAGAAGGACCAAATCTGCGAGTTTTGACGAGGTCCCCGTAAGCGAACCCCAAAGTTCCCAGAACGTTTTTATCGGCCCGGGACCCAATATCAGTGAGTAATATCATATAAAACTGGCCAGAATGGACCAAATCTTCAAGTTTTGACAAGGTCCCCATGACCGTCCCAGAGTTCGTGGAACGTTCGGATCGCCCGGTGAACCAAAATCGGTGAGTAATAGCAAACAAAACTGGCGAGAATGTGTAAAATATGTGAGTTGTGACGAGGTCCCAATAAGCTAACCTAGGAGTTCCCCGAACGTTTGTAGCGCCCCGGGACCCAAACACAGTGAGTAATAGCATACAAAATTGGCCAAAATGAATCTATGAGTTTTAATGATATCCATGTAACTGGTCACGGATGTTCCCCTAACGTTCGTATTGCCCCGGGACCCAAAATCACTGAGTAATATAGCATGGAAAACTGGCAAAAATGTACCAATTATGCGAGTTTTCTTCGAGGTCCCCGTAAAAGGTCCCAGAGTTCGCGGAACGTTCGGATTGCCCCGGGAACCGAAATCAGTGAGTAATAGCATACAAAACTGGCTAAAATGTATAAAATATCTGAGTTTTTACAAGGTGCCCGTAACCGGACCGAGGAGTTCCCCGAACGTTTGTAACACCACGGGACCCAAACGCACTCAGTAATAGCATACAAAACTGCGAGAATGGACCAAATCTGCGAGTTTTGACGAGGTCACCATAACTGGACCCCAGAGTTCGCGGAACGTTTGGATCGCCCCGGGAACCAAAATCAGTGAGTAATAGCATACAAAACTGGCCAGAACGGACCAAATCTATGAGTTTTGATGAGGTACCAGTAACCGGACACGGAGTTCCCCGAACGTTTGTATCGCCCGGGACCCAAAATTAGTGAGTAATAGCATAGAAAACTGGCTAGAATGGACCAAATCTGCGAGTTTGGACGAGGTCCTCGTAACCGGACCCCAAAGTTCCCCGAACGTTCGTATCACCCCTGGACCCAAAATCAATGAGTAATAGCATATAAAACAGGTCGGAATGGACCAAATATGCAAGTTTTGACGAGGTCCCCATAATTGGTCCCTTGAGTTCGCCGAACGCTCACATCGCCCCGGGAACCAAAATAAGTGAGAAATAGCATAAAAAACTGGCCAGGATGTGTAAAATCTATGAGTTTTGACAAGGTCCCCGTAACCGGACCCAAGAGTTCCTCGAACATTCGTAGCGCCCCGGGACCCAAACACAGTGAGTAATAGCATACAAAACTGGCCAGAATGGACCAAATATGCGAGTTTTGACAAGGACTCCGTAACCGGTCACCAGAGTTCGCGTTACATTTGGATCACCCCGGGAACCAAAATCAGTAAGTAATAGCATTCAAAATTGGCCAGAATGTATAAAAACGGTTAGTTTTGACGAGGTCCCCGTAACCGGACCCAGGAGTCCCCCAAACGTTTGTATCATGCCGGGACCCAAAATTATTGAGCAATAGCATAGAAAACTGGCTAGCTGGACCAAATCTTAGAGTTTTGATGAGGTACCCGTAACCGGACCCAAAGTTCTCCGAAAGTTCGTATCGCCCCGAGACCCAAAATCAGTGAGTAATAGCATATAAAACTGGCCAGAATGGCGTTGGAAATATGCCCTAGAGGCAGTAATAAAATGGTTATTATCATATTTCCTTGTTCATGATAATCGTCTTTTGTTCATGCTATAATTGTATTAACAGGAAATAGTAATACATGTGTGAATAAATAGATCACAATGTGTCCCTAGCAAGCCTCTAGTTGGCTAGCTCGCTAATCAATAGATGATCATGGTTTCTTGATCATGGACATTATATGTCATTGATAATGGGATCACATCATTGGGAGAATGATGTGATGGACAAGACCCGATCCTAAGCATAGCACTAGATCGTATTGTTCGTATGCTAAAGCTTTTCTAATGTCAAGTGTCTTTTCCTTCGACCGTGAGATTGTGAACTCCCGGATACCATAGGAGTGCTTTGGGTGTATCAAACGTCACAACGTAACTGAGTGATTATAAAGGTGCACTACGGGTACCTCTGAAACTGTCTATTGTGTTTGTACGAATCGAGATCGGGATTTTTCACTCCGTGTGACGGAGAGGTATCTCTGGGCCCAGTCGGTAGAACATCATCATGAGCTCAATGTGATTAAGAAGTTAGTCACAGGATGACGTGCTACGTAACGAGTAAAGAGACTTATCGGTAACGAGATTGAACAAGGTATAGGTATACCGACGATCGAATCTCGGGCAAGTTCTAGACCGACAGACAAAGGGAATTGTATGCGGGATTGATTGAATCCTTGACATCGTGGTTCATCCGATGAGATCATCGTGGAGCAAGTGGGAGCCACCATGGGTATCCTGACCCCGCTGATGGTTATTGGCCGGAGAGGTGTCTCGGGCATGTCTGCCTGTTTCCCGAACCGTAGGGTCTACACACTTAAGGTTCGATGACGCTAGGGTTATAGGGAAATGTTATATGAGGTTACCGAAAATTGTTTGGAGTCCCGGATGAGATCCCGGAAGTCACGAGGAGCTCCGGAATGGTCCGGAGGTAAAGATTGATATATAGGATGGATGGGTTTGGACGCCGGAAATGTTTCGGGCGTCACCGGTAGCGTACCGGGACCACCGGGACCACCGGAAATGGTTTCGGGGGTCCATCGGGAGGGGCCACCAGCCCCAAGAGGTAGCATGGGCCAGCCCAAAGTGGGCTGGTGCGCCTCCCACAAAGAGGTCCAAGGCGCAGGAGGTGGAAGGGGGCAAAACCTAGGCGCTGGTGGGCCTAAGGCCCACCTAGGGGTGTGCCACCCCTCCCCCTGCCCTGGCCGCCGCACCTCCCATCTGGGGGGGCTGCCCCACCACCTAGGATGGGAACCCTAGGGGTGGCACCCCCCCTCCATCATCCGCGTTCGAGCAACGCTTCCGCTTAGTGATCTTCAAAGGTATGAAGATGCACTCACCCCTCTCTCGTTGCTGGTCTCTCCATAGGAAGATCTGAATATGGCGTAGGAAAATTTTATATTTATGCTACATTACCCAACAGTGGCATCCGAGCTAGGTTTTCTATGCGTAGATTCTATGCACGAGTAGAACACAAAAGGTTGTGGGCGATGATTTGTCAATTTCTTGCCACTACTAGTCTTATTCTTATCCGGCGGTATTGTGGGATGAAGCGGCCAGGACCGACCTTACACGTATGATTACGTGAGACTGGTTCCACCGACAGACATGCACACCATGCATAAAGGTGGCTAGCGGATGTCTGTCTCTCCCACTCTAGCCAGTTTTGACGAGGTGCCCGTAACCGGACCAAGGAGTTCCCCGGACGTTTGTAGCACCCCGGGACCCAAACGCAATGAGTAATAGCATACAAAACTGCGAGAATGGACCAAATCTATGAATCTTGACGACGTCCCCATAACCAGACCCGAGAGTTCGCGGAACTTCCGGATCGCCCCGGGAACCAAAATCAGTGAGTAATAGCATACAAAACTGGCTAGAATGTATAAAATATGTGACTTTTGACGAGGTGCCCGTAACCGGACCGAGGAGTTCCCCGAACTTTGTAGCGCTCCGGGACCCAAACCAAGTGAGTAATAGCATATAAAACTGCCAAAATGGACCAAATCTGCTAGTTTTGACAAGGTTCCCATAACTGGACCCCAGAATTCGCGAAACGTTTGGATCACCCCACGAACCAAAATCAGTGAGTAATAGCATACAAAACTGGCCAGAATGAACCAAATCTATGAGTTTTGACGAGGTCCCTGTAACCGGACCCAGGAGTTCCCCGAACATTTGTATCGCCCCGGGACCCATAATCAGTGAGCAATAGCATAGAAAACTGGCTAGAATAGACCAAATCTGCGAATTCTGACGAGGTCCCCATATCCGGACCCCAAAGTACCCCCAACGTTTGTATCTCCCTAGGACCCAAAATCAGTGAGTAATAGCATATAAAACTGGCTGGAATGGACCAAATTTGCAAGTTTTGTCGAGGTCCCTGTAACCGGTCCCCAAAGTTCGTGGAACGTTCGGACCGCCCCGGGAATCGAAATCAGTGAGTAATAGCATACAAAATTGGCTAGAATGTGTAAAACCTTTGAGTTCTGACGAGGTCCCTGTAACCGAACCCAGGAGTTCCTCGAACATTTGTAGCTCCCCGGGACCCAAACACAGTGAGTAATAGCATACAAAACTGGCCAGAATGGACCAAATCTGTGAGTTTTGATGAGGTCCCCATAACCAAACCCTAGAGTTCACGGACCCAAAATGAGTGAGTAATTTCATAGAAAACTGTCTAGAATGGATCAAATCTACGAGTTTTGACGAGGTACCCGTAACCAGACCCAAAGTTCCCCGACGTTCGTATCGCTCCGGGACCCAAAATCAGTGAGTAATAGCATACAAAACTGGCTAGAATGGACCAAATATGCAAGTTTTGACGAGGTTCCCGTAACCGGTCCCGAGAGTTTGCGGAACGTTCAGATCACCCCGGGAACCAAAATCAGTAAGTAATAGCATACAAAACTGGTTAGAATGGACCAAATTTGTGAGTTTGGAGGAGGTCCCCGTAACCGGACACCAAAGTTCCCCCGCAATTTCATATCGCCCCGGGACCGAAAATCCGTGAGTAATAGCATATAAAACAGGGCGGAATGGACCAAATATGCAAGTTTTGACGAGGTCCCCGTAACCCGTCCCTAGAGTTGGCGGAAAGTTCAGATCGCCATGTGAACCAAAATCAGTAAGTAATAGCATGCAAAACTGGCCAGAATGTGTAAAATCTATGAGTTTTGACCAGGTAACAGTAACCGGACCCAGGAGTTCCCCGAATATTTGTAGCGCCCCGGGACTCAAACACAATGAGTAATAGCATACAAAACTGGCCAGAATGAACCAAATATGCGAGTTTTGATGAGGTCCCCATGACCGGTCCCCAGAGTTCGCGGAACGTTTGGATCGCCCCGGAAATCAAAATCAGTGAGTACTATCATACAAAACTGGCCAGAGTGTATAAAATCGGTGAATTTTGACGAGGTCCCCATAACCGGACCAAGGAGTTCCCCGAACGTTCGTATCGCCCCGAGACCCAAAATCAGTGAGTAATAGCATATAGAACTAGCCAGAATGGACCAAATATGCAAGTTTTCACGAGGTCCCCGTAACCGGTCCCGGGAGTTCGCGGAACGTTCGGATCGCCCCGGGAACCAAAATCAGTGAGTAATAGCGTAGAAAACGGGCTAGAATGGCCCAAATCTTCGAATTTTGACGAGCTTCCCGTAACCGGACCCCAAAGTTCCCCGAACGTTCGTATCTCCCCGGGACCCAAAATCAGTGAGCAATAGCATATAAAACTGGCCGGAATGGATCAAATATGCAAGTTTTGGTGAGGTCCCCGTAACCAATCCCTTGAGTTCACTGAACGTTCTGATCGCCCCAGGAACCAAAATCAGTGTGTAATAGCATACAAAACTGGCCAAAATGTGTAAAACCTCTGAGTTTTGACGAGGTCCCCGTAACCGGACCCTCGAGTTCCCCAAACATTTGTAGCGCCCTGGGACCCAAACACACTCAGTAGTAGCACCAAATATGCGAGTTTTTATGAGGTCCCTGTAACCGGTTCCCAGAGTTCACGGAACGTTTGGATCGCCCCGGGACCAAAATCAGTAAGTAATAGCATTCAAAACTGGCAAGAGTGTATAAAATCGGTGAGTTTTGACGAGGTCCCCGTAACTGGACCCAGGAGTTCCCCGAACGTTTGTATCGCCCCGGAACCAAAAATAAGTGAGTAATAGCTTAGAAAACTAGTTAGAATGGACCAAATATGTGAGTTTTGACGAGGTACCCCTAGCCGGACCCAAAGTTTCCCGAACGTTCATATGGCCCCGGGACCCAAAATCAGTGAGTAATAGCATATAAAACTGGCCAGAATGGACCAAATATGCAAGTTTCGACGAGGTTCCCGTAACCGGTCCCGAGAGTTCACGGAACGTTCGGATCGCCCCGGGAACCAAAAACAGTGAGTAATAACATACAAAACTGGCGAGAATGTGTAAAATATGTGAGTAATAGCGAACAAAACTGGCCAGAATCGACCAAATATGGGAGTTGTGATGACGTCTCTGTAACCGGTTACTAGAGTTCGCGGAACGTTTGGATCGCCCCGGGAAGCAAAATCATTAAGTAATACCATTCAAAACTGGCCAAAATGTATAAAATAGGTGAGTTCTGACGAGGTCCCCGTAACCGGACCCAGGAGTTCCCCGAACGTTTGTATCGCCCCGGGACCCAACATCAGTGAGTAATATCATACAAACTAGGTAGAATGGACCAAATCTGCGACTTTTGACGAGGTCCCCGTAAGCGGACCCCAAAGTTCCCCGAACGTTTTTATCGGCCCGGGACCCAAAATCGGTGAGTAATATCATATAAAACTGGCCAGAATGGACGAAATCTTCAAGTTTTGACAAGGTCCCCGTGACCGGTCCCTAGAGTTCGTGGAACGTTCGGATCGCCCGGTGAACCAAAATCGGTGAGTAATAGCAAACAAAACTGGCGAGAATGTGTAAAATCTGTGAGTTGTGACGAGGTCCCCGCAACCGAACATATGAGTTACCTGAACGTTTGTAGCGCCCCGGGACCCAAACAAAGTGAGTAATAGCATACAAAACTGGCCAAAATGTACCAAATCTACGAGTTTTGACGAGATCCATGTAACTAGACACGGATGTTCCCCTAACGTTCGTATCGCCCTGGGACCCAAAATCAGTGAGTAATATAGCATGGAAAACAAGAAAAAATGGACCAAGACTGCGAGTTTCGACAAGGTCCCCATAACCGGTCCCAGAGTTCGCGAAATGTTTGGATCGCCCCGGGAACCAAAATCAATGAGTAATAGCATACAAAACTGGCTAGAATGTATAAAATATGTGAGTTTTGACGACGTGCCCGTAACCAGACCTAGGAGTTCCCCGAAGGTTTGTATCGCCCCGGGACCCAAACACAGTGAGTAATAACATACAAAACTGCGAGAATGGACAAAATCTGCGAGTTTTGACGAGGTTCCCATAACCGGACCCTAGAGTTCTCGGAACATTTCGATCGCCCCGGAACCAAAATCACTGAGTAATAGCATAAAAAACTAGCTAGAATGAACCAAATCCATGAGTATTGACGAGGTCCCCGTAACCGGACCCAGGAGTTCCCCGAACGTTTGTACCACCCCGGGACCCAAAATCAGTGAGTAATTGCATAGAGAACTAGCTAGAATGTACCAAATCTATGAATTTTGATGAGTTCCCCTTCACTGGACCCAGGAGTTCCCCAAACGTTGGTATCGCCCCGGGACCCAAAATCAATGTGTAATAGCATATAAAACTGACCGGAAAGGACCAAATATGCAAGTTTTGACGAGGTCCCCGTAACCGGTCCCTAGAGTTCGCGGAACATACGGATCGCCCCAGAAACCAAAATCTGTGAGTAATAACATACAAAACTGACTAGAATGTGTAAAATCTGTGAGTTTTGACGAGGTCCCCGTAACCGGACCCAGGAGTTCTCCGAACATTTGTAGCGCCCTGGGTCTCAAACACAATGAGTAATAGCATAAAAAACTGGCCAGAACGGACCAAATCTGCGAATTTTGATGAGGTCCCCGTAACCAGACCATAGAGTTTGCGGAACGTTTGGATCGCCCCGAGAACCAAAATCAGTGAGTAATAGCATACAAAACTGGCCAGAATGTATAAAATCGGTGAGTTTTGACGAGGTCCCCGTAACCGGACCCGGGAGTTCCCCGAACATTTATATCGCCCCAGGACCCAACATCAGTGAGTAATAGCATAGAAAACTGGCTAGAATGGACCAAATCTATGAATTTTGACGAAGTTCTCGTAACCGGACCCTAGAGTTCGCGGGAAGTTCGGATCGCCCCGGGAACCAAAATCAGTGAGTAATAGCATACAAAACTGGCCAAAATGAACCAAAACTATGAGTTTTGACGAGGTCCCCGTAACCGGACCAAGGAGTTCCCCAAACGTTTGTATCGCCCCGGGACCCAAAATGAGTGAGTAATAGCATAGAAAACTGGCTAGAATGGACCAAATCTATGCATTTTGACAATGTCCGCGTAACCAGACCCTAAAGTTCCCCGAACGTTCGTATCTCCCTCGAACCCAAAATCAGTGAGTAATGGCATATAAAACTGACCGGAATGGACCAAATATGCAAGTTTTGAAGAGGTCCCCGTAACAGGTCCCTAGAGTTCACGGAACGTTCGGATCGCCCCGGGAACCAAAATCAGTGAGTAATAGCATACAAAACTGACTAGAATGTGTAAAATCTGTGAGTTTTAACGAGGTCCCCGTAACCGGACCCAGGAGTTCCCCGAACATTTCTAGCTCCACGGGACCCAAACACAGCGAGTAATAACATACAAAACTGCCCAGAATGGACCAAGTCTGCGAGTTTTGATGAGGTCCCCATAACGAGACCCTAGATTTCGCGGAACGTTTGGATTGCCCCGGTAACCAAAATTAGTGAGTAATAGCATACAAAACTGGCCAGAATGTATAAAATCGGTGAGTTTTCATGAGGTCCCCGTAACCAGACCCACGAATTCCCCGAACGTTTGTAATAGCATAGAAACTGGGTAGAATGGACCAAATGTGCGAGTTTTGACGAGGTCCCCGTCACCGGACCCCAAAGTTCCCAGAATATTTTTATCGCCCCGGTACCCAAAATTAGTGAGTAATAGCATATAAAACTGGCCAGAATGGACCAAATCTGCAAGTTTTGACAAGGTCCCCGTGACCGGTCCCCGAGAGTTCGCGGAACGTTCGGATCACCCGATGAACCAAAATCGGTGAGTAATAGGAAACAAAACTGGCCAGAATGTGTAAAATCTGTGAGTTTTGACGAGGTCCCAATAAGCTGGCCTAGGAGTTACCCGAACGTTTGTAGCGCCCCGGGACCCAAACACAGTGAGTAATAGCATTCAAAATTGGCCAAAATGGACCAAATCTATGAGGTTTGATGAGATCCATGTAACTCGTCACGGATGTTCCCCTAACGTTCGTATTGTCCCGGGACCCAAAATCACTGAGTAATATAGCATGGAAAACTGGCAAAAATGTACCAATTATGCGAGTTTTGACGAGGTCCCCGTAAAAGGTCCTAGAGTTCGCGGAACGTTTGGCTCGCCCCGGGAACCAAAATCAGTGAGTAATAGCATACAAAACTGGCTAGAATGTATAAAATATGTGAGTTTTGACGACGTGCCCGTAACCGGACCCAGGAGTTCCCCGAACGCTTGTATCGCCCCGGGACCCAAACACAGTGACTAATAACATACAAAACTGCGAGAATGGACCAAATCTGTGAGTTTTGACGAGGTCCCCGTAACCGGACGCCAAAGTTCCCCTAACGTTCGTATCACCCCTAGACCCAAAATAAGTGAGTAATAGCATATAAAACAGGTCGGAATGGACCAAATCTGCAAGTTTTGACGAGGTCCCCATAATTGGTCCCTTGGGTTCGCCGAACGTTCAGATCGCCCCGGGAACCAAAATAAGTGAGAAATAGCATTAAAAACTGGCCAGAATGTGTAAAATCTATGAGTTTTGACGAGGTCCCCGTAACCGGACCCAAGAGTTCCTCGAACATTCGTAGCGCCTCGGGACCCAAACACAGTGAGTAATAGCATACAAAACTGGCTAGAATGGACAAATATGCGAGTTTTGACGAGGACTCCGTAACCGGTCACCAGAGTTCGTGTTACATTTGGATCACCCCGGGAACCAAAATCAGTAAGTAATAGCATTCAAAATTGGCCAAAATGTATAAAATCGATGAGTTTTGACGAGGTCCCGTAACCGGACCCAGGAGTCCCCGAACGTTTGTATCGCGTCGGGACCTAAAATTATTGAGCAATAGCATAGAAAACTGGCTAGACTGGACCAAATCTTAGAGTTTTGACGAGGTACCCGTAACCGGACCCAAAGTTCTCCGAAAGTTCGTATCGCCCCGAGACCCAAAATCAGTGAGTAATAGCATATAAAACTGGCCAGAATGGCGTTGGAAATATGCCCTAGAGGCAATAATAAAATGGTTATTATCATATTTCCTTGTTCATGATAATCGTCTTTTGTTCATGCTATAATTGTATTAACAGGAAATAGTAATACATGTGTGAATAAATAGATCACAATGTGTCCCTAGCAAGCCTCTAGTTGGCTAGCTCGCTAATCAATAGATGATCATGGTTTCTTGATCATGGACATTAGATGTCATTGATAATGGGATCACATCATTGGGAGAATGATGTGATGGACAAGACCCAATCCTAAGCATAACACTAGATCGTATTGTTCGTATGCTAAAGCTTTTCTAATGTCAAGTGTCTTTTCCTTCGACCGTGAGATTGTGAACTCCCGGATACCATAGGAGTGCTTTGGGTGTATCAAATGTCACAACGTAACTGAGTGATTATAAAGGTGCACTACGGGTACCTCTGAAACTGTCTATTGGGTTTGTACGAATCGAGATCGGGATTTTTCACTCCGTGTGACGGAGAGGTGTCTCTGGGCCCAGTCGGTAGAACATCATCATGAGCTCAATGCGATTAAGAAGTTAGTCATAGGATGACGTGCTACGTAACGAGTAAAGAGACTTATCGGTAACGAGATTGAACAAGGTATAGGTATACCGACGATCGAATCTCGGGCAAGTTCTAGACCGACAGACAAAGGGAATTGTATACGGGATTGATTGAATCCTTGACATCGTGGTTCATCCGATGAGATCATGTGGAGCAAGTGGGAGCCACCATGGGTATCCTGACCCCGCTGATGGTTATTGGCCGGAGACGTGTCTCGGGCATGTCTGCCTGTTTCCCGAACCCGTAGGGTCTACACACTTAAGGTTCGATGACGCTAGGGTTATAGGGAAATGTTATACGAGGTTACCAAAAATTGTTTGGAGTCCCGGATGAGATCCCGGAAGTCACGAGGAGCTCCGGAATGGTCCGGAGGTAAAGATTGATATATAGGATGGATGGGTTTGGACGCCGGAAATGTTTCGGGCGTCACCGGTAGCGTACCGGGACCACCGGGACCACCGGAAATGGTTTCGGGGGTCCACCGAGAGGGGCCACCAGCCCCAAGAGGTAGCATGGGCCAGCCCAAAGTGGGCTGGTGCACCTCCCACAACGAGGTCCAAGGCGCAGGAGGTGGAAGGGGGCAAAACCTAGGCGCTGGTGGGCCTAAGGCCCACCTAGGGGTGCGCCACCCCTCTCCGTGCCCTGGCCGCCGCACCTCCCATCTAGGGGGCTGCCCCGCCACCTAGGATGGGAACCCTAGGGGTGGCACCCCCCTCCCCTCCTCCTATATATAGAGAGGGTTTTGGGGTTGTTTTGCACACGGTTTTCCATCTCCCTCGGCGTAGCCCTGCTTCCCTCCTTCCTCCTCTCCCACGGTGCTTGGCGAAGCCCTACCGGGAGACCTCGTCTCACCATCGACACCACGCCCTCGTGCTGCCGGAGATCTTCCACAACCTCTCCCTCCTCCTTGCTGGATCAAGGTGTGGGAGACGTCAACGGGCTGCACGTGTATTGAACGCGGAGGTGCCGTGGTTCGGCACTAGATCGGAATCACACCGCAATCTAAATCACTGCGAGTACGACTCCATCAACCGCGTTCTAGCAACGCTTCCACTTAGTGATCTTCAAAGGTATGAAGATGCACTCACCCCTCTCTCGTTTCTGATCTCTCCATAGGAAGATCTGAATATGGCGTAGGAAAATTTTGAATTTATGCTACATTATCCAACAGTGGCATCCGAGCCAGGTTTTCTATGCGTAGATTCTATGCACGAGTAGAACACAAAAGGTTGTGGGCGATGATTTGTCAATTTCTTGCCACTACTAGTCTTATTCTTATCCGATGTTATTGTGGGATGAAGCGGCCCGGACCGACCTTAAACGTACGATTACGTGAGACTGGTTCCACCGACAGACATGCACACCGTGCCTAAAGGTGGCTAGCGGATGTCTGTCTCTCCCACTCTAGCCGGATTGGATTTGATGAAAAGGGTCCTTATGAAGGGTAAATAGCTTTGGCATATCATCGTTGTGGCTGTCACGTAGGTAAGAAGGCATTCTTGCTAGAAACCCAATCAGCCACGTAAAACTTGCAACAACAATTAGAGGACGTCTAACTTGTTTTTGCAGGGTTTGACATGTGATGTGATATGGCCAAAGTTGAGATGTTGCATGTGTGATGTATGAGATGGTCATGTTATTCTAATAGGATTCACGACTTGCATGTCGATGAGTATGACAACCGGCAGGAGCCATAGGAGTTGTCTTAATTTATTGTATGAGATGCAACGCCATGTGTTTACTACTTTTACTTCATTGCTAACGGTTAGCTATAGTAGTAGTGGTTGTAGTAGTTGGCGTGACGACTTCACGGAGACACGATGATGGAGATCATGATGATGGATATCATGGTGTCACGCCGGTGAGAATGATGATCATGCGATGCCTGAAGATGGAGATCGAAAGAGCAAAGATGATAATGGCCATATCATGTCACTATATGATTGCATGTGATGTTTATCATGTTTTTCATCTTATTTCTTAGAACGACGGTAGCATAATAAGATGATCCCTCTTAAAAATTTCGAGAATGTATTCCCCTAACTGTGCACCATGGCGAAGGATCGTTGTCTCGAAGCACCACGTGATGATCGGGTGTGATAGATTCTAACGTTCGCATACAACGGGTGTAAGCCAGATTTACACACGCGAAACACTTAGGTTGACTCGACGAGCTTAGCATGTACAGACATGACCTCGAATACAAGAGACCGAAAGGTCGAACATGAGTCGTATGGTTGAATACGATCAGCATGAACTTGCTCACCATGACGACTAGTCCGTCTCACGTGATGATCGGACACGGGTTAGTCAACATGGATCATGTATCACTTAGATGACTAGAGGAATGTCGATTTAAGTGGAAGTTCATACTTAATTTGATTAAATGAACTTAATTGTCATGACCATAGTCTAAAAGTTATCTTTATAAATATTGTAGATGGCCAACGTCAACCTGAATTTCAACGCATTCCTAGAGAAAAACAAGTTGAAAGTGTTGGAAATATGCCCTAGAGGCAATAATAAATTAGTTATTATTATATTTCTTAGTTCATGATAATCGTTTATTATCCATGCTATAATTGTATTGATTGGAAACACAGTACTTGTGTGGATACATAGACAAAACACTGTCCCTAGTAAGCCTCTAGTTGACTAGCTCGTTGATCAAAGATGGTCAAGGTTTCCTGGCCATAGGCAAGTGTTGTCACTTGATAACGGGATCACATCATTAGGAGAATCATGTGATGGACTAGACCCAAACTAATAGACGTAGCATGTTGATCGTGTCATTTTGTTGCTACTGTTTTCTGCGTGTCAAGTATTTATTCCTATGACCATGAGATCATATAACTCACTGACACCGGAGGAATGCTTTGTGTGTATCAAACGTCGCAACGTAACTGGGTGACTATAAAGATGCTCTACAGGTATCTCCGAAGGTGTTAGTTGAGTTAGTATGGATCAAGACTGGGATTTGTCACTCCGTGTGACGGAGAGGTATCTCGGGGCCCACTCGGTAATACAACATCACACATAAGCCTTGCAAGCAATGTAACTTAGTGTAAGTTGCGGGATCTTGTATTACGGAACGAGTAAAGAGACTTGTCGGTAAACGAGGTTGAAATAGGTATACGGATACTGACGATCGAATCTCGGGCAAGTAACATACCGAAGGACAAAGGGAATGACATACGGGATTATACGAATCCTTGGCACTGAGGTTCAAACGATAAGATCTTCGTAGAATATGTAGGATCCAATATGGGCATCCAGGTCCCGCTATTGGATATTGACCGAGGAGTCTCTCGGGTCATGTCTACATAGTTCTCGAACCCGCAGGGTCTGCACACTTAAGGTTCGACGTTGTTTTATGCGTATTTGAGTTATATGGTTGGTTACCGAATGTTGTTCGGAGTCCCGGATGAGATCACGGACGTCACGAGGGTTTCCGGAATGGTCCGGAAACGAAGATTGATATATAGGATGACCTCATTTGGTTACCGGAAGGTTTTCGTGCATTACCGGAAAAGTTTCGGGCTCATCGGTAGTGTACCGGGAGTGCCGGGAGGGGTGCCGGGGACCATCGGGAGGGGTGTCACGCCCCAAGGGGTCTCATGGGCTATGGGAAGAGATAAACCAGCCCCTAGTGGGCTGGAATAAGTTCCCACTAAGGCCCATAAGGTTTGAGAAGGAAAAAAACACAAGGTGGAAAGAGTTTCCAAGTGGGAAGGTGGAATCCTACTCCAAGTAGGATTGGAGTAGGACTCCTCCACCTCCAATTTCGGCCAAACCTTTGGGTTTTGAGGCTGCCTCCTCCCCTCCCTCCCACCTATATATACGGAGGTATTAGGGCTGATTTGAGACGACTTTTCTCACGGCTGCCCGACCACATACCTCCATAGTTTTTCCTCTAGATCGCGTTTCTGCGGAGCTCGGGCGGAGCCCTGCTGAGACAAGATCATCACCAACCTCCGGAGCGCCGTCACGCTGCCGGAGAACTCTTCTACCTCTCCGTCTCTCTTGCTGGATCAAGAAGGCCGAGATCATCGTCGAGCTGTACGTGTGCTGAACGCGGAGGTGCCGTCCGTTCGGTACTAGATCGTGGGACTGATCGCGGGATTGTTCGCGGGGCGGATCGAGGGACGTGAGGACGTTCCACTACATCAACCGCGTTCACTAACGCTTCTGCTGTACGATCTACAAGGGTACGTAGATCACTCATCCCCTCTCGTAGATGGACATCACCATGATAGGTCTTCGTGCGCGTAGGAAAATTTTTGTTTCCCTTGCGACGTTCCCCAACAGTGGCATCATGAGCTAGGTTCATGCGTAGATGTCTTCTCGAGTAGAACACAAAAGGTTTTGTGGGCGGTGATGTGCGTTTTGCTGCCCTCCTTAGTCTTTTCTTGATTCCGCGGTATTGTTGGATTGAAGCGGCTTGGACCGACATTACTCGTACGCTTACGAGAGACTGGTTTCATCGTTACGAGTAACCCCCTTTGCTCAAAGATGACTGGCAAGTGACGGTTTCTCCAACTTTAGTTGAATCGGATTTGACCAAGGAGGTCCTTGGATGAGGTTAAATAGCAACTCATATATCTCCGTTGTGGTGTTTGCGTAAGTAAGATGCGATCCTACTAGATACCCCCGGTCACCACGTAAAACTTGCAACAACAAAATTAGAGGACGTCTAACTTGTTTTTCCAGGGTATGCTTGTGATGTGATATGGCCAACGATGTGATGTGATATATTGGATGTATGAGATGATCATGTTGTAATAGAAATATCGACTTGCACGTCGATGGTACGGCAACCGGCAGGAGCCATAGGGTTGTCTTTATAACTAACGTTTGTGCTTGCAGATGCGTTTACTATTTTGCTAGGACGTAGCTTTAGTAGTAATAGCATGAGTAGCACGACAACCCCGATGGCGACACGTTGATGGAGATCATGATGATGGAAATCATGGTGTGACGCCGGTGACAAGAAGATCGTGCCGGTGTTTTGGTGATGGAGATCAAGAAGCACGTGATGATGGCCATATCATGTCACTTATGAATTGCATGTGATGTTAATCCTTTTATGCACCTTATTTTGCTTAGAACGACGGTAGCATTATGAGGTGATCTCTCACTAAAATTTCAAGACGAAATTGTGTTCTCCCCGACTGTGCACCGTTGCTACAGTTCTTCGTTTCGAGACACCACGTGATGATCGGGTGTGATAGACTCAACGTTCACATACAACGGGTGCAAAACAGTTGCGCACGCGGAACACTCGGGTTAAGCTTGACGAGCCTAGCATGTGCAGACATGGCCTCGGAACACATGAGACCGAAAGGTCGAGCATGAATTGTATAGTTGATATGATTAGCATAGAGATGCTTACCACTGAAACTATTCTCGACTCACGTGATGATCGGACTTGAGATAGTGGATTTGGATCATGTACCACTCAAATGACTAGAGAGATGTACTTTTTGAGTGGGAGTTCTTAAGTAATATGATTAATTGAACTAATTGTCATGAACATAGTCTAATGGTATTTGCGAATTACGATGTAGCTTGCGCTATAGCTCTACTGTTTTTATATGTTCCTAGAGAAAATTTAGTTGAAAGTTGATAGTAGCAAACTTTGCAGACTGAGTCTGTAAAACCGAGGATTGTCCTCGTTGCTGCACAGAAGGCTTATGTCCTTAATGCACCACTCGGTGTGCTGCACCTCGAGCGTCGTCTGTGGATGCTGTGAACATCCGACAGACACGTTTCTGATTACTACACAATAGTTCAGTGCAAGATACTTAATGGCTTAGAAGCAAGGCGCCGAAAACGTTGTAAAACGTCACGGAACATAAGTGATGTTCTAAAGAGATGAAATTGTGATTTCATGCTTGTGCCCTTGTTAAGAGGTACGAGACCTCCAACAAGATTCTTTGTCCACAAAGTAAAAGAGAAAATCTCAATCGATGAGCGTGTGCTCAGATTGTTTGAGTACGACAATCACTTGAATCAAGTGGGAGTTAATCTTCCAGATGAGATGGTGATGGTTCTCCAAAAGACACTGCCACCAAGCTGTGAGAGCTTCGTGATGAACTATAACATATTGAGGATAGATACAATGATCCTTGAGCGATTCGTGATGTTTGACACTGCGAAAGTAGAAATCAAGAAGGAGCGTCAATAGTTGATGGTTTGTAAAACCACTAAGTTTCAAGAAAGGCAAGGGCTAGAAGGGATACTTCGTGAAACGGCAAAACAGTTGCTGCACTAATGAAGAGACCCAATATTAAACCCAAACCCGAGACTAAGTGCTTCCGTAATGAGGGGAACAATCACTGAGGCGGAGCAACTCAAGATACTTGGTAGATAAGATGGCTGGCAAAAGTCGAAAGAAGTGTATTTGATATACATGATGTTGATGTGTACTTTACTAGTACTCCTAGTAGCACGAGGGTATTGGATACCAGTTCAGTTGCTAAGTGATTAGTGACGCGAAATGAAAGCTACGGCATAAACGGAGACTAGCTAAAGGCGAGGTGACGATACGTGTTGGAAGTGTTTCCAAGATTGATATGATCAAACGTCGCACGCTCCCTCTATCATCGGGATTGGTGTTAAACCTAAATAATTGTTATTTCGTGCTTGCGTTAAACATGAACATGATTGGATCGTGTTTATTGCAATACGTTTATTCATTTAAAGAGAATAATGGTTACTCTATTTTCTTGAATAATCACCTTCAATGGTTTATTGAATCTCGATCGTAGTGTTACACATGTTCATGATATTGGTGCCAAAAGATACGAGTTGATGATGATAGTACCACTTACTTGTGGCACTGCCGCTTAAGTCATCTTAGTATAAATTGCATGAAGAGGCTCCATGCTGATGGATCTTTGTACTCACCTGATTTCGAATCACTAGTGACATGCAAATCATACCACATGAGCAAGGCCTTGTTTTCATTGAGATGAAATAAGATAGTAACTTGTTGAAAGTGATACATTTTGATGTATGCAGTCCAATGGGTGCTGAGGCACGTAGTGGATATCATTATGTTCTTACTTCACTGACGATTTGAGTAGATACAGGAGTATTTACTTAATGAATCACAAGTCTGAAATGTTGAGAAGTTCAATTCCGTTTCAGAGTGAAGTTCGTCGTAACAAGAGGATAAACTGTCTACGATATGATCATGGAAATGAATATCTGAGTTATGAGTTTTGGTACGCAGTTAAGACAATGTGGAAATTGTTTCGCAGTTCATGCCACCTGGAACATCATAGTGTGATGATGTGTCTGAACGTCATAGCCACGCACTATTTGGTATGGTGCATACTATGATGTCTCTTATCGAATTACCACTATCGTTTATGGGTTATGCATTAGAGACAACCGCACTCACTTTAAATAGGGCACCGCGTATTTCCGTTGAGATGACACAGTATAGACTGAGGTTTAGAGAAATCTAAACTGTCGTTTCTTGAAAGTTTGGGGCTTCGACACTTATGTGAAAAAGTTTCAGTCTGATAAGCTCGAACCCAAAGCGGATAAATGCATCTTCATAGGATATCCAAAACAGTTGGGTACATCTCCTATCTCAGATCCGAAAGCAAAGTGTTTGTTTCTAGAAACGGATCCTTTCTCGAGGAAAGGTTTCTCTCAAAAGAATTGAGTGGGAGGGTAGTAGAACTTGATGAGGTTATTGAACCATCACTTCAACCAGTGTGTAGCAGGGTGCAGGAAGTTGTTCCTGTGGCGCCTACACCAATTGAAGTGGAAGCAGATGATGGTGATCATCAAGCATCGGATCAAGTTACTACAAGCCTCGTAGGTTGACAAGGTCGCATACTACTACAGAGTGGTACGGTAACCCTGTCTTGGAGGTCATGTTGTTGAGCAACAGTGAACCTACGAGTTATGGAGAAAGCGATGGTGGGCCCAGATTCTGACAAATGGCTGGAAGCCATGAAATCCGAGAGAGGATCCATGTATAAAACAAAGTGTAGACTTTGAAAGAACTACTTGATGGTCATAAGACTATTGAGTAAAGATGGATCTTTAAAAGAAGACAGACGATGATGGTGATAAGTCACTATTAAGAAAAGCTCGACTTGTCGCAAAGATGTTTTCCACAAGATCAAACAGTTGACTATGATGAGACTTTCTCACTCGTAGCGATGCTAAAGGTCTGTTGGAATTATGTTAGTTGTTGATGCATTATTTATGAAATATTGCACGTAGGATGTCAAAACATTGTTTTCTCGACGGTTTCCTTGAGCAAACATTGTATGTGATACAACCAGAAGGTTTTGACGATCCTAAAGATACTAACAAGTATGCAAGCTCCAGTGATCCTTCAATGGACTGGTGCAAGCATCTCGGAGTTGGAATATACACTTTGATGAGATGATCAAAGATTTTGGGTTTGTACAAGGTTTATGAGAAACTTGTATTTCCAAAGAAGTGAGTGGGAGCACTATAGAATTTCTGATAGGTATATGTGGTTGACATATTGTGGATCAGAAGTAATGTAGAATTTCTGTAAAGCATACAAGGTTGTTTGAAAGAAGTTTTCAAAGGAGTACCTGGATTACGCTACTTGAACGTTGAGCATCAAAGATCTATGGAGATAGATCGAAAGCGCTTAATAGAAGTTTCAACAAGATGCATGCCTTGACAAGTTTTTGAAAGAGTTCAAAATAGACCAGCAAAGAAGGAGTTCTTGGTTGCGTTGTGAGGTGTGAATTTGAGTAAGACTCAAAACCCGACCACGGCAGAATAAAGAGAATAGACGAAGGTCATCTTCTATGCCTTAGCCGTAGAATCTAAAGTATGCCATACTGTGTACCGCAACTGAAGTGTGCCTTGACTCAAAGTATGTTGAGAGGTACAGAGAGTGATCCATGATTGAATCACTAGCAGCGGTCAAAATTTATCCTTAGTAACTAATGGACTAAGGAATTTTTCTCGATTATGGAGGTGGTTAAAGAGTTCGTCGTAAAGGGTTACATCGATGCAAGCTTTGACACTAATCCGAATAACTATGAGTAGTGAAACGGATTCGTATAGTAGAGTAGATATTTGGAGTATTTCCTAATAGCACGTAGTAGCAGCATCTATAAGATGACATAAAGATTTGTAAAGAACGCACGGATCTGAAAGTTTCAGAACCGTTGACTAAAACCTCTCTCACAAGCAAGACGTGATCAGACCCCATAACTATATGGGTGTTGGATTCGTTGGAATCACATGGTGATGTGAACTGGATTATTGACTCTAGTGCAAGTGGGAGACTGTTGGAAATATGCCCTAGAGGCAATAATAAATTAGTTATTATTATATTTCTTAGTTCATGATAATCGTTTATTATCCATGCTATAATTGTATTGATTGGAAACACAGTACTTGTGTGGATACATAGACAAAACACTGTCCCTAGTAAGCCTCTAGTTGACTAGCTCGTTGATCAAAGATGGTCAAGGTTTCCTGGCCATAGGCAAGTGTTGTCACTTGATAACGGGATCACATCATTAGGAGAATCATGTGATGGACTAGACCCAAACTAATAGACGTAGCATGTTGATCGTGTCATTTTGTTGCTACTGTTTTCTGCGTGTCAAGTATTTATTCCTATGACCATGAGATCATATAACTCACTGACACCGGAGGAATGCTTTATGTGTATCAAACGTCGCAACGTAACTGGGTGACTATAAAGATGCTCTACAGGTATCTCCGAAGGTGTTAGTTGAGTTAGTATGGATCAAGACTGGGATTTGTCACTCCGTGTGACGGAAAGGTATCTCGGGGCCCACTCGGTAATACAACATCACACATAAGCCTTGCAAGCAATGTAACTTAGTGTAAGTTGCGGGATCTTGTATTACGGAACGAGTAAAGAGACTTGCCGGTAAACGAGGTTGAAATAGGTATACGGATACTGACGATCGAATCTCGGGCAAGTAACATACCGAAGGACAAAGGGAATGACATACGGGATTATACGAATCCTTGGCACTGAGGTTCAAACGATAAGATCTTCGTAGAATATGTAGGATCCAATATGGGCATCCAGGTCCCGCTATTGGATATTGACCGAGGAGTCTCTCGGGTCATGTCTACATAGTTCTCGAACCCGCAGGGTCTGCACACTTAAGGTTCGACGTTGTTTTATGCGTATTTGAGTTATATGGTTGGTTACCGAATGTTGTTCGGAGTCCCGGATGAGATCACGGACGTCACGAGGGTTTCCGGAATGGTCCGGAAACGAAGATTGATATATAGGATGACCTCATTTGGTTACCGGAAGGTTTTCGTGCATTACCGGAAAAGTTCGGGCTCATCGGTAGTGTACCGGGAGTGCCGGGAGGGGTGCCGGGGACCATCGGGAGGGGTGTCACGCCCCAAGGGGTCTCATGGGCTATGGGAAGAGATAAACCAGCCCCTAGTGGGCTGGAATAAGTTCCCACTAAGGCCCATAAGGTTTGAGAAGGAAAAAAACACAAGGTGGAAAGAGTTTCCAAGTGGGAAGGTGGAATCCTACTCCAAGTAGGATTGGAGTAGGACTCCTCCACCTCCAATTTCGGCCAAACCTTTGGGTTTTGAGGCTGCCTCCTCCCCTCCCTCCCACCTATATATACGGAGGTATTAGGGCTGATTTGAGACGACTTTTCTCACGGCTGCCCGACCACATACCTCCATAGTTTTTCCTCTAGATCGCGTTTCTGCGGAGCTCGGGCGGAGCCCTGCTGAGACAAGATCATCACCAACCTCCGGAGCGCCGTCACGCTGCCGGAGAACTCTTCTACCTCTCCGTCTCTCTTGCTGGATCAAGAAGGCCGAGATCATCGTCGAGATGTACGTGTGCTGAACGCGGAGGTGCCGTCCGTTCGGTACTAGATCGTGGGACTGATCGCGGGATTGTTCGCGGGGCGGATCGAGGGACGTGAGGACGTTCCACTACATCAACCGCGTTCACTAACGCTTCTGCTGTACGATCTACAAGGGTACGTAGATCACTCATCCCCTCTCGTAGATGGACATCACCATGATAGGTCTTCGTGCGCGTAGGAAAATTTTTGTTTCCCTTGCGACGTTCCCCAACAGAAAGATGATGGTAGCAACTATGCGGACTGGGTCCGCAACTTGAAGCTCATGCTTGAAGCAGCTAAAAAGGCTTATGTCCTTGATGCGCCGCTAGGTGATCATCCTGCTCCCGCAGCAGCCCAGGACATTCTGAACATCTGGCAAATGCGGAGTGACGAAACTCTCTGGTTAGGCGTGGCATGTTATTCAGTTTGGAAACGGGGCTCCAAAGGCGTTTTGAGCAACACGGTGCATATGAGATGTTCCAACAGCTGAAACTAGTTTTTCAAGCTCATGCCTGTGCCGAGAGATATGAAGTCTACGACAAGTTCTTTAGCTATAAGATGGAGGAGAACAGTTCTGTCAGTGAGCACATACTCAAAATGTCTCGGTTACACGGTCGTCTGACTTCACTTGGAGTCAAACTTCCGGATGATGCTATAATTGACAGAATCCTCCAGTCTCTCCCACCAAGCGACAAAGGTTTTGTGCTGAACTACAACATGCAAGGGATGAAGAAGAGCATTCCCGAGTTTTACTCGATGCTCAAGTCTACAGAAGTAGAAATCAAGAAAGAGCATCAAGTGTTGATGGTCAACAAGACCACCAGTTTCAAGAAGGGCAAGGGTAAGAAGAACTTCAAGAAAGACGGCAAAGCCGTTGCCGCGCCCGGTAAGCCAGATGCCGGGAAGAAGAAAAAATGGACCCAAGCCTGAGACTGAGTGCTTATATTGCAAGGGAAAAGGTCACTGGAAGCGGAACTGCCCCAAGTACATAGCGGACAAGAAGGCCGGCAACGTTAAAGGTATATTTGATATACATGTTATTGATGTGTACCTTACCAGCGCTCGTAGTAGCTCCTGGGTATTTGATACCGGTGTTGTTGCTCACATTTGCAACTGAAAGCAGGAACTGCGGAATATGCGGAGGCTGGCCAAGGACGAGGTGACGAAGCGCGTCGGGAATGGCTCCAAGGTCGATGTGATCGCCGTCAGCACGTGATACGTCTCAAACGTATCTATAATTTTTGATGGTTTCACGCTGTTATCTTGTCTTCTTTGGATGTTTTATGTACTTTTTATATCTTTTTTGGGGACTAACTTATTGATTCAGTGCCAAGTGTCAGTTCCTGTTTTTCCGTGTTTTTGACTCTTTTCAGATCTGATTTTGAAAGGAGTCCAAACGGAATAAAAACCCCAAAATGATTTTTTCTCGAATGAAAGAAGACCAGGGGGCCTTTGGGCCAAGCCAGGTGGGCTCCAGGGAGCCCACAAGCTCCCACCACGCCACCAGGGGGCGGCGGTGGGCAAGCTTGTGGCCTCCCTGGCCGCCCCCTGACCTAGGTCTTTGGCCTATAAATTCCCAAATATTCCGCAAAAAATCAGGGGAGCCTCTAAAATACTTTTCCGCCGCCGCAAGCTTCCATTTCTGTGAGATCTCATCTGGAGACCCTTCCCGGCACCCTGTCGGAGGGGACATTGGAGTTGGAGGGCTTCTTCATCATCATCATCGCCCCTCCAATGACTCGTGAGTAGTTCACTTCAGACCTACAGGTCCGTAGTTAGTAGCTAGATGGCTTCTTCACTCTCTTGGATCTTCAATACAAACTTCTCCATGATCTTCATGGAGATCTATCCGATGTAATCTTCTTTGGCGGTGTGTTTGTCGACATCCGATGAATTGTCGATTTGTGATCAGATTATCTAGATATATATTTGAGTCTTTGCTGATTTATTATATGCACGATTTGATATCCCTGTAAGTCTCTCTGAGTCTTGGGTTTTATTTGGCCAACTAGATCTATGATTCTTGCAATGGGAGAAGTGCTTGGTTTTGGGTTCTGCCATGTGGTGACCTTTCCTAGTGACAGTAGGGGCAGCACGGCACACATCAAGTAGTTGCCATCAAGGGTAAAAAGATGGGGTTCTTATCATTGGTTTGAGATTATCCCTCTACATCATGTCATCTTGCTTAAGGCGTTACTCTGTTCTTATGGACTTAATACACTAGATGCATGCTGGATAGCGGTCGACGTGTGGAGTAATAGTAGTAGATGCAGAAAGTATCGGTCTACTTGTTTTGGACGTGATGCCTACAGATATAATCATTGCATAGATATCGTCACGACTTTGCGCGGTTCTATCAATTGCTCGACAGTAATTTGTTCACCCACCGTCTACTTGCTTTCATGAGAGAAGCCACTAGTAAACACTACACCTCCGCTTTTACTTTGCTTTGTTACTTTGTTGCTTTCAGTTCTCACTTGGCAAACAATCTATAAGGGATTGACAACCCCTTCATAGCATTGGGTGCAAGCTTTTGTGTTTGTGCAGGATCTTGAGATACTCTTCCGCCGGATTGATACCTTGGTTCTCAAACTGAGGGAAATACTTACCACCGCTGTGCTACATCACCCTTTCCGCTTCGAGGGAACACCAACGCAAGGCTCCAAGGCCACGGGGTAAATCCTTTGCATACTTGCCTAGGAAGTCCCTTAAGGCGTAGCCGCAGCTGAAGGATTCCTGGTGTCGTCAACACAACTATTTCTGGCGTCGTTGCAAGGGATACACAGAAAACATCGGAAGTACTTCTGGCGCCGTTGCCGGGGAGAGAAAACAAGATCTATCCAAGTAGGTCTCACAAACTCTTCTCTTGCATTTACTTTTGTTGCCAGTTGCCTCTCGTTTTCCTCTCCCCCACTTCACATTTGTCGTTTTCATTCGCCTTTCTCCTTCGCCGTTTTCTTTTGCCCTTGCCGTTTTCCTTTGTCGGTTTCTTGCGTGCTTGTGTCCTTATTTGTTTGTTGAAGACATCATGTCTGAAAACACCAAACTTTGTGACTTCTTGAGCTCTAATAATAATGATTTTATTAGTACTCCGATTAGTCCCGCCACTAGTGCGGAATCGTATGAAATCAACGCCGCTTTGCTGAATCTTGTTATGAAAGAGCAATTCTCTGGCCTTCCTAGTGAAGATGCTGCATCCCATCTCAATACCTTCATTGAGCTTTGCGATATGCGAAATAAAAGCGATGTGGATAATGACGTGATTAAGTTGAAATGTTTTCCTTTCTCGTTGCGAGATCGCGCAAAAACTTGGTTTTCCTCTTTGACCTAAAAATAGTATCGATTCTTGGGATAGGTGCAAAGATGCTTACATATCCAAGTATTTTCCGCCGGCTAAGATCATCTCCTTACGTAACGATATCATGAATTTCAAGCAACTTGGTCATGAACACGTTGCACAATCTTGGGAGAGGATGAAGCTTATGATTAGAAATTGTCCCGCTCATGGCTTGAGTTCGTGGATGATTATACAAATCTTTTACGCTCACTTGAATTTCGCTTCTCGCAATATCTTGGACTCCGCCTCAGGTGGAACGTTCATGGAAATCACGTTAGGAGATGCTACAAAATTCCTAGACAATATCATGACCAACTACTCTCAGTGGCACACTGAAAGGTCGCCTGCTAGCAAAAAGGTGCATGCTATAGAAGAGATTAACTCGCTTAGTGCTAAGATGGACAAGTTGATGAATTTGGTTGCTAGTAGAAACGCTATCGTAGATCCTAATGACATGCCACTATCTTCTTTGATTGAGAGTAGCAACGCTAGTTTGGACGTGAATTTTGTTGGTAGGAACAATTTTGGCAACAACAATGCTTTTAGAGGAAACTATGTTCCTAGGCCTTTTCCTAGTAACTCCTCTAATAATTATGGCAATTCCTACGGCAACACTTATGGAGATCACAACAAATTACCCTCTGATCTAGAGAGTAATATCAAAGAGTTCATCAACTCTCAAAAGATTTTCAATGCGTCCGTAGAGGAAAAACTACTCAAAATAGAGGATTTGGCTAAGAGCGTTGATAGGATGTCTTGTGATATTGATGCTTTGAAAGTTAGATGCGCTCTTCCCAAGATCAACTTGGATGAAACTTTGAAAGCTATGTGTATCTCCATGAATGAGAGCAAAGAAAGAACCGCCCTAATTCGCGCTAGACATGAATGGTTTAAAAGGGTGCGTTCTAGTGATGCAAATCACGAAGATCTTAAAGTGCTTGGTGTGTCTCCTCTTGAATCTTTGTTTTCACGTGTCAAACCTACTTATGGAGGGGCTTGATATCAATCCACTTTGGTTGAAAAACGCCCCAATGATTCGGAGTCCACCTATCTTGATGATAAAGGTGTGGAGAGTGGAGTAGAAGAAGTCAAAATTTTGGGTAGTAATGAAACTACCACTTTGGATGTCAAGGAATTCAATTCTGATAATTGCTCCTTGTTTGAATGCATTTCTTTGATGCAATCCATTGCAAACTCTTCACATGCTTATAGCCAAAGCAAAGCCTTTACCGCGCATATCGTAGATGTGATAAAATCTCTTAAAGAGAAGCTCGAACTAGAAGTCTCTATACCTAGAAAACTTCATGATGAGTGGGAACCTACTATCAAAATCAAGATAAAAAACTATGAGTGCAATGCTTTGTGTGATTTGGGTGCTAGTGTTTCCACGATTCCAAAGTCGTTATGTGATATTCTTGGTTTTCATGAGATTGAAGAGTGTTCTCTTAATTTGCATCTTGAGGATTCTACTGTCAACAAACCCATGGGGAGGATTGATGATGTTCTTATTGTTGCAAATAAGAACTATGTACCCGTGGATTTCATTGTAATTGACATAGATTGCAATCCTTCATGTCCCATTATTCTTGGTAGACCTTTCCTAAGGACTATTGGTGCTATCATCGATATGAAGGAAGGGAATATTAGATTTCAATTTCCTTTAAAGAAGGGCATGGAGCACTTTCCTAGAAAGAAAATAAGATTGCCTTATGAATCTATGATGAGGTCTACTTATGGTTTGAGCACCAAAGATGACTATACGTGATTCCATCACTTTCGCCTAGCTAAGGGCGTTAAACAAAAGCGCTTGTTGGGAGGCAAACCAACGAATTTATCCTTTTACTTTCTGTTTTGTGTTTTCCACACTTTCATAATTCTGTTATGATTGTGTTTTTTGTGTTTCTTTTTGCGTTTGTGCCAAGCAAAACCGTTATGATTAGTCTTGGGTATGATCGCTTGGTCATGCTGGAAAAGACAGAAACTTTCTGCTCACGTAAAGAATTTTCAATTTTTTTCTATAAGAGATTTTGAGTCGATTCTTTTTTCTTATGATTGCTACAAGAATTCTTCAGACTTTCGTAATTTGTCAGAATTTGTGAAGTACCAGAGGTATACGAAATATACAGATTGCTACGGACTGGTCTGCTGTTAACAGATTCTGTTTTTTGTTGTGTTGGTTGCTTATTTGATGAAACTATGGATAGTATCAGGGGGTATTAGCCATGGAAGATTGAAAGTACATTAACCCAACATCAGCACAAGTAGAATTTAAGTTTGCTACAGTACCTAAGGAAGTGGTGGTTTGCTTTCTTGTACTAATGTTATCACGAGTTTCTGTTTAAGTTTCGTGTTGTGAAGTTTTCAAGTTTTGGGTGAAGTTCTTATGGACAAAGAGATAAAGAGTGGAAAGAGCTCAAGATTGGGAATGCCCAAGGCACCCCAAGAGATTCAAGGATGCCGGAAAAGCCTAAGCTTGGGGATGCCTCGGGAAGGCATCCCGTCTCTCGTCTTCAATCCATCGGTAACGTTACTTGGGGCTATATTTTTATTCACCACATGTTATGTGTTTTTGCTTGGAGCGTCTTGTATCTTAGGAGTCTTTTATTTTTGTTGTGTCACAATCATCCTTTCTGCACACCTAGAGAGAGACACATGCACACACCGTGATTTTGTCGAGCTTCACTTATATCTTTTGGTAGACAATTCAGCTGACATGTGCTTCACTTATATCTTTTAAGCTAGATATTTTTGCTCTATGTGCTTCACTTATATCTTTTAGAGCGCAGCGGTGCGTGGCTTGGTAGTTGATCTATGCTAAAGTAGTCTCAAAAGGGGTATTTATCCAAAGGGATACGAAAACTTCCACCTTCATGTGCATTGAATAGTTAGAGAAGTTTGATTCATCTCAATTAGTTTTGAGTTGTGGTTTTGGTAATATTGAAGTCATGCTAGTAAGGTGTTGTGGATCTAGAAATACTTGTGTTGAAGTTAGTGATTCCCGTAGCATGCACGTATGGTGAACCTCTATGTGATGAAGTCTGAGCATGATTAGTCTTTTGATGGTCATCCTTTGTGTGGCGGTCGGGATCGAGCGATGGTTTATACCTACCAACCCTTCACCTAGGAGTATGCGTTGAATGCTTTGTTTCGATTACTAATAAAACTTTTGCAACAAGTATATGAGTTCTTCATGACTAATATTGAGTCCATGGTTTAGATGCACTGTCACCTTCCACCATCACTATCTTCTTAATGCCGTGCAACTTTCGCCGGTGCACAAAACCCACCATTAGCCTCCCTCAAAACAGCCACCATACCTACCTATTATGGCTTTTTCAAAGTCATTCCAAGATATATTGCCATGCAACTACCACCATGACATGTGCCACCACGTCTACTTTGCCTTTGCACGATCGTAAGATAGCTAGCATGATGTTTCCATTGATATCTATGCAATGCACTACAAAAATCAAAGAATTTGCCATATGCCTGATCTTTGCCGTCTGCTGGAAGATGGCAAAGAAGCTCTTTGCCGTCAGGTGCCAAGAAACATACGGCAAAGAGACGGCTGATGTCAAAGATACCCTTTGCCATCAGTGTGTTCTTTGTCGTCGGCTGGCAGACGACAATGATGGTCCAGGCAGACGGCAAAGAGTCACCAGAGGTGAAGTCGTCCCCTTTGCCATCAGGATCCTTTTTGCCGTCTGCGTAGACCCCTTTGCCATCTGCCTCGACCTCGTTGTCGTCAGCTTGATACCCAGGCAGACGGCAAAGAGGACGGCCACTAACAGCACGGGTCCATCACCCCACCCCCTCCCCCAATCTATCCTCTCCCCCAATCCCTCTCTCTCTCTCTCTCTCCGCAATCCACTCGATCTGCCTTGCCTCCTCGCGCGACCACACCACCACCATCGCGCCGCCCCCTCATGGTGGATCCCCCCTCTACCGCGCTGCCCCCGCCATCGTGCCGCCTCCCCCAACACAACTCGACGACCTTCCTCCCCTCCGACACTCCGCACTCGCAGCCGCCGCCGGTTGCCCTCCGTCCGGTCGGCCCAAGCTTCCCCGTGCCACGAGCCCTGCCGCCGGCTGCCGCAGTCACCGGTCATCCTCGCGTGTCCTTGTGTAAGTCCCTCTCCTTCCTCCCGATGTTATCCTCCACCTGTCGTTTCTCTCCCTCCCTCTCTTTTCTTGCTTGTTCTTCAGGGAGGAACCCGTGCTGCCATGGCGCCCGACGTCGTCGTCCTCGCCCTAAGCTTCGCCCGACCGAGCCACCAGCCGGATCCAGAGCACCTCAACCGGATCCACCCATCCCGCCGCGCAAGAGACCCGCCGGAGCCCTTGCCAGCCCGCCGCCGTTCGTTCTCTGTGCCGCCGCGCCCTCCTTGTGGTCGCGCACGAGGGCACGCGCTTGCAACCCCCGCTTGCCCGTCCATGCCTGGGCTGGCGCTTTGCCTCGCCTCAGCCCCCCTCGCCTCAGATGTCCATTATGGATACGATGATGTTCATTACGTTCTTGGAATCAAATACATGGTTGTGGTTCGCAAGGTGATTGCTAATTGAGCAACTGATTTCCACATTGCACTGTTGTTATGTGGTTGACGACACCTTGGGCATGCACAACTCATGTCAGTCTAGGTGCTCCACCGTGCACTGTTAATGGCTTGTTAATTAATACCATTGTAAGAATTTGATACCCAATCTATATATAAAATTGATAATATTGTTTTCTACCTCACCAGGAAATGCTTAAAGATCTGTTTGAGTATGTCCTTCATGGTTGGAAGGCTGTTCTGGAAGATCCGGATGATGATGTCCGTGTTGTAGCTGTAGACACACTGATCCCTGCTGCTGCTTCTTTAGTTAGACTAAATGATCAAATGTTGAACTCAGTTGCGATGTATTTATGGGATATATTGCTTGACCTAAATGACATAAGCCCATGTACAAGTAGGTATTACTTCAATCTCGCGTCGTGTGGAAAACATACATTAGCGTAAAGTTGAGAATAAGCAAAAGATTACTTGACCAGATTTACGTCTGTTCTTTCGTCTATTCAAACTAATCCGTCAACATTTATTTTCTATTTCAATGTAATGAATTTGTTAGCTCAGATATACTCACAACTAGAGATGGTTCCAATGATGCTTGGCATGGCAGCCTTAAGAGAGAGCGAATTTGATCTACCATGGTAATTTTGTCACCGTCAGTTGTTGAAATGATCCTGGAGTGCATAGATTCCTAATATTTGTATCTAAACTTTCTGATTGCAGAGGTTGGACATGCCCTCGTCGGTTCCCTGATGGCTGAATATGACCTGATGGCTGAATTTAATATGTTTTGATGCATCATATATGTTAGTATTTTTTACTCTTGAATTACACTTGAACACATCTTCCTAAAAACAACTATTTAGATGCATCATATATGTTAGTATTTTTATTGAAAATTCTAAATCGAATACAGATAATAATTAGCCTTTTTTTCTTCTTCTTCTTCTAACTTTCTTAATTACTCCCATTTTTGCAGATTTAATTCATTTCATGGAACCTCGCATTGATGGGCTGCTAGTGTTTAGTTTTTTTTTATTTGTAGTGACGGAGAATGTAAAATTTAAGTATGTATATATAGATGAATTATGTGAAACTATGTATTGTGCTAGCCTATGTGTTTTCTAGCTTGTTAAATATTTCATGATGATGTTGGAAATATATATGCTGTGAAATATATGTGTTGAAGATGTTTGACATATATACTGTGAAATGTATATGTATGTATGTATACTTGTGGTATGAAAGTGCACGGAAATAAAATAAAACAGATAAAAAAGGAGCAATACAGGCTCTTTGCCATCTGCCATCAGATGGCAAAGGGCCGCCCATGGCAGATGGCAAAGGGCCCCCAGCAGACTGTAAAGACCCCTCCTGGTGGCAGACGGCAAAGACTCCTCCGGGTGGCAGACGGCAAAGGCTCTGTTAGCTATCTAACGGAGTTGCCCCTATCGGTTGCCGTCTAGCTTCCTTTACCGTCTGCTAGCTATGGCAGGCAGATGGCAAACTCCTTTGCCATCCGCTTCCTACCGGCAGACGGCAAAGAAGGCTCTTTACCGACGAAAGCTCTCGTAGAAATTTTGCCGTTCGCCGGCAGACGGCAAAGGTCTTTGCCGTCCGTGGGGTGGCCCTTTGCCGTCCGCTATGGCAGACGGCAAAGAAGTTGATTCCTGTAGTGATGCTAGATCATTGTCACGGTACACTACCGAAGGCATTCCATATAGAGTCATAGTTGCTCTAAGTTTTGAGTTGAAAGTGTGATGATCATCATTAATGGAGCATTGTCCCATGTGAGGAAATAAAAGAGGCCAAAGAAGCCCACCAAAATAAAAAAAAAGAGTCCAAAGAGCCCACCAAATAAAAAAATGAGAGAAAAAGAGAGAAGGGACAATGCTACCACTTTTTCCACACTTGTGCATATTAAGCACCATGATCTTCATGATTGAGAGTCTCTCATTTTGTCACCACCATATAGCTAGTGGGAAATTTTCATTATATAACTTGGCTTGTATATTCCAATGATAGGCTTCCTCAAAATTGCCTTAGGTCTTCGTGAGCAAGCAAGTTGGATGCACACCCACTAGTTTTCTTTAAGAGCTTTCACATACTCGTAGCTCTAGTGCATCATTTGTATGGTAATCCCTACTCATTCACATTGATATCTATTGATGAGCATCTCCACAGCTCATTGATATGCCTAGTTTATGTGACTATCTTCTCCTTTTTTGTCTTGCAACCTCCACTACATTCCACACCATTTATAGTGCTATAACCATGGCTCACGCTCATGTATTGCGTGAGAGTTGAAAATGTTTGAGAACGTAAAGGTGTGAAACAATTACTTGGCCAATATCGGGGTTGTCCATGATTTAAATTCGTTGTGCAATGATGATAGAGCATATCCAGACTATATGCTTTTGTAGGGATAACTTTCTTTTGGCCTTGTTATTTTGAAAGTTTATGATTACCTTGCTAGTTTGCTTGAATTATTATTGTTTCCACGTCAATAGCAAACTATTGTTTTGAATCTAATGGATCTGAACATTCACGTCACATAACAGGAATTACAAAGGACACCTATGCTAGGTAGCATGAAAGCATCAAAAATTCATTCTTATCACTTCCCTACTCGAGGACAAGCAGGAGTTAAGCTTGGGGATGCTTGATACGTCTCAAACGTATCTATTATTTTTTATGGTTTCACGCTGTTATCTTGTCTTCTTTGGATGTTTTATGTACCTTTTATATCTTTTTTTGGGATTAACTTATTGATTTAGTGCCAAGTGCCAGTTCCTGTTTTTTCCGTGTTTTTGACTCTTTTCTGATCTGATTTTGGAACGGAGTCCAAACGGAATAAAAACCCTGAAATGATTTTTTCCCGAACGAAGAAGACCAGGGGGCCTTTGGGCCAAGCCAGGTGGGCTCCAGGGAGCCCACAAGCTCCCACCACGCCACCAGGGGCGGCGGTGGGCAAGCTTGTGGCCTCCCTGGCCACCCCCTGACCTAGGTCTTTGGCCTATAAATTCCCAAATATTCCGCAAAAAATCAGGGGAGCCTTGAAAATACATTTCCGCCGCCACAAGCTTCCATTTCCGTGAGATCTCATCTGGAGACCCTTCCCGGCACCCTGTCGGAGGGGACTTTGGAGTTGGAGGGCTTCTTCATCATCATCATCGCCCCTCCAATGACTCGTGAGTAGTTCACTTCAGACCTACAGGTCCATAGTTAGTAGCTAGATGGCTTCTTCTCTCTCTTGGATCTTCAATACAAAGTTCTCCATGATCTTCATGGAGATCTATCCGATGTAATCTTGTTTGGCGGTGTGTTTGTCGAGATCCGATGAATTGTCGATTTGTGATCAGATTATCTATGATATATATTTGAGTCTTTGCTCATTTCTTATATGCATGATTTGATATCCTTGTAAGTCTCTCCGAGTCTTGGGTTTTTTTGGCCAACTAGATCTATGATTCTTGCAATGGGAGAAGTGCTTGGTTTTGAGTTCTTCCATGTGGTGACCTTTCCTAGTGATAGTAGGGGCAGCAGGGCACACATCAAGTAGTTGCCATCAAGGGTAAAAAGATGGGGTTGTTATCATTCATTTGAGATTATCCCTCTACATCATGTCATCTTGCTTAAGGCGTTACTCTGTTCTTATGGACTTAATACACTAGATGCATGCTGGATAGCGGTCGACCTGTGGAGTAATAGTAGTAGATGCAGAAAGTATCGGTCTACTTGTTTTGGACGTGATGCCTATAGATATAATCATTGCATAGATATCGTCACGACTTTGCGCGGTTCTATCAATTGCTCGACAGTAATTTGTTCACCCACCGTCTACTAGCTTTCATGAGAGAAGCCACTAGTAAACACTATGGCCCCCGGGTCTATTCACATCCATCGTTTACACCTCCGCTTTTACTTTTCTTTGTTACTTTGTTGCTTTCAGTTCTCACTTGGCAAACAATCTATAAGGGATTGACAACCCCTTCATAGCGTTGGGTGCAAGCTTTTGTGTTTGTGCAGGATCTTGAGATACTCTTCCGCCGGATTGATACCTTGGTTCTCAAACTGAGGTAAATACTTACCACCGCTGTTCTACATCATCCTTTCCGCTTCGAGGGAACACCAACGCAAGGCTCCGAGGCCACAGGGGAAATCCTTTGCATACTTGCCTAGGAAGTCCCTTAAGGCGTTGTCGGAGCTGAAGGATTCCTCGTGTCGTCAACACAACTATTTCTGGCGCCGTTGCAAGGGATACACAGCAAACATCAGCACGCTACCTCTACATCTACCGTCGGGATTAGTTTTAAACCATAATAATTGTTATTTAGTACCAGCTTTGAGCATGAATATTGTATCAGGGTCTGGCTTAATGCGAGACGGCTACTCATTTAAGTCAGAGAATAATGGTTATTTTATTTATATGAGTGATATGTTTTATGGTCGTGCTCCGCTGGTGAATGGTTTATTCCTGATGAATCTCGATCATGATGTTACACATATTCATAGTGTGATTACCAAAAGATGTAAAGTTGATAATGATAGTCCCACATACTTGTGGCACTGCCGCCTTGGTCATATCGGTGTTAAGCGCATGAAGAAGCTCCATACTAATGGACTATTAGAGTCTCTTGACTTTGAATCATTTGACACATGCGAACCATGCCTCATGGGCAACATGACTAAGACTCCATTCTCAGGAATAATGGAGAGAGCGACCGACTTATTGGAAATAATGCATACTGATGTGTGTGGTCCAATGAATGTTGAAGCTCGCGGTGGCTACCGTTATGTTCTCACTCTCACCGATGATTTGGGTAGGTATGGGTATATCTACTTGATGAAGAACAAATCTGAGACATTTGAAAAGTTCAAGGAATTTCAGAGTGAGGTTGAGAATCAACGTGATAGAAAAATGAAGTGTCTACGATCTGATCGTGGAGGAGAATATTTGAGTCATGAGTTTGGCACACACCTAAGGAAGTGTGGAATCGTTTTACAACTGACGCCGCCTGGCACACCGCAACGCAACAAAGTGTTTGAACGTCGTAATCGCACCTTATTAGATATGGTACGATCTATGATGTCTCTCACCGACTTACCGCTATCATTTTGGGGATACGCATTAGAAACTGCAGCATTCACTTTAAATAGGGCACCATCTAAATCCGTTGAGACGACACCGTATGAACTATGGTTTGGCAAGAAACCTAAGCTGTCGTTTCTTAAAGTTTGGGGCTGCGATGCTTATGTGAAGAAACTTCAACCAGAGAAGCTCGAGCCCAAAGCGGAGAAATGTGTATTCATAGGATACCCTAAGGAAACTATTGTGTATACCTTCTATCTTGGATCCGAAGGTAAAACCTTTGTTGCCAAGAACGGATCCTTTCTAGAGAAAGAGTTTCTCTCGAAAGAAGTAAGTGGGAGGAAAGTAGAACTTGATGAGGTAATTACACCCCCTCTCGAACCGGAAAGTAGCGCAGCGCGGGAAATTGTTCCTGTGGCACCTACACCAACTAAAGAGGAAGTTAATGATGATGATCATGAAGCTTCGGATCAAGTTGCTACTGAACCACAAAGGTCCACAAGGGTATGCTCCGCACCAGAGTGGTACGGCAACCCTGTGATGGAAATCATGTTGTTAGACAACGGTGAACCTTCAAACTATGAAGAAGCAATGGCGGGCCCGGATTCCAACAAATGGCTTGAGGCTATGAAATCCGAGATAGGATCCATGTATGAGAACAAATTATGGACTTTGGTGGACTTTCCCGATGACCGGCGAGCCATAGAAAATAAATGGATCTTCAAGAAGAAGACTAATGCAAACGGAAATGTGACCGTTTATAAAAGCTCGACTTGTCGCAAAGGGTTTTCGACAGATTCAAGGAGTTGACTACGAGGAGACTTTCTCTCGCGTAGCGAAGCTGAAGTCAGTCCGAATAATGTTAGCAATTGCCGCTTTTCATGATTATGAAATTTGGCAAATGGACGTCAAAACAGCGTTCCTTAACGGGAATCTTAAGGAAGAGTTGTATATGATGCAACCAGAAGGTTTTGTCGACCCTAAGGGTGCTAACAAAGTGTGCAAGCTCCAACGCTCCATCTATGGGCTGGTGCAAGCATCTCGGAGTTGGAACATTCGCTTTAATGAGGTGATTAAAGCGTTTGAGTTCATACAGGTTTATGGAGAAGCATGTCTGTACAAGAAAGTGAGTGGGAGCTCTGTAGCTTTCCTCATATTGTATGTGGATGACATATTATTGATGGGGATTAATATAGAGATGTTGGAGAGCATAAAGGCCTATTTGAACAAGAGTTTTTCAATGTAGGACCTTGGCGAAGCTGCATACATATTAGGCATCAAGATCTATAGATATATATCGAGACGCCTCATAGGTCTTTCGCAAAGTACATACCTTGACAAGATATTGAAGAAGTTCGATAAGGAAAACTCAAAGAAGGGGTCCTTGCCAGTTTTGCAAGGTATGAGATTGAGTAAGATTCAGCCACCGACCACGGCAGCAGATAGAGAGAAGATGAGTACTGTCCCCTACGCTTTAGCCGTAGGCTCTCTAATGTGTGCCATGCTGTGTACCAGACCTGATATAAACCTTACCATAAGTTTGGTAGGGAGGTACCAAAGTGATCCCGGTATGGATCACTGGACAGCGGTCAAGAATATCCTTAAGTACCTGAAGAGGAATAAGGAGATGTTTCTCGTTTATGCAGGTGACGAAGAGCTCGTCGTAAAGGGTTACGTCGATGCTAGCTTTGAGACAGATCCGGATGACTCTAATGTAGGGGAACGTCGCATGGCAAACAAAAATTTTCCTACGCGCATGAAGACCTATCATGGTGATGTCCATCTACGAGGGGGATTTCAAATCTACGTACCCTTGTAGATCGCACAACAGAAGCGTTAATAAACGTGGTTGATGTAGTGGAACGTCCTCACGTCCCTCGATCCGCCCCGCGAACCGTACCACGAACCGTCCCGCGATCCGTCCCATGATCCACTCCGATCTAGTGCCGAATGGACGGCACCTTCGCGTTCTGCACACGTACAGCTCGACGATGATCTCGGCCTTCTTGATCCAGCAAGAGAGACGGAGAGGTAGATGAGTTCTCCGGTAGCGTGACGGTGCTTCAGAGGTTGGTGGTGATCTAATCTCAGCAGGGCTCCGCCCGAGCTCCGCGGAAACGCGATCTAGAGGAAAAACCGTGGAGGTATGTGGTCGGGCTGCCGTGGAAAAGTTGTCTCAAATCAGCCCTAAAACCTCCGCGTGGGAGGGGAGGGGCCTTGCCTTGGGGCTCAAGGAGCCCCAAGGGGTTCGGCTGAAGGGGGGGAGGAGGAGTCCTCCTCCAATCCTAGTCCAACTAGGATTGGAAGGTGGAGTCCTTCCCTTCCTTCCCACTTCCCCTTTTTTTCTCTTTGATTTTCTTATCTCCCTGCGCAGGAGCCTCTCTAGGCTTGCCCACCAGCCCACTAAGGGCTGGTGCGGCACCCCTAAGACCTATGGGCTTCCCCGGGGTGGGCTCCCCCCCCCACCCACCCCGGTGAACATCCGGAACCAATTCGTCATTCCCGGTACATTCCGTGTAATTCCGAAAACCTTCCGGCAATCAAATGAGGTCATCCTATATATCAATCTTCGTCTCCAGACCATTCCGGGAACCCTCGTGACGTTTGTGATCTCATCCGGGACTCCAAACAACATTCGATAACCAACCATATAACTCAAATACGCATAAAACAACGTCGAACCTTAAGTGTGCAGACCCTGCGGGTTCGGGAACTATGTAGACATGACCCGAGGGATTCCTCGGTCAATATCCAATAGCGGGACCTGGATTCCCATATTGGATCCTACATGTTCTAGAAAGATCTTATCGTTTGAACCTCAGTGCCAAGCATTCATATAACCCCGTATGTCATTCCCTTTGTCCTTTGGTATGTTACTTGCGCGAGATTTCGATCGTCAGTATCCGCATACCTATTTCAATCTCGTTTACCGGCAAGTCTCTTTACTCATTCCCTAATACAAGATCCCGCAACTTACAGTAAGTCACATTGCTTGCAAGGCTTGTGTGTGATGTTGTATTACCGAGTGGGCCCCGAGATACCTCTCCGTCATACGGAGTGACAAATCCCAGTCTTGATCCATACTAACTCAACGGACACCTTCGGAGATACATGTAGACCATCTTTATAGCCACCCAGTTACGTTGTGACGTTTGATACACACAAAGTATTCCTCCGGTGTCAGTGAGTTATATGATATCATGGTCATAGGAATAAATACTTGACACGCAGAAAATAGTAGCAACAAGATGACACGATCAACATGCTACGTCTATTAGTTTGGGTCTAGTCCATCACATAATTCTCCCAATGATGTGATCCAGTTATCAAGCAACAACACCTTGTACATAGTCAGAAGACCCTGACTATCCTTGATCAACTGGCTAGCCAACTGGAGGCTTGCTAGGGACAGTGTTTTGTCTATGTATCCACACATGTATCTAAGTCTTCATTCAATACAATTATAGCTTGGATAATAAACGATTATCTTGATACAGGAATTATAATAATAACTTATTTATCATTGCCTCTAGGGCATAATTCCAACAGTCTCCCACTTGCACTAGAGTCAATAATCTAGCCCTCACATCACCATGTGAATTACATTGTAATAAATCTAACAGCCATACAGTTCTGGTGTTGATCATGCTTTGCCCGTGGAAGAGGTTTAGTTAGCGGGTCTGCTACATTCAGATCCGTGTGCACTTTGCATATATTTACGTCCTCCCCTTCGACGTAGTCGCGGATGAGGTTGAAGCGTCGTTTGATGTGTCTGGTCTTCTTGTGAAACCGTGGTTCCTTTGCTAAGGCAATGTCACCTGTGTTGTCACAGAACAAGGTTATTGGATTCAGTGCGCTTGGCACCACTCCAAGATCCGTCATGAACTGCTTCATCCAGACACCGTCCTTAGCCGCCTCCGAGGCATCCATGTACTCCGCTTCACATGTAGAATCAGCTACAACGCTTTGCTTGGAACTGCACCAGCTTACCGCGCCCCCATTAAAAATAAATATGTATCCGGTCTGCGACTTAAAGTCGTCCGGATCTGTGTCAAAGCTTGCATCGACATAACCTTTTACGGCAAGCTCTTCGTCACCTCCATATACGAGAAACATCTCCTTAGTCCTTTTCAGGTACTTTAGGATATTCTTGACCACCGTCCAGTGATCCACTCCTGGATTACTCTGGAACCTGCCTGCCATACTTATGGCCAGGCTAACGTCCGGTCTGGTGCACAGCATTGCATACATGATAGAACCTATGGTTGAAGCATAGGGGACGGTGCTCATATGCTCTCTATCTTTATCAGTTGCTGGGCATTGAGTCTTACTCAATCTCGTACCTTGTAAAACTGGCAAGAGCCCCTTCTGGGACTGTTCCATTTTGAACCTCTTCAAAACTTTATCAAGGTATGTACTTTTTGAAAGTCCTATCAAGCGTTTCGATCTATCCCTATAGATCTTAATGCCTAGAATGTAAGCAGCTTCTCCTAGGTCCTTCATAGAGAAAATTTTATTCAAGTAATCCTTTATGCTCTCCAAAAACTACATGTTGTTTCCAATCAGCAATATGTCATCCACACATAATATTAGAAACGCCACAGAGCTCCCACTCACTTTCTTGTAAATACAAGATTCTCCAACCACTTGTATAAACCCAAATGCTTTGATCACCTCATCAGAGTGTTTATTCCAACTCCGAGATGCTTGCACCAGCCCATAAATGGATCGCTGGAGCTTGCACACTTTGTTAGCATTTTTAGGATCGACCAAACCTTCGGGTTGCATCATATACAACTCTTCCTTAAGGAAACCGTTAAGGAACGCCGTTTTGACATCCATCTGCCAGATTTCATAATCGAAAAATGCAGCTATTGCTAACATGATTCTGACGGACTTAAGCATCGCTACGGGTGAGAACGTCTCATCGTAGTCAACTCCTTGAACTTGTGAAAAACCCTTTGCCACAAGTCGAGCTTTATAAACGGTCACATTACCGTCAGCGTCCGTCTTCTTCTTAAAGATCCATTTGTTCTGAATAGCCTTGCGGCCCTCAGGTAGTACTTCCAAAGTCCACACTTTGTTTTCATACATGGATCCTATCTCGGACTTCATGGCCTCCAGCCATTTGTTGGAATCCGGGCCCACCATTGCTTCTTCAAAATTCGCAGGCTCATTGCTGTCCAACAACATAATTGATAACACGGGATTACCGTACCACTCTGGAGTAGTACGCGGTCTCGTCGACCTGCGAGGTCCGATAGGAACTTGATATGGAATTTCATGATCATCATCATTAACTTCCTCCTCAACCGGCGTTGCAAGGACAGGGGTTTCCCCTTGCCCTGCGCCACCATCTAGAGCGATGAGAGGTTCGACAACCTCATCAAGTTCTATCTTCCTCCCACTCAATTCTCTCGAGAGAAACTCCTTCTCGAGAAAAGCTCCGTTCTTAGCAAAAAAAACTTTGCCCTCGGATTTGAGATAGAAGGTATACCCAACTGTCTCTTTCGGGTAACCTATAAAGATGCACTTTTCCGCTTTGGGTTCCAGCTTTTCAGGCTGAAGCTTTTTGACATAAGCATCACATCCCCAAACTTTAAGAAACGACAACTTTGGTCTTTTGCCATACCACAGTTCGTATGGTGTCGTCTCAACGGATTTTGATGGTGCCCTATTTAAAGTGAATGTAGCTGTTTCTAATGCATAACCCCAAAACGATAACGGTAAATCGGTAAGAGACATCATAGATCGCACCATCTCTAATAAAGTACGATTACGACGTTCGGACACACCATTACGCTATGGTGTTCCAGGCGGTGTCAACTGTGAAACAATTCCACATTGTCTTAAGTGAGCACCAAACTCGAAACTCAGATATTCACCCCCACGATCAGGCCGTAGGAATTTGATCTTCTTGTTACGATGATTTTCAACTTCACTCTGAAATTTCTTGAACTTTTCAAATGTTTCAGACTTGTGTTTCATCAAGTAGACATAACCATATCTACTCAAATCATCAGTGAAGGTGAGAAAATAATGATATCCGCCGCGTGCCTCCACGCTCATCGGACCACACACATCGGTATGTATGATTTCCAACAAGTGACTTGCACGCTCCATTGTTTCAGAGAACGGAGTTTTAGTCATCTTGCCCATGAGGCATGGTTCGCACGTGTCAAGTGAATCAAAGTCAAGTGACTCCAAAAGTCCATCGGTATGGAGTTTCTTCATGCGCTTTACATCAATATGACCTAAGCAGGAGTGCCATAAAAACATGGCGCTATCATTGTTAACTCTAACTCTTTTGGTCTCAATGTTATGTATATGTGTATTATCACTATCAATATTCAATATGAACTGCCCTCTTACATTGGGTGCATGACCATAAAAGATATTACTCATAGAAATAGAAAAACCATTATTCTCTGACTTAAACGACTAACCGTCTCGCAATAAACAAGATCCAGATATAATGTTCATGCTTAACGCGGGCACTAAATAACAATTATTTAAGTTCATAACTAATCCTGATGGTAACTGAAGTGAAACTGTGCCGACGGTGATTGCATCAACCTTGGAACCATTTCCCACGCGCATCGTCACTTCATCCTTGGCCAGCCTTCGCTTATTCCGCAGTTCCTGTTTCGAGTTGCAAATATGAGCAACAGAACCGGTATCGAATACCCAGGCACTACTACGAGAGCTGGTTAAGTACACAACAATAACATGTATATCAAATATACCTGTTTTTTCTTTGGCCGCCTTCTTATCAGCCAGATACTTGGGGCACTTGTGCTTCCACTGACCCATACCTTTGCAATAATAGCACTCCGTTTCAGGCTTAGGTCCAGCTTTGGGTTTCTTCGTCGGATTGGCAACAGGCTTGTCGCTCTTCTTTGAATTACCCTTCTTTCCTTTGTCGTTTCTCTTGAAACTAGTGGTCTTATTCACCATCAACACTTGATGCTCTTTACGGAGTTCTGACTCTGCGACTTTCAGCATCGCGAACTACTCGCCGGGTGACTTGTTCATCCCGTGCATGTTGTAGTTCAACACAAAGCCCTTATAGCTTGGCGGCAGCGATTGAAGAATTCTGTCAGTGATAGCTTCTTGCGGGAGTTCAATCCCCAGCTCAGCTAGACGGTTTGAGCACCCGGACATCTTGAGCACATGTTCGCTGAAAGACGAATTCTCCTCCATCTTGCAAGCATAGAATTTATCAGAGGTCTCGTACCTCTCGATCCGGGCGTTCTTCAGAAAGATAAACTTCAACTCCTGGAACATCTCATATGCTCCATGACGCTCAAAGCGACGTTGAAGTCCCGGCTCTAAGCCATACAAGACTGCACATTGAACTACTGAGTAGTCATCCTTACTCTTCAACCAAGCGTTCTTCACATCTTGGTCAGCCTTAGCGGGTGGTTCATCTCCTAGTGCAGCATTAAGTACATAATCCTTCTTACCATCTTGCAGGAGCAACTTAAGATTATGAGCCCAGTCTACAAAGTTGCTTCCATCATCTTTCAACTTAGCTTTCTCTAGGAACGTATTAAAATTCAGGGTGACTGTCGCGTGAGCCATGATCTACAACACAAATATATTCAAAGTGGACTTAGACTATGTTCAAGATAATTAGAGTTTAACTTAATCAAATTACTTGCTAAACTCCCACTCAAAAAGTACATCTCTCTAGTCATTTGAGTGGTTCATGATCCAATTCCACTAGCTCAAGTCCGATCATCACGTGAGTTGAGGATAGTTTCAGTGGTAAGCATCCCTATGCTAATCATATCAACTATATGATTCATGATCGACCTTTCGGTCTCATGTGTTCCGAGGCCATGTCTGCACATGCTAGGCTCGTCGATCTTAACCCGAGTGTTCCGCGTGTGCAACTGTTTTGCACCCATTGTATGTGAACGTTGAGTCTATCACACCCGATCATCACGTGGTGTCTCAAAACGACGAACTATAGCAACGGTGCACAGTCGGGGAGAACACAATTTCGTCTTGAAATTTTAGTGAGAGATCACCTCATAATGCTACCGTCGTTCTAAGCAAAATAAGGTGCAAGAAAGGATTAACATCACATGCAATTCATAAGTGACATGATATGGCCATCATCACGTGCTTCTTGATCTCCATCACCAAAGCACCGGCACGATCTTCTTTGTCACCGGTGCCACACCATGATCTCCATCAACGTGTCGCCATCGGGGTTGTCGTGCTACTCATGCTATTACTACTAAAGCTACATCCTAGCAATATAGTAAACGCATCTGCAAGCACAAACGTTAGTTTAAAGACAACCCTATGGCTCCTGCCGGTTGCCGTACCATCGACGTGCAAGTCGATATTAACTATTACAACATGATCATCTCATACATCCAATATATCACATCACATCGTTGGCCATATCACATCACAAGCATACCCTGCAAAACAAGTTAGACGTCCTCTAATTGTTGTTGCAAGTTTTACGTGGTGACCAGGGGTATCTAGTAGGATCGCATCTTACTTACGCAAACACCACAATGGAGATATATGAATTGCTATTTAACCTCATCCAAGGACCTCCTCAGTCAAATCCAATTCGACTAAAGTTGGAGAAACCGACACTCGCCAGTCATCTTTGAGCAACGGAGTTGCTCGTAGCGATGAAACCAGTCTCTCGTAAGCGTACGAGTAATGTCGGTCCGAGCCGCTTCGATCCAACAATACCACGGAATCAAGAAAAGACTAAGGAGGGCAGCAAATCGCACATCACCGCCCACAAAAACTTTTGTGTTCTACTCGAGAAGACATCTACGCATGAACCTAGCTCATGATGCCACTGTAGGGGAACGTTGCATGGGAAACAAAAAATTTCCTACGCGCACGAAGACCTATCATGGTGATGTCCATCTACGAGGGGGATTTCAGATCTAAGTCTACATTTGTTGACATATATTTCTTCTCAAAAATGCTAAAACCTTTTGGGCCCTGAACCAAAATCCATGGTAGAGTGCCTCTTGTACTCATATTGGTTCACGTAAAAGGAAGCAAGTAATGAAGAATAGCACTCGCTCTGCAAACGAGTGGTATTTACCACAGTAATACCTACTCCACATAAGTATCTTTCTTATAGAATACTAAAACTTCTCATTCATAGATAAAGTAAATGAGGTGGAGAGAAAGCGAGGCTTGTAGCAAAAGGGTTCACGCAGAGACCCGACATCGATTACGATGTAACATACCTTCTTGGTATGAGTGGAACTATGTTTCGATAATAAATACCATTGACAGTACAAATAATATTATCCATGCAGTTAATGGATGCAGTGACTACATACTCATATGAGTCACTTATTTCAGAAATCTATATTAAAGTCCCTGAAGGGCTTCATTTCCGAATCCAAAAACAAATCGCAACATGTATTGTGTAAAACTTCGTAAGTCACTCTATGACTAGAAATAGTCGGAAATCAATTGGTACTACTGACTAAATGATTTTCTTCTTCCGAAGGATTACTCAAAGGATGATAATTGTTGATGTATTGATAAAAGAATCCTAAAATTTTATTTCCTTACATCACCTCTGTGTATATCCATGATTTCGTCATCAATGTCTCTACAAGACCTAAACATACATAAAATCATCTCAAGACAAAAAATTTGGATTTAACCAAAAGCTTAAGTTTACAACTTGAGCATTCTCTCAAGAATACATATCAGTCTACATATATTCAAAACATATACGAGAAGTTCGATTTGGATATATCATATCAATAAAAGACATGTATGGTCATACTACCTTTATAAGGTACAAATCCATTCATACCTAGGGGTGATAATGAAGTGATACTAGGACCTGAAGTTCTATATCTCACTAATGTCAAAGCACTCGTATACTTGCAAACTACGTCAGGCCTGACACTATATTTGCTATCTTTATTCGGAGTGCAACTCCAAACAGAAGGTATATGGTTGATATAAGTGCTATCATCTTATATCTGAAGATTATAGTAAATCTTGAATATTTCCATCAGGGAATGGAAGATCTGACCATGATATGATGCAATGATATTGGCTCTTTATTTGATCCCAACGACGCCATATCAATGACTGAATTTGCTCGAACAACCTTCACATGGAAGTCATCTAAATGTATTTTAATGGTTATTTCCAGTTATCATTCTGACATAATTGTTTTTTCTAAAAGCATTGCAAAACATGCATAATTTAGTAGAATGGTTAACCACACTCAAAATCATGTGGTTTAGATTCATCAGAATCACATAACTTGATTTACCAAGATACTTCCAATTGTGTTACTCAATGCCTACACGTTATACCAAGAGCAATATCATAAATAAAATTGCTGAGAAATTACTTATCCTCATGGATTATAGAAAGTTGAGGAAATAATTTGCAAACAAAATATTGTGATAATCCAACAGATTATACACAATCTCATATTCATGTCAATGGCATTGATATGTGACATCCTCCATATTTGCAAAGTTCAGTGGGAGTAATCTCCCAGACTATAACCTATTAACAATCATCAGATTGCATATATTGTACTCTTTTTCCCTTGATGAGTTTTTCCATAATGGTTTCTCATAAAAGGTTTTTAACGAGATAATATAAACACAAGTATCTATATATGCCATATTATTTTCTCCTTATATTTTTCCCACTGGGTTTTAAAGGAGTTTTCAATGGCATGTACGATTGCACTCTTTTCCCTTATGAGTTTTCTCTCAAGTTTCTCATAATGATTTTTAGTGAGGCAATATCTTCTCAAAGATCATATGTGATACTTTGTATTTTCCCTATCGGGGTTTTTAAAGGAAGTACTCAAGATATATTAATTGTTCTCTAAACTTATCAATGAGCTTTCTCCTTTAAAGGTTTTCTCATATGAGTTATCAAGAGACAATGATCATCATATGTTGCAGCATCATTTTCTCCTTATTTTTCCCACTAGGTTTGAAGGAGTTTTTGCAACATATCTACTCTATTCTCCTCATATTTTTCCCACAGGGTTTTTGGGTGAGACTCTCAAGATTATCTGGAAGATTTCTCAAGATGGAAGATATATATGCAAGAAGCTTTCAACGATGAAACATTCAAGGAGCGGTGTTGTACAAGGGGGAGTGTTAGAAACTAATTAGTAGATTAATTAATTAACAAAGGGGTGTGTCCAACCCCGAACAGTCGTGTCTCCTCTCTCTCTCTCTCTATTGCCAACAGGCACCTGTTCTGGAGGGATGCCTCCGAACAGACACCTCTTCTTCGCACCTCTTCCAGATGTATATATATACTTGAGAATCAATAGAAACGGGACTGATCGTCCATTCACTTTCATTCAATCCCGTTTTACTCTAACACCTATAATTAGTGATTTCGGAGATCCTCTCCCACTGCTACCACTTGCTATAACAGAATAGACGCGCCAGCTAAGAGTTGATCCAGCCGGATCATCATCAGCTTTCTAGGCAGCGGGACCGTGATCGGTTCGGGCACATTTTGGATACGCTTCTAACTTCCGCGCGTCGCCTCTCCTCTTCGTAGTCGCATCATGGTGCATGCCACTAGATAGCCTTTTCCCCTGTTTCTTTTAGAGCTCTTTTATGGTACCCTGGGTGAAATATGAGCCGTCAATGCGTAATTAAAGAACGGTAACGATTGAGTTGTACTGCCCAGCTCGAGGGTCTGAATCGTGGACAGTAGACCATGCACCGCGCAGGTGGAGTCCTCCAGTATAAACGTGCTAAGGGCATTTTGGGAAGAAAAAATCACAGTCGTGTGGGAAGGAAAAAAAACAGCCCACCCGCAACGGCCAGTTGAACTAGCCCATCGCATCTCACCCCATCCGGCCCTCCCAGTTCGTTCCCCATCGCGGTCAGTACGGTTCCGGCCGCCGCCGGTGTGCGTCGCCCTCCCTCCCCTTCACCTCGTCGCCGCCGTCACCTCCCACTCCTGCTCCCGCTCCTCCTCATCGTCTCCGTGAAGGGTGTGACCGGCGTGAAGTGCTCTATTAGTTAGTAAATTAACTAACATATTTTCCTGCCCATCGTACCCTTACAAAATTAACGGTTAGATTACGTTATACTGCTGGCTTCCCTCTGAACAGTACAGGGTACCGTAAAAAAGCTCTTCTTTTAGAGCTCTTTTATGGTACCCTGGGTGAAATATGAGCCGTCAATGCGTAATTAAAGAACGGTAACGATTGAGTTGTATTGCCCAGCTCGAGGGTCCGAATCGTGGACAGTAGACCATGCACCGCGCAGGTGGAGTCCTCCAGTATAAACGTGCTAAGGGCATTTTGGGAAGAAAAAATCACAGTCGTGTGGGAAGGAAAAAAACAGCCCGCCCACAACGGCTAGTCGAACTAGCCCATCGCATCTCACCCCATCCGGCCCTCCCAGTTCGTTCCCCACAGCGGTCAGTACGGTTCCGGCCGCCGCCGGCGTGCGTCGCCCTCCCTCCCCTTCGCCTCGTCGCCGCTGGCACCTCCCACTCCTCCTCATCGTCTCCGCACTGCGGGGAGCAGCGCCGACCGCGGGCGCCGCGGATTCGTGCGCTCACTAGGGTTCCGGCCACCGCCGGCGTGCGTCGCCCTCCCTCCCCTTTGCCTCATCGCCGCCGGCACCTCCCACTCCTGCTCCCGCTCCTCCTCCTCGTCGCCGTGCTGCGGGGAGCGGCACCGACCGCAGGCGCCGCGGAGTCGTGCGCTCACAAGGGTTCCGGCTACCGCCGGCGTGCATTGCCCTCCCTCCGCCGCACAGAGAGAGCTTGCTCCCGCTCCTCCTCCTCGTCGATACGCTGTGGGGAGCGGCGCCGTCCGCGTGCGCCGTGGAGTTGTGCAAGGCGTGGTGCTACAGTCCATCCCCACTGACATGCCCCACCTCCGCCGCCTACCGGGGGTCCTCTCCACGGGTACCGACCGGCTCCCCCTCTCCACCTCCCCACAATCAGCGAGAATGTTCTTGCCGTGGATCCATTCTGTTTGGTTCCTGGGGAGTACCAAAGTAGTTAGATTGGCGAATTCGGAGCATGGGTTAATTCTCATTTTGCTAGGCTTTGTTAATTGAGTACTGAGTAGTGAGGTTTGTTCTCTATAATAGTGTTTCAGCATAGCCATGTGCCACTGAAATGCCAGTAATGTGTTTGCTTCTTGCAGCAATGAAGACAGTATTACTTGCATATTGAAGAACATTGTTGCTGCAAATCAAATCATTAAAGAGGCCCTTAATAAAGGTGAATCACCCATGAATTGCTTTGTAAGATAACTCAGAGCTCTTCATTTGTTTTTCTGAACATTCTCTTATGAGCAATTTCATGAAGTGCAGTTCAGGATATAATGATTTAACAAGGTATGAGTTAAAAATAGATAAATTGTGGCAACAAATTGAATATTTTGAAGTAATAAGTTCGACTTATGACTTCCTATTGTTCTTCTTGTATTGGCTGGTGGCTTGTGCATTATCAATATCACGATTCTAAGGGTTCTGTAGTTATGATATTCAATTGATAAGTTATTCTACACAGTCTTAATTAGATTATATAAACTCAAAAGTAATTTGATGTTGTATTTATGCTGCACAATTTGCACTGTGATCATTTTCAATCTGGTAGTACTTATATTCGATTAATCAAAGTGGCATTTCTGTTGAGATACTCGAGCAAATACCTGTTTTGATGGCTCGAGTCTTGACTTATCCAGAACAAGTTTCATATTATAACATAGACAAGCTGCGTCAATGTATACGAAATGGACCAAATAAACATCCAGGGGCAAATTTTATAATACAACCTGATGGAACAAAGCTGCAAGTTGTATTTGTTTTTTTTCTCGCAAAAAAATATATTTGGTTTTTTAAATTCTGATTCTTTTCAACAAGCAGTTTTCATATTTTGCCCTGGACTACATTTAGGCACTTGAAGTACGCTGATAGAAGGATTGCCGCACGGATTTGAATTATGGTTGTATAGTCGAAAGGCATTTAGAAGATGGAGACATTGTCCTCTTCAGCAGACAACCAAGCTTGCATAGAATGTCAATTATGTCACACAAGGTACAAATTGCTCCATACCACGCCATTACTTGTTGAACTAAATAATTTGTCTAACCTTTGATTACTTTTGTATTTAAATACAGGCAAGGATAATGCCCTGGAGAACATTAAGATTTAATGAGTCTGTTTGTAACCCTTATAATGCTGATTTTGATGGAGATGAGATGAATTTGCACGTCCCACAGACAGAGGAAGCTCGTACTGAAGCATTTATGCTTATGGGGGTAGTACTTGCTAACTCTTCTCTGCTACAGTTTAACATTTTTGTTATGCTTTTTGATGCACAAAACTAGTTTGGTAACAAATATTTCTTTTTGCAGGTTTAGAATAATCTATGTACCCCTAAGAATGGGGAAATACTGGTTGCTTCCACGCAAGACTTTTTGACCTCGTCTTTTCTAGTCACAAGGAAAGATACCTTCTATGACATGTCTTATTTTACTCTCTTGTGTTCTATGCTTGAGCCAATTTGGTACATGTATGGATGTTCAGGTTATTCGTAACTCGCTGAAGTCTTTACCCACTCACGCATACAAAGATGGTTATATATTAAATTTTGCATTAAACAGAGAAAATTGTTTGGCATACAGAACCCGTAATAATATGTGGTCAACAATAGCTTGCAAAATTAAGTAAGAAGCTTGCAATAGTTCAAAGTTAAATTTAGGCCATCTCCAAAGTAAGCTGCAATCCGAAAGTTGATGGTCGAAAGTGGCAACTGAAAATTTCCCCTAGAAGCATATATTTTCATCGTATAACCAGAATTGTAAGAAACACAAGCATAAACACTATCTATATGCGTCCATGCAATTACACATGTATTCGTTTCAACCGATTCACATAACAAACACAAAATTCATTGTAAAACTTTCTAAAGTTCAATGACACCATAAAAAATACGAGCATAAAGTTTAAAAAGTATTAATCCAAATTTTATTGTAGAAAAACTAGCAAATCGTGACAACTTTCAACTGTGTTCATCCTTCATTAATGACTTTGACTATCTTCTACTCTTCATTGTTTCGCGGTCCTTTTGAGTTGAATGTAGACTCCACTAGGAGGGCGCTGAGTTGTTTCCTGAACCTGGGGATGTCATCCTGCATAATAGGTTGAGTTAGTTTCACATCTGTAAAATTGAGAATGGTATGATTAAAATAAGTGTGGACATCGTACTGCTGTGTAGGCTCCATCTAGATCATTGCGTGTAAAGTTTTCCATGTTCTTTACCGAAAAAAGCCCACATGACATGCTGCATTCATATGGATTGTTATAACTATTTTTTGGTACCAAAATTAATTGTGTGGTTTCAAATGCTTGTGTACAGTACCTGTCTTGCTGTTGTGGTATATTTTTGATAATTTTAACTGTCCAAGTGTTGATGTCAAAATCCTTCCAAGTATCAAGTTTTTCGCAACCTTCCGAAATGCTGCTTCCATATGGAGTTGCATGCCTTTGAGCTATGATAAGTTAAGAAATATAAGACATAATATGAAAATTATCTCTTGGTATGTATGTAACCATTGAGAAAATGTACCATATTTTCTAGTTCCGGATGGGCTTTCTTAAACTGATTTGTTCTTGATAGCTTTGAATCCAGAACTTGCACTACCTTTTTTGGCATTGACAACCGACACGTACCAGTGTGTATCCTTAACATTCACAGGAAGAGCAACCTGCAATTTACACATAATTAGTTTTGTTCCATTTAGAAAATGACTTAGGCTAGTGCGACGTACCATATCATGGGAAAGGTACATTTTGCCAAGATTGCTAGCACATGTTTTGTTCTGTAGATCACGGGTATAACTTGCAACGCTTCCGTCTCTGACTAGCACAACGTTAACTGAGGCTCTCTCTAGGTTGATCTTCCCGTCGGCCCGAATATCTGGTTTGGGGCGCATGTGACGTACCCATGTTATGGCCGCATCCAAAATCTGAATCGCAAAGTAGTAAGGATTCCAAAAAGAAAAGAACAATTTGTTTATTATTTAAGAAGTTATCGCATACCTTGCATTTTAGCCATCCATCTTTACAACTTTTAAAGCATGGAGCTGTCAAGCATCTAAGATCAGCTCGATAGAGATGAATTTCGTCAATTTGTACCTACACTTTCGAAGACGGGGATGCATTGACATAGTCAATGACCTCTTCAACTATCTTCTCATCCGGAGCATCATCCGTTCCCATTCTGGTAGTACTCACATCTTTAGGATGTATCTTACCTCTTTTAGTTCTCTTGGGTTCAACAAAATAAATAAAATCCTTGTTTTTTGCAGAAGTGGATTTCCTTTCTCTCTTCTTATGTCCTGTCACTGTAGAACTTCCTGTTGCCTGCGTGTTAGAGGGAGGAGTTTGTACATACATACGTTTGATTTTAGGGCATCTTCTTTGTCAAACTCTTTGTGCTCACTAGTGGTGTCATCCTGAGCACCCTGCAAGTCGGAGGAAGGAGCTTATAAAATGTGAAAATTAACTAACATAATTAACATAGTTAGTAAATTACATCAAAGTCTGAAGCCAAGTCACGCCCACGAAGGGGCGAGGGAACAGATTTGTCACCGGCATTGTAATCATATTCTGGTCGGCTCCAATAGTCCTGCATAGGTGCGTGCTTGTCAGTGTTTTATACATATGAAGAAAAGAGTGACTAAATGTGTGTTACAATGGTATGGTACTTACATTGGTGTTCAGATTTGTGTATAGCAAGTTCCTCATATCTGAATTCTCCTTCTCTAGCTGTCTGAATTTGCGCAACATTTGTACACGGGTCTGAAGATGCTGTTCCATCAATTCTTTTCTCATTCTTAAAACGGTGTCATGAAGCGTCAGCACGAGCTATAGACCAGTAAATAAGAAAATTAGTAACTCATTGGGTCACAAAGAAATACAAAACTTAAGAATAACAAATTACCTTCGAATCTGTTGGTGGCAATTCATCAAACATCTCAGGTGTCGGTAACCTTGGTACCTCGCAAGGCTCCTTCAGGTCATGTACAGTCTAAAATAAATTGATACAATTGGTTTTTATTTTTATAATAAAAAATGGCAGAATAAATACAAATGTTGAACGTTACGTAATTTATGTACCTCTCCGGCCTCAAGGCCATGCTTATCAAAAATAGCACAGACTTTGCGCGCTTTCTGCTCGTCCCAGTATTGGACGAGTGGTGTATCTCGTTTGCTGTAATCAATTGTTCTGTCTAATCTATCTAAACGACGCTTCTCCCAGAACCAAAACTACAAAATGTGGATGTTAGTCACTGTACCATATTGTGATACAAACGTACATCTATATGATGACTATTAGGGTTAACCTGGAGCAATGGAAGGTTCCCCTCAAGGTTAACTGTACCCTGGAGTGCTGTTCTTTCTGGATCTTTTCGCGCTGCATTAAACTTGATAATGCACTTCATTAGATGATCACGCGAGAGCTTTGCAAAGTCTGTGGCCTTAATACTTTCTATTGTCGCCACTTTCGACAGATAAGCTGAGCTAACGTATCTTTGAGTTGTTGGGCGGAGTAGGACCCCAATTGAATACAAAATGAAGGGTCGGAGAAACTGTATCCCATGTTCGTTGGTCGTTATATGTGCTTTTAAGGTTTTCTACAGCTGTGCAAAAGTTATTCTGTTCTCTCCATGTGCTTCTAACTCTTTGTATATCAGGCTGACATCTTTTCCTCCAGGTTCAAGCCATATGATTCCCCGTGCAGGAATACCTAATATCTGCTCCATGTCCCGACTGGTCATGGTTAGTGGTTCCCCATCAATGATGAAGGCGTCACAAGTGGGGTCGTATAGCTCTCCATGTCCTTCGAATTGTGACAGGAAGGATCCTCGGTAAGCCATCTAGGTCCACATCTGCTATGACTTTTCTTTGGTCATCGGTGAATTCTTTAATTACTCCGTGATATGCTATAAGGGAACATGCTTGTGTTTCCTGATCATTGGACCAAAAAGATGTCAATTAGCATTATATACACAATAAGGATGATAGTCAACGTCATTAATGAAGGATGAACAGAGTTGATGCTGAGCTATCTGCAAAAAGCTTCGCAGTAATGGTTTTGATGCTGCCTCCAGACAGTGCTAGAAAATGGCGTACCCATGAAGTGGAGCTTGTTGAAGTTGTTGCTGATCAGGTAGTTGTTGATTTCATTTCTGTTCATTCTTCTATATATGTAATCTGTAATCACTGGTGTGGTTGTCCGGTAACCTTTGTCTGGCATCCGATATTATCAGCTTTAGAATCCTATAGGGCTGCTTTTGTATATTTCTTTGGCCTGCTCTGTGCAAGTTTTCTTATTAGTCAATGGATAAATTTGTATGCTTTGTGTGTGAATAAGAGTTTCGAAGAGAATTGGTTAACTGTAGTTGCAATTGAGTTAACCTGGTAAATTATTTTGTTATGGTTTGAAGTGTGAAACTATTTTTCTTGAAGTTCATGTTTTTTTTAGTTTCCCTTATCGCCCTATCTATCTTCCTTTTCCGTAATATGATATTGCTTATGAGTAATTGGTTTATATCCTGACAAGCTCTCGAATGGGAGTCTTGAGCTGGACATTGCACCTTTCGACCTGCATGCTACCTTTACAGATGTAAGTGCCCTGACAACAGTTTTAATAGTTTGACTTTGCTATTAAGTCGCCTAAAAGGAAGGATGGGAAAATATACTGTTGGATTTGAGGTCAACTCACTAGTTCATCTTGTAGGTGGTTAATTTGATTAAGCCAGTGGCTGCATGCAAAAGGCTCTCGGTAATGGTTTCCTTGGCTCCAGAGTTGCCTGCCTGTGCAATTGGTGATCGCAAGCTACTGATGCAGATAATGCTAAATGTTGCTGGCAACTCAATAAAGTTCACAAAGGAGGGTCATGTTTCAATTGCAGCTTCCATAGCCAGGTCAGATTCATTGAGAGACCCGTATGCTTCTAACTTACATGGATATTAATCTGTCATTAATCTATGAAACAAAATAGTTTTCTTCAATGTGCATGTACGTATGAAAATACATAGATCTAATATACAAATCTAACAAAAAAATTATTCTGATGTGATATGCACATCTACGTAACAAAATAGTATGTCGTACTATTAACCAGGTACAAAATTGCCTTACCCTATTTCTTTTTGCCTGTGATTTCTCTTGCAGAGTGCCTGGTGGCGAGTTCTCTGGTAGCTGCAGATTGCCTGGTGGCAGATTCATTGGTGGCGGCGGGTTCTCTGCAAGCGGCGGATTGAGTGGCGGCCGCGGGTTCTCTGATGATGGCGGATTCAATGGTGGCAGCGGAATCCCTGGTGGCAGTGGCGTTTTCCTTGGTGGCGGGTGATAAGTACGATGCTCCATGTTTGTTTCTGGAGGCCGATGTGAAAATGGTAGCCGCAGGAATTGTAGGCAGATTAGGTGGATGGCTATCCCTAATTAATAGTAGGATGGGTTAGATAAGGATGTTAAAGTAGATTTCTGTTATTATTTTAATAGTACGATGGGTTAGATAAGGATGTTAAAGTAGATTTCTGTTATTATTTTATTCTGAGAATAATGGCAGCTTTATCTAATTCCCTTTTTTCGAGAGTTGTATCTAACTCCCGTGTGTTTCTGTTATTATTTTATTTTGAGAATAATGGCAGCTTTATCTAACTCTTTTTTTTCGAGAGTTGTAGCTAACTCCCGTACACAACTTGTATTTTAGTGTTTTCTCATCAAAAATACATAGAAAATACATACAGTGAATGCACGACTCAACCTTTCGGTCTAAGTTTGTCCATGAATAAAATCATACAAAATTTGGCAGATACACGTGCATGCCCATGCTTGTATTTTATTGTTTTTCCATCGAAAATACATAAAAAATACAAAAACAAGAAAAAGTTTTCCACGCTTCCTAATGAACTTCACAATAAGGCACGTCAAATTTTTCTATTTTCTGACGATCCGTGTTTTTTCTGTGAATTTGTATGCAAAAACAGCCAAGAACAGATGCCGGACGTGACGCAACGTGCGTTTGTTCTTCGATTTCGTTGAAATTTTGCGTGACACAATTGGATGTGCATTCTCAAGTGCCGGGAAAAGTTGGGTACATTTCATGCATGCATGCATGTACATCATGTGTAACTCATCGGTGTCGGTATGGACGGAAGGGGTGTTACAATGTGATCTTGCTACTCCCAATCGTCAAACGGACCTAAATTTTTTTCACGCTTCCTAATGAACGTCACAATAAGGCACGTCAAATTTTTCTATTTTCTGACGATCCTTCTTTTTTCTGTGAATTTGTATGCAAAAAAGGCCAAGAACAGATGCCGGACGTGACGCAACGTGCGTTTGTTCTTCGATTTCGTTGAAATTTTGCGTGACACAATTGGATGTGCATTCTCAAGTGTCGGCAAAAGTTGGGTACATTTCATGCATGCATGCATGTACATCATGTGTAACCCATCGGTGTCGATATGGACGAAAGGGGTGTTACAATGCGATCTTTCTACTCCCAATCGTCAAACGGACCTAAAAAATTTTCACGCTTCCTAATGAACTTCACAATAAGGCACGTCAAATTTTTCTATTTTCTGACGATCCGTGTTTTTTCTATGAATTTGTATGCAAAAACAGCCAAGAACAGATGCCAGACGTGACGCAACGTGCGTTTGTTCTTCGATTTCGTTGAAATTTTGCGTGACACAATTGGATGTGCATTCTCAAGTGCCGGCAAAAGTTGGGTACATTTCATGCGCATGTACATCATGTGTAACCCATCGGTGTCGGCATGGACGGAAGGGGTGTTACAATGCGATCTTGCTACTCCCAATCGTCAAACGGACCTAAAACATTTTCACGCTTCCTAATGAACTTCACAATAGGGCACTTCAAATTTTTCTATTTTCTGACGATCCGTGTTTTTTCTATGAATTTGTATGCAAAAACAGCCAAGAACAGGTGCCGGACGTGACGCAACGTGCGTTTATTCTTCGATTTCGTTGAAATTTTGCGTGACACAATTGGATGTGCATTCTCAAGTGCTGGCAAAAGTTGGGTACATTTCGTGCATGCATGCATGTACATCATGTGTAACCCATCGGTGTCGGTATGGACGGAAGGGGTGTTACAATGCGATCTTGCTACTCCCAATCGTCAAACGGACCTAAATTTTTTTCACGCTTCCGAATGAACTTCACAATAAGGCACGTCAAATTTTTCTATTTTCTGACGATCCATGTTTTCTTCTGTGTATTTGTATGCAAAAACAGCCAAGAACAGATGCCGGACGTGACGCAACGTGCGTGCATGCCCATGCTAGTCGTCTATGCACAATTTAAACGAATTTCTACACCGTATGCACGTTGCGTCACGTTCGACTTGTATTTTAGTGTTTTTACTTCGAAAATACATAAAAAAATATATAGAATGCCATAAATCAATGAAATTTGGCGTCCATTCTTTCCAGTATGATACAATGTATTAGAATTATTTTTGAAGCAATTGAAGAAAGTGAAAACAAAAACGTGGTAAGAGACTGAACCTTTCGGCTTGTACCCGAATTGCCTATTATGAACATGGTCTATTTTTGTCCATGCATAAAATCACACAAATTTGGGCTAATACATGTGCATGTCCATGCTAGTCGTCTATGCAAAATTTGAACAAATTTCAACACCATATGTACGTTGCGTCACGTTCGGCTTGTATTTTAGTAGTTTGTCATAAAAAAAAAGTGTAAAATACATAAAATGTCATAAAACAATGAAATTCACCGTAGTTTTCGTCTGCATATGCTCTAAATGTTTATGACTCGATTTATCTATACAAAAGAATTATTTTTTGTGACCCTAGTTAATAAATTTTCGTAATTTTTAATTACAAGCTCCCTGAAGTGAAGAAAATAATTATATACCTAAAAATTCACATCACAAGTATATGTTCAGCTGGTTTGGTTGGTGCACTAATATGCTCAAGATCATAGGTTCGAGTCCCCCAATTGTTTTTTTTATATTTTGTCTGTAATTCAGATTTTTTTTAATATGTTGAAAATGGTATTTTGGTAAAAAAAAATCCGGGCTCTAGAGAGCCCGGGTGCCGCTCTGCTTTTTCGAGCTGAAGAACTGCTACTATGAAGGAAAAGATGCATGAACGATGAATCTACGTGGATCTAATAGAAAACCAGCAGTGGCGGCATGCCGTGCGCAGCCGGTGAAGCCTCGTCGGACGGCCATGGGCGCACGCCGTCGTCTCTTCGAGCTTTGCGATGGCCCCTTTGAACTTGATCACACCGCGAGAGTCGACTCAACTATCTCGATTTGGAGGGTTATATACAGGTAAAGAATCACATCTCGTCCAATTTTGATCAGCAGCAGAGTCACATTTTCTGGCCAACAGAGTACGCACACATAGCGACATCAGACAATACGGCTACAGAGTACAGCAAACCAATATCACCACATGACCGAATCCATACTGCAAGCCCACAGTACATCGGTGCTTAAGAGGACACGACACGATAGGGGCATTCGACCGTCGTCAGATTATGTCTACTAGCCAAACAATGTAACTGAAGCAGGGGCAGCTAGATTATTCCGCAGTATGGCTACTGGCAATGCATTGGAGCCTTCTGAACGGCTTCTTGTTCTAGAAATTCCACGTGAGCAAAGCCTTTTGGCTGCCCAAACTTGTCAGTCAAGATTGTCACTCTGTTGACGGTTCCACAAGCTTGAAAATGCTGCTGCACTTCCTCTGGCGTACACGCATAGTCAACCTGCAATACATGATAATATCAGAAAAACAAATATCTAGTACAGTGGAATCTTATACTGCGAGTTAACGTTTTAGCTGACAAACGGCTGTTTATACATCTATATATGACTAACCTCTGTTATAACTATAAGACATTATGAAGGTACAAGAGAAACCTCACTAACATAAGTGCAGTATATCCAGCCCTATGGGAAGTACATAATGTTGGGCAACTTTACTTGCATTTAGAGTTACATGTAATCCTCGAAAACCATTAGAAACACCTTTATGATAATGCAGAAGTGGACATCACGTTTAGAAAAAGATGAAAAATAGACAATGAAGAGAGAGAACAGGAGTACTGAAAAGTCATACCTGTTAAGCATACTAAATGTTCTGTCACACAATGCAACCAAAAAAAAGTTCCAGGAGATGCATCACTTGTGCTAAACATTTTTTTCTTTCCAAATCTCGTTAAAGGGCTTCCACCTCTTGTTGGATGTCTTGGATGGAGCTCCTTTTGATTTAATTTTTTTTGGATTCCGGACATTTCCTGGACATGCTTGGTACCCTGAAAAATATGCTGGAAGAGGGCCCAGTGATGCCGCCTCATTTTTTCCACTGTCTTCCTCGCCTTCAGCTATAATACCTTTGAGAAAAGCCACCGCCTTCTGTGACATCTCCGTGACATCTCCGGGCTGTTTGAAGCTTTGAATAAATACATACTACAAATGTTGCGGAGTTCATGGTATCGATCCATCCGCTTAGACCAATCGTGCACATTACCATTCCTCTCTGAGTCAAATGCGGACTTGCCGACCATCGTCCATCTTGTCGAGACACAACACCTAGGAATGTTGACTAAGCCAAGGTATTTTAGAACAGAAAAAGTGTGTGCACACGGGATCTCCTCCGAGTACATCTTTAGACAACGGCAATTCACACTCTGAAGCAACGGGCCTGCCATGTCAAACCTCACATCATACGTCACATGCCTACTCTCTTTGCGAGCGACTGTATACATAACAACATCGTCATTCTTAGTCACTTCTGCTACTTCCCATTTTGACAACTGCTCGATTTGCTGTTTTACCTTCTTGAACATCACTGGAGTATAAATGAGAGCAGCACTTTTCTCAAGCGGTTCAGCTGCTAATTCAGTAAATGGTACTGTGTCCGAAGTTGTAGCATCCAACTCAGCCTCATTCTTGCGGATACGCGATAAACAGTGATCCGAGTGCTCTAGCAAATCAACAAGTGACATTCTCCTATCCAGATTCTTATGAAGCCTAGAGTTTAGGCTTTCGCTACGCTGATTGCTCTGCATGCCAAGGAAATATCTACCTTTCATATAGGCCCTAGACCACTTCTTCCTCAGCTCGTACACCCTCATAATCCAAGCATCTTTTTCAGAGATATCATAATCCACCATAAACTCAACCCAACGTTTCTCAAACTCATCGACATCCCATATGTGATAAACAAATTTCCTGAAGTCCTTGAGCTTTTGCTTCCGTAGGTTTCGTATCATGTTTTGCTCGATGAGCCAACTGCACGACCGATGATCTGTGTTTGGCAAAACCGCCGCTATTGCCTTCGTCATCGCATGGTCACCATCTGTGATTACTGATCTAGGATGTTTCCGCTTCGTTGACTCCAAAAATGCTTCAAGCAACCACACAAAAGATGCCTCGGTCTCATCCGAGACAATACCGAAGCCAAACACGGTTGTGCTGCGATGGTGATTCACTCCTATGAAGAGGACAAATGGCAGGTTGTATTTGTTCACACGGTAAGTGCTATCAAAGATCACGACGCCACCAAAGGCATCATAGTCAATCCGAGACTGTGCGTCTGCCCAAAAGATGTTCAGCAGATGTCGTTCACTATCAGTGGTGTACTTGGAAAAAAATTCGCCATCTGTGTCTTTTTGGGCTGCCATATAACGGAGTACAAATTCGGCATCACGGCCTTCTATCCTTTCCTTCTTGTACTTGGCAACAAAATTATACAGGTCCCGAGAAATAAAGCCTACCTTGCTGTAACCACCACTATCCTTCTCCATTACTTCCATTATTTGATGTGTCTGAAGGCCACCAATTCCATACTCAATGACATCAGCCTTTTGCACATCACTCAGTCCGCGATGTGATCTTATGAAAGTTGTCTGGTCAGGCTTAGCGAGTGGATGGTTATGTTCGTCCACAAAATCTTTTACAAACCATTCACCATTATCCATACGAAGTTCGATCTCCATCCGGGCGCCACATCCACAACGTGACAGCGGCCTAGGAGTTCGCACTCGTTTAGTTTTTTCAAAGTGCTTCCTCGCCCGATATCCTTCTTTACAACAGACATAAAGGCGACGAAAAGCTATGTTTGTGCCCGACTTACTGGTCAGTTCTTCCTTCCTAACACCAAAACCCTTTGACCGAGCATATGCATTATAGTAATTGTAACCTTCTTCCTCGCTGCCAAAAATTTGACTGATCAGCATGTCATATTCTGCAATGTTCTCGAGGGTGGCACTCCCATATTCCATGTCAAACCCTGCAATTAAAAAAGAATCAAATCTGAGTTATTTGAATTCCACTCGTGAAACTTAAACACGTATCAGTGCTTCTGTACATAATCAAACAGAAACATTACATATACTCCACTTAGCACTTCCTGATTTGCACCAACAGTGATTTAACCAAAAACCATAGGAGAGTAACACGCAGATTTGTCCAACCGTCAAACTAGTAGGAATATGCATAAAAGAGAAAGATCACTTGTCCACGACTCTCAAAATATGCAGATTTGTCCGCGACAGATCAGAGGTCTGTGCATCAGGAGCATTCAACATTCAGCTGAGCACGAGTCAACAACAACAATGCATACTAATAAACACCATATGCCAAGATGACAATGCCATCCATAACAACATTTGTTTTCGCGTGCGTGCACTGCAAGATCTAACTGTGATTTTTTCCCATCATGATGCAGTACTAATTAACAGGATTTGTTGTTAAAAATTCATGCGTCACAAGAGCAGTCCTTACCAGGTTGAGGAAACGCCGCCGAGGTCCAAGATGGCGGGGCCAACTACGTCGAGTGGCGGTGGCGGCCGCGGCGGCGACAGGGAGAACGACACGAGCGGCGGTGGCCACGGCAGCGACAGGGAGAACCACACGAGCCACGGTGGCCACGGCAGCGAGTGACGGCGGCTGCGATGGCGGCGCGTGGCGACGGCGGCGACGGCAGGGAGAAGGAGGGGGGAGCCGCGGCGACAAGGAGATTGACGCGAGCGGCGGTGGCCACGGCGGCTAGTGGCGGCGGTTGCGACGGCGGCGCGTGGCGGCGGCGGCGGCGACGACGGCAGGGAGAAGGGGCGGGGCTACAACGATGGGTTGCGGCCGCGGCGACGGCGACGGGTGGTGGCGGCGGCGACGGCAGGAGGGGTGAGCCGCGGCGACAGGGAGATTGACGCGAGCGGCGGTGGCCACGGCGGCTAGTGGCGGCGGTTGCGACGGCGGCGTGTGGCGGCGGCGGCGGCGGCGGCGGCGACGGCAGGGAGAAGGGGCGGGGCTACAGCGACGGGTGGCGGCCGCGGCGACGGCGACGGGTGGTGGCGGCGGCGACGGCAGGGAGAAGGGGATAATGACGCGAAGGGTGTGACCGGCGTGAAGTGCTCTATTAGTTAGTAAATTAACTAACATATTTTCCTGCCCATTGTACCCTTACAAAATTAACGGTTAGATTACATTATACTGCTTCCCTCTGAATAGTACATGGTACCGTAAAAAAGCTCTTCTTTTATGCTTTCTTTGGACACAATTGTGTTGTTGCCCCAGCCGTAGTAGTTGCTTTGCCACTTTGATCCAAAGTTGTATGGATGTTTGTCTTATTTATAAAGCAAGACGATAACCTAGTTCGGAATTATGAGTTAGCCCCACTTCTCGGCCCCGCTAATTTGGGCAATCTAGTGCGTGTGTGTGTGAGTTGTGACCTTCTTTGTGTTGCTTCGACGAAATACAGGCCAGCCTATCTATGTGTTTCTGCCCGAATCATCATCGAGAGAGATGATTGACTGGAGCCACTATGCTTGGTGGGTTTCAGCCTGATCCTCAGCGAGTGTCTTGTCAAGAAAGAAAGAAAAACTTGTACAAATGTTAGATAGTGCGTCAGCGGTGAATCCTCGTATTTCATTGATGCACGTTGCTGCCCTCCTTGGATCAAATCAAGATCCCATCTAGGATTTGGACGAACGATACAAAGTAGCTAGGGACCAACTCCCAAGTCCCAACAGGAAGATATTTGCGCCCAGATCTTTCTCGGAGGAACAATAGTACAAGCGTGTCTCCCTCAGGCGGAGCCGGTCAGCTTAGCTTGTCGACGCCGGGTCCACCGTATTCTTCTATCTTCACTCTTGGATCCTGTTCTAAGATATTTCAAAGAAGCAACTCATCAGGTGGTCATGCAAGACGCAACAAGAGCGCAGACAATGACCAGAGCTAACATATACTCTTTGCTAGCAAGTGTTCCCGCTCGGAGAAATGACATTTGCACAGGCTCTAATATCTCGGACGATTTGCGGAACATGCTACTCCTTCCGTCTCATAATATAAAAGCGTTTTTGATACTGGTTTCTCATGTCGTCAAAGATGAATAGCTAGCCTCATGTTCACCTATCCTTATCTCAAAAACTACATCTCTTGGGAATGTGAATCTGTGATGATGGATGAAAATACCACTTTCAGTACCTCCAATAGTCTGATTCTAGTTCTAGTTCTAGTTCTATTTCTATCCCCAGATAGCAGCAAAATACGGCCAGTTTCAATGTTTGGACCACCAGGGAAGAGAAGGAAGGAGCTGCGATTGCATCTGTCATCGTCCAAGGAAACCGCTTAGCCAACCACCGTCATGAAACATGCCCCTTGGATCTTTGCTTCAGCAAGTGGAGTCGATACGATTAGACCGACCAACATCCACACAAGGATTGAAAATATCTCATGTTGATAGACGAAATCTTCAAGACCTGCACCAGTACCTCGCTATGGACATGTTAAACGAGTATACTTTGGAACTCACTTGAAGAGAAGTGCCTAGATTGTTATCTATGCATGCATACATAATACATTCATTCGGGTCGTATATGCATCCAACGATATGAAGCCGGCCGGCCAAAAGCGCGAGTTGTATAATGGAATTGCTGCCGCTCACTAGCTAGAAAGCGACCGTAAAATAAGACTGTATTTTTCTTCTTCTCTTGCAGATAAAGCAGCACCTCCTGGCATGTTTCCACTGAGGATAAACTCTAGTTGTGTTCGAAAGCGAAATGCGTGGACAGTAAAAGCCACCCACAAGAAATGACGTGTACCAATCGGTGCTCGTCAAGGAGGCATCTCGGAATGATGTGCAGCTGGAAGTTTTGTTGCAGGAACGAGTCTCTATCAGCAACAATGCTACAGCTACAAGTCACCCTCATCGTTTACCTCCCCTGCGCTTTTTTTTGCACTTTTTTGTCTTGGGCTCCCGGGCCCCGGCCCTTGCCGACCTTGGTAACCCGCCTGCCCGTCCATCATCACCCGTCCATATCGTTGCTATCCCACGATCTGCATGGTCGCTGGCCCGCCCGGTAAAGCCCGTTCCAAACCCATTTCACAGGCACACAGGCTCTCGTCACATCTTAAGAGCATCTCCAACAGCCACGCTTCGCGCCGCGTTTAAAAAATTTATTTGCCGCGCGTTTCGGCTGGTTTGACGCGTTGCGCAGCGCTGGCTCCAGCAGCAGCGCTAAAATGCAGCGCGCGCGCAGCTCCAGCAGCGCGCGCAAAAATGCAAACATGTGAATTTGACACAAACAAGTTGAGATGCATAAAAGTTCATGCCCACAAGTTCATCCAACCAAGTTCAAAATGCAAACAAGTTCAAGACATAAATGAAAGACACATCAATCATCATCTTCCTCATCTTCGTCTTCATCTTCCGAAGATGATTCTTCCGCCTCCGTAGATGAATCTTCCTTCCTAACCTCATCACGCACCGCATCACGTGAAGCTCCGACGGTGTTGGCAAGATCTTCAACGGCGGCCGGAGGTGCACCCGTGCCTTCCATGGCGGCCGGAGGTGCACCCATGCCTCCCATGAGAAAAGCAAAACTCATGCCTCCCATGGCGGCCATAGCGTCGGATGGTGCTCCAAAGCCACCCATGCCTCCCATGGCGGCCGGAGGTGCACCCATGCATCCCATGGCTCCAAAGTCACCCATGCCTCCCATGGCGCCGAGGCCACCGCCACCCATGGCGTCGAGGCCACCGCCACCCATGCCGCTGATCAAGGCTCTTTTTTGGATCAAGACTTCCTCACGGGCAAGGTTGACATATTCCTTTTGCGCATCATTGAACAAAGATGTGTCCAAGAAGAACAAGTGCTTCTCCCATTCCAACAACTTAGCTCGCTCCTCCATGTCCACCTTCCTCTCCTCCAATGCCACTTTCCTCTCCTCGGCGGCCACCCTCCTCTCCTCGGGCGCAGCATCTTGGTTCCTTGCCATTTTCCTCACCTTGCGCTAGGGCTTTCGGCGGCGGCGGGGGGGGGGGGGGGGGGGGCTCGCGACTGTACAGCGGGGTGAGCGGGGTGCCGGTCTACGCGTCCATGGTGGCAGGGGCGCTGGCGCCGGCGCGCGCGATGCGAAGGAGGAAGAAAGAGAGAAAGTTCGCGCGCGCGATCGAGTCTTCCGCACGCGGAAGTGTGCGCTCCAAATTACCAGCGCGGGATGAGGCTATGGACAGCGCGCCCAACTTGTTTTAGCGCGCGCGCGATTTTTACGCGTCCGTTGAAGCATCCCGCCGCGTCACGCGCACGCTGAAAAGAGATATTTTTGGGCGCGGCGCTTGTTTTGAGAGTTCAATTTCAAGATGGCCATCAAGCTTGTGGATTCGTTGGACGAGCGTGACGTCGTCGCCGGCAACGTCCGCGCCGTGCTGGGGAGCTGGTCCTCACCTTCCCCTTTGTCTACACAGGAGTCGACACGCACTCTGCTCATCTCTCCCTTGATCCGCCAATCCATTCGCTTCTAGACCTTGCCAAGGGATCATTTGAGCTCACGATTGGTCGGTTAACTTGCAGGGGTGCCGGAGCTATGCTGATGGCGACGTTGCCCTTGCGCATGCACTGGCGGCGGGGGTGTTGGTGACAGCAAGATTCCATGTGTCCGGCGGGCACTTGAATCCGGCGGTGGCGCGCGGGCATATCACGGCGTTCAAGGCGGCGTTGTACGTGGCTGCCCAACTGCTTGCCTCCTCCCTCGCCTGCATCCTCCTTCGGTAAGACCCCCCCCCCCCCCGACAGGGCGGGCAACCGCAGCATATCCAACACGATGGCGACCGCAACGGCGACGGATACTGACGTGGCCGGCGTCGACTCCGACAGGTATGCATGCTCATCCCCTTCCCCCTCACCCCCCTAACCTGCGCAATTTCTATGGGTCCTCCTCTGACCGCACCTCATAGCCCCTTACGGAGCTCAATGCCACGCCAATCTACGGCGGGCAGTAGCTAGGCGCCCCACGACGCTCCCGAAGCCGAGAACGGAGGAGTGGCGCTTTGTAGGCGTTCCCTGGGGCGTTTTCATGGCCCTTTGTAGGTGTTCATGGCATTCCACCCCGGGGTGGCTTCGCACTCGATGACGGCGGTGGCTTGGTGTAGGCAACGTAGTAGGATATAGGGGTGGGTGTCACTGATGTAGTAGGTTGGAGGGCATCGAGGGATGTGGATTGCATGATTATTTTGCCTTGTGTTGTTGGGATGTTGAAATGTTTCAGATTCTTTTGTTGTGATGGATCTGGATTGGATGATGCTATAGAGCTCGTCTGATTAGAGTTGAGTGATGGATGTGATTTAGAGATGTAGTGAGATTTTTTTTGATGTTTCTGAATTCTGATGTTGAAATGTTCCTGAATTCAGAATTTTGTATCATGATATCAGCATGCACCGTGACAATGAGTGTGCCAACATGTAGGTTTCAATTAGTTTGTGCTTTTTTGTTGTTTCACTGAGTATGAATGAGATTTGGGGGTTTTGCAACTGTGCTGCTGAATTTAAATGAGTTTCATATTTTGATTCCTTCCTAAATTTAGGGGTGCCGAAATTTTCTGATTTGAATGTGATGCAGCGTAACCTAAAGTTCTATGATCATAGTTTTTAGGTTCGATATTTTCTGAATTTCTGAAGCTCATGTAGCTAATATTTTTTGAAAATTTGTATCATGTTTGTAATGTTTCACTAGTCTATGTACCTTTCATTTTATTAGATTACTAGAGCAAATTGCATTCTCACGGCATCTTGTTTTTCATCTTTGGTTTGTTTTGCAGCATGCCCATCTACCAAACTCGATGGTCGGCAAAGCGGTTGTGCGAGATAGTGAATGCCATCAAAGGGAAGAAGAGGGATGTTATAAGTAAGTCCAGCTTCCGTGATTTGCTATACTTATCTTCTTTTGTTCTTCCTCCAGAAGATCTTCTCGATATCATTGTCATGAGGATTGACACCAATAAGCATGTGTTTAAGTATGTGGTCTGTTTTCTTTTCTTTACTTGTCTCCTTTTTCCCATACATGTTGCATAACATGCTTTTCTCACAATATATATTGAGTTTTTAATTTTGTGTACTACCGAATTAATGATAAGAAGAAGATACACTTTACATGAGACATGGTTAGGAAGATATTCAATGTGCAATCTGGTAGGAGACCGCTAGAATTTGGCAAGAGAGGCAAAGCTGGCTTACGTGAAGTTTATTTGGACGGCGAAAGAGCTCCAATACCCTCCATAGTTGTTGTTTTATCGAAGGTAGATGAGGAGGAGGAAGAGACCATCAAGAGTCATGGGCTTTACTGTGCCTAGCATTGGTCTTAACTCCTGGGACAGGAAACATGGTTCCCCTGGAATATCTATACACTTTTTGGGAAATGGGTGTGGTCCATCAGTTCGTGTTTGATGAGCATATCCTCTCTGATGTGATGAAAGAAGTTAAAAAATACCAGGACGGGAGGAACGATGGTCAAAGGTGAATGTCTACCAATGCTTCCAATACAGCCCTTCCATTCCCATAACATTTGCAGCCCTTCCATTCCCATAACATTTGCACCTTCTTTTACTCGGACAACAACCCTTCTAGTCAGGAGATGATGTTTCTTTATTTTTCTATGTGCAGGTAATTTACATGGAACATCTTTATGTGCCAAGAGCATGTTTAGTGGATCACACTATCAACTACTCACTGCCTAGAGCTTGTTTTGTTCATGAAATGGACTTTTATGTTGTTGTTGTCGTTAACACTCTGGATGATGGTTTTGGGAAGTGGCCTCTAAGTTACTCAAACCGAATGCATCGCTTTTAATATATTTGATTTATCTAGAGGACCTTCTTATGTGTTGTAATTCTAAATTCATTTGTTTTTAATGCAGTTTAGCACTAGTACATTGTACGCCACATTTCATTTTGCGTCATATGTAAATCAGCTGGCCCAAGGAATCATGCAAGTCAGTGTGGCAGAGGAGCTGCCGAAAATCAGTGACGAAGTCGCTGGTGTTGCGGGCGTAACAGATCTTTTGGGTGTGTCGGGGAGCTCCCAAATGCAGGCAAATGTTCAAGGTGGAGCCTTTGCGGGTTCTCGAGATCTAGGTTGAATGTTCATGGTCCTGCCATCAATGGGCCACCTAGGGCCCCACATAGTCATTATAGTTCGAGGACTACCGATGCAACTCATGTTTCACTCGGACATATGGAGTCATTCGGGCAGTCCTCAAGTCAGTCGGGCATGCACCAGCACTCGAACAACGGCAAGCGTGGACGACAAAGGAGCTCAATGGTCGAGGGACTTGACATCTAACATAAAGCTAAGTGAAGACCGGCGTTACCTATAACGTTGTAGTTAGAATTGTTGTTACTAGTAACTTCCATAGTTATTAGCCTTAAATGCCCCTGTAATGGGACACCGCAGGTCCACGCGAACTCTATATAAGCCACCTCGGAGCTTCTGGACAAGGTTTCAGCATCTTGTGTATTCACACCCCTCATAAGCAAACAGTAGCCTCTGGGCTCAAGACATAGAGTCTTTACCTATTCCAAGGGGAGACTGAACTCGTACATCCGACTATTACACCTACGTCATAGCTAGGCTCCGCCCCCTCATTCGTACCCCCTGGTATTATTGTCAGACTCGTTCCCTCGACACGCGGCCGAGGTCGAATTGCCGCGATCGCCAAACGAAGGCAACATGGGAATATGGGCCACAACGGAATGCAGTGTGAGTCCTGATATGTGTGTGGCACCAATATTTGGGATGGATGGAGCATATACTCACTACTAGGGAAAACCTTATACGCAAAATCTTAGTAGCAACGCAGGACTGGAAGGAGCGCTAGTGCTACCTAGCAGCAGCGCGTTCTGAATACAGGTGCTACTGTTATAAACTTAGCAGCAGCGCGGCTCAGCAAAACCCCGCTGCTACTAAAGTTGACCGACAGTTCCCGCCACGCTAGGTTTAGCGGTAGTGCGCTTAATATAACCGCGCTGCTGCTAACGTGATAGTAGTAGTACACTTTTTCCATGTCGCTACTGCTAATTCTAAAACTGGCCACATGGCGGGCCTCGCTTAGCAGTAGCGCGTGGGTCAAAGAAGCGCTACTGCTACATTATTAGCAGCAGCGCTTTTTTCTACACGAGCTACTGCTAAGTCGCACCCATACCACCTTTTACCCTCCACTCTCCCCTCCCCTCCTCTATTCCTCACTTTCCCCTAGCTCCCACCTCCTCTCTCCCTCACTTTGCTTCTTCCTCACTACTTCTCCCCCCATTACTCTCCGTCTTCTACCTATGTTTCTCTCTCTTTATTACTCCTAGCTAACTACACCAACCTCCATTAATGCATCTCCTTTCTCTTTTCCCTCCCCCCTCCACTAGTTGAACTTGTCTCCTCCCAAACTAGCAAGCTAGGTAGATCTAGCTAGCATTTGGTGAAGTGACCTATGTACCACCCTAACTAGATCTATAGGCTTGTCAAGAAGATCTTTGTCCACTTTTGATCATTCCATAGGTGTGTGTGGCGACACCTATCGACATCATCATCACTGTGCTCGATCTCGAGATAGGTGATTAAAAATTTATGCTTTTGCAAAAACGGAAATATGTGTATGTGTGCGATATGACATAATCGGGCGATATGATTGAAATTGTGTGTGTGGCATGAGTTGCCACCGAATTGTTCTTGTGAGTTGCCTATCTTTTGCCGAAATGTCGATTTATTTTCGTTTCGGCGAATTCCGGACAAACTCTATATGTCCTATTTTTAGGGAAGGTCATGCCGAATTTTTGTATGACTTTGATGCATGCATACATTTTTATAATCAATTTGTTTGTTATTATCGTTCAGGCGTTCATGATGGTCAGTGGAATGGTGGTGGACATGTGGTTGCGCTCGGCGGTGCAGGACATGAAAGAAAATAACCTGACAGAGGTTTTATGTCCGTGTCGAAGATGCAAAGGACGAGCTTGGCTCGACCCCTATGACGATGGTTGTGTGATGGCGCACCTGCCCATGACTGGTTTCATGGATGGCTATACTCGATGGATAATTGAAGATGAGGATGATGATGTTGAGGACGCCGACGGGGCAGGCAATGACGACATGGGGCAAGACGAAGAGATGATCGATAATGATGGTGGAGACGGGGCCGGACATGGCGGCGGGGAAGAGGCCGGACATGGCGGCGGAGACGGGGCCGGACATGGCGGCGGGGAAGAGGGCGTCGGACATGGCGGCGGAGAAGGGGCCAGACATGGCGGCGGAGAAAACATTATCTCCACGCCGCAGAATTCGTCGGTACTAAGTTCAATCATGCGGGACCCTCATGTTCAAGCACTCCTCCGTAAGGAAACAAGTACTGGGAGAGCTGCTTCTAGAGAGGAGGCCAAGCTCCAGGAATTGGTGGTAGACTCCAAAACTCCATTGTATCATGGTTGCAATCCCGAGGTGACCCGCTTGAGTTTCACGCTCGAACTCCTAAAGACGAAGGCTAAAAAAATGGACCGACACTAGTCTCGATGAGCTTCTTAGATACTACATGTTGCCCTTAGAGGGATAATTGACAAGCACGTTCGTGACACGCTTACTGGTCTCTCCAACGTTTTCGATGTCATCTACCGAAAGTCGATTAGTGTGAAGCAGCTCCAAAGGCCCGCCCGCGTTCTTTGGCGTCATGGTGCATCTGTGTGTCCATATTGTGGATGACATAATAGACATGGGGCCGTCATTCCTGCACAACATGATACCGTTTGAGAGGATGAATGGGATCACCAAAGGATTCGTTCGTAACATGTCGCGTCCGGATGGAAGCATCGTCCAGGGCTATCTCACACAAGAGTGCATCTCTTTCTGCGAGAATTTTCTATATGGCGTAGACCGGCTGCCTGGTGTTGGTTTTCCCGTTAACAAGCACATGGCCCCTCGCCCAACCTCCTCACCTATCAGGCATACGATATCAACGGATACACGTTCTACACGGAGGCCAAATATATGGACAGTGATGATTAGAACTCAGGGGTGACGATGGAATGCATGACCGACAACGACAACGGTGCAACTGAGAGATTTTACGGAAGGGTCGAGGAGATCTGGGAGCTTGACTACTCTGGACTGCACAAAGCGATGATGTTCCGTGTCAGATGGGCTAAGAATGTCTAAAGAGAAAACCGGTATTTCACTACCAAGACTATACCCGACGCCAACAGCGGTACCGTGAACGCTATCGCAAAGTACATGCTAAGCATGTTACACAGTGCTTCTTCATAACCGACCCATGCAATCCCAGCCGTGTTGTCGTGGGGAGAGGCAAAAGGAACATCATTGGAATGGATGGAGTCACCAACGAGGAAGACTACGACCAGTACGGCAACCCAATGAGGGAAAATGACGATGACGATGAAGTATACGTCAAAAGAAGAATCAATACTACATTAACAAAGAAATATCATACTCCATGGAAAAGAAAAAGTTACAATGAGGGGCTCAATTATTCTTCAACGAACAAGAAGGGAAAGAAGCTCACTCAAAAACGAAAACGTCAACACTGAGGAACCTTTATCAGTCAAATGATGTAATGTGTATGTTCCTATTTTGTGTACACACTTAACCGTTATGCATGGGTCAAATGATGTGATCTATATGTTCCTACTTTGTATACATACTTAACCGTCAAATGATGCAATAGGTATCGCCTTAGTTATATACATTGTATCACCCTCCCTTCGTTCCTGCTCTCGGAAAAAAGGAAAAAAAGAAGTAAAGAAAAGGAAGAGAAAATAAAGGAAAAGACAATAGAAGAAACAAATACGAAAACTGCTATAGGTACTGGTTATAGCAGTAGCGCTTTTCAGAAAAAAGAGCTATAGCTAGTCGAAATAGTAGTAGCGTCGTTTGGAGAAACGCGCTATAGCTACCTGCGGTAGTAGTAGCGTGTTTTCGTTAAACTCGCTACTGCTATGTTGACTTAACTCCCAAATCTGCCTCCCGCCTTTGCTTCTTCCCCCAAATCCCCACTCTCTCTTCTCCCCCCTCGTCGCCGCCGGAGCCCGTGCCCTGACCCTCGACCTCGCCGGAGTCCTGCCCTCGCCCCCGACCCCCCCCCCCCGACCCCGGCGACCTCGCCCTCGCCCCGACCCCAGCCCCCGTGCGACACGCCTTCTGTTGGGGAACGTCGCATGGGAAACAAAAATTTTTCTACGCGCACGAAGACCTATCATGGTGATGTCCATCTACGAGAGGGGATGAGTGATCTACGTACCCTCGTAGACCGTACAGCAGAAGCGTTAGAGAACGCGGTTGATGTAGTGGAACGTCCTCACGTCCCTCGATCCGCCCCGCGAACAATCCCGCGATCAGTCCCACGATCTAGTACCGAACGGACGGCACCTCCGCGTTCAGCACACGTACAGCTCGACGATGATCTCGGCCTTCTTGATCCAGCAAGAGAGACGGAGAGGTAGAAGAGTTCTCCGGCAGCGTGACGGCGCTCCGGAGGTTGGTGATGACCTTGTCTCAGCAGGGCTCCGCCCGAGCTCCGCAGAAACGCGATCTAGAGGAAAAACTATGGAGGTATGTGGTCGGGCAGCCGTGAGAAAGTCGTCTCAAATCAGCCCTAAAACCTCCGTATATATAGGTGGGAGGGAGGGGAGGAGGCAGCCTCAAAACCTAAAGGTTTGGCCGAAATTGGAGGTGGAGGAGTCCTACTCCAATCCTACTTGGAGTAGGATTCCACCTTCCCACTTGGAAACTCTTTCCACCTTGTGTTTTTTCCTTCTCAAACCTTATGGGCCTTAGTGGGAACTTATTCCAGCCCACTAGGGGCTGGTTTATCTCTTCCCATAGCCCATGAGACCCCTTGGGGCGTGACACCCCTCCCGATGGTCCCCGGCACCCCTCCCGGCACTCCCGGTACACTACCGATGAGCCCGAAACTTTTCCGGTAATGCACGAAAACCTTCCGGTAACCAAATGAGGTCATCCTATATATCAATCTTCGTTTCCGGACCATTCCGGAAACCCTCGTGACGTCCGTGATCTCATCCGGGACTCTGAACAACATTCGGTAACCAACCATATAACTCAAATACGCATAAAACAACGTCGAACCTTAAGTGTGCAGACCCTGCGGGTTCGAGAACTATGTAGACATGACCCGAGAGACTCCTCGGTCAATATCCAATAGCGGGACCTGGATGCCCATATTGGATCCTACATATTCTACGAAGATCTTATCGTTTGAACCTCAGTGCCAAGGATTCGTATAATCCCGTATGTCATTCCCTTTGTCCTTCGGTATGTTACTTGCCCGAGATTCGATCGTCAGTATCCGTATACCTATTTCAACCTCGTTTACCGGCAAGTCTCTTTACTCGTTCCGTAATACAAGATCCCGCAACTTACATTAAGTTACATTGCTTGCAAGGCTTGTGTGTGATGTTGTATTACCGAGTGGGCCCCGAGATACCTCTCCGTCACACGGAGTGACAAATCCCAGTCTCGATCCATACTAACTCAACGAACACCTTCGGAGATACCTGTAGAGCATCTTTATAGTCACCCAGTTACGTTGCGACGTTTGATACACACAAAGCATTCCTCCGGTGTCCGTGAGTTATATGATCTCATGGTCATAGGAACAAATACTTGACACGCAGAAAACAGTAGCAACAAAATGACACGATCAACATGCTACGTCTATTAGTTTGGGTCTAGTCCATCACATGATTCTCCTAATGATGTGATCCCGTTATCAAGTGACAACACTTGCCTATGGCCAGGAAACCTTGACCATCTTTGATCAACGAGCTAGTCAACTAGAGGCTTACTAGGGACAATGTTTTGTCTATATATCCACACAAGTATTGTGTTTCCAATCAATACAATTATAGCATGGATAATAAACGATTATCATGAACTAAGAAATATAATAATAACTAATTTATTATTGCCTCTAGGGCATATTTCCAACAGTCTCCCACTTGCACTAGAGTCAATAATCTAGTTCACATCACCATGTGATTCCAACGAATCCAACACCCATATAGTTATGGGGTCTGATCACGTCTTGCTCGTGAGAGAGGTTTTAGTCAACGGTTCTGAAACTTTCAGATCCGTGCGTTCTTTACAAATCTTTTTGTCATCTTATAGATGCTGCTACTACGTGCTATTCGTAAATACTCCAAATATCTACTCTACTATACGAATCCGTTTCACTACTCATAGTTATTCGGATTAGTGTCAAAGCTTGCATCGACGTAACCCTTTACGACGAACTCTTTAACCACCTCCATAATCGAGAAAAATTCCTTAGTCCATTAGTTACTAAGGATAAATTTCGACCGCTGCTAGTGATTCAATCATGGATCACTCTCTGTACCTCTCAACATACTTTGAGTCAAGGCACACTTCAGGTGCGGTACACAGTATGGCATACTTTAGATTCTACGGCTAAGGCATAGAAGACGACCTTCGTCTATTCTCTTTATTCTGCCGTGGTCGGGTTTTGAGTCTTACTCAAATTCACACCTCACAACGCAACCAAGAACTCCTTCTTTGCTGGTCTATTTTGAACTCTTTCAAAAACTTGTCAAGGCATGCATCTTGTTGAAACTTCTATTAAGCGCTTTCGATCTATCTCCATAGATCTTTGATGCTCAACGTTCAAGTAGCGTAATCCAGGTACTCCTTTGAAAACTTCTTTCAAACAACCTTGTATGCTTTACAGAAATTCTACATTACTTCTGATCCACAATATGTCAACCACATATACCTATCAGAAATTCTATAGTGCTCCCACTCACTTCTTTGGAAATACAAGTTTCTCATAAACCTTGTACAAACCCAAAATCTTTGATCATCTCATCAAAGTGTATATTCCAACTCCGAGATGCTTGCACCAGTCCATTGAAGGATCACTGGAGCTTGCATACTTGTTAGTATCTTTAGGATCGTCAAAACCTTCTGGTTGTATCACATACAATGTTTGCTCAAGGAAACCGTCGAGAAAACAATGTTTTGACATCCTACGTGCAATATTTCATAAATAATGCATCAACAACTAACATAATTCCAACAGACCTTTAGCATCGCTACGAGTGAGAAAGTCTCATCATAGTCAACTGTTTGATCTTGTCGAAAACATCTTTGCGACAAGTCGAGCTTTTCTTAATAGTGACTTATCACCATCATCGTATGTCTTCTTTTAAAGATCCATCTTTACTCAATAGTCTTATGACCATCAAGTAGTTCTTTCAAAGTCTACACTTTGTTTTATACATGGATCCTCTCTCGGATTTCATGGCTTCCAGCCATTTGTCAGAATCTGGGCCCACCATCGCTTTCTCCATAACTCGTAGGTTCACTGTTGCTCAACAACATGACCTCCAAGACAGGGTTACCGTACCACTCTGTAGTAGTATGCGACCTTGTCAACCTACGAGGCTTGTAGTAACTTGATCCGATGCTTGATGATCACCATCATCTGCTTCCACTTCAATTGGTGTAGGCGCCACAGGAACAACTTCCTGCACCCTGCTACACACTGGTTGAAGTGATGGTTCAATAACCTCATCAAGTTCTACTACCCTCCCACTCAATTCTTTCGAGAGAAACCTTTCCTCGAGAAAGGATCCGTTTCTAGAAACAAACACTTTGCTTTCGGATCTGAGATAGGAGATGTACCCAACTGTTTTGGATATCCTATGAAGATGCATTTATCCGCTTTGGGTTCGAGCTTATCAGACTGAAACTTTTTCACATAAGTGTCGAAGCCCCAAAGTTTCAAGAAACGACAGTTTAGATTTCTCTAAACCTCAGTCTATACTGTGTCATCTCAACGGAAATACACGGTGCCCTATTTAAAGTGAGTGCGGTTGTCTCTAATGCATAACCCATAAACGATAGTGGTAATTCGATAAGAGACATCATAGTATGCACCATACCAAATAGTGCGTGGCTATGACGTTCAGACACATCATCACACTATGATGTTCCAGGTGGCATGAACTGCGAAACAATTTCCACATTGTCTTAACTGCGTACCAAAACTCGTAACTCAGATATTCATTTCCATGATCATATCGTAGACAGTTTATCCTCTTGTTACGACGAACTTCACTCTGAAACGGAATTGAACTTTTCAACATTTCAGACTTGTGATTCATTAAGTAAATACTCCTGTATCTACTCAAATCGTCAGTGAAGTATGAACATAATGATATCCACTACGTGCCTCAGCACCCATTGGACTGCATACATCAAAATGTATCACTTTCAACAAGTTACTATCTTATTTCATCTCAATGAAAACAAGGCCTTGCTCATGTGGTATGATTTGCATGTCACTAGTGATTCGAAATCAGGTGAGTACAAAGATCCATCAGCATGGAGCCTCTTCATGCAATTTATACTAACATGACTTAAGCGGCAGTGCCACAAGTAAGTGGTACTATCATCATCAACTCGTATCTTTTGGCACCAATATCATGAACATGTGTAACACTACGATCGAGATTCAATAAACCATTGAAGGTGATTATTCAAGAAAATAGAGTAACCATTATTCTCTTTAAATGAATAATCGTATTGCAATAAACACGATCCAATCATGTTCATGCTTAACGCAAGCACGAAATAACAATTATTTAGGTTTAACACCAATCCCGATGATAGAGGGAGCGTGCGACGTTTGATCATATTAATCTTGGAAACACTTCCAACACGTATCGTCACCTCGCCTTTAGCTAGTCTCCGTTTATGCCGTAGCTTTCATTTCGCGTCACTAATCACTTAGCAACTGAACCGGTATCCAATACCCTCGTGCTACTAGGAGTACTAGTAAAGTACACATCAACATCATGTATATCAAATACACTTCTTTTGACTTTTGCCAGCCATCTTATCTACCAAGTATCTTGAGTTGCTCCGCCTCAGTGATTGTTCCCCTCATTACGGAAGCACTTAGTCTCGGGTTTGGGTTTAATATTGGGTCTCTTCATTAGTGCAGCAACTGTTTTGCCATTTCACGAAGTATCCCTTCTAGCCCTTGCCTTTCTTGAAACTTAGTGGTTTTACAAACCATCAACTATTGATGCTCCTTCTTGATTTCTACTTTCGGAGTGTCAAACATCGCGAATCGCTCAAGGATCATTGTATGTATCCTTGATATGTTATAGTTCATCACGAAGCTCTCACAGCTTGGTGGCAGTGACTTTGGAGAACTATCACTATCTCATCTGGAAGATTAACTCCCACTTGATTCAAGCGATTGTCGTACTCAGACAATCTGAGCACATGCTCAACGATTGAGCCTTTTCTCCTGTGTTTTGTGGACAAAGAATCTTGTCGGAGGTCTCGTACCTCTTAACAAGGGCACAAGAATGAAATCACAATTTCATCTCTTTAGAACATCACATATGTTCTGTGACGTTTTACAACGTTTTCGGCGCCTTGCTTCTAAGCCATTAAGTATCTTGCACTGAACTATTGTGTAGTAATCAGAAACGTGTATGTCGGATGTTCACAGCATCCACAGACGACGCTCGAGGTGCAGCACACCGAGTGGTGCATTAAGGACATAAGCCTTGTGTGCAGCAACGAGGACAATCCTCGGTTTTACAGACTCAGTCTGCAAAGTTTGCTACTATCAACTTTCAACTAAATTTTCTCTAGGAACATATAAAAACAGTAGAGCTATAGCGCAAGCTACATCGTAATTCGCAAATACCATTAGACTATGTTCATGACAATTAGTTCAATTAATCATATTACTTAAGAACTCCCACTCAAAAAGTACATCTCTCTAGTCATTTGAGTGGTACATGATCCAAATCCACTATCTCAAGTCCGATCATCACGTGAGTCGAGAATAGTTTCAGTGGTAAGCATCTCTATGCTAATCATATCAACTATACAATTCATGCTCGACCTTTCGGTCTCATGTGTTCCGAGGCCATGTCTGCACATGCTAGGCTCGTCAAGCTTAACCCGAGTGTTCCGCGTGCGCAACTGTTTTGCACCCGTTGTATGTGAACGTTGAGTCTATCACACCCGATCATCACGTGGTGTCTCGAAACGAAGAACTGTAGCAACGGTGCAGTCGGGGAGAACACAATTTCGTCTTGAAATTTTAGTGAGAGATCACCTCATAATGCTACCGTCGTTCTAAGCAAAATAAGGTGCATAAAAGGATTAACATCACATGCAATTCATAAGTGACATGATATGGCCATCATCACGTGCTTCTTGATCTCCATCACCAAAACACCGGCACGATCTTCTTGTCACCGGCGTCACACCATGATTTCCATCATCATGATCTCCATCAACGTGTCGCCATCGGGGTTGTCGTGCTACTCATGCTATTACTACTAAAGCTACGTCCTAGCAAAATAGTAAACGCATCTGCAAGCACAAACGTTAGTTATAAAGACAACCCTATGGCTCCTGCCGGTTGCCGTACCATCGACGTGCAAGTCGATATTTCTATTACAACATGATCATCTCATACATCCAATATATCACATCACATCGTTGGCCATATCACATCACAAGCATACCCTGCAAAAACAAGTTAGACGTCCTCTAATTTTGTTGTTGCAAGTTTTACGTGGTGACCGGGGGTATCTAGTAGGATCGCATCTTACTTACGCAAACACCACAATGGAGATATATGAGTTGCTATTTAACCTCATCCAAGGACCTCCTTGGTCAAATCCGATTCAACTAAAGTTGGAGAAACCGTCACTTGCCAGTCATCTTTGAGCAAAGGGGGTTACTCGTAACGATGAAACCAGTCTCTCGTAAGCGTATGAGTAATGTCGGTCCAAGCCGCTTCAATCCAACAATACCGCGGAATCAAGAAAAGACTAAGGAGGGCAGCAAAACGCACATCACCGCCCACAAAACCTTTTGTGTTCTACTCGAGAAGACATCTACGCATGAACCTAGCTCATGATGCCACTGTTGGGGAACGTCGCATGGGAAACAAAAATTTTCCTACGCGCACGAAGACCTATCATGGTGATGTCCATCTACGAGAGGGGATGAGTGATCTACGTACCCTCGTAGACCGTACAGCAGAAGCGTTAGAGAATGCGGTTGACGTAGTGGAACGTCCTCACGTCCCTCGATCCGCCCCGCGAACAATCCCGCGATCAGTCCCACGATCTAGTACCGAACGGACGGCACCTCCGCGTTCAGCACACGTACAGCTCGACGATGATCTCGGCCTTCTTGATCCAGCAAGAGAGACGGAGAGGTAGAAGAGTTCTCCGGCAGCGTGACGGCGCTCCGGAGGTTGGTGATGACCTTGTCTCAGCAGGGCTCCGCCCGAGCTCCGCAGAAACGCGATCTAGAGGAAAAACTATGGAGGTATGTGGTCGGGCAGCCGTGAGAAAGTCGTCTCAAATCAGCCCTAAAACCTCCGTATATATAGGTGGGAGGGAGGGGAGGAGGCAGCCTCAAAACCTAAAGGTTTGGCCGAAATTGGAGGTGGAGGAGTCCTACTCCAATCCTACTTGGAGTAGGATTCCACCTTCCCACTTGGAAACTCTTTCCACCTTGTGTTTTTTCCTTCTCAAACCTTATGGGCCTTAGTGGGAACTTATTCCAGCCCACTAGGGGCTGGTTTATCTCTTCCCATAGCCCATGAGACCCCTTGGGGCGTGACACCCCTCCCGATGGTCCCCGGCACCCCTCCCGGCACTCCCGGTACACTACCGATGAGCCCGAAACTTTTCCGGTAATGCACGAAAACCTTCCGGTAACCAAATGAGGTCATCCTATATATCAATCTTCGTTTCCGGACCATTCCGGAAACCCTCGTGACGTCCATGATCTCATCCGGGACTCCGAACAACATTCGGTAACCAACCATATAACTCAAATACGCATAAAACAACGTCGAACCTTAAGTGTGCAGACCCTGCGGGTTCGAGAACTATGTAGACATGACCCGAGAGACTCCTCGGTCAATATCCAATAGCGGGACCTGGATGCCCATATTGGATCCTACATATTCTACGAAGATCTTATCGTTTGAACCTCAGTGCCAAGGATTCGTATAATCCCGTATGTCATTCCCTTTGTCCTTCGGTATGTTACTTGCCCGAGATTCGATCGTCAGTATCCGTATACCTATTTCAACCTCGTTTACCGGCAAGTCTCTTTACTCGTTCCGTAATACAAGATCCCGCAACTTACATTAAGTTACATTGCTTGCAAGGCTTGTGTGTGATGTTGTATTACCGAGTGGGCCCCGAGATACCTCTCCGTCACACGGAGTGACAAATCCCAGTCTCGATCCATACTAACTCAACGAACACCTTCGGAGATACCTGTAGAGCATCTTTATAGTCACCCAGTTACGTTGCGACGTTTGATACACACAAAGCATTCCTCCGGTGTCCGTGAGTTATATGATCTCATGGTCATAGGAACAAATACTTGACACGCAGAAAACAGTAGCAACAAAATGACACGATCAACATGCTACGTCTATTAGTTTGGGTCTAGTCCATCACATGATTCTCCTAATGATGTGATCCCGTTATCAAGTGACAACACTTGCCTATGGCCAGGAAACCTTGACCATCTTTGATCAACGAGCTAGTCAACTAGAGGCTTACTAGGGACAGTGTTTTGTCTATATATCCACACAAGTATTGTGTTTCCAATCAATACAATTATAGCATGGATAATAAACGATTATCATGAACTAAGAAATATAATAATAACTAATTTATTATTGCCTCTAGGGCATATTTCCAACACCTTCCTCCTCTGCTTCCTCCCCTCCCAACCTCGGTCGTCGTCGGGCCTGCCTCCTCGCCCTCTGTAAGCCCCCCACCACTCCTCCTCTCTCTACTAGCTAGGGTTCTTCTATTAATTTACTTAGGTTTTAGTTAGGACAGTAGGTTAATTAGGTTATCTATTTAGTTATGAACCCTGGTTATCAAACTAGTAGGTTATCTATTTAGTTAGGGCAGTAGGTTAATTAGGCTATCTATTTAGTTATTTCAAATATTGTGAAGAAAAATGACTTCTTGCATTTTTCTTCAAGTTCTATATTTTTCTTCCTTCTATATGCAAATTTCAAGTGGACATGTGATGTGTGGACATGTGATTTGGACATGTCATATTTGGAATTTGGACATGTCATATTTAGACATGTGATGTTTGGACATGTCATATTTGGAAAATGATGATTATGTGCAGGGTAAATGATCCGAGTGGCCTATGTTTCGCCGGAATGTTGATTCATTTTCGTTCCGGTGAATTTCAGGCGCTCCATATGTCCACTTTTTAGCAAAGGTCATGCCGAAATTTTTTGTGAATTTTAGCATGACTTGTGCTAGAAAGTAGGCATATCGAGTGTCGGGATTTTGCTGGGAAACGGCATTCCGACAAACATTGATCTTTTTTATGTCATTTCTCATTTTTTTTATAGTTTTAGAATTAAACGAGGAGACTTAATCATAGGAAACATGCCGAACAACGAAGAAACTGAGCCTTCTGACCAAGATGCAGACGAGATGGATTATGAGGGTGAACAACAGTACCTCGACTTTTTGTCTGCTAAGCACAATCAAGGTTTGCAGGTCGGCCTAGATGAAGGTACTGACGCTGACATCGACACTGACGCGCCGGTAGCGATGGCGGCGCCGAGACCAGCGGGGAAGGTACACGCGGGGAAGGTACCGGCGCCGATGCCGCTACCGAAAAGAAGAAGCAGAGGATACGAAAACCTAACAAACTCGGCATTGGACGACTGGTGATCACAAAGATGGCCCAGGCAAGTTTGATCCATTAGAGCCGGAAGAACCTCGCAAGTACTATGGGAACCAAGTAGGATGCATCCTACGGGAATGTGCGACCATCAACGACGATGACCTAAGGGGTAAAGAACATTTGATGAAGTTGCTCCTGACGAAGCTGCACAAGAGATTCATGTTTCCCGACCGGGATGACGCCATAGAACACCAGTGGGATGATAAGAACATGAAAAAGATTAACAATCACGCCCTAGGCATGTTCAGCAATGATTAGGCCTCTTGGAAAGGGAGGGTGAAATGAGCTATTGAGGCTGAGGAGCCCATGTCCAAGATTCTGGAGGAAAATCCGACACTTACGGAAGAGGAGTTCGAAAAGTTCAAGGACACTTGCGCTACCGAGGCAGCCAAGGCCAAGGCTACGAAATTCAAGAGCCTTCAGCAAAGGAACACGGGGAAGCATCGCCTCGGAAGCCGTGGCTACCTTGGCAAAAGGCCCATATGGGATAAGCCTGCTCAAATACAAAACAAATATGGAAAAAAAATCAGAAACCCTTACGAGTAGCGTGGCTTAGTAAAGCTCGCTACTGCTACACATGTATAGCAGCAACGCGTTTATGTAAGGCACGCGACGCATGTATATCAGCAGCGCGTTTATGTAAAGCTCGCTACTGCTACGCATGTATAGCAGTAGCGCAGGCGGACCCTCGCTACTGCTAAAGGTTAACTGTAGCGCGGGCGGACCCTCGCTACTGCTAAAGGTTAACTGTAGCGTCGTATGAGTAGCGCGAGAGCCCGCGCTACTGATACGCCTAAAACCCGCGCTCCAAACATTATGGCGACTCGGGCCGGATGTCGACTTTGCTAGAGTGGTTTTTTCGAGCAAAACAACCATACCGGTGGTTATTTTGTCGACCGGGCCGACATGACGACTCTGCTAGAGCTCCTCTTATGTGATGCAGTCAAAAGTTCCCTCCCTAGTTCACAACATCAATTACATCTCTCATGGGTTGAAATTCACGACTTCCAAACAAATATATTTACACGGCTGATTATTAGCCTTTTAATCGAAGCTTTTAACCCCCTCCCCCTCCCACTCCCCCTCCCTCCAAAAAAACATCCTTTGTAGTCGCTCCTTACAAACCATTTGAACACTATACCTAGAAACAAATCTATCAGGAACATTGACTGCGTATACACACCGTTATACATCACAAAATGTAATTGCAAGTATGCGAGCACTTTGCTTTTCTAAAAGTCCCAACCGAGCAGAGGCTCGTGTGTCTTCTTCACCATGAAGATCATCTCATAGACGAAACCGGCCAGACCACCGACCAACGGGCCAACCTAATAAATAGTAATTGGTCCACACCCGGGTAGCCAACGCAGGCCCAAAAGATCCAGTGATTTCCAAACAAATATATTTACACAGCTGATTATTAGCCTTTTAATCAAAGCTTCTAACCCCATCCCTCTAAAAAAACATCTTTTGTAGTTGCTCCTTACAAACCATTTGAACACTATATATAGCTAGAAACAAATCTATCAGCAACATTGATTGTCTTATACACACCGGTATACATTGCAAAATGCAATTACAAGTATGCGAGCAATTTGCTTTCCTAAAAGTCCCAACCAAGCAGAGGCTCGTGCGTCTTCTTCACCATGAAGACCATCTCATAGACAAAACCGGCCAACGGACCACCGACCAATGGGCCAACCCAATAGATCCAATGATTGGTCCACACCCCGGTAGCCAACGCAGGCCCGAAAGACCGAGCAGGGTTCATGGACGCCCCAGAGAAGTTGCCGCCCGCAATGGTGTTGGCACCGACAATAAGGCCGGTGAGCATCGGTCCGTAGCCGGGCACCGTGGTCCGCGGGTCGAGGATGGTGGCGTACACGACGAAGAGGAGGGAGAAGGTGAGGATGATCTCCATGACCAGGCCTTGCATGGGGCCTATGCCTGCGCCCAGGGTGTGCACCGGAACCGGTGTAGGCTGCATCAATAATTGCACATGTGGAGAATGTTTAGATTTTGGAACGATTCATTGTCACGGCAAGCAATATTCAATAATTAAAACAAATAGTACATCTATGTGGTACCATACGTGTCCTTATTTCCCTTGCAGGCGTACTATACGTGTCTTATTCGTAATGTTTTGAAATCAATATGATTTAATTGTTATAAATGTATGTACATGTATATAATTATTTGTGTTCGTGCTGTGCTCAAAGAAAAGTACTTCCGTCTTAAAATAAGTGACTCAAAAATGACTCCGTTTTGTACTAACTTTAGTACAAAATAAAGTCATTTTTAAGTCACTTATTTTGAAAGTATGATTTAACTATCTGAGCAGCAGTGATTTGGCGTATCCACTTTTTAAAGGACAAGTCAATTACCAGGGCAGGCAGAAACATAGCAGGGGTAGGGTCGTACCTGGCCGCCGGTGAGGCACCGGAGGAGGATGCAGGCGAGGGAGGAGGCCAGCAGCTGGGCCACCACGTACAGCACCGCCCGGAACGCCGTGATGTGCCCGCGCGCCAGCAGCGCCACCGTCACCGCCGGGTTGAGGTGCCCGCCGGAGACATGGAACCCCGCCGTCACCAACACCCCCGCCGCCAGCGCCTGCGCAAGCGCAACCCCGGCCAACGTCGCCATCGGCATAGCCGCGCCCGGCAGCTCCGGCACCCCTGCAAATTTACCGACCAACTATGAGTACCACCGATCCCTCACCTCACGGCGTGTCACAAGGTCTATAACCCAAATTGTAGGACGAAAACACGTGTCGTACGTAACAACTAACAACTAACAAATCGCCAGCAGACAGATGAAGAGAGCACGAGTGCATGCATACCGGCGGCCATGGCGGCGGCGACTCCGGTGAAGACGAAGAGGAAGGTGAGGACCAGCTCCCCCAGCACGGTGCGGACGCAGCCGGTGTCGACGACGGCGACTTCACGCTCGTCGAACGAATCCGCGTGCTTGGTGGCGGCCATGGCGGGACTGAACTCCACCACACTCGTCGCTCTTGTTCTTGGGATGGAAGGAAGGAAGGAAGAGGGGTGAAAGCTCAGGACGATGCAAAAGCGCACCGAAAAGTTGGGCTCTGATGAGTCAGTGGAAATTTCTTGGTGGCCGACCGGCGCCTCTCGTGTTTTATAGAGCAAAAATAATACAGTAATTTGTTCGAAGATTTTATGGAGTTATTATCTCTGCGAAATGGGTTTGGAGCGGGCTTTACCGGGCCAGGGACGGCCGGATAGCGACGTCCTGGGTGGTCGGCAAGGGCCGGGGGCCCGTGAACCCGGCATGAAAACGTGCGCCGAAAAAGTGCAGGAGAGGTGGTGAAAGTATCGCTTCTCCCAGCCTTGGGTACTCACCGTGCTCCAATGCCAAAAAAATATTTTTTTAATGTTTCAAAGGTTTCTGAAAAATATGAATATTCACAAGTAATTTCACCATAACCCCTAACATTTTCTGGTCAAAACTACAAATACACACTGAGATATATTTTTTTGTAAAATCCAGTATCAAAGTGTGAAAAAAAGACAAAATCAACATTAACAATATTCACATCTGGATTTATGTTTTCTTTTCTCAATGTGCATTTTGAGAAACAAGTCAACACAAGTCATCATACTTTTTCGGAACTGTTTGAAACATTTAAAATATTTTTTTGACATTGAAACACGGGGAGTACCCCAAGTCCCCAAGACTGAGGATGACGTGTGAGCGCACCAAGATATTTCTCTCGGCCGATCCTATGGGTGGGGCCCTGGTTGAAACCTTTTTTTTTCCTTTTCTTTGTGGTGACATGTGAGTCAGACTTCCAGCTGCACATCATTTCGAGATGCATGGCCTACCTGCCGGGCAGTGATTGGTACACGTCGTTTCGGGTGGGTGGCTTTTACTGTCCACGCATTTCATTTTCGTTCTCTTCTCAATGGAAACAGGCTAGCTGATTCCACCATGTGCTTTATCGCCAAGCAAATGAAACAATTTTAATTTATGGTCGCTTTCGGGTGAGAGGTAAATTCCATTATACAACTTGCGCTTTTGGCCGGCCTGGTTCACATCTTCGATGTATGTATGCCATGGATGTATGTATGCTTACAAAACGAAACAGAGACCCCTTTTTGTATGCGCTTTCAAAAAAAAGGTAGGTCTGGCTAACTCACACCCTCATCTACTTCCTCTATAAATAAATATAAAAGCGTTTATTATCTAAATGATTTTATATTAGTACAAGAGAATTAGCAGGAAATAAATATTGCTTTTAAAAGAGGTTGGCTAACTCTTAATTACGCCATTTCGTGGTTAAGGGTGTCGTTTCATGATGCCGAGTGTCATTTGGTTGGCCAAGTGGGTTTTCTTAGACTACAACGTATGTGTGAAGAGTAGAATAAGAGATGAAGAGCAAATGATGAAATAACTGTCTCATTGATTGAAGATGTGGGTATATATACCCCAGTACAAAGACGGTTACAAGGAGCAGTTGCTAAACTAAAGCAACCGACATAGCAGGGATTATCCCTTAATTAATGTATTTAATTAATTCCTAACACTCCCCCTAATCAATGCTTGTCTTTATAATATATATCATGTTCATAAAGACTCCTCCTTGTATGTGTTTGCCTTCGAAAATGTTCATCATCTTCATTTTCAGAAATCGTTGTATAATCTTTAAAGTCTCCTCCAAAAACCCTGCGGGAAAAATATGAGGAGAATAGTGTAGATATGTTGCTAAAACTCCTCTAAACCCTGTGAGAAAAATAAGGAGAAAATGATACAACATATAATGATCATTGTCTCGTGATAACTCATTTGAGAAAACGTTTATAGAAGGAGAAAACTCATCTTTGAGTTTAGAGAACAATAAATATGTCTTGAGTACTTCCTTTAAAAACCCCGATAGGGAAAATAGAAAGTATAACATATGATCTTTGAGAAGATATTGCCTCATTAAAAACCATCATGAGAAACTTCGAGAGAAAACTCATAAAGGAAAAGAGTGCATTTCACATGCCATTGAAAAACTCCTTTAAAACCCAGTGGAAACAATATAAGGAGAAAATGATATTGCATATATAGATACTTGTGTTTGTATTATCTCATTAAAAACCTTTTATGAGAAACCGTTAGGAAAAACTCATCAAGGGAAAAAGAGTACAATATATGCAATTTGATGATTGTTAATAGGTTATAGTCTGGGAGATGACCCCCCCTGAACTTTGCAAATATGGAGTATGTCTCATACCAATGCCATTGACATGAGATTGTGTATAATCTGTTGGATTATCACAATATTTTGTTTGCAAATTATTTCCTCAACTTTCTATAATCCAGAGGATAAGTAATTTCTGAGCAATGTGATTTATGATATTGCTCTTCATATAACCTGTACGTATTGAGTAACACAAGTGGAAGTATCTTGATAAATCAAGTAATGTGATTCTGATGAATCTCAACCACATGATTTTGAGTGTGGTTAATCATTCTGCCAAATCATGCATATTTTGCAATGCTTTTAGATAAAGCAATTATGTTAGAATGATAATTGGAAATAACCATTAAAATCCATTTATATGACTTTCATGTGAAGGCTATTCCAGCAAATTCAGTCATTGATATGGCGTCATTGGGATCAAATAAAAAGCCAATATCATTACATCATATCATGGTCATATCTTCTATTTCCTGATGAAAATATCCAAGATTTATTGTAATCTTCAGATATAAGATGATAGTACTTATATCAACCATATACCTTTTGTTGGGGGTTGCACTCCGAATAAAGATAGAAAATATAGTGTCAGGCCTGACGTAGTTTCCAAGTATACGAGTGCTTTGACATTAGTGAAATATAGATTTTCAGGTCCTAGTATCACTTCATTATCACCCCTAGGTATGAATGGATTTGTACCTTATCAAAGGCAGTATGACCATACATGTCTTTCGTTGATATGATATATCCAAATTGAACTTCTCATATATGTTTTGGATATATGTAGACTGATATGTATTCTTTGAGAGAATGCTGAAGTTGTAAACTTAAGCTAAATTTGGTTGAATCCAAAATTTCCGTCTTGAGATGATTTTATGTATGTTTAGGTCTTATAGAGACATTGATAACGAAATCATCAATATACACACAGGTGATGTAAGGAAGACAAATTTTGGGATTCCTTTATTAATACATAAAAAATGATCATCCTTTGAGTAATCCTTTGAAGAAGGAACTCATTTAGTCGGTAGTACCATATGATTTCCGACTATTTCAAGCCATAGAGTGACTTCTGAAATTTTACACAAATATGTTGCGATTTATTTTGGATTCGGAATTCTAAGCCCTTCAGGGACTTTGTTATAAATTTCCGAAATGAGTGACCCATATGAGTATGTAGTCACTGCATCCATTGATTGCATGGATAATATTATTTGTACTACCAATTATATTTATTATCGAAACTTAATTCCACTCATACCAAGAGGGTATCTTACATCATAATTTGATGTCGGGTCTCTGCGTGAACCCTTTTGCTACAAGCCTTGCTTTCTCACCACCTCATTGACTTTGTCTATGAATGAGAAGTTTTTAGTATTCCATATGGAAGACACTTATGAGGAGTAGGTATTACTGTGGTAAATACCACTCGTTTGTAGAGCGAGGCTATTCTTCATTACTTGCTTCCTTTTATGTGAACCAACATGAGTGCAAGAGGCACTCTACCATGGATTTTGGTTCAGGGCCCAAAAGGTTTTACCAATTTTCAGAAGAAATATATGTCGACAAATGTAGACTTATGTTATATGATTCTGGAGGAATCAATGAAATTTGTGGAAATGTATTTATTCCTTTTAACTCCTTGTGGTTTCCTACAACAATGGAGTCAAGGTGTTTCGATGCCCCGACACGAAAACATTTCTGCACATTTATGTCGGGCTTTGGATGATGAGCATCTAGTGAGGTGTTCTTTCAACTTGATGTTGAATTACATTTACTGGTTGAGGATTTGATTTCCTCTATTTCCGCGGAAGCATATGCGAGATTATATCTCGTGTGGTCAGATTTCTCCCCCTCTTGCTCTCATTTCGGGAGAAGAGTGGCTTATTAGGCACCTCCACTCTTTCTGACACTTTACTGCAGGAATATAAAATTGAGTGACACCTTTGTCATCACTAAATGTATGTGGCAGATTTGCAATGAGTTGCAAATATGTGATTCTAAACTTCTTGTTTAGATTCTTTGAGTACGTGGATATAAGGACTGAATGTCAATAACATATCTAATTTATTTCTCGGCATTCTTTGTGGTACTAATCTCCCCCTAATGTCGGAAATGTCCTTATTGCTAATGCAATCAGCATACGGGCTGTGAATAATTTTGATTGACGGATAATTTTTTATTCCTCACATAGATCCCTATTTTTCTATGAGAGCCCATTGATGTATGCTCGAGTGGCGATATCGGTATGTAACTGAATTATCGCAGATAGGAAATACTTTGTTGATTTCCACGTAATTACTACAAGGGGAAAGTAGGATGATATGCAATTGGTATGATTTAGATCATACTTACGGTGTGTAAGGCCGTAGTTGTCCAGCAAGAGGCTGGTAAATTTACAATTCTATAAGTTTGGTCATGTTTATTAATTTCACTATCTTTGATAAGATATTTAACTAAACCATTCTCGATATGTACATAAAGTATTATATATAATACGACATTGCTTGCGAAATGAGTTCAACGAAGTTGTCCATTCGAATGGATTTATCCCTTGTTTAGGATAACTAGCTTGCTCTTACTTTGAGAATTTGAGCAACTAATTTAGTTATATCATTCATGGTTTTGTGTGACAAGAGACACACTAGAAATCATTTTATAAATGTTTCCATGAGTACCATGAAGTATCTATATAATACCACATAATGGTTGAGTAATCCACATATCTTCTGAATGTGTTCAAGGAAGAATGAGTGACTCATTTGAATTTTTAAAGTGAGAGAGCCTTAAAACTTATTTCCCCTATTGCACATGCAGTGGACATAAAATCTGTTGATTTGGAAAATATTATAACTTAAAACGTTATGACTAATAGAATTGCCAATAATTTTTCTAATCAACCCCAAACCAGGATTGTAAGGCTTAAAGCCAAATATTTTGTAAGATTTAGAAAATTATTTTGTACGCAACAAAACTGAGTATGAATTGATTCATACATTCAAAATTTATCAAATATAATGTCTAAGAAATAGGATATTGGACATTACACTACATGTAGTAGTACAAGTATAGGCAAACAATATTTTGGGAATAATCAGGATATTGCATGAGATCTCCCATATTACTAAAAAATAATTACGCAAACATATCATAGGCGCAAAAGAATTGATCATTCTTTTTGTGCACTATATTTTTGGTTCTCCTTCTGATGAAGATTTGAGAACATCATTTACCAGAATATTTTCTGGTTGTATGTTTGCAAATTTTCAAATACCCCAATGAACTTATTTGCCTTTTAATAAACTCATTGTGTGGTTTGACCATATGTTTGAGGGTTTGGTAATCATATGTACGATATTTATGTAACCACATATTTGACAAACTTAAGAGTTGTCTGTGTGATCATTTGGAAATGATCAATTCCCAATTAAAAGATAATTATGTCATTGGTTGTCTTTAGCCTCCACTTTACTTTGAATTCCTCATGGTTCTATTTTGTGACCACTAACTTGCATAGTATTCTCAATGCTAGCAAATATTTGAAGCACCCGTTGGGTGAATACGATGATTTTAAGAAAAAACATGTTTCTTTACCATTAAAATGGTAATACCATCATAAGGAGATGTAAAGTGTATCAAGGGCTTTTCAACCCGATCTGCATATAAAAATGTCAGATCATGAGATCTCAACTTCAAGTTGATTTTATAATTACCAAAATTGTAAGTTACTATAGGCTTGAGGCCTTGAAAAAATATTGGGTGATCATTCCAAATGTGCTCATGGCAACATGTTTCTCTTAAGGGAAATATTCAAGGTGAATAAATATTCATCCATTATGTATTCAGTTTGATAACTAAGTGAAGTTGGTGATTTATATAATGCATATGCACATATTAGCTATTAAGATAGTAGCCATGTCACATTTTCCCAAGGTGGAGTTATAGTGGCAACAATGCCACATGTGGATATAACGACTGATGTCATGAATCATCTTAAAATAAATACTCCCACCAAATCATGCATTTGGTGTATTTGGAAATGTCAGCCATGTGTTAATTGAAAATGCTAATGCATTTATTTAATTTACTACTAGGAGTAAGTGGCATCAATGAATAAATGATTTGTTTGGGAACAATCATGGCCAAGGTGATCCTTGGTGGACCTGGGTGTATCCTTCAATACAACACACGCGATGAAATTATCGCTAATGTTTTGGACTTCATTCTTGAGGGAGTGTGTGATTTTAGAGTCACTGCCAAAACGTATAGACTTGCATGTGCTTAACATTGGTTAGCCACTATGAAAGTATAACCACGATTTGATGTGGTCCTTGCGAAAGTGTTATGATACTCAATCATTGCCATACATTATGGGATCCATCTTGATGGATGGACGACATTACAATTAGAAATAGTGACGTAGGCTCAACTACCATTATATAACCAATGTAATAGAAGGTAATCACACTTACATGCGAACATTTTCGTAGTTTCCCATGATATATTCAAGAAAAGTGTGCAAGAACAATATTTACTACGAGAGTAAAATATTTTAGTGAACAACAATAATTAATGCTTCGGAGGAGCAAATTCTAGTACGGCTGATGCCTTATAGCCATATGTGTAGACCTCAATTTATATAGGATAACACTTTGAAGATAATCACCAATATGGTGTAGATCTCGCAGTAATAGCAAACATAGTCTGACTTTTGTTAGTAGATGTTCATAATTCTATTACCTTATGTTATGCTATATTTAAGAAAATCACTTTGAAGGTAGTCATCAGTCAGAATGACATGATGTAGACCTTGCAGTAATAGTGGATAGTCTGCAAAAATTTACAGTAGATGTCAATATTACCTTATGATATTTTGAGGTAGTCACATCTAACATTAATATTTGAAAGAGCACTTTGAAGGTAATCATCTTGTAAAATTGACAAGATGTAGACCACACAGTAATGATGAATAATCTGCAAATGGTGCAGTAGATGTCACCAATACCTTGTGATTCACAAATAAAATTTAGGCTAGTCATATCAAGTATGGCACTTTATATTTTCTTATTAGAACTAGCAAAAGAGCCCGTGCGTTGCAACGGGAGAAAAAATAACACGCGCTCTTATAACACAATAACCACGACTCAAGACCTTAATAGGTGCACGTCTTTTAATTCCAAATGACATCACATTTTAAGGTCTCTCTCTCACACACTCACATCATGTTCAGTATGCTTAGTTACAGAGGGAATATACGCCAACTCGATGCATATTTAATTAACAAATCAAGAAATCAAAACATGAAAGAATATTGTGTACAGGTATTCCAAACAATTTAAATTTATGTCATGTGAACTTATATTATTAATGAACATATAATAAGTAAACATGAATATGATCTTACTTCATGTTTCAAGTTGCATGGTCTTTCTCCTCCTCGATGATGCCCACAAATATTTCCATTACGATGAAAATAGTGAAGTATGTTTTATTAATTAATGATAGCATATGCATAAGAGCATTATTTTTGTCTTGCTGATATAATGTTCAAGGTTGTCTTAATTTGGTTGCAAACATATTAGACAGCTCCATCGAAAACAATCAAGTTGTAAGTACATGCATGCCAAATGTTCAAGGTTGCATATCAACATCGATATACTTAAAAAAAAGCATTAGCAAAACAGTTTAAAACAATATGAAAAATCAAATCTAAGCCATTGGTTTACATAAAGTTTGTATAAGCATCAATGCATCATTGCTCAGTTTTTTATACTTCCTCGTTTACAAGCTTAGTACAATTTTGTATTAAAGCTAGTACAAAGTTGAGACAATTATTTTAGGACGCAGAGAGTACATTAGAAACATTTTTTTGCAGGTGACATCAGAAACATTTTATATATACACGTTTGATATTTTCAATTTCATGGTTAACATTTTTAAAACATATTTAGTTTTGATGTCAACTTTTTTTATACAGTCTACATATTTTGTATGCATCATGAACATTTTTTATATACATGTTTGACATTTTCCAAATACACGATTAACATTTTCAAAAATTTATATATTTTTATGTCTACTTTGTTCCATACACATTGTTTATTTTTGTATACTTATACATCAAAAACATTTTCTATGCACATTTAAAGTTTTTTAAATACATGATCAATATTTTCAAAATAAAATAAAAGTATACTATTTATGATCCCTACGTACTGTACATTGGAACTCTTTTGTTTATAAGTTTGACATTTCTTAAATCCATGATTAATATTTTTGTAAAGTTTATGCCAAAAGAGAAAAACAATAAAAATAAACATAGAAGAACTGAAAAAAGAAGAAAAAAAAGCTAAAGGCTGGGCCCGCGGAGTGAGAAAAGGTGGGAGAAGGAGGATTCGAACCGTGGTCTCTAGGGTGGAACCTAGAGCACAGAACCAGTTCAGCTAACCATCTACTTGTGATGAGGTAGCGGGACTGCGGTCTTGAATTAAATAGAAGAGCTGAAAAAACAAATCGGTGTTTTCACTTACCGGTGGCACAAGGGGTAATTCACGTAAACTTTAGGGGTATTTTTTATAACGGACGACAGAAGCTATATTTGCTTTATTAATAGGTAAATATTTTATTAAGATGTACATGAAAAATGATTTCTATCATGAAACCATAGTTGTTTTCACAAATCGCATAATTGTCCCACATGTGTGATTTTTGTAAAATATAGTGAAGCAAACGGCTGCACTCCGATGTTCTATCAAGCCCAAGGGATGAACACGAAATCACTCAACTTATACATAATTAGAATAGAATCTTATAGGTTGTCCTGCATACTAGATTAAGCATGAGGGGTTACCGATAAATAAAGTGCCTAATCCGTAAATGAGTAAACTGTAAGGGCTAAACTGCTAAATGACGAAGAGATAAGGTTTGTCCCAATTCCTTATCCCGTGCATGCGTGTGAGTGCTAGGCTGCTAGCCATTGAAAACCAACGCCGCCATTGCTTGCTAAGGCACGACGGTTGCCGTTGCACGATCCGGCCATCCGTCGCTTGGAGGAGTAGCCACCACGCTAAGAGAGGGCTTGGGCGTTCGATGCCGCTGCAGAGCCGTAGTAGAGAAAGCGTCGTGCTGATGGACGCAGCCTGTTGCGCCGGAGGGCGCCGCCGGCGTCGAGATCTGATCCAGTCGCGGGAAGCAGTGGTTTAGACTTTCGAGGGTGGTCGGGCCGTGGGTTGAGCGCCGTGCGCCGTAGCGCAAGGAACCGGACCAGGAGGAGGTACTCGGAACCACCGTCTCGGCTGGCCGCTGCGTCGTCAGTGGCCGTTGGCGTCTGCTGTTGGTAAGGGAGTTGGCCGTTGGCCGGGTGTCTTGTACGCCGTGCGTTGGTGTGACGCCGAGGCTGGGCTCTCCGCTGCCAGGAGGTGCGTTGTCTGGATTGGAGGTTAGTAGTATTTGTGTAAGAACAAAATTTGGAACAGGGTCACCTGATGATGTAACAATTAAGATCGAGAGTTCTCATCTTTAAGCATGATTCAGGATGCTTGTTGTTTGTGACTTTATATTTTTGATGTTTACGTCGTCGTGCTTCCAATCCTTGTTTGACTATTTTCCCATTCTTCCATTTCTTGTTCTTCGGTCACAACAATGGCGCTGAGGACCGTCGGGCGCTGCATGGTGTGCCATGGATACGCATCTGATGACTCCGTCGGCGGGCGAGCGTCGCGTGCCGGCCGTTTTGCCTCCAGATCACTTTCTTCTTGTTCCGTCTGGCCAAATTGCTCTTGGGTACGAGCGTGTTGTTAACGTGTGAAGAGTAGAAGAAGAGATGAAGAGCAAATGATGAAATCGCTGTCTCATTGATTGAAGATGTGGGTATATATACCCCAGTACAAAGACGGTTACAAGGAGCAGTTGCTAAACTAAAGCACCCGACATAGCAGGGATTATCCCTTAATTAATGTATTTAATTAATTCCTAACAGTATGCAGTTGACAATCACAATGGTCCGTACGCATAATATCTTGTGATATTTCTTGTACGGTGACTGTTAGGGTGGCCAACTATTTTGGATAGAACTCGTCAAAAAAGAAAAGAACAACTGTTTTGGATAGAATTACTGATCTTTGTTTCCGTGGGTCAACAAAGCGTGTACTCCAATAGAATAAGGTATGTGCCAATGCAAGCCTCTTAGCACGATTTCATAGGCATTTTGCTTATGTGTAAGGTTGCAGGCGGGGGCGGGATGCGGCTGCCCGCCGAGCACTGAAGCGGGAGGCTGCGTTTTTAGCGACCACCGCATGCACCCCGCCTCACACCGCTTCACTTTTGGCGGACAATGCGGCAGCCTGCATGAACCCGCCAAAGACCCGCCAGACAGTCGATGCTTGTACTACAACAGAGTCACACTTGGCGCGGCCGCACGGCCACCCTCGACGGGGGCAGCGGCGGCGCGAGGGAGCTGAAGGTGGCCACGGAGGAGGAGAGGATGGGGACGTTCTGGTGGGCTCCATTCCTGACGCTGCAGAGCTCGGACATGTTACTAACAATGTTGCTGTTAATGTCCAAGTACTGGACGAACAACCTCCCCGAGGTGGACATCGACGAGGGCACCATCACTACCCAGGTGGCCGTGGTGCACATGCTGTCGGAGTGCGTGGGACTGAGCTGTTTCGAGGACTGTTTGTTGGGGAACGTCGCATGGGAAACAAAAATTTTCCTACGCGCACGAAGACCTATCATGGTGATGTCCATCTACGAGAGGGGATTTCCGATCTACGAACCCTTGTAGATCGCACAACAGAAGCGTTAGTGAACGCGGTTGATGTAGTGGAACGTCCTCACGTCCCTCGATCCGCCCCGCGAACCGTCCCGCGATCAGTCCCACGATCTAGTGCCGAACGCACGGCACCTCCGCGTTCAGCACACGTACAGCTCGACGATGATCTCGGCCTTCTTGATCCAGCAAGAGAGACGGAGAGGTAGATGAGTTCTCCGGCAGCGTGACGGCGCTCCGGAGGTTGGTGGTGATCTAATCTCAGCAGGGCTCCGCCCGAGCTCTGCAGAAACGCGATCTAGAGGTAAAACCGTGGAGGTATGTGGTCGGGCTGCCGTGGCAAAGTCGTCTCAAATCAGCCCTAAAACCTCCGTATATATAGGGGGAAGAGGGGGAGCCTTGCCTTGGGGTCCAAGGACCCCCAAGGAGTTCGGCCGAGCCAAGGGGGGGAGTCCTCCCCTTCCAAACCGAATCCAACTAGGTTTGGAAGGAGGAGTCCTTCCCCTTTTTCCCACCTCCTCTTTTTTTTTCTTTCCTCTTTGATTTTCTTCAAATGGCGCATAGGACTTCTTGGGCTGTCCCACCAGCCCACTAAGGGCTGGTGCGCCTCCCCCAAGGCCTATGGGCTTCCTCGGGGTGGGTTGCCCCCCCCCCCCCCCCGTTGAACACCCGGAACCCATTCGTCATTCCCGGTAACTCCGAAAACCTTCCGGTAATCAAATGAGGTCATCCTATATATCAATCTTCGTTTCCGGACCATTCCGGAAACCCTCGTGACGTCCGTGATCTCATCCGGGACTCCGAACAACATTCCGTAACCAACCATATAACTCCAATACGCATAAAACATCGTCGAACCTTAAGTGTGCACACCCTGCGGGTTCGAGAACTATGTAGACATGACCCGAGTGACTCCTCGGTCAATATCCAATAGAGGGACCTGGATGCCCATATTGGATCCCACATATTCTACGAAGATCTTATCGTTTGAACCTCGGTGCCAAGGATGATGGGGAACGTCGCATGGGAAACAAAAATTTTCCTACGCGCACGAAGACCTATCATGGTGATGTCCATCTACGAGAGGGGATGAGTGATCTACGTACCCTTGTAGATCGTACAGCAGAAGCGTTAGTGAACGTGGTTGATGTAGTGGAACGTCCTCACGTCCCTCGATCCGCCCCGCGAACAATCCCGCGATCAGTCCCACGATCTAGTACCGAACGGACGGCACCTCCGCGTTCAGCACACGTACAGCTCGACGATGATCTCGGCCTTCTTGATCCAGCAAGAGAGACGGAGAGGTAGAAGAGTTCTCCGGCAGCATGGCGGCGCTCCGGAGGTTGGTGATGACCTTGTCTCAGCAGGGCTCCGCCCGAGCTCCGCAGAAACGCGATCTAGGGGAAAAACCGTGGAGGTATGTGGTCGGGCTGCCGTGGAAAAGTCGTCTCAAATCAGCTCTAAAACCTCCGTATATATAGGTGGGAGGGAGGGGACCTTGCCTTGGGGCTCAAGGAGCCCCAAGGGGGTCGGCCGAGTCCAAGGGGGAAGGCTCCCCCCCAAACCGAGTTGGACTTGGTTAGGTGGGCGGGAGTCCTTCCTTCCCTTCCCACCTCCTCTTTTTTTTCTTTTCTCTTTGATTTTCTTTCCTAGGCGCATAGGGCCCTTTTGGGCTGTCCCACCAGCCCACTAAGGGCTGGTGTGCCACCCTCAAGGCCTATGGGCTTCCCCGGGGTGGGTTGCCCCCCCCCCCCCCCGGTGAACTCCCGGAACCCATTCGTCATTCCCGGTACATTCCTGGTAACTCCGAAAAACCTTCCGGTAATCAAATGAGGTCATCCTATATATCAATCTTCGTTTCCAGACCATTCCGGAAACCCTCGTGACGTCCGTGATCTCATCCGGGACTCTGAACAACATTCGGTAACCAACCATATAACTCAAATACGCATAAAACAACGTCGAACCTTAAGTGTGCAGACCCTGCGGGTTCGAGAACTATGTAGACATGACCCGAGAGACTCCTCGGTTAATATCCAATAGATGGACCTGGATGCCCATATTGGATCCTACATATTCTACGAAGATCTTATCGTTTGAACCTCAGTGCCAAGGATTCATATAATCTCGTATGTTATTCCCTTTGTCCTTCGGTATGTTACTTGCCCGAGATTCGATCGTCAGTATCCGCATACCTATTTCAATCTCGTTCACCGGCAAGTCTCTTTACTCATTCCGTAATACAAGATCCCGCAACTTTCACTAAGTCACATTGCTTGCAAGGCTTGTGTGTGATGTTTTATTACCGAGTGGGCCCCGAGATACCTCTCCGTCACACGGAGTGACAAATCCCAGTCTTGATCCATACTAACTCAACTAACACCTTCGGAGATACCTGTAGAGCATCTTTATAGTCACCCAGTTACGTTGCGACGTTTGATACACACAAAGCATTCCTCCGGTGTCAGTGAGTTATATGATCTCACGGTCATAGGAATAAATACTTGACACGCAGAAAAACAGTAGCAACAAAATGACACGATCAACATGCTACGTCTATTAGTTTGGGTCTAGTCCATCACGTGATTCTCCTAATGACGTGATCCAGTTATCAAGCAACAACACTTTGTTCATAATCAGAAGACACTGACTATCTTTGATCAACTGGCTAGCCAACTAGAGGCTTGCTAGGGACGGTGTTTTGTCTATGTATCCACACATGTAAATGAGTCTTCATTCAATAGAATTATAGCATGGATAATAAAAGATTATCTTGATACATGAATTATAATAATAACTATATTTATTATTGCCTCTAGGGCATAATTCCAACAAAGGATTCATATAATCCCGTATGTCATTCCCTTTGTCCTTCGGTATGTTACTTTCCCGAGATTTGATCGTCAGTATCCGCATACCTATTTCAATCTCGTTTACCGGCAAGTCTCTTTACTCGTTCCGTAATACAAGATCCCGCAACTTACACTAAGTCACATTGCTTGCAAGGCTTGTGTGTGATGTTTTATTACCGAGTGGGCCCCGAGATACCTCTCCGTCACACGGAGTGACAAATCCCAGTCTCGATCCATACTAACTCAACAAACACCTTCGGAGATACCTGTAGAGCATCTTTATAGTCACCCAGTTACGTTGCGACGTTTGATACACACAAAGCATTCCTCCGCTGTCAGTGAGTTATATGATCTCATGGTCATAGGAACAAATACTTGACACGCAGAAAACAGTAGCAACAAAATGACACGATCAACATGCTACGTCTATTAGTTTGGGTCTATTTCATCACATGATTCTCCTAATGATGTGATCCCGTTATCAAGTGACAACACTTGCCTATGGTCAGGAAACCTTGACCATCTTTGATCAACGAGCTAGTCAACTAGAGGCTTACTAGGGACAGTGTTTTGTCTATGTATCCACACATGCACTGTGTTTCCAATCAATACAATTATAGCATGGATAATAAACGATTATCATGAACAAAGAAATATAATAATAACTAATTTATTATTGCCTCTAGGACATATTTCCAATAGTCTCCCACTTGCACTAGAGTCAATAATCTAGTTCACATCACCATGTGATTCCAACGAATCCAACACCCATATAGTTATGGGGTCTGATCACGTTTTGCTCGTGAGAGAGGTTTTAGTCAACGGTTATGAAACTTTCAGATCCGTATGTTCTTTACAAATCTTTATGTCATCTTATAGATGCTGCTACTATGTGCTATTCGGAAATACTCCAAATATCTACTCTACTATATGAACCTGTTTCACTACTCATAGTTATTCGGATTAGTGTCAAAGCTTGCATCGACGTAACCCTTTACGACGAACTCTTTAACCACCTCCATAATCGAGAAAAATTCCTTAGTCCATCAGTTACTAAGGATAAATTTCGACCGCTGCTAGTGATTCAATCATGGATCACTCTCTGTACCTCTCAACAGACTTTGAGTCAAGGCACACATCAGGTGCGGTACCTAGCATGGCATACTTCAGATTCTACGGCCAAGGCATAGAACACGACCTTCATCTATTCTCTTTATTCTGCCGGGGTCTGGTTTTGAGTCTTACTCAAATTCACACCTTACAACTCAACCAAGAACTCCTTCTTTGCTGATCTATTTTGAACTCCTTCAAAATCTTGTCAAGGCATGCATCTTGTTGAAACTTCCATTAAGCGCTTTTGATCTATCTCCATAGATATTTGATGCTCAACGTTCAAGTAGCGCAATCCAGGTATTCCTTTGAAAAACTCTTTTCAAACAACCTTGTATGCTTTACAGAAATTCTACAATACTTCCGATCCACAATATGTCAACCACATATACTTATCAAAAATTCTATAGTGCTCCCACTCACTTCTTTGGAAATACAAGTTTCTCATAAACCTTGTACAAACCCAAAATCTTTGATCATCTCATCAAAGTGTATATTCCAACTCCGAGATGCTTGCACCAGTCCATTGAAGGATCACTGGAGCTTGCATACTTGCTAGTATCTTTAGGATCGACAAAACCTCCTGGTTGTATCACATACAATGTTTTCTCAAGGAAACCGTCGAGTAAAGAATGTTTTGACATCCTACGTGCAATATTTCATAAATAATGCAGCAACTACTAACATAATTCTAACAGACTTTTAGCATCGCTATGAGTGAGAAGGTCTCATCATAGTCAACTGTTTGATCTTGTCGGAAACATCTTTGCGACAAGTCAAGCTTTTCTTAATAGTGACTTATCACCATCATCGTCTGTCTTCCTTTTAAAGATCCATCTTTACTCAATAGTCCTATGACCATCAAGTAGTTCTTCCAAAGTCTACACTTTGTTTTCATACATGGATCCTCTCTCGGATTTCATGGCTTCCAGCCATTTGTCGGAATCCGGGCCCACCATTGCTTTCTCCATAACTCGTAGGTTCACTGTTGCTCAACAACATGAATTCCAAGACAGGGTTACCGTACCACTCTGCAGTAGTACGTGACCTTGTCAACCTGCGAGGCTTGTAATAACTTGATCCGATGCTCAATGATCACCATCATCAGCTTCCACTTCAATTGGTGTAGGCGCCACAGGAACAACTTCCTGCGCCCTGCTACACACTGGTTGAAGTGATGGTTTAATAACCTCATCAAGTTCTATCACCCTCCCACTCAATTCTTTCGAGAGAAACCTTTCCTCGAGAAAGGATCCGTTTCTAGAAACAAACACTTTTCTTTCGGATCTGAGATAGGAGATGTACCCAACTGTTTTGGATATCCTATGAAGATGCATTTATCCGCTTTGGGTTCGAGCTTATCAGACTGAAACTTTTTCACATAAGTGTCGAAACCCCAAAGTTTCAAGAAACGACAGTTTAGATTTCTCTAAACCTCAGTCTATACTGTGTCATCTCAACGGAAATACGCGGTGTCCTATTTAAAGTGAATGCGGTTGTCTCTAATGCATAACCCATAAACGATAGTGGTAATTCGATAAGAGACATCATAGTATGCACCATACCAAATAGTGCGTGGCTATGACGTTCACACACATCATCACACTACGATGTTCCAGGTGGCATGAACTGCAAAACAATTTCCACATTGTCTTAACTGCGTACCAAAACTCGTAACTCAAATATTCATTTCTATGATCATATCGTAGACAGTTTATCCTCTCGTTACGACGAACTTCACTCTGAAACAGAATTGAACCTTTCAATATTTCAGACATGTGATTCATTAAGTAAATACTCTAGTATCTACTCAAATCGTCACTGAAGTAAGAACATAATGATATTCACTGCGTGCCTCGGCACCCATTGGACTGCATACATCAAAATGCATCACTTTCAACAAGTTACTATATTGTTTCATCTCAATGAAAACAAGGCCTTGCTCATGTGGTATGATTTGCATGTCACTAGTGATTCGAAATCAGGTGAGTACAAAGATCCATCAGCATGGAGCCTCTTCATGCAATTTATAACAACATGACTCAAGCGGCAGTGCCACAAGTAAGTGGTACTATCATCATTACCTCATGTCTTTTGGCACCAATATTATGAACATGTGTAACACTACGATCGAGATTCAATAAACCATTGAAGGTGATTATTCAAGCAAACAGAGTAACCATTATTCTCTTTAAATGAATAATCGTATTGCAATAAACACGATCCAATCATGTTCATGCTTAACGCAAGCACCAAATAACAATTATTTCGGTTTAACACCAATCCCGATGGTAGAGGGAGCGTGCGACGTTTTGATCATATCAATCTTGGAAACACTTCCAACACGTATCGTCACCTCGCCTTTAGCTAGTCTTCGTTTACGCCGTAGCTATCATTTCGTGTTACTAATCACTTAGCAACTGAACCGGTATCCAATACCCTCATGCTACTAGGAGTACTAGTAAAGTACACATCAACATCATGTATATCAAATATACTTCTTTCGACTTTTGCCGGCCTTCTTATCTACCAAGTATCTAGAGTTGCTCTGCCTCAGTGACTGTTACCCTCATTACAGAAGCACTTAGTCTCGGGTTTGGGTTTAATTTTGGGTCTCTTCATTAGTGCAGCAACTGTTTTGCCGTTTCACGAAGTATCCCTTCTAGCCCTTGCCTTTCTTGAAACTTAGTGGTTTTACTAACCATCAACTATTGATGCTCCTTCTTGATTTCTACTTTCGCAGTGCCAAACATCGCGAATCGCTCAAGGATCATTGTATCTATCCTCGATATGTTATAGTTCATCACGAAGCTCTCATAGCTTGGTGGCAGTGACTTTGGAGAACCATCACTATCTCATCTGGAAGATTAACTCCCACTTGATTCAAGCGATTGTCGTACTCAGACAATCTGAGCACACGCTCAACGATTGAGCTTTTCTCCTTTACTTTGTGGACAAAGAATCTTGTCGGAGGTCTCGTACCTCTTAACAAGGGCACAAGCATGAAATCACAATTTCATCTCTTCGGAACATCACTTATGTTCCATGACGTTTCAAAATATTTTCGGCGCCTTGCTTCTAAGCCATTAAGTATTTTGCACTGAACTATCATGTAGTCATCAGAGACGTGTATGTCGGATGTTCACAGCATCCACAGATGACGCTCGAGGTGCAACACACCGAGTGGTGCATTAAGGACATAAGCCTTCTGCGCAGCAATGAGGACAATCCTCGGTTTTACAGACTCAGTGTGCAAAGTTTGCTACTATCAACTTTCAACTAAATTTTCTCTAGGAACATATAAAAAACAGTAGAGCTATAGAGCAAGCTACATCGTAATTCGCAAAACCATTAGACTATGTTCATGACAATTAGTTCAATTAATCATATTACTTCTCCCACTCAAAAAGTACATCTCTCTAGTCATTTGAGTGGTACATGATCCAAATCCACTATCTCAAGTCCGATCATCACGTGAGTCGAGAATAGTTTCAGTGGTAAGCATCTCTATGCTAATCATATCAACTATACGATTCATGCTCGACCTTTCAGTCATGTGTTCCGAGGCCATGTCTGGACATGCTAGGCTCGTCAAGCTTAACCCGAGTGTTCCGCGTGTGCAACTGTTTTGCACCCGTTGTATGTGAACGTTGAGTCTATCACACCCGATCATCACGTGGTGTCTCGAAACGAAGAACTGTCGCAACGGTGCACAGTCGGGGAGAAAACAATTTCGTCTTGAAATTTTAGTGAGAGATCACCTCATAATGCTACCGTCGTTCTAAGCAAGATAAGGTGCATAAAGGATTAACATCACATGCAATTCATAAGTGACATGATATGGCCATCATCATGTGCTTCTTGATCTCCATCACCAAAGCACCGGCACGATCTTCTTGTCACCAACGTCACACCATGATCTCCATCATCATGATCTCCATCAACGTGTCGCCATCGGGGTTGTTGTGCTACTCATGCTATTACTACTAAAGCTACGTCCTAGCAATATAGTAAACGCATCTGCAAGCACAAACGTTAGTTTTAAAGACAACCCTATGGCTCCTGCCGGTTGCCGTACCATCGACGTGCAAGTCGATATTAACTATTACAACATGATCATCTCATACATTCAATATATCACATCACATCGTTGGCCATATCACATCACAAGCATAACCTGCAAAAACAAGTTAGACGTCCTCTAATTGTTGTTGCATATTTTACGTGGTGACCATGGGTATCTAGTAGGATCGCATCTTACTTACACAAACACCGCAACGAAGATATATGAATTGCTATTTAACCTCATCCAAGGACCTCCTCGGTCAAATCCGATTCAACTAAAGTTGGAGAAACCAACACTCGCTGGTCATCTTTGAGCAACAAAGTTACTCGTAGTGATGAAACCAGTCTCTCCTAAGCGTACGAGTAATGTCGGTCCGAGCCGCTTCGATCCAACAATACCGCGGAATCAAGAAAAGACTAAGGAGGGCAGCAAAACGCACATCATCACCCACAAAAACTTTTGTGTTCTACTCGAGAAGACATCTACGCATGAACCTAGCTCATGATGCCACTGTTGGGGAACGTCGCATGGGAAACAAAAAATTTCCTACGCGCACGAAGACCTATCATGGTGGTGTCCATCTACGAGAGGGGATTTCCGATCTACGTACCCTTGTAGATCGCACAACAGAAGCGTTAGTGAACGCGGTTGATGTAGTGGAACGTCCTCACGTCCCTCGATCCGCCCCGCGAACCGTCCCATGATCAGTCCCACGATCTAGTGCCGAACGGACGGCACCTCCGCGTTCAGCACACGTACAGCTCGACGATGATCTCGGCCTTCTTGATCTAGCAAGAGAGATGGAGAGGTAGATGAGTTCTCCGGCAGCGTGACGGCGCTCCGGAGGTTGGTGGTGATCTAATCTCAGCAGGGCTCTGCCCGAGCTCTGCAGAAACGCGATCTAGAGGTAAAACCGTGGAGGTATGTGGTCGGGCTGCCGTGGCAAAGTCGTCTCAAATCAGCCCTAAAACCTCCGTATATATAGGGGGAAGAGGGGGAGCCTTGCCTTGGGGTCCAAGGACCCCCAAGGAGTTCGGCCGAGCCAAAGGGGGGGAGTCCTCCCCTTCCAAACCGAATCCAACTAGGTTTGGAAGGAGGAGTCATTCCCGGTACATTTCCGGTAACTCCGAAAACCTTCCGGTAATCAAATGAGGTCATCCTATATATCAACCTTCGTTTCCGGACCATTCCGGAAACCCTCGTGACGTCTGTGATCTCATCCGGGACTCCGAACAACATTCGGTAACCAACCATATAACTCAAATACGCATAAAACATCGTCGAACCTTAAGTGTGCAGACCCTGCGGGTTCGAGAACTATGTAGACATGACCCGAGTGACTCCTCGGTCAATATCCAATAGCGGGACCTGGATGCCCATATTGGATCCCACATATTCTACGAAGATCTTATCGTTTGAACCTCAGTGCCAAGGATTCATATAATCCCGTATGTCATTCCCTTTGTCCTTCGGTATGTTACTTGCCCGAGATTCGATCGTCAGTATCCGCATACCTATTTCAATCTCGTTTACCGGCAAGTCTCTTTACCCGTTCCGTAATACAAGATCCCGCAACTTACACTAAGTCACATTGCTTGCAAGGCTTGTGTGTGATGTTTTATTACCGAGTGGGCCCCGAGATACCTCTCCGTCACACGGAGTGACAAATCCCAGTCTCGATCCATACTAACTCAACTATCACCTTCGGATATACCTGTAGAGCATCTTTATAGTCACCCAGTTACGTTGCGATGTTTGATACACACAAAGCATTCCTCCGCTGTCAGTGAGTTATATGATCTCATGGTCATAGGAACAAATACTTGACACGCAGAAAACAGTAGCAACAAAATGACACGATCAACATGCTACATCTATTAGTTTGGGTCTAGTCCATCACATGATTCTCCTAATGATGTGATCCCGTTATCAAGTGACAACACTTGCCTATGGTCAGGAAACCTTGACCATCTTTGATCAACGAGCTAGTCAACTAGAGGCTTACTACGGACAGTGTTTTGTCTATGTATCCACACATGCACTGTGTTTCCAATCAATACAATTATAGCATGGATAATAAACGATTATCATGAACAAAGAAATATAATAATAACTAATTTATTATTGCCTCTAGGGCATATTTCCAACAATGTTGCACTAAGACGATGGCCGAGCTGTTTCAAGGCGTTTCGGCAGATGAGGAAGCGCGGCGTGGGTGGACCTGGCTGTCGGGCTGGCAAAGTGCGCCCGGTGTAAGACCGTGTTGCGAGAGCAGGAGCAGAGGAGGAAGGACGACATGTTTAGAGTTCAGATTACATCTTTCAATAACAATCTCAAGCCAAGAATGCCATGGGTAGTTGTGCACCTGAGCCTGCTGATGTGCGTGCGAGAAACTAAACCAGATGGCGGAAACCTTCTCTTTTTTTACGATGCGGGACGTGCGGGACCAAAAATGCTAGACTTACGGGCTAGTTACGGAATTATCTTACGGACCGCTCCATTAACCAATCTCTTCTCACCTTGAATTCAACTGTGGGCCCTGATTCTGATTTCCCATCCAACCAAAAACTACCACACAGGTCCGTAACTTAATTCTGTAGGATGTGATCCGTAGGTGTAGCATTGTTCCGTGCGGGACTCCCGTTGGACAAAGCGGCCAGACCGCTTGATACCGCTATAGACGATGCGATTAGGCCAGCGGGGCTAATATTGCGGGGCTGCATAGCGATTTGACGGGATGTCCCACGCTGCTTACATCCTTACTTTGGTGACACTGTATTTAATGAAAAGAGATAGGGAGGTTGTATCTTAGCTAACATACAACCTTGGGACGTGGCCATAGGCAAAAAAGAGGTGCTAAACCAATCACATGCATGCATGAACCATAAATCATTAAATTTAGATACAACATATTAGATACAATGGATTGTATTAGTTGTTTTTTATATTTTTATTACGCATATGATTACGTGCTAAGAGACGATGCATTGGCACAGGCCTAAGAGCATTGGAGATAACGAAAGTGATATTTCCGCCCATTTTCAGAAATTCACTTGTCATATACACTCTAGTTCTCCCTAACTATAAATATTTAAGTACAGAGGTAGCACATCAATATTCTTTGTTTTAGGGCCATATACATCAATATTCTGAATGCCCATTCAACTACTCCGGGTATTAATTACATGGAAACTCGGAAAGAGATGTAATTTTTTGTGATAAGGAGAAGTGAGGAAAAACATGTCCTTTGGGAAGACGAGTACGGAGTACATAACATTCCTAAGGCTGGTTGTAATGGGAGTATCATATACTAGTATCATGCATATGATACTAGTGTATGATACTACATCCGTAATGCATATTATCATATAGTAGTATCATAGAACAGTTTATTTATTATCATGCATGACACATAGTAGCATAACATTTAATATGATACAGTTCAATCTTTTTTTTCTTCATTTAATTCTATGTCACCTCATCAAATATGCCTAGTTGGCATGTATGATACTACCATTACGATCAGCCTAACTACAAACATTTAATTACATCAGTATTAATTACACGGTGATAAGGAGAAGTGACGAAAAACATAACATTGAAAAAGACGAGTACATAACATTCCTAAACAGATGTAATTAATATTAAACAGATGTCCTAAACAGAACTAAACATAACATCGAAAAACTCATTTTCCTTCCCTTGGCCGGGTGGGGCCTGACTCAGACTTCCAGCTGCGCATCGTTTCCAGATGCGTGGATGGCCTCCCTGCCGAGCACCGATTGGTACACGTCGGGGGGTGGCGTTTACTCTCCACGCATTTCATTTCGTTTCATTTTCGTTCTCTTCTCAATGAAAACAGGCTAGCTGATGCCACCGTGTGCTTTATCGCCAAGCAAATGAAACAATTTAAATTTATGGTCGCTTTCGAGTGAGAGGTGTTAGGAATAAATTAATTAGGAGATAATTCCTGCGAATGTCGGTTGCTTAGTTTGGCAACTCCTTCTTGTAAACCGTCTTTGTACCAGAATATATATACCCAAATCTTCAATCAATGAGATAACTGTTCCATCATTTGCTCTCTCTCTCTTTCCTTTTAGTCTTTCCACGTTATCACTACTTTGTCCTAACCTAGAGCGATTAGGCAACATACAGGAACGAGAAGAGAGGAGGCCATCCCTTGCCTCGACGGAGACGGCCACCGGCTGGTGCGTAACATGGTCATCCCGTCCACGAGCATCAGGGCGCGGCCTCGACTGCTCCGACCGACGCACCAACCAGACAACGCCCACGGCCTAGCCATGGCCCTCGGCCTCGGCACAGAGGCGTCTCCAACAGACTGCTTCCATCATGGAGCGTGTGTTGGCCCTCGACTCCGTCGCTTCTTCCCCAGGCGCCGCGGCCTTCGTCTGAGACACCGCCTCTTTCGATGCGGCACCCTGGCAGCATAGGCGTCCAATGAGAGCAATAGGGGGAGAAATCTGACCATATGAGATATAGTCTCGCATATGTTTTCGCGAAAACAATGGAAATTAGATCCTCAATCAGTAAATGTAATTCAACATCAAGTTGAAAGACACCTCGCCGGATGCTCATCATCCAAAGCCCGGCATAAATGTGCACAAATATTTTGGTGCTGGGACATCGAAACACCTTGACTCCATTGTTGTAGGAAATCACAAGGAGTTAAAAGGAATAAATACATTTCCATAAATTTTATCGATTCCACCAGAATCATGTAAAAAAAGACTACATTTGTTAACATATATTTCTTCTCAAAATTGCTAAAACCTTTTGGGCCCTGAACCAAAATCCATAGTAGAGTGCCTCTTGTACTCATATTGGTTCACATAAAAGGAATCAAGTAATGAAGAATAGCACTCGCTCTGCAAACGAGTGGTATTTACCACAGTAATACCTACTACTCATAAGTATATCTCATAAGGAATACTAAAAAAACTTCTCATTTATAGACAAATTCAATGAGGTGGTGAGAAAGCGAGGCTTCTAGCAAAAGGGTTCATATAGCACTGGTGGAAAAAGGGCCTTTGGTCGCGGTTCGCAACTGCCATTAGTCGCGGTTGCGCAACCGCGACCAAATAGGCGCGACTAAAGGCCCCTCCCATGTAGTCGCGGTTGCTTAAGAACCGCAACTAAAGGCCCGTCCACGTGGGCGCCAGGCGGCCGTCGGGGCGGAGGACCTTTAGTCGCGGTTCTTCTGGCCAACCGCGACTAAAGGCCGCCACAGGGTTTAGCCCCCCCCCCCCTAAACCTGTTTTCTGTTTAATTTGTATTGTTTTATTTCTTTTGTGCTTTATTTTAATTTTGAAGGAGTTTCACATATTCTACGGTACTACATACATGCATATGAATGTACAATTTCAAACAAATTTGAAATTAGAACCAAAAAGAATTCAAGAGGAATATACAATATATATTCAATATCATCGGATGACCATATACAATTTTGAACAAGTTTCCATACATAATTTAATGCATATAAAGTTCTACGTCCTCGTAATGGTGTTCTCCTTTAGGATGGAGGACTTCCCTCCTGAACCATCCAGCTAGTTCCTCTTGAAGTGGTCGGAAGCGAGCTTCTGGACTAAGCATCACCCGGAGGTTATTCCGCTGAGCATTGGTATCACTCGGAACCCGCTCAGAGGTGTATCTCCGGATCATCTCACAGACATAGTATCCACATAGATTGGTCCCCGCTGGCTGAATATCCCCACCATTCTTAGCCTTTGACCTTTTGAATTCTAGCTCTTTTTTGAATTCACCGACCTTTGTATCTACGAACCGTCTCCAAACCCTACGAGGCAAAGAAAATTAAATGAACAAGAGAGTTATTAGTTACTTGATATTAGGAAATGAACGAAATATGCCGATCGATATAGAGCGCAAATGAATGAAAATAATTACTTCTGCAGCATTCTTCTCATGCCGCCCCAAAGCTTTGGATCCATATTCAGAGAGTCGTGGACGAGACATTCTGAGGTGTCAACTTTAATTACTAGCAGAATCCAGTGGAACCTGCGGACACGATACATGCACAGTACGTCATGCATAACTCATCGATTAGCCGGCCACATACCATGCATGGAGTAAACAAAAGAGAATGTGCTCAAGACAGAAACACTCACCCAAAATGGTAAGGAAATAGAATATCACTTTTGAGTTCCTGCTTTGTAAGAAACTGCCACAGGTCTGCCTCCATGTCGGCGGGGTGATGCTCCAACACATATCCATTAACGATGTGTGGGTCAATGAACCCAACATCATGGATGTTCCTTACTCTGCATTCCTTAATCTTCATTCTGCATGTATAATAGCGGACACAACAATATAGTTACGACATATATATAGTGCAGGCAATATGAACGAGATGGGGTAGAAATAAATCACTTACAGAACGTAGCAACTGATGATAGATTTGTCGAGCTCGCGCAGATTGAAAAGCTGGAACAATTCACTCAGATGAATTTGTACATAGTAATGTTTGAAGTGATGCTCATATCTAACTTCCGCATAAATATATTCTTTGGAGTTTTTATTTTTTATGTAACCCTTGTACCATTTCAGTAGATCCTCTTCCTGCGCAGGCTCGACGAGAGGCCCATTCTTCACATATGTAATTACTACCTCCTTCACTGGCGCCTCATCAAGGCCTAACAGTTCACGAAGAGTAATACCTAAGTTGGCCGCTTGTTCTCTGACACTCGTTACAGTCAATCCATGTGCTGCCGCAGCTGCTATGATATCGGGGTCATCCGGACCGGCGGCTTTCACTATAAGCGGGGCAATCGATTGTTTACTTTGTTCCCCGAGCTGGGCAACTCGTTTCCCGCTTTTTTTACTTTCTAATTCCGTTTTCTCGACCTCCTCCAAGGCTTTGTTCTCCTGGTTCTCCGCCCGCTCTTTCTTCTCCTTCAACATGAATGCCTGCCTACGAAGTTCACGTGCATAGTCGTCAGGCAGATTCTTCGCGGCTTGGGACGGTGTGCTCAAAAATGACTTAGCCCACTTCTTTTGCTCATCAGAATATACTGGCTTGGGCTCGGGCTCTCTTTTCTTCTTGCAGTCCGCCTTCCATTTCTCATGATCAGCAGCCGCGGCCGCGGCAGTTTCCTCGGCACTACGTTCCCAAGGCCTTGTGGGGAGAGGCTTCAGTGATGGCTCCGGTACCTTTGTGGTCTTAGGTACATAAGGGTCCGGGTTAATAATCCAGGACTGCTTCTGCTTCTTTGCCGGAGGTGGATTGGGGGGCGGCGTCTGATCACCCGCCGGACGAGGACTGGGGGGCGGCGTCTGATCACCCGCCGGACGTTGTGGACTGGGGGGCGTCGGCTGACGTGACGGAGGTGTAGGTGAACCGCCACCACCACCACCACCACCACCACCGCCATCGCCACCACCACCACCGTAGGGGGGTGGACTTGTTGTCCTTGGCGCCTCGCCTGGAAACTTGATAAACTTCTTTTGCCATAGAATGAAATGGCGCTTGACATCTCCAAGTCTTTTCTCCCCTTCAGGTGTAGCAATGTCAATCTCCAGGTCCTCAAACCCTTGGACTATGTCCTCCACCGTGACACGAGCATAGCCATCTTGAATGGGGTTGTTGTGGTGGAGTGCTCCAGGTAAACATGGTAAAGCACTGCCGATGGCTACCTTCATGGACATGTTCCCGATAGGATAATACAGATGACATTCTTTCATCTCCTTTATATCGTCCACGGGGTAGCGAGGAGGCTCCGGTGCAGTAATTTCGACCACCAGAGGCTCCGGTGCAGTAATTTCGACCACCAGAGGCTCCGGTGCAGTAATTTCGATCGTCGGTGCATCTGCACCAGCTGGTGGGGCCTCCGTGGAAGCCACGCTGCTTCTCCGCTGCTGGCTTCCGAGATCCGCTGGATGATCTTCATGCTGCGCCCGAGCTACATCTCTTTCGGCTAATAGTACACTCACGGTTTTCTTCATCACATCCATTTCCGATGCCAACCGCGCCACAACATCTGCTTCCCGATCCATCTTTCTCTTACGGCTTCTGTAACCGTACGGGTCATCGTTCTGGGGGAACCCTATTTTCCACGGAATGTGCCCCATGCCTCGTACACGTCCTCCGTGTTCAGGATTCCCGAGGGCTTTTGTCAGCGCGTCGTTCTCTCTGTTGAACTTGATCTTCCCCTCTTGAGCATCCCTCATTGCGTCAATAAGGGCTTGGGTGGGTTTAATTAATTTGCCCCGGTAAACACACTCCCCTGTCTCCGGGTTCAGCGTTCCCCCATGCCCGTACCACCAGCTTTTGGCCCTTGGGTCCCATCCCTCCATACCTGGACGGATTCCTCGCGCCCTCAGCTCGTTCTCCATCTTCTCCAACCTAGGCACCCAAATGCGATACCCTCCTGGCCCCATAATATGATTGTACTCCTTCTTAGCCGCATTTTCCTTATTTCTTTTCGATATTTGAATGAACTGCTCCGATTTCTTTTGCTTCACAAATTCTGGCCAATCATGTTTCAGTTTCTCATATTGTCCTTTGAAATCCGGAGTCTTGTTCTGCTTGACAAAGTCATGGGCTAGATTTTGCTTGAATTTCCGGAATGCGTCGGCCATCTTATGAAGAGCGAACTGTTTGACTAGCCTCCTCCTCTCCTTGTTTTCCTCAATCTTGTTACCCTCCTCATCGAATTTGTTGTATTCCGGAGGTAGAACGAAATGTTCCATAAGCTTCTTGAAGCAATCTTTTTTTGTTCTCTTATCGACAAAAGTGAAACCAGCAATTCGTGCCTTCTTTGGCTTATTCCACTCCTGGACGGTGATCGAGACGTTGTCTCTAACAACGGCTCCGCATTGGCTGACAAACTTGGTGGCGTTCTTGCGGGGCTCCAGCGGCCTGTCGGTTGCACTGTCGACAACCACGATGGTGCATGTTTCTCCTTGTTTCATCGTCTTGGTTGCGCCACGCTTTGACGACGTACTCGATTGTTTCGACGATCCGGCCGAGGGCTAAAATAAGAAAGAGAGTACACACATATTTATTCAAATCAGTTAGTTTGTATCACCAGAGGCTCAATGTATATATATACCTCGGCGCCGGAGGTGGTTGCTACTTCCATTTGAAGATCGTCGTTTATCGACGTTTGTTCGGCATCATCTTGCTGACGGCGCCCTTCATCTTCACCGTCAAGGTTCAGATAAGAAGAGATATCATCTTCTTCTTCTCCGGTCGGCACATATAGAATATCGCCGTTTATGATGCCGAACATATGTGCTTCACCGTCCGGATCATAGTTGTCCATAATCGGGTCAGCTCTATCGTCCGCCATTATGTCAGTCCTGAAAACATGTAGTAAAAACAAATTAATTAAGTGAAGAAGGGGGGCGGTGGCGGTGGCGGTGGCGAAAGGGCGGTGGCAAAAGGAGGGGGCGAGGAAGGGGTGGGAGAGGGTGTCGCGGTAGAGCGCGAGACGGGGCGGCAGACGACGGCGTCACGGAGAGGGAGGCGAGGACAACACACATGTATAACCCTCGCCGCCCCCTCTCGATCCCAAAAAAAAACACCGCGCGCATCGCCGCCCCCCTCGCCGCCCCCTCTCCGTATACTTTTTTTGTTGTTAATTATCAAGTTCTCCGTGTGCCTAGTTTAATTTTTTGTCAAAATGTTCATAGTTTAAATATAGTTTTGAAAACCATTTTTGTTGATACAAAAAAACAAGAATCGTATTTTCGATCCTATTTCTAAACCGTTTGTCCGTATGAGGCAAATGAGATAGAGTTGGATAGTTCCTGCAAATCAGCTCATTTCATACGTTGAAGGTTTTATTTTCCAAATTCCCTACGCTTATAGAGGAATTTCAAGAATGGAAAAATTTCTAACCTATGGAACAACATTTTCTAACCTATGGAACAACATTTGAACATTGTATAAACAAATTTAAAAATGTCATGAATCTTTTTTGAATTGTTGGATTTGTTTTTCTCAAATGTCACATACATCTTTTTAATGTTTCAAAACATTTCTTATATTACGCAAAAAAAAAAATTTACATTGTATAAAATATCTTTGAAAATGTCCGAAAAACTTTTTTCAAGGTCGTGCAGGGGAGCTATGGCGGCGACCCCTCCGATGAGGATTTTTACTCCGGTGAGGGTGGGCGGTGGCTCGTCGGCGCTCTAGTTAGCAGTAGCAGAGCGGGCAGCACCGGCGGCGTTGAGGGCGGGCGAGCGAGGCGGCGCGCGCGCGGTGGGCGAGGGAGGCCGGTGATAGCGGCCGGCGGCGCCGTACGTGGGCGAGAGGTGGCGGCGTCGAGGGCGAGGGCGACGGCGGCAGGCCTTCGGCGCGGCAGAGATCGGAGAAGACGAGAAGAGGCGACGGTTCGGGCTTGTATTTATAGTCCCCCCCCTTTAGTCGTGGTTGGGGAGGCGACCCGCGACTAAAGGGTAACCTTTAGTCGCGGTTGGCCAGACCAACCGCGACTAAAGGGTTTTTTGGCGGGTTTTTCGTTCCCGCGCCCAACGACCTTTAGTCGCGGTTGGGGAGGCGACCCGCGACTAAAGGGTAAACTTTAGTCGCGGTTGGCCAGGCCAACCGCGACTAAAGGTATTTTTCAAAATACTTTTATTTTTCAAAATCTTAAAAATACAAATAATATATCAAAAAATTCAGAAAAATAAAACTAATTCAATTCAATATGTTAAAAACACAAAAATTATATCAAAAAATTCAGAAAAATAAAACTAATTCAATTCAAAATTCTAAAAATACAAATAATATATCAAAAAATTAAGAAAAATAAAACTAATTCAATTCAAAATGTTAAAAATACAAATAATATATCAAAAAATTCAGAAAAATAAAACTAATTCAATTCAAAATCTTAAAAATACAAATAATATATCAAAAAATTAAGAAAAATAAAACTAATTCAATTCAATATGTTAAAAATACAAATAATATTTCAAAAAATTAAGAAAAATAAAAATAATTCAATTCAAAATGTTAAAAATACAAATCACGGTTGCACCCTCCAACCGGGACTAAAGCTTACCCAAACGTCCTTATTCCACCGACAGTTTTCTTAGATGACACAAAAACCACATTTAGTTCCGGTTGCACCAACCAGCCGGGACTAAAGGTTAGATGACCAGCTCTGGATTCCTCTTCTTCCCGCCATTTCTTCCCTGTCTTCTCGCCTCTTTCTTCCCGCCACTTTCTTCCCGCCTCCTGTCTTCCCGCTCCCATTTTTCCCGCCATTTCTCACTACATATATGTAGCCCGGCTTGGCCAGCATTATCACATCTCTACAATCTCTCATCACTCTCTCATGGCTTCCACCGCACCCACTCTAACCTACCAGCAAGTGGAGGAGCTTTGCGCCTCGAACTACCCTTGTCCACCGGGCTACCGCGTCCCCACCGGCTGGAGCCTAAGCGCCGGCGGCGTGCCGATCCCTCCCGTCCCTCAGGGTACTGCGCGCCGGGCGGCCATCACGAACCACTACTACCTCGACCTCACGCCGGAGCAGCGGATGAATCCCCGCTGGCATCCCGATAACCAGCATACTTGGGACGCCTTCTTCATCAATCGGCGTGAGAGGGCGCTCGCCAGGTATGAGGAGGACGGTCTGCCTCCTGGGAACTTCCACGAGGCCGGCCGTCGGCTATGGTGGTACGGCCGGACTCTCCAGAGCGTCATGGACTACATCACGGCCGGCGATATCCCCCGCCTGCGCTACCCTCAGTTCGAGCCACGAGCGCCGCCCGACGACAGCGACGACAGCAGCGACGACGACGGCGGCAACTTAGAAGGCGACGACTACCTTTACAACGACGACGGCGGCTATGAAGACTACGAGTATGCATATTATACGCCTAGGCAGGAGTATGACTAAATCACTCCAAATTTCATGTATCATCAGTGGTGTCTCGAATCATTCGAAAATGGACACCAAACACATCACGGGTAATATAATTCACATGATCCATTCAACAAAGTTTGGTACAATAAATTATTACACATCATTTCTTCCCTTGTGTCCCTGCTTGCTTACGATTGTGCCGTATCCATGGAGCATCCTCATCATTTAACTTAATGCTTGGGTCGGTGTTCACTTTGAAGGGCGGAATTTCAGCAAACATATTATAATCTTCTGACATGTCTGTCTTGTCCTCCACTCCCACGATGTTTCTTTTCCCTGAAAGAACAATGTGGCGCTTTGGATCATCGCATGATGTACTGATCGTTTTCTTATCTTTCCGTTTCCTCGGTTTGCTACTCATGTCCTTCACATAGAAAACCTGAGCGACATCTTTCGCTAGGACGAATGGTTTGTCAAGGTAACCAAGATTGTTGAAATCCACCATTGTCATTCCGTATTGCTGGTCCACCTTTACCCCACCTCATGTTAGCTTGAACCATTTGCACCGGAACAAAGGGACCTTAAAGGAGGGTCCATAGTCAAGTTCCCATATCTCCTCTATGTAACCATAATATGTGACCTTTTGCCCATTCTCGGTTGCTGCATCAAAGCGGACACCACTGTTTTGGTTGGTGCTCTTTTTATCTTGGGCGATCGTGTAAAATGTATTCCCATTTATCTCGTACCCTTGGAAAGTCGTTATAGTCGAAGATGGTGTCTTGGCCAACATGTACAGCTGATCTACAACATCATTGTCATTCATTAAATGTTTTCTCAACCAACTGCCGAAAGTCTCCATGTGGGCCTTCCTAATCCAGGATTCAGGCTTCCCCGGGTTGTCCGAGCGTAAAATATTCTTGTGTTTCTCAAAGTACGCAACCACCAAGCTGGAATTGGTCAGTACAGTGTGGTGTGCTTCAGTCAGAGAATGGCCGTCCATACATATCGTTGATTTCCTTCCGATCGTGCCTTTTCCACTTATTCTCCCCTCGTGCCGCGATCGAGGAAGACCAATCGGCTTAAGGTCAGGAACAAAGTCAACACAAAACTCAATTACCTCCTCATTTCCATAGCCCTTGGCGATGCTTCCTTCTGGCCTAGCACGGTTACGAACATATTTCTTTAATACTCCCATAAACCTCTCGAAGGGGAACATATTGTGTAGAAATACAGGACCAAGAATGAAAATCTCTTCGACTAGGTGAACCAAGAGGTGCGTCATAATATTGAAGAAGGATGGCGGGAACACCAACTCGAAACTGACAAGACATTGGATCACATCGTTTTGTAACTGTGGTAGAACTTCTGGATTGATTACCTTCTGAGAGATTGCATTGAGGAATGCACATAGCTTCACAATGGCTACTCGAACATTTTCCGGCAGGAGCCCCCTCAAAGCAATCGGAAGCAATTGCGTCATAATCACGTGGCAGTCGTGAGACTTCAGGTTTTGGAACTTTTTCTCCGCCATGTTTATTATTCCCTTTATATTGGACGAGAATCCAGACGGGACCTTCATACTGCTCAGGCATTCAAAAAAGATGACCTTCTCTTCTTTGGTCAGAGCGTAGCTGGCACGACCTTGAAACCATTCCGGATGCCGGTCATCAGGGTCTTTCAAACGTTGCTGGTCCTGCCGTGCTTCCTTTGTATCATTTGTCTTCCCATACACGCCCAAGAAGCTTAGGAGGTTCACGCAAATATTCTTCGTAACGTGCATCACGTCGATTGCAGAGCGGACTTCTAGGACTTTCCAATATTCTAGCTCCCAGAATATAGATTTCTTCTTCCACATGGCTGCGTGCCCGTCAGCTCCCTTCGGAACTGATTGTCCGCCAGGACCCTTTCCAAAGATGACTTTCAAATCCTTGACCATATCAAATACCTCAGCACCAGTGCGTTCCGCAGGCTTCGGCCGGTGATCTGCCTTGCCGTTGTAATGCTTGCCTTTCTTTCTTACTGGATGAATTTTCGGAAGAAATCGACGATGCCCAAGGTACACGTTCTTCTTACAATTTGGCAAATGTACACTTTCAGTCTCATGTAAGCAGTGCGTGCATGCATTGTATCCCTTATTTGACAGTCCCGAAAGGTTACTAAGAGCAGGCCAATCGTTGATGGTTACGAAAAGCAACGCTCGTAGGTCAAATTCCTCTTCTTTCTGCTCATCCCACACACGGACACCAGGTCTGCCCCACAGCTGTAAAAGTTCATCAACTAATGGCCTTAGGTACACATCGATGTCGTTGCCGGGTTGCTTCGGACCTTGGATGAGCACTGGCATCATAATGAACTTCCGCTTCATGCACAACCAAGGAGGAAGGTTGTAGATGCATAGAGTCACGGGCCAGGTGCTATGGCTGGAGCTCTGCTCGCCAAAAGGATTCATGCCATCTGTACTTAGACCAAATCTTATGTTCCTTGCGTCAGCTGCAAAATCTTTGAACTCTCTGTCGATCTTTCTCCATTGCGTTCCATCTGCGGTGTGTCTCAACTCCCCGTCCGACTTACGGTCCTCTTTGTGCCATCGCAACAACTTGGCATGCTCTTTGTTCCTGAACAGACGTTTCAACCGTGGTATTATAGGAGCATACCACATCACCTTGGCGGGAACCCTCTTCCTGGGTTTCTCGCCCTCAACATCGTCACCAGGGTCATCGCCTCTGATCTTATAACGCAATGCAGTGCATACCGGGCATTCATTCAAATTCTCGTATTCACCGCGGTAGAGGATGCAGTCGTTGATGCATGCATGTATCTTCAGAACCTCTAAACCTAGAGGGCAGACAACCTTCTTTGCTTCGTACGTACTGGCGGGCAACTCGTTATTCTTTGGAAACATATTCTTCAACATTTTCAGCAAGTTTTCAAATGCCGAGTCAGCTACACCTGCCTGTGCCTTCCATTTCAGCAAATCCAGTGTGCAGCCCAGCTTTTTCAGACCATCATCGCATCCGGGGTACAACGACTTTCTGTGATCCTCTAACATGCGATCCAAATTCTCCCTCTCCTTTTCAGTTTCGCAGCGTCTCCGTGCATCAGCAATGGTCCGACCAAGATCATCAATGGTCTCATCACGTGCCTCTTCTTCACCTTCACCTTCCCCTTCACCTTCCCCTTCACCTTCAGCATCCTCCATGAAAGTATCACCGAAATGAGCAAGATAGCTTTCATTGATGAAATCATCCCCTTCTTCATCTTCTTCCATTATAACCCCTCTTTCTCCATGCTTGGTCCAACAATTATAGCTTGGCATGAAACCGTGCCGAAGCAGGTGCAGGTGAACTTCTCTTGAGGAAGAGTAACCCTTCTGATTCTTACAGTCAACACATGGACAGATAACAAAACCCTTCTGCTTGTTCGCATTAGCCACTACGAGGAAATCTTTCAAACCCGTAGTGAACTCGCGGGAGAGTCGGTTACCGTACATCCATTGCCGATTCATCTGCATTATTATAATATAAAATATATAATTAACCATCATGCATTTGTTAAACTAACTAGCTATAAACAATAGAAATTAAACAATGAACAACACACATGCATATTTTATCAATGACACACATGCATGAAAGGTTCAAGTTGCTAACCGCGATCGAGGAGGAAAAAATAAATGAGGAACCTCAAGTGTGGCTCCAACACTTCATATCATGTTTGTTTCACGCTCTTGGGGCATTTCATCAAACACCTTGTGTGCATAAGAGGAACCAAAAGCAAACCTACACCCCCTTGTGAAGCTTGTGAAGAGAAGTGGCACCAAATGGCTAAGTGAGTGTGTTGAACTGGTATATATAGGGCAGGACATTTAGTCGCGGTTGGCATGGCCAACCGCGACTAAAGGCCTTTGGGCACCTTTAGTCGCGGTTGGCCTGGCCAACCGCGACTAAAGCCCCTCACGTGCACCAGCTGGCCACCGAGCGCGACTAAAGAAATCATTAGTCGCGGTTCCTACAGTTTCGCGACTTATGGGGCTGGACGGAAGCCTCTTTTTCTACCAGTGTAGAGACCCGACATCAAATTATGATGTAACATGCCCTCTTGGTATGAGTGGAATTATGGTTTGATAATAAATACCATTGGCGGTACAAATAATATTATCTATGCAGTTAATGGATGCAGTGACTACATACTCATATGGGTCACTGGTTTCGGAAATTTATAACAAAGTACCTGAAGGGCTTACAATTCCGAATCCAAAATAAATCGCAACATATTTGTGTAAAATTTCAAAAGTCACTCTATGGCTTGAAGTAGTCGGAAATCATATGGTACTACCGACTAAATGAGTTCCTTCTTTAAATGGGCTCGTGCGTTGTAGTCGGAAATCAAATGATGATAATTATTTATGTATTAACTAGCAAAAGGGCTCGTGCGTTGTAACGGGAAAAAGAATACCACACACTCTTAATTAACAAAAAGTGGTCTATAATTTAAGCATTTGTAGCTACGATCCAAACAAAGATCTTAGCCAACAAAAACACATTTCAAGATTTCACGGGTCTTCTATTTTAATACGGCTTGATTTAATACGTATAAAGAAATGGTCAAGTGATCTTTAATTTTGTCTCTAATCCTGATTTTGTTGAGATGTTCCTCCACAATCCAATAGTGCCGGTATGAAAAAAAAAGACGGGTAATGCATTATTGATTAAGATTGCATCCTACATAATATTTTTAAAATTGTTAACAGGTAAAATAATATCATATTCGGATTCTATATATTTTTCTAATCAAAATTCATATATAACATGTTAAATTTGGAGTTACGGTTTAGAAGATATGAGTATTTTAAAAAAACATTTAATATGTACTGCCGGTTTAATGTCAGAAACATCAAAGATTTTTTTTATAAAATAGCATGACGGACTAAGAATACCTATTTCCTTTATTAGTAGGTATAGATAAAAGAGTTCCAATATTTGATTTCCTTACATCACCTCTGTGTATATCGATGATTTAGTCATCAATGTCTCTACAAGACCTAAACACACATAAAATCATTTCAAGATGGAAAATTTGGATTCAACCAAATTTAGCTTAAGTTCCCAACTTGAGCATTCTCTCAAGAATACATATTAGTCTACATATATCCAAAACATATACGAGAAGTTCGATTTGGATATATCATATCACTAAATGACATGTATAGTCATACTGCCCCGTTCGGGTACAAATATATTCTTACCTAGGGGTGATAATGAAGTGAAATAAAGACGTGAAGTTCTGTCTCACTAATATCAAAGCACTCAATGATTGCAAATTATGTCAGGCCTGACACCATATTTTCTATGTTTGTATAGAGTGCAACCCCCAACAAAAGTTACATGCTTGATATATGGAATATCATCCTATATTTGAAGCTCACAATAAATCTTGGACAATTCCATCAGGAAATACAAGATATGACCATGATATGATATAATGATGTTGGCTATTTATTTGATCCCAACGACGTCATATAAATGACTGAATTTGCTAAAATAGCCTTCATATGGAAGTCATCTAAATGGACTTTAACGGTTATTTCCACTTATCATTCTCACATAATTGATTTTAGCTTTATCTAAAAGCATTGCAACATATGCATGATTTTGCAGAATAATTAACCACACTCAAAATCGTGTGGTTGATATTCATCAGAATCACATAACTTGATTTTATCAAGATTCTAGCACTTGTGTTACTCGATATGTATAGGTTATATGAAGAGCAGTATCATAAAGCACATTGCTCAGAAATTACTTATCCTCATGAATTATAGAAAAATGAGGAAATAATTTGCAAACAAAATACTGTGATAATCCGAGAGATTATACACAATCTCATGTTCATGTCAATGGAATTTGTATGAGACATCCTCCATATTTGCAAAGTTCAGGGGAGTAATCTCCCAAATTATAACCTATTAACAATCGTCAGATTGCATATATTCTACTCATTTTCCTTGATGAGTTTTCCCCAATGGTTTATCATAAAATGTTTTTAAAGAGTTGATACAAACACAAGTGTCTATATATGTCATTTTCTCCTTATATTTTTCCCACTGGGTTTTAAAGGAGTTTTTCAATGGCATGTGAGATGCACTCTTTCCTTTATGAGTTTTCTCTCAAAGTTTCTCATGATGGTTTTTAATGAGGCAATATATTCTCAAAGATCATATGTTATACTTTATATTTCCCTATCGGGGTTTCTAAAGGAAGTACTCAAGACATATTTATTGTTCTCTAAACTCAAAGATGAGTTTTGTTCCTTCTACAAAGGTTTTCTCAAATGAGTTATCACGATACATTAATCATTATATGTTGTATCATTTTCTTCTTATTTTTCCCACAGGGTTTAAAGGAGTTTTAGCAACATATATACACTATTCTTCTCATATTTTTCCCACGGGGTTTTTGGAGGAGACTTTAAAGATTATACAACGATTTATCAAAATGAAGATGATGAACATTCTCGAAGGCAATCACATACAAGGAGGAGTGTTTATCAACATGATATATATATTATAAAGACAAGCATTGATTAGGAGGAGTGTTAGGAATAAATTAATTAAATTAATTAGGAGATAGTCTCTGCTTATGTCGGTTGCTTAGTTTGGCAACTGCTCCTTGTAAACCGCCTTTGTATCGGGGTATATATACCCAAATCTTGAATCAATGAGATAACCGTTCCATCATTTGCTCTCTCTCTTTCCTTTTAGTCTTTACAAGAGGTAAATTCCATCATACAACTGCGCTTTTGGTCGGCCTAGTTCATATCTTCGATGTATGACCTCAACATAGGCTTACAAAACGAAGCTGGCACCCCTTTTTGTATGTGCTTTCGAACAAAAAAGGTAGGTCTCGCTAACTCGAACTCTCATCTAGAAGAGAATTAGAGCATCTACAGTCGTAACTTACAAATCCAGCCACTCAAACGTATGCGAACGCGCCTGATCAGTGATCGGGCGTGTCCATTTTAAATCCCTACTTTTTCGTGTGCGCATCCGCTTTTACTCATATGTCCTGTCACTTGTACATGGTTGATGGAGAAGAAGAGAGATAAAAAATAATTAATAAAGAAAAAGAAAATGTGGTCTAGAGTGGGGTCGCGTCCTACGGATTGACCGGGCATGCTTGGACACGTCCACGAGTCCTCATATCATCTCCATATTTAATATGGATATGAGGGATATCGGTTAGTCGGGGCGTTTGAGATGGATATGAACGGTCCGGTTGGATCGATTTTTTCTGATCGATCAGTGACCAAGCGGGCTGTTTGTCCGTTTCAGGCGGGTTCGAGAGATCCGGCGTAGATGCTCTTAACAGAAGAAAAAAAAACTTTCAAAAGAGGTTGGCTAACTCTTAATCACGTCATTTCATGATTAAGAGTGTCGTTTCGTGATGTCGAGTGTCATTTGGTTGGCCAAGTGGGTTTCCTTGGATGACGACGTATGCAGTTGGCAAGGCACGTTTGGGACCAACGACAACGGTCCAGCCGCATAATATCATGTGAGATTCCTTGCACGGTGACGGGCGACCAACTATCTCGGATAGAATTCGTCAAAAAAGGGGGAAAAACTGTTTCGGATAAAATTACTGCTATTTGTTTTCGCGGGTCAACAAAGCGTGTACTCGAATAGGGTAAGAGTATTGGAGATAATGAAAATGGTATTTCTGTCCATCTTTAGGAATTCACTTGTCATGTACTCTCTAGTTTTTTCCAACTATAAGTATTTAGGTACAAGGTAGTACATCAATATTCTTTGTTTTAGGGTCATATACATCAATATTCTAAATGCCCATTCAACTATTAATTACACGTAAAGAGAGGTAATTTTTGTGATAAGTAGAAGTGATGAAAAACATGACACTTGAGAAGACGAGTACATAACATTCCTATACCCCCCCTCATTTTCCTTCCCTAAACCTAGACGAAAATTGGCCAAATTTTCGTTTCAAAAGAGGTTGGCTAACTCTTAATCACGTCATTTCGTGATTAAGAGTGTCGTTTCATGATGTCGAGTGTCATTTGGTTGGCCAAGTGGTTTCATTGGACGACGACGTATGCACTTGACAAGGCACGTTTGGGACCAACGGCAACGGTCCATCCGCATAATATCATGTGAGATTCCTTGCACGGTGACTGTTAGGGCGGCCAACTATTTGGATAGAACTTGTCAAAAAAGGAAAAAGAAAACTGTTTTGGATAAAATTACTTCTCTTTGTTTCTGCAGGTCAACAAAACGTGTACTCAAATAGCGTAAGAGAATTGGAGATAACGAAAGTGATATTTCCGTCCATCTTCGGAAATTTACTTGTCAAATATTCTCTAGTTTTCCCTAACTATAAGTATTTAGGTACAGAGCTACTACATCAATATTCTTTGTTTTAGGGTCATATACATCAATATTCCGAATGCCCATTCAACTACTAATTACACGGAAAGTGATGTAATTTTTGTGATAAGGAGAAGTGAGGAAAAACATGTCCTTTGAGAAGACCAGTACATAACATTCCTAAACCCCCTGTTTTTCCTTCCCTAATACTAGACGAAAATAGGTCAACTTTTACCCTCTAGATATCGCCGGTGATTCCATGGATTTGCCTCCCCTCTGTCCACCGCTCTGGCAGCCAGTGGCGGGGACGGGAATCCTGAAAGCTTTGCTCCATTTAGTAGTTTAGGTTAGCATTTTTAGTCCTCACAGGTGCAGCGCTTGGGGCGTATGGAGGCACTTTTTCTTCTAGTTTGTCTTTTGACCTTCAATCCTCCTCGAGTTCGTCTATGTGGACATGGTCGATGTAGCTTTGGTGTATATTTTTGTAGTTTCCTTGAGACAGTGAGATTAGGCTTTCTCGTCATGTGACGGGATTTGATGTTAGGTGCTTCATATCTTTTCGGCTCAACGGCGACGACTACGGACCTAAGGCGCTTGTCCTTACGAGCATATGCACGAACACATCCTGGTTGTCATCGGCAAGGTCAAGCTAGCTCTGGTAGGTCTGGCTGCGTCAGCGGCTCATTTTGCCGCAGTATTGATCGTTCGATGGTGTCAGAATCTCAATGTAATTTCTATTATATTTCAGATGTTTTATAATTCTGATAAATTTTCATAGGATTACTTGGATAAATGCCACTCAAATTTTCTGAAAACGCCATTGCAATTTGAAAAATGCCACTGCGATTTTTGCGAACTTCGAAAAACACCGTGCGGACTTTTCTTGGGTGACGATCAAATTGATCGGTCTAATCATATCAATCTCCACTTGGTGAAGCAAGGGGTACGTTTCGTGATGTCGACTGCCATTTGGTTGGCCAAGTGGGTTTTCTTAGATGACGACATATGCATGCAGTTAGAGACCCTTCAATTCCTTGGTGCAACAAACATTGAAACTGGCCATATTTTTTTGCTATCAAGCTTTTTGCGAGAAGGATAAGTGACGAAAAACCCTGTCACTCACTAAAGGAGAGGACAAGTACACAGCCTAACCCGATGGGCTACTCCAATTTGTACTGATTATGAGGCTATTCATCTTCCTAACGACATGAGCACCGGCATCTGTTCTGCAAAATCCATGAGTACCACATGTGTTCTGTATATCCAGTCATTGTCTGCGCTTTGGTTGCATCTTGACAAGCCTGTCCATTTGATGAGCTACTTCTTTGAAATGCCTTAGAATGGGACCCATGGGAGAAGAGAAGACAGAGGAGAGAAGAATACCCATGCACACAGTGGACCGGTCTGGTTGATTACCCAGCCCCCACCTACGAAGACTAGGAAAAGGAGACGGCAGCTCCTCCTGAGGGAGACACGCTTGTCTAATTGTTCCTCCCAGAAATATCTGGGGCGCAATTATCTTCCTGTTGGGAGTCATTTTTGGTCTGAATAAATCCAAGATGGGATGTTGATCCGATCAAAGGAAAGCAATGATGCACATCATGCAAATAGGAAGGATCGCCGCTCATGCACTATTTTCAAAGTGCGAGTAATTAAGCGAAGCCAACATTTGTACAACGTTTTCTCTTTCTTCGCACTCGTTGAGGGTAAGACTGAAAGTCGCCAACCAATTTTTCAGATGATACATCAACCATTTGGTCCAAGCATATGCATGGTTCACACCTTGGATTTGGCTGCGTCATGTGAAACGTCTTGTTCATAGTGGGGGCAAACCAGCTCTCTCATTGGCCTTTGAAAGACGGAGGAGATGGGCTCCTGAACAGGCTAACCTATATCTATTGAAGCAACGGAATGACGCACGCAGGGGGGCAATGCTAAGAGCATCTTTAACAGCCGCGTTATATAAGCGCTGCATTGGACCGTGCTATATAAGCGTCGCATTGAAAAAGGTTCATCTTTCACGCGCGCGCTTCAACGGAGGCGTAAAAACCGCGCGCGCGACATAGGTGGTTCAGCGCGTGGGACGAAACTGTATCGCGCGCCGCCTATTTCGTGCACCCATTTTCGTGCGCTGCACACTCGAGCATCCGCGCCGCACCTTATCCTACCTCACCGATTTAGCCCCACCCACGCCCTGCCCGCCTCTCCGCCAGCGGATTCGCCCGATGGACGGCCGCGCCGACATCCCCCTTACCCCTCATTACGCCCGTGACCCTGCCGCCGCCTCCGCCAACGTCATCGCTGACGCAAACCCTAGCACGGGGAGCTCTGGCTTCGCCTCCGCCAGTGCTCCTCCCAACCACCGGTCTCGCACGGGGCCTTTTCATGGCGTCACGAATGACCTCGGCAGCGGGTGGTGTCGCGTCGATGCCCGCCTGAAGCCACGTGCCCCCTTCTCAAAGCTCCCAAATGTGGCAGTGGCGAAGAAGGACAAGATGTCTGGGAAGAAGAAGAAGGTGGCAGATGGCTCCTCTTGACGACCGAAGAAGAGACTTGCAGGGCGTGCGAAGGATGCGGCGGCGACCAAAGTGCCGGCGAGCTCGCTTGCGGCGTCGGCGGACGATGCGCACAAGGTGTTCGGTGAAATGCCCCCAAGGTAAAATTCTGTCCGCTTTTTTTCGATGCTGTTTTTTGAATGGATACATATGGATAGCTTATTTGTTTTGTTGTCCATACTTTGTAGTTTCAATATTGACACATATATGTCAACTATGGGTGTTGGCTCCAACGATTCTCATTGGTCTCAAACCAATGAGGTGCATTTCGATGATCATGAGTTTGAGGTGGACGAGGATGGTGAGGGTATCGTCGGTGCACCGAAATGAAGAGCGGGCAACTACACCATGGACGAAGACGTCTTGCTATGCAATACATGGTTGCAAGTGTCTAGGGATGTCACCATTGGAGGGGACCAAAGTAGAGATGCATATTGGATCCGGATGAAGGAGCACTTTGATTTGCACAACAAAAACGGAATTGACCGCACGGAAAGATCTCTTCGCTCCCGGTGGTCGACAATCAACAGTGATTGTCAAAGGTGGGCGGCCGCTCTTAAGGCGGTTGGCACGTGTTGGAGCATATATCTCCATATGTGGTTTTGGTACTTGATGACAATTCCTATGGACTAATGGTTGCCTTAAGTTACATTTATAGGATTTGTCCATAGGCACTTCTTGAAGTCCATCTGTAGGGTTCAAGGAGTTTATATGATGACCAAGATGGTATTCAAGGTATTATCCAAAGAATGGTCATAGAGACACATGGTTGATCAAGATCTCAGACAAAGAGTAAATCAAGATGATCAACACACAAAGCGTACAAGATGTACCGAGAGGGATCAAGTGATCCCATGGTATGGATTTGTCCATAGGCACTTCTTGAAGTCCATCTGTTGGGTTCAAGGAGTTTATATGATGACCAAGATGGTATTCAAGGTATTATCCAAAGAATGGTCATAGAGACACATGGTTGATCAAGATCTCAGACAAAGAGTAAATCAAGATGATCAACACACAAAGCGTACAAGATGTACCGAGAGGGATCAAGTAATCCCATGGTATGGTAAGCATTGTCCATTACGTGTTTGTGTACTAACCCATGGTCTTCGTGAGAGTTCTATGTGGGGGTTAGGTGTGTTTACATGGGCTTGCGTCAAAGGGAAGATCTCATACAACCCATGGAGTATGAGTCAAGTTGTGATCATCATCAATGGTTGATCAAGATCTCAGACAAAGAGTAAACCAAGATGATCAACACACAAAGCGTACAAGATGTACCGAGAGGGATCAAGTGATCCCATGGTATGGTAAGCATTGTCCATTACGTGTTTGTGTACTAACCCATGGTCTTCGTGAGAGTTCTATGTGGGGGTTAGGTGTGTTTCCATGGGCTTGCATCAAAGGGAAGATCTCATACAACCCATGGAGTATGACGTCAAGTTGTGATCGTCATCAAGATTGCGATGTGCAAGTTCAAGTGGATCAGCACGAAGATAGCATGCTTGAAGCTTGCCGTCCATTGTGGTGGCAATGGACTTGTGAAGATATGCTGAAGAGTGGCTCACCCATAGTGAGTATGGGGGAGCAATCAACTAGTCTTCATCAAGCCAACACAATCAAGAAAGGTGGTCCATCTTGAGGAAGCCAAGATCATCATCATCTAGCTCAAGAGGACGATGTGCAAGGTATAGGTTTGCCCTTGATAGGTTTTCTGGTTAGGATAGATTGTTGTTCTATCAAGGGGGGGCTCTCAAGTGAGTAGCTTGATCGTATCGTTCGTTGAGAGCTCAAACCATTTGCATCCTTGCATCATACTTCTTGGTTCTTGTTTGGTGTTTCTCTTTGTGAGTTTTAGAGCTTATGGTCATCTTCGTGACAAGCTCGAGTTCATCGAAAAAGGAGTCCATATGCATCTACTATGATGTTTTCGATGTTGGAGTTTTTGCCGGTTCTTCATTCATAGAGATCTCACATCTCTATATCTTTGGCATATTCATAACCAGCCAACGGTACTACTGCTGTTTGGATAGCCCTTGTCGTCCTGAATCCAACAAGCTTGGGTTTGCTCGATTCGGAGCTCGTATGCGAAAGTTATGGCTGTTTCAGTGGCGAGCGGTAGTACCGCTGGACCTAGCGGTAGTACCGCTAGAATTCGCGGTAGTACCGCCCCTGGTCAGCGGTAGTACCGTTCCAGGAGCTTAGTACCGCCTGCCTAGCGGTTGTTCGTGGACGGACCTTTTTGCGAAGACTTTCTTGGCGGTGGTAGTGCCTTTGCACTAGCATGGGCCCAGCGGTAGTACCGCTGGGGCCTGCGGTAGTACCGCTGGAGTGCCTGCGGTAGTACCGCTGCAGCCAGCGGTAGTACCGCTAGCTGGCGGTAGTACCGCTGGAGTGCTAGCGGTAGTACCGCTGCAGCCAGCGGTAGTACCGCTGGAGCTCGGGCAGAGAGTGGGGGTAACGGTGTGATTCTTTCCCCCACTATATAAAGGGGGTCTTCTTCCCCCTTGGCCTTATCCATCTGTTGAGCTCTTGTTCTACCTCCATTGTTGACATTCTTAGAGCTTGATTACTCTCAATCCCTCCAATGATTCTTGCTTGTTCTTGAGGGAAAAGAGAGAGGAGATCTAGATCCACATCTCCACCAATCACTTTCTCCTCTATGTGAGGGGAACCCCTTGGATCTTGATCTTGGAGTTCTTTGTGAGCTCCTTGTTCTTCCTCTCATATTTCTCCATAGCTTTTGTTGTTGTGGAGGGATTTGAGTGTGAGGGACTTGACCACTTCGTGTGTTCTTGCCATTGCATTAGTTGCATCGGTTTGAGTTCTCCACGGTGATACGTGAAAGTGAGAAGTTGAGAAGCTTACTACCTTTGGTACTTAGTACCCTTGATATTGTTCTTCGTGGATGCTTTGGCGTCCTAGAAGCTTGGTGGTGTCTCGGAGCTCAATCATTGTGGTGTGAAGCTCCGGGAAGCGTCGGGGTCTCCAATTAGGTTGTGGAGGTTGCCCCGAGCAATTTGTACGGGTACCGGTAACCGCCCCCAAGGGTTGCCACGTGTACGGGTTCGGTGACCGCCCCCAAGGGTTGCCATTTGTACGGGTTCGGTGACCGCCCTCAAGGGTCCCTTAGTGGAATCACGGCATCTTGCATTGTGCGAGGGCGTGAGGAGATTACGGTGGCCTTAGTGGCATCTTGGGGAGCATTGTGCCTCCACACGGCTCTAACGGAGATTAGCATCCGCAAGGGTGTGAACTTCGGGATACATCATCGTCTCCCCGTGCCTCGGTTATCTCTTACCCGAACCCTTTACTTATGCACTTTACTTTGTGATAGACATATTGTTTATTGTAATATATCTTGCTATCACTTAGTTGTTTATCTTGCTTAGCATAAGTTGTTGGTGCACATAGGTGAGCCTAGTCGTTTGTAGGTTTTGTGCTTGACATATTAAACGTTAGTTTTATTCCGCATTTGTTCAAGCCTAAACCTTAACTATTTTAAAGCGCCTATTCACCCCCCCCCCTCTAGGCGACATCCACGTCCTTTTCAGCACGTTAAACCCAAGTTGCACTAATGATAGAGATAGGATAAGTGCCATTTCTTTCATGATTCTTCCATGTCCATGCTTCTTCTTTGTTCATGCTTTTGTTTGTAGCTAACTTGTTTCAGGTGCTAACTTGTTCTTTTGTTTGTAGCTCACTATTGCACAAAACTTATTTCAAGGAGAGGAGAAGAAGATGAAGAAAGGGAGGCCATTTACCTTACCCCATTGCTATGAGGAGTTGAAGGATGTTGAGAAATGGAAGCCCCGTGAAAGTGTCAATGAGGAGACCAACAAACACAAGCGAACTATTGATTTGGATGATGACGAGGAGGAGGCATCAAGTGATGACGGCAAGAGAAGCCCTACACCAAACTCAGTTGCCTACTCCAAGCCAAAAATACCAAATGAAGGCAAGAAAGACGCAAAAGAAAAGAAGAGGAGGAAAGGAGATGATGAGCTAACAATTGCTAGAAGCTATTGTGAACGCATGAAAGGAAGCTAACGAGGTGAGGAAGATGGCCAGGAACCAAGATGCGGCGGTCGAGGAGAGAAGGGTCTAGGCCGAGGAGAGGAATGTGGCATTGGAGGACAAGAAATTGGCCATGGAAGAGCGAACTAGAGTGTTGAAAGGGGAGAAATACTTGATCTTTATGGACACATCTACCCTCGATGAGAAGCAAAAGGAGTACGACAATCTTGCCCGTGAAGAAGTCTTGATCCAAAAAAGAGGCATGGGAGGCATGGATAGCATGGGCTTCGGAGATACCATGGACGACATGGGAGGCATGAGAGACATGAGTGGCTTCGGAGCTACCAGGGGCGGAATGGGAGGCATGGGTGGCTTCGGAGCTACCAGGGGCGGCATGGGAGGCATGGGTGGCTTCGGAGCTACCATGGACGGCATGAGTGGCTTCGGAGCTATCATGTGGGGCATGAGAGGCATGAGTTTTGCGTCTCTCATGGGAGGCATGGGAGCACCTCGGGGTGACATGGGTGGACGCATGTCTTTCGATGTGTCTCACATACGTTCGCATGATGCCGTTGAGGATCTTGATAACACCCTCCGAGCTCCCCATGATGATACGAAGCGCAACGATGAATAACACGAGGAACAAGAATCGGAGGAAGAGGAGGACGAATATGATGGGGATGTGGCATGATTGTTGATGTTCCATTTGTTTGTGTGAATTTTTATGGCATGAACTTGGTTGGATGATTTTGTATTTGGTTGGATGATGAGAAGTGATATGGCATGTTTTCGAACTTATATGTCATGATGAACTTGGTTGATGTTGGGTGATTTTAAACTATGCTATGTCTTGTTTTGATATTTGAACTATCATTATATTATTAAAAATGAATATATTGCAAGCATCGGCTGCTCGCACGTGTTGTTGTTTAGCGCGTCTGCTGAAGCATCTCGCGTGCGCTACTTTTTGCGAGCTGGAGCCAACACTCTTCGGCACGCTAAAAGTCGCTATTTCGACGCTGCAAAATGTTTTTAGCGCGTGCTGCGGTTGCGCGGCTCTTGGAGATGCTCTAAGGTTGAAGGAAATTAGGGAAAGGGGCCCAACTTGTTGAATTTAGGGGGTGGAAAGGTTAGCTTGGAAAATTACACAGAGAGGCCGATATCGCTAATTGGAAAATGCAGCTTTTAAAGATCACTTCCACATTTTTAAGCTGCGACAAGTGACGCACTGTATGCACGTTATATAGCACAACCTCAGAGTTCACTTTTTTCGTAGATCCGTATTTCCTAAATGTTTTATCTTCTAAACCGTGTGTTAAAATCTCGAACCGTTTTTACCATTGGGTTTCTCGCATCGATATCTTTAAAACTAGATCTCATGTTGATAAGTATTGACAAACTTTTTTCACGAAAAAAATCAACGGAATGAACCGTGCCTCTCGCGATAGAAAAAAACACATTTTTTTGTCTTTTTCCCTTTCCGAAAGGCCCGGTCGTGCCTCTCGCGAGAATTTTTTTATAAAATGTGCTTTTGTCCTTTCTGAGAGGAACGGTCTTGTCTCCTGCGAAGGCTAAACCATGCCTATCGCGTAAGCAAAACCGTGTCTCTCGCGAAAAAAGAACAAAAATGCGTTTTTTTACCTTTTCGAGAGGCATGGCCATGCCTCTCAAGAAGGCAAAACTGTGCCTCTCGCGGAAGCAAAATTGTGCCTCTCACAGAAGAAAACAGAAAATACGTTTTTTTCGTTTCCGAGATGCACGGCCATGCCTCTCGTGAAAAAACATAAAACATGTTTTTTCATGCAAATTTGTTTTTTGAAAATTATTTTTTGTCAAAATGCTAAGAAAGACCGGTGAAAAACCGAAACACCAAAAAACCGAGAAAAAACCAATCTAAAAAGCTGAAAATGCGTGTTAAAAAACAAAATTCAAAGAAAACGCTCAGAGTTAGACATGTGGTGTTGACTAAGAACATAACAAGTGGCGATGTGTGAGAGTGCTTGTTGGAAGGATCCGAAGGACCACTTGCTAATTAGTTGCTCCCTAGGAAGGCAGTAGACTTTATTGTTGGTATGGCATTTTTGTTTGGGTCACTTGTGATGGATACTTCTATACATCGCTCTTTCCGAGTCGCACGGGATGGCCCATTTTATGAAAACTGGTTGCTATTTAGTTTTATTTTCTTTCCTAAGTTAGTTGTTATACGCTTTGTTCTTTTTTCTTATTTCCCTTTCTATATATATTTCCAAATTCTTTTCCAAAAAGAATTTAGCAAAAAATTACTTTATTAATACTCCCTCTGTTCTTAAATACTTATTGTTGGGAAGAACTAGGTTAGTTCTCCCCAACAACAAATATTATGATACAGAGGGAGTATTAAATAATGTACATTGTGTATATTAAAAAATGTCGTGAACTAAATAAATCAACGTGAAAAAATTTATGTTCATCAGAAATATAGCATCTTGTGTTCAAAAACAAATTGACATTGGAGTGTGTATTAAAAAAATCATGTGTTTAAATCTATGTCCATGGCATTATAAAACATTGTTCGTGAAATGTTCGAAATAGCCAACAAATTTTAAAGTATTTTTTATAACATACAAAAACACCTTTATGACATTTAGAAAAATGTTCACACATTGTAGAAACCTGTTCAAAAAAATTATTGGCAGAACTTTCAAAAGTGTGCATGCATGTATTATTTTTATTGTTTACACTAAAACTGAGAGGGATAAAAAAAGTATAAATTAACAGCGGCAAAAAATGGGAAGAAAAAACAGAAAAATGAAATTTCAAATAGAAAATTTAAAAAGGTAAATAAAAACATTGGAAAACGAAAAAAAACCGGAACCTTTGCAACACCATATCGAAGGTTCAAAAACTGCTTGCCCAAAACAGTTGTAAAGATTTGAGCGCTTAGCTATTGGGCAACGAACTGCGTCCAACCGCTAGAGGCAATATAGAGCATTTTATTTGCGATGGAGTGCTTCTTGGTCTTCCTTATAGCGAGTCCGACGACCGCGTCAATACTCCTGTCCTCCTTTTTTTTGAGAGAGTCCTCTAGTCCGTGTAAACGGAAAATCCTATTCGCCGCTCGCTAAGGCGATGAAGTGTTTAAGAATTTTGTTCATGAGTTTCAAAAAATGTTTAACAATTTCAAAAAATGTTGATGATTTCATATTTTCATTCATAAATTCAAAATATACCCATGATTCGCAAAATGTTCAAGAATTTCAAAAAATGTTCGCACTTCAAAATTATTTTTTGGCAGTTTCACAAAATTTAAGCATTTGGTAATGAAGGTTCGTGTTTTCAAATATTGTTCGCATTTTGGAATTTTGTTTGGGAGTTTAAAAAACTGTTCACGTTTAAATAACTTGTTCATGTATTTGAAAAAAATTGGTATTTAAAAAATGTTCCACTTTTCAAAATATGTTCACAAATTAAATAAATGTACAGGAATTTCAAAAAATGTTTCATTTTTTTCTTTTCTTTTCTTGTCTCTCGTTTCAATTATTATTTGTTTCTTCCCTTTCTTGTTGAACTTTTATAAAGAAAATTATAGTTTTGATCTCCAGGATTTTCAAAAAATGTTTTTAGTCTTCAAAAAATGTTCAGAAGTTGTTTTTGTTCACAAATTAAAAATATTATTTATTTCCCGAAAAGTGTTCCCATGTTATACAAAATGCCCGCATTTCAAAAAAATCTATACGTTAAAAAACATACACATTTTCAAATTATGTTTGGAAGTTTAATAAATCTACCCATTTCTAATTTCCTCACCAATTTAAAAAAAGTTGTTGATGTTTTCAATTTTTGTTGGGCGTTTCAATAAATGTTTTCATTTAAATAATTGTTCGAACATTACAACTAAATATTTATATTTTAATTTTTGTTCAGGAGTTTCAAACTCTGTAGGCAAGTTCCTGAACAATTTTTTTGAAATGGGAACATTTTTTAGAATGGTAGAAAATTTTTAAAACCTGAACAAATTCTAAACCAAATGAAAAAAAATTCAACAAAAGTTAACAAAAATTGGAAAACATGAACGGCAATTGATAATTCTGAATATTCTCTTAATTTTAGACAATTATTCAAACTTGTGACCAAAATACGGAATTCAGAATTCCTAACGTTTTTCAAAAGCACTAAATAATTGTGAATTAATTTTTGAAAATGGCAACATTTTTTTATATTGTGAACATTTTTGAGAAAGTTGTAAGAAAATGTACCTAAACATGGCGAACAATGTTTTTAATAATTGAAAAAATAGAACACGAAAAATATTATAAAAATAAAATAAATATGTGCAAAATTTGACTGACAAACAAATTTCAAATTTGGAACATTTTTGTAAACATTCAAAAAAATTCCAAAAATGTGCAAAAAATAGTAAATAAAGAAAAAATAATGTTGAAAATGAAAAAAGAATCAGAAAAAAGAAAGAGGAAGAAGAAAGAAAAAAAGAAATAGGAAAATGACAAAAGTAAAAATAATAAAAAGGAAAAGGAAAACCGGTAAAAGAAAATAAACCGGCTTAGGGAACCTTCTAGAAAGTTTCCAAAACTGGATGACGTGGTAGCCGAACTGCCTACGCAAATTGGGTCGGTCCATCGCATCGCTAGGTTGCTTCGGCAGAAGTTTTACTCGTTGAAAAGAACAAAACAAATAAAAAGAAACTGGAGCAAAGAAATTGGTCCATCTGAGCCGACAGTGAGATGCTTTGTGCGAAACCACCCCCTGTTTGACGCAATGAACGTCATCTAGGGGCTCCCCTCCTGAGCAGCGCTTCAGGCGCCACTTCTCAGAACAAACGCTGACGCAGCCACGCACTTGGGCCGGCCCAATGCGCTCACTCGTCCGGCTCACCAATTCCTTCTCTCATTCATGGTTGAACGGACAACTGTTGACCATTTGACCATTGACTTCTAAAAAAAGTTAAATCTATACAAATTGCCAATTTAAAAATATTTCATGAATTTGAAAAGGCAAAATTTGAAAAAGTTTGTGAGCTTGAAAAAATTCATGGACCCCTTGTGATCATGGAAGATCAACGATATCACTCGGAAAACTCTTTGGATTAAAGTCTTGATGTCAAACAAATATAACAAAGTTGACACCATTCAATATCACGATGGAGGCCACCTAGGGAAGCATGTGTAAACTCTGGTGCTAACGCTCCCATCTCAAGAAGGAATACATGATGGACACCAAGTACTTCCAAATAGAAAGATATGAAATTCACAGAATATTTCCACAAGATGACCGATTACACTGACGCCATGTTGGTTGTCGGGTAGCTGGTCATCTTATGGAAGTACTCAGTGACAAATCATGCCTTCGTGACCCTTTAGAGATGGCACCACAACTGGTGCACGCTTGCCCTCTTTTGTCTGGTGAACATGGTGCTAATGGTCGACCATGCCTAGGTTACGGTTGTCAATGAGGTCATCAACCCAAGAAACTCCTCCATCATGGTAGAGAGGAGGATGTCGAGGATGCTCTAATCGACTTGCCACCAGGTGGTATAGGTAGGATTTCGAGTCTAGAGGGCAACGTTGTTGTATCCCTCGATGATGCTTTGAGGTAGCCTGCCGATACTATAGATTGTGCTTTCTAGAGGAGCAAGTGGACGCACATGGGGAGAAAGAACATGCTTATCTATGTGGTGACGGTGTCATTGGTACCCATGGCGATGAGGTGGAAAATTATCTCTAAGCCTCTGGTAAATAATGAAAATATGTCATTTGCGGTGAATGATGTTTTGGTCTTGTCCTCTATATTTATTACCATATATTGTAATCAAGAATGGAATCAATTGTATCAATTCATATCACTCGTAATAGCTCACAGGATCATCACAAATGTAGCAACTAATAACTACTCGGTGATATCTTGAGATTTGCTACATATGTTCCCAATATGACACGATACAACATGTAGTCTATACCCATATAGATCATGTAATATATTTTTCTTTTGAGAGTATTACGTCAATATTGAGGTGATACGTACCCATGGGTCAACCTATAAACTTGTTGGCAAGCAACGACATGAAAAGTCTACCATGACAGGATCCAAGGAACCCAACCATCAGCAACTTAATTAATCTTCCTGAGGTTGATGACGCTATCACACAGGTTGTAGAGGCAACCCGGCGATGAGGTTGCACTTGTTCTGCGAAACTGGAGGGAGGAGAACGGTAGCCCAAGGAATCCGAGGAGGACAACAATGAAGTTACCACCTGCGCCTGCAAGCAGCACACACGACATGTTCACACAACAAGCTACATCGCTATGTTGGCCACAGGTGTACTGAAATCATTAGTTAGAGGATAACCTTGCAAAGGTCACTCTCATCTTCTTTGATGGTGACAAGTCACATACTGCATGTGCGTCACTTGTTGGAACCAAAGAGTTTTTCCCAATTTTTCATGGTTTAGTTTTTTAAAATATTTTAAATCTTGAACGGTCCATTCAAATCACGAAATATGTTCATCGTTAAATTTTCTATGTGAAGATCCTTAAAACTAGATACAATGTTAATAGATTTCATGAACTTTTTCCCATCAGAAACTAGAAAAAGAACAGGGACCAAGAAAAACCAAAACCCAACAAAACCAAAAATAAACAGAAAATTACAAAAAAACGAAAATAAATAATTGAAAACCTGTTGTTCCTTTTTCGGGAAGCATGGTTGTGCTTCTCGTGAAATCACATAATGTGTTTTCCCTGTTTCAGTATACACAATTGTGCTTTTCTCTTTTCGGAAATCATGATTGTGCTTCTCGTGAAAGCACAAGTTAAATGAAAAAACCACGAACCAGGAAAACCCAAAATCGAATAAAGAAACAAGAAAGAATAGCTGCTTTTCCTTTTTCAGAAAACATAGTTATGCTTATCGTGAAAGCACATATTGTGTTTTCCATTTTTCAATAAGCACAATTGTGTTTTTCTCTTTTCAGAAAACATGATTGTGCTTCTCGTGGAAACACAAATTGGATCTATTGCTGAAGTGCAAATATGTTTTTTCCTTTTCGGAAACGCCTAAAAGATCCATCATTTTTTTTAAAGTTCAATATATTGAAAAACTCCGCACATGTAGCAAAATAAAAACAAATAAAAACCATCCCAAAAAATAGGAAATAGGAACAAGAAAAATTACAAAAAGAAAAAATAGAAAAGAAAGAAGAAAGGAGAAATAAGAAACGAGATAAGAAAAAAGAACGAAGAAAGAAGAAAATAGCGAAGAAGACATAAAAAGTCGTGGGTTCGATTCTCACGTGCGGAGTTTTTAGCTTTTTTTGAAGGAGAAACGAAATTGATCTGCTGGCCCAGCTCGCAGCGATTCTCACAACGGGAGTGTGTGCCCGTTTGCTGTTGAATGTATTGTAACCTACAACGCCAAATAGAAAATGCCTTATTTATCACTTACTGCGAGTCCTAACAACGGCTCGCCAGCAGTTACCCTCCCGCCCTAGAAAAGGCAGTTTCCCTCCTTGCGTCTGCTTATGGACCGGGCCAGTTGGAGTTCTTGGGGAGATGGTTTTGGAAAGTTTCTGTCACTGGTTTTTTACACTTCCACTGTTTTTGTGTGTGTGTTTATATGTTGCATTTCATTAGTTTTTCTTTCGGGTTTCAGTATTCGGTTTTCCGTGTCTCTTCTTTTGTTCTCTATGATTTTTATCTTTTCCCCTATTTTCAGCACATGTCTACTTTTTTAATGCACATTGAATTTTTTTATAGTTATTACATACGTTCATAATTTTAAAAAGCATCATGTATATTTTTCAGATAAATATTTTAAATGTTTTCTTGAATACAGGTGACATATATTTATTAAATCAAATCAGAACATTAATTAATGGCAAGAAATTTATTTTTAGAACTACCCGAACATTTGTCTTACATTGTATAAACTGTTGTTAAAACTTTCACGAACATATTTTGTTACTCATGTTTTTTTTAAGATTTCACTTATGCTTTTATTAATGGTATGGAACTATGTTTTCGAACTATGCATTTTTTTGCATTATATAAACATTTCTTCAAAAATTGTGAACATTTTTTAATGATTTTTCAGGTTTCACTTATTTTTTTAACGATTTCACTTATTTTTAAAGATTTCACTTATGTTTTTATGAATGGTATGAAACTTTCACGTACGTTTCCTAACGATATAAATCATATTTTTTAATTACGGGGACATGTTTATTACTATGTACACACATTTAAAAATGTTCTTTGAAAATGCATAAACTTTTGAAAACGTCACATACATTTTTGTTGAATGCTCACAATATTTTGTTTGAATTGCTTGAACATTTTTGACAGTGTATAATCTAATAGTCAACAAACTTTTTGAAAAAATAAAATATGTTTGCACTTTAGAAATATAAGTAGAAATAATAAAACAAAAACGTGCTCTGGAGAGCTAGTGCTCCTCCGTTGCTGGGCTAGCCCATTTAGGGGGCGCCTGGCGACCCATTCCCGCACGACCCCCGTTTTCTTTCTGCTGAAAATCATAGTACGTTTGTTTTTTTGTTTTATTTTTTATTCATATAAAAAATGGTGTGCACAACAGGATTCAATCCTTGTACCTCTCATGAGGTAACTCAACTAACCAATAAACTCACCTATGTACAGCTTTCTAGATAAAATGAAATCAAGTAGGCTATTTAACTTGTCTCCTTTTCTACATTTGCACAAAAGTTAATGCAATACCCGATCTTTTTCGCATTTAAGTAGACTATTTTACCTACTCACCTAGAGCTGATGACACCGTGGTAATTTTGACGACCAAGTGGGATACTTCCCGCTCACTTTTATGTGAATATCAGGGTAACTCGCATAACACAGACCCAATAACTTATATAACCAAGTCCTGATAACTTTGACGTGGGGATGGGTTTGATGAAATATCCCCGATAACTTTGGTGTGAATAGCATGCAGGCGCGTGTTCTGGCCTTCTGGGGGCTGCCTGAGAAACCTCTGCGCCAGCGTCCGCCACCTGGGGGACGCCGAACTGTTGAAGGGCGAGCCTTGCCATGGCATGCTTCTACGCACGCCCATGAATTTGGGTCTGTATCTTACGGAATTTGTACTGTCAATCCATCGGTACGGTTGCTCGGCATGCCCACGGACCAGGGTGCACTCCGTTCATGGAAGACCAATCTGATTCCACAGGGACACAATCAGCAGCACGGTTGCAGGTGCTGGGATCGGAGGTCATGGCTAGGGTGGCGCATGTGTAGTTGTGTACAATGAAACGGCACGAACAGAGGTGTTCTTATAAAGAGAGGTTCGTGATCAGCGACGATTGGGTGTCTTGTCTTTTCTTGAGCCTTCAGGGGTTCTACGGAGACAGGATGAAGGACGCCTACGAGGTGGAGGTGGACGTCAGATGGACCCAGGTCAGGTGAACTACATGCATACGAGCCGAGGTGGAGGTGGATGTCTACTACATTTCCTTGGCTTGTCCTGAATCATTTTGTGATACTGTGATACTATCTATGTCTGCAAAACTGATTTGGATAAATTTCAGGTTGTTAAATTGTTTATCTGTGTCTCGTCCTCCACCATATTCACCATGCAAAAAAGAGGCAAGTACGTCTTTATATACATGTCTTGACAGTTATTTCTTTTCCTTGGAAATGATTCATGGCAGTAGTTAATTAGCTTTAGTTTTATAAGTTCCTTGTGGATCAAACTCTTGCAGGCTGTTGCGCTACTGCGGGCGGTGATCAATTCAGAGACTGCGCTGACGGATGCATTCAAGGGGAGGTTTATGCAGGACACTAGCTAGTATGGAAGTTTTAAAATAAGAGGGCATATGAAAGGAAATGTATGCATGTCTCCATAGAATACCAGCTTATTTTCTTACTACAACATAGCAGAAAATAGTGGCGCAAGAGTATACAAGACTTACATTAACAAAACTAAACATGTCTAATTAATACCATTCATCAGAGGGCGCTTCCTCTTCACCGCTCTAGCTTGCAGCTCTCGAATCTCATAAGTTTGGATGTAGGTATGGTAGGGTGGTACCCGAGACTTCCATAAAAGGACCTTAAATGTCCCCTCTTGAGGCCTAGCGATTCCATACAAAACATCTACGGCCATTATCTTGGGAACCTCCTCTTCAGAACAGCATGTCTGATTAGTGCCAAGAACAAGAACATCTTCAGTAGTTCTACCCATCCGTCGGAGATACACAGGTCTATTCCCACTGAGAAGTTCACACGGATGCACACCAAGCTTCTGATTTTGTATGCACCTTCTTCGGAATGCCAGAACCTTGCGCCAGAAATCGATGTTAAAGTTGGCTCTCAATACACATGCAGTGATGCTTGCTTCAGCGAGGTTATACATCAATTTTGCTATCTCCATTGCCAAATACACAAGCCTCGGGTGCATCTCGGGATCCGTACTTCCAAACGTAATCACCTTGAAAAAATACCAGAATGCCTCATCAGACAGGTACTTCAGCACTAGAGTCTGTGTTGTTCCCAGCTTTGTGATCTTGTCCAATCGGCTTGTGATAATGATTTTACTACCATTTGTAGTGCTCTGTCGGCAAAGAGAGCAAAGGCCTTCCCACAGATCTTCGTCGAGATCCCCAACTATGTCGACGACGATCAACAATCTCCCATTATTCTCATCTCTCGCTGCACATCTGCCTCGCAAAGCGGCTATATCTTCAGCTCTGAAATTATCATGCCTGAAGAAAATAATCTGGGGGAAACGATCGCGTACTCTTTCGTCTTCGCAGATATGAGCCACAAGAGTGCTCTTTCCAACATTCTCTGGGCCAAGAATTGGGAGGACATCAAAGCTACTAGTACAAGATTGTGTGCACATCAGGAAGTTGATAACTACCTCTGTCTCCCTCTGGCGGGCAAACATGCACTTGTCCAGCAGGAGATGCATGCTGTAAGGCTGACGATGCAGGCGAGGATATGTTGTCAGGAAACTGATCATCTCGCTGGCATCAAGAATCATGGATCTCAAACCGTCGAGGGCCTCCTCAAGCCCTTGTGATCTTTTTTTGCTGCTGCCGCTGGAGACGCAGAACCGTTGTGAATAACAAAATTTGGACACCACCCCAGATTGACTGACAGCCTGAATATTCTCCTCTTCTTGGTACGCTTGGCATCTGAAGGTGTCGAGCACATAGTAGCCTTGGTACATGGCATGCCTCAGCATGCTAAGCTGCCGGAGCATTCCATGGTTTGTGATGTGCCGCCCCATGGCCTCGTCGATGATGACCTCCCCCCTGACTAGAATCCTCTCTAAACCAGCCTCCATGGCCTCCACCGGTGGCTTGGAGTATTTGTTGATGATGGAACTCATGGATCTTGATATGAGTTCACCCATCAACGCAGAGATGAAAATCTCCATTTGTGGGGACTAGGGGGGTTGTATCCTCGGGAATGAATGAACACGGAGCTTGGAAGATGAACAGTTCATGTCTCTGCAAACTCTTTTTATGCTCTACGCCTGCCTCCTCGGTCATTGCTGGTTAGCAAAGTCATGGTTCTCAGTCATTGTTGGTTATCAAAGTCTTGATTCCTGGTCAAAAAAGAAGGAATATATTTGGGACTAGGGCCGGGGGACTTGTATCCTCAGGAATGAACACTGAGCTTGGAAGTTGATGCCTCTACTGGTTAGCAAAGTCAACCTTGCTGGTCAATAGTAAAGAAAATTACCATAGAAAATGCCTGTTCTCCACTCACAAAAATGGCCAGTGCTCCACTCACTAAAATTGGATCGATTCAATACACGGCATCCTTTGTATCTGGTTGCATTTTTTTGTTACTTTATCACATAGACTTGACCGATTCTTAATGGCAGGTACATCACTCAATCTCTTTGGTCATTGTTGATGAGCCATCACCATGCATGTATTTCTTTCTATCAGACAGACTTGACTGAAACGGTGAAACCCAACTGTCGGGTCGTTGTTGAAGCATCACCACATGTTTTCTCTCCATCAAACAGACTGCTTCTGCTCTGGTGCTCCCCTCTTGGATTGAACGCGGAGGGGAGGAATATATGGACGGCTGAGATCTTCCAATATCCTTTTAGAGTGAGGGCACGATCGTCTTTTCAGCGCGTGCGTACGAGCCCTGTACAAGCCCGTGCGGCCCGGTTGGTTCGTACGCTGATTATATAGTCGTATGTTAGAATAAGCCATGCCCAGGTCTGTGGTGACCAGCTGGCGCACGTCCAGGCCAGGTCTGTGGCGACCGGGCGTGTGAGTCTGCGTATGTGAGTCCGTGTGCGTGTGTTGGAGTTTGTTAGCTTACCATGTACGTAGCTGGAGGAGCCGTGTATGCAGTAGCGAGGCTGTTACGATCAGATGGATTGAGCCGCGTCTAGTGCGCCTCGTGCGCGCGACAGAATCGTGCCGCGTCGGGCGTGTTTGTGCGCGCGGCCGGATCGAGCGGCAGAGTGAAGGGCACATTTGAAGCCCATATAAGATTCTCCATTGTGTACTGCTGCCAGTGGGTGAGCCAGTTAGAAGTGGCGGAGCTAAACAAGATTCTCAAATGTGGATGTTTGAGTGAGTCAAATGCTAAAAAAATTCTAATCTAATCAGTCCTAATTTTTTATTCTTCCTGCTTTTAGCCAAGGCTGGGGGGCCACGGCACCTGCAGTAGTGCACGTAGCTTCGCCACTGCGAGTTAGTGCAGAAAGGAAAGATTAAGTCGTACGTGCGGCTAAGCGTTCGAGCGCCAGAAAACTTATGGTGTCTCTTGCCCGTTCTTCTACCTCCGTTTCGCTGAGAGAGTGAGCGAGCTAGCTAGGCCTGCCCTTATTTTTGGTATCAGAGCCACGTTGTGATCCACTATGTCGGTCATTGTCGCTCCCCGTGCCGATGCTCACCGGTGACAACTACACCGTGTGGGCAATCAAGGTGGAGGCGAACCTCGGCGCGCAAGGGATGTGGGAAGCGGTGGTTCCGGTGGAGGACTCGGCTGCAACCATCATCGTCAAGAAGGACAAGCCGGCGAGGGCATACCTCCTCGGAGGGCTCTCCGAGGACATCCTGTTGCAGGTGTCATCGAAGAAGACGGCGGTGGAGCTGTGGGCGAGCCTGAAGACCTGGTTCGTCGGTGCGGACCGAGTCAGGGCGGCCCGGCTAGCAACTCTCCGCGGCGAGTTCGAGCCACTGCGCATGGCGGTGGCGGACACGCTGGATGCGTTTGCCGGCAGGATCGGCGGGATGGCGGCGCGCTACGCGGGACTGGGGTCGACGCTGGACAATGCCGAGATGGTGAAGAAGCCGCTGGACTCGGTGTCGGACCGGCTGTACGGGGCGGTCGCCGGGATCGAGCAGTTCTACGACGTTAGCACCATGGCGTTTGAGGAGGCGCTCGGGAGGCTCAAGACCTTCGAGGAGAGGACGAGGCGGCGCACGCAGGCCGACGCCGAGCGGACGGACGAGCAGCTGATGCTCACGGCGGCTCAATTGGAGGCACGACGGCGTCAGCGCGGCGGTGTCCTCGACCATGACAACGACGACGCCAAGAGCAGTGCGGGAGCGGGCGTAAGAAGGCGGCGTGGGAAGTGCCACTTCGAGCACCGGAAAACTTCTGTTGTCTCCTACTCCTTCTTCTACCTCAGTCCGCTGAGAGAGCGAGCGAGCTAGCTAGGTTTGCCCCTACATTTGGTATACAGAGCCAGGTTGTGATCCACTACGTCGGTCATGTCCATCGTCCCGTATGGCGCCGGAGGGAGCACGTTGTCACTCCCCATGCCGATGCTCATCGGTGACAACTACACCGTGTGGGCGATCAAGGTGGAGGCAAACTTTGAGGACTCGGCTGTAGACGTCATCGCCAAGAAGGACAAGCGGCAAGGGCATACTTCCTTGGAGGGCTCTCCGAGGACATCCTGTTGTAGGTGTCATCGAATAAGACGGCGGCGGAGCTGTGGGGGAGCCTGAAGACCCAGTTCGTCGGTGCGGACCGAGTCAGGGCGGCCCGGCTAGCAACTCTCCGTGGCGAGTTCGAGGGGTTGCGCATGGCGGAGGCGGACATGCTGGATGTGTTCGCCGGCAGGATCGGCGGAATGGCGGGCGCTACGCGGGACTCGGGTCGACGCTGGACAATGCCGAGATGGTGAAGAAGCTGTTGGACTCGGTGCCAGACCGGCTGTATGCGGCGGTCGCCGGGATCGAGCAGTTCTGTGATGTCAGCACCATGGCGTTTGAGGAGGCGCTCGGGAGGCTCAAGACCTTCGAGGAGAGGACGAGGCAGCGCGCGCAGGCCAGCGGCGAGTGGACGGACGAGCCGCTGATGCTCACGGCGGCTCAGTGGGAGGCACGGCGACGTCAGGGCGACGGTGGCCTCGACCACGACAACGACGAGCTTAGAGCAGTGTGGGAGCGGGAGTAAGAAGGCGGCGTGGGAAGTGCCACAACTGCGGCATTCGTGGACACTTCCCTCGTGACTGCCGATAGTCGAAGAAGGAGGACCAAGCGCTCCTAGCCGGTGTCGACGACGAGCCAACGCTCCTATAGGTCACGGCTTAGGAGGGTGACTGTTAGAATAAACCATGCACAGGTCTGTGGTGAGCGGCTGGAGCACCTCCAGGCTAGGTCTGTGGCGACTGGGCGCATGAGTTTGCGTATGTGAGTCCGTGTGCGTGTGTTAGAGTTTGTTAGCTTACCATGTACGTAGCTGGAGGAGCCGTGCATGCAATAGCGAGGCCGTTACGATCAGATGGATCAAGCCGCGTCGAGCGCGACTAGTGCGCCTCGTGCATGCGACCGGATCGTGCCGCGTCGAGCACGTTTGTGCGCGTCGTGCACGCGGACGGATTGAGCGACAGAGTGGAGGGCACGTTTGGAGCGCGTATAAGACTCTCCGTTGTGTACTGCTGCCAATGGGCGAGCCAGTTAGTGAAGAAAGCAAAGATTAAGCCGTACGTGCGACTAAGCGTTCGAGTGTCGGAAAACTTCTGTTTTCTCCTGCTCCTTCTTCTGTCTCTGTCTGCTGAGAGAGCGAGCTAGCTAGCTAGGCCTGCCCCTACATCGTATTCGTATACGCGGGCGTTTTGTTTTCGCCGTGCGCATACAACGGTCGTGGGATAGCACGTGGCGGCCGAAATTGGCAAAAGTGTTCCATCCTACAAGAGGAGGGGAACCACCTCCGGGCGCATCGCCCCCACCACTTTCCTCACTTCGTCTCCCTCGCTCCGTCGCCTCGTCTCCCGCTCCCCCCACTGCATCTTCTCGCTCTCTCCCATCGCATCGTCTCCCTCACCTCCATCTCCTACCTCTTTCCAATGGAGGATGCTCGTCGCGTTGTCGCCGCTGCGGCCGGGGATGTGTTGGAGAAGCCTGGCGCGGTAGAAGCACTGCAGGACATTGACGACATCAAGGGCGGCACGGGACAGGCCGCAACCACTGTCGCTGTTGCGGATCTTGATAAGGAGGTGTTGGAGTAGGAGGTCACGACGTCAAGCGGCGCTGCGCAGGCTGGCGATGAGGAGGTAGTTCCATTTCATGAGACGCTATTTCCTTGTTAGTTCTAATATTTAGAATCTAGGGTTAGATTACTTGGTTTTCTAGATGGTGTTTTGTAGATGGGGTCTTCTCTAGATGGCGTTTCCTGGATGGGGATTTCTCTAGATGGGATTTTTTAGATGGGGGTTTTTAGATGGGGTTTTCTAGATATGATTTTCTAGATGGGGTTTCTTGCATTAGATTTTGTCCTTTAAATTTGTTGTAATTAATTCGTGCGAAAATGCTACAAATATTTCAATGAGATATGGATCTTTGTATTTGAATGCTGCTTCACAGGTAAATGCTTATTAGATTAGTGGTTGAATGCTACAGAGATATATGCTTGTTAGATTTGTGCTTTAATTGTACAAAGATAGGGTTTTGTATGTCATATGCCTAAAAGAAATGCATTAATTTGAAAGGAGAGGAGATAGAATATAGGGATCACCGTACTTGAATGCTTCACAGATAAATGCTTATTAGATTAGTGGTTGAATGATAGAGAGATATATGCTTGTTAGATTTGTGCTTCAAGTGTACATAGATAGGATTTTGTATGTCATATGCCTAAAAGAAATGCATTAATTTTGAAGGAGAGGAGATATAATGTAATTTTGAAGGGATGCATTGATGTACCTATCAATTGAGTAAGATGTCACTTGATTCCTTTATGGTATATCAATTTGTTGTTTAGGTGACTACTGCAATTAAATATGTTACTAGTAGGGGACATATGCATTTATAGTTTACTATCATATTGCACAATGTATTATATTGCTTCAACAAACTTTAAGATGTTATATCTAACTAGTGGCTGAAGTTATCTGTACTTTGTTGGACATGTATTGCATGTGTTGATTACGAGAAGGTAGCATGCTGTTTTTTTGGGTTAATATTAGTTTTTCCTTCTCTTTTGGTAAATTTTGAGTTCTGACTTCTTAGTTGCGATGATGTGCTTGTGTTTGATCTGTCTACCTATGTCTACATGGTCATCGGTCAACCATGCAGTTTTTCGCATGCATGAGGAATGATCTATCTCATGCGTGCCCATTCCACAAAAAAGAATTGTAGAAGTGCTTCTGTTTGGTCCATGAATTTAGGAGAGAATTTTTCGTACCTTAAAATATTTGCTATTTTGTGTAACACTGAAGAAGTAAAACTAGATGTTGCCATGTATGCTATTGTGTGGATGGAATCAAATGAATAGAAGCTGTACAGCCAGCTGACCATAGTTCTTTTAGAAAGATTATGAAACGACAAATTAAATTTGTAACACGCCAGAAAATTGTGGAAAATGTGTTGATAATCATATGTATTTGGCTTGAGTGGCAATATTAGAGTCCTGGCACCACCACTGCATGTAAGGATCTAGAGATTTATGTAAATACTACAGTCTAAGGCAATGCACTATCCCATTGCAGGAGAAGGATCCCGAGGGCAAGAAGAGGGAGCTGGACATGACTGACTTCTATGACCCGTATGATCCACACTTTGACGACGATGAAGTCTATGATGTTTAGCCCTCTTCGTTGAAATTTTGTTTGTTCATTTAGTTCCTTTTACATGTTTTACTATATGAATGCATAATATATTAATATAATTTATTTGTGTGTGCAGTATCACTGTGATGATGATGTGGACAAGGGGAACATCGATTCGTGCATAGCAAAGGAAGTCGAGAAGATCAAAGCCAAGGGATCCTCTCTGTACTACAAGAGGAAGAAGTACGTGTGCCCCCTACTGTACCACAAAGCCAAAGCTCAAAGATGGGCTCTATGAGCACCTTCTCTCAAATGTACGGGATGCATCGAGGAGTTTCGACAACTAAAAGGTCCGAGGACAGCATGCTGCCCTCCTGAAGGCTCTGCAACCCACTAGGCCTACATGATCTTTCTCATCTGAAGTTGCAAGTGCTACTCATCATCAATATATGTGATGATGTTTTACTTTTGTTAATATGCATGGGGTTGTGAACTGTTGGAAACTTGGTCTGCTTTTGTAGTATGTCTCTGAACCTGATGCCCTGTTTAGATGAATTGGATGATATTAATCTAGAAAGATATCTAAATTTCTATCTCGTGGAATTTATTTCTGGTGTATGCTTCCTTCGGATTAGATTACATAATGCATCATCATTTAAAAAAATCATGTGAATCTTGGAGTGAAATATAGAAGTGTAAAAAAGTAGTTGTTAAAAACAAAAAAATGTGTGAATTTTTGTATGAAATGAGTCAAATATAAGACAACATATTATCATACATTCATGAATTTAAAAATACGATAACTAATAAAAGGGAAAATTTGAAAAATAAAAAAGGAAAAAAGAAATCAGTCTTGTAGTTATTTTGCAAAGGAGATGATGTCAATTAATTCCGTAAAAAACGTATAGTCCTGTACAAATAGGGAAATAATTATTTCAGCGTTAACCAAGTTCTACTACAAAACTTGCAGGTTATCGTTAGATAATATTAATGCTCAAAATCGTCAACTTCAACTTAAGAAATGCTAAGCCAACTTTAAAAAAAAAGATACTTGCCTCTAAGAAATTCAAAGTAAAGGAAAGCAAATCAGAACCACATGTACAACTATTCCCTCCGTTTTAAAATCTAAGACCTTTTGGAAATTTTACTATAGACTATATACAAATAAATATAGACATATTTTAAAGTATAGATCCAGTCGTTTTGCTCGGTATGTAGTCCATAGTGAAAGGACTTATATAGTCGTTTTGCTCGGTATATAGTCCATAGTGAAAGGACTTATATTTAGGAATAGAGGGAGTAGTAATCTAGTACTAGTATTGTTTTCCATTAAAGAGAGAGTATTGCATACCGGATATTTTTTTGTTTTGACTTTTGTCCTAACAAATTCCAGAATTGATCTTACATATTTTTTCAAATCTGACCTCTTTTGATGACGTCAACATCCCTGAGGTCTGGTTTGCATGGAAGACGCCAAGCTCCCTGACGTCTGGAACGGGCTGGCATGATCAGCTGACCCGTTAAGTCTCTCACGTGGCTTGGTACCAGACGCCAAGGACCCTTACGTCTGTACCAAATGCCAAGTCTCTTGCCGGTATTCTACACATGCGAATAATATAGAATCAAAAAAATGCATTGATCATTACATGGAATTCTATTAAGACATTATATGAAAGTCGAATTCATTCCACTCTCATTTGAGAGTGCGAATACAAGGAGGTATTTTGTGTTTGGGAAAGTCCGAAAAAAAAGGTATTGAATCGGCCTGAAACTTGGCGTCTGGATGATGTGAAATATATTATAAAAATATATTAGTGTGATCTGCTGGGACCAGACGCCAGGGTCTCTGGCATTTGGTACCGCCCTGGCGTTTGGTACCAGACGTTAGGGTCCTGGACATCTGGTCCAAGACTAGATGTCAGGGTCCCTGGCGTCTGGTCCTTTGCCACGTCAGATATTCAACGGGTCAGTCGGTCATGCCAGACCGTACCAGACGCTAGGGACCTTGTCGTCTCCATGCAAACGAGACGCCAGTGTTGTTGGCGTCATCAGATCGAAACAGGCTTTCGTCCCGCTTTATATATAAAGCAAATAGACCAGAATCCAGACATCATATCCCAACAAAGAAATAAAAAAGAGGGTCCCTTGGGGCAAGAACACAATCCAACCCAAGAAAAGAGAAGAAACAAAAATACCATCACGGGGACAGGCTAAGAAGCATGCGTTGGCGTCATCAAAAGAGGTCAGATTCTATTTTCTTTAAAAGTAAGATCAATTCAGGAATTTGCTAAGACAAAAGATCAAAACAAAAAAATGTCCCCTACATACCCACGGCCATGCTCCGACCCAAACTCGTGGGCGTGCGAAGGCGTGAGAAGCATGCCATGGCAGGAATCAATCATCAGCAGCTTGCTCTCCCTGAGGTTGATGACGCTGTCGCAGAGGCTGGAGAGGCAACCCGACGTCGCGCCTGCTGCGCAGAACTGGACGGCAAATAGCGGGAGCGCGAGGAAGACGAGGAGGACGTCCACGAAGTCGGAGCCGGCGTCGGCAAACAACACTCGCTTCTGCGTCCTGTCCACGACCATCTTGATCTTGATGGTGGCCACCATAGATACAGTCTACCCGCACTACTTGTGATCAGATGGATTCCAAGAGACCAAGGGGTGGTGGGTTAGCAAGCAACGTAACGTGCTTATAAGTACCAGTGGCAATCAGCACGGGGGATGTGTTGTTGCAAAACCTGGCAGGAACGCGATCGACAGATAGGAAACACTTGCTAGATCAAGCGAAAGGAGAGAGACTAGGGTTTTGGAGCTGCTGAACTGTCTGCAGCGTTTTCCTGATGTTCTGTTATTCACGCTCGAAACTGCCTGCCTATTACAAAGGAGAAAACCCACGCCCTCGCAGCCCAGCCTACTGATCGTGCCATCCCACGATGCTACGCTTTGCGGGGGGGGGGGGGGGGGGGACTACGATGCCGTCAATCCCGCGACTTTCATGCCATCCCATGAAGCGGTCTTGCCGGCGATTCTAAAGCCACTAGCTAACTTAACTAAAGAAGAAAAACTACCCTGAAACCATATGTGTACAAGTGCACGCTGACGGCCCGTTTATTCAGCTAACGGTTGATGTAGAGTTGGCAACATGATTATCCTTCAAATCACCCCCTAATCCTGTTGCTCCTTCTTGACAAGGACGATCCCAAGGCGGCACCGGAGCTCTGTGAACTTCGCGCGCCCAAGCGACTTCTTCAGCAAGTCTGCCAGCTGATCCTCGGTCCGAACATGCTTCACTTCCACCTTTCTTTCTTCCACACATTCTCTGATATAGTGATAAGCTACGATCTTCTGCTTCTGTGAACACCAAGTGATGATGCTCGGGCCGAGAAAGAAAACGAGTCCCGAGGTGCTCTTCCTGTCAGTCAGATCGCCCGCATGGTCACTGTCGCTGTATCCTGTCAGTGCAGTACCTCCTCCTGCCTTATAGGTGCACCCGTAGCCGAGAGTCCCCTTAATATACGAGGATCTGCTTGATGATCAACCAATGTTGCTTGCCCGGAGCCTCCATGAACCTACTGGCCACCCCCACAGTGTAAGCTATATCTGGTCGTGTGTTGACCAAATACCTCAAGCTGCCAACGACACTACGGTATCTGGTGGCGTCCACTGCTTCTCCGGTGTTCTTCCTCACTTTCAGACGATTCTCCATTGGTGTGTAGCTAGGGTTGCAGTCCACCATGTCCTCGTCCTCCAGAATCTTGGCCGCATAGCCTGACTGGCATACGGTGATCATGTCAGACTCCTGCTTCACTTAGATCCCGAGGTAGTAGCTGAGCAGCCCGAGATCTGTCATCTGAAACAGTTCCTGGATTTGGGCTTTGAAGCGTGCAATTTCTCCAGCAGTGGTGCCTGTGATGATCAGGTCGTCCACATACACCCCCACCAGCAGGTAATCAGCTTCGTCACCACGCATGTACAGAGCATGGTCGAGTTTGCACCTCTCAAAACCAAGGGACTGCAATGTGAAGTCTAGTTTTGCATTCCATACCCGTGGTGCTTGTCGGAGCCCGTACAGAGCCTTCCGCAGCTTGAGCACCTTGTCAGCATTGCCGTTGTCGATGAAACCCGCCGGTTGATGCACATACACCTCCTCCTCCAACTCCCCGTTGAGGAATGCCGATCGGACGTCCATATGGTGCACACTCCAGCTACGATGTCCAGCCAGCGCAATAAGGATGCGCACTGTCTCCAGTCGAGCTATAGGAGCGAACACCTCGTCGAAGTCGATCCCCTATTTCTGAGCATAGCCCTTTGCCACCAGTCGAGCCTTGTGCTTCACTATGTTCCCTGCCGGGTCTCGTTTCACTTTGTATACCCATTTCAGACCGATCGCACGGTGACCCACCGGGAGTGTGGCGAGATCCCAGGTGTGATTGGACTGGATAGACTCCATTTCCACCTCCATGGCCTTCCTCCAAGCTGGCTCATCTAGGGCCTCATCGACGGATGTTGGTTCTTCTGCAGCTGAGAGGCACAAACCATTGAACTCCAGCGTGCGCGTGGGAGCATGATCAATGAGATACTCCACAGACTTGTACTGCAGCGGCACACCTTCAGAGTCGAAGGATTCGCCGACAGGTGCAGACACCCAACCATCGTCATCGGCGTCAGGTGGGTCGGATGAAGGAGTGTTATCAGCTCTGGCTGGAGCAACCGTGTCGCTGGCTGAACCTGGAGTGTGAGGTGAGTTCTCATACCTGGTTGGTGTGGTTGGTTCCCTCGTCACCGGAGAGAGGGATGCCGTCGATGTTCCTATGGGCAAGGCGTACGTCACCATCACTGGGGCGCCGGTGTCGGTGTACACGACCGTGAACCCCTTTGCTCGAGTGCTCTCCGGGTCATCGCCGTTCACGCTCCAATCCCACTTGCGATCTTCCTCGAAGCGCACATCTCGCGTGATGTGCAGACGCTTAGTCACCGGGTCATAAACCCGGTAGCCTTTTGTCCCTGGTTCGTATCCGACGAAAACGCCAGGGCGCGATCTGTCCGCTAGCTTCGTCACGCCAGGGCCGACGATCTTGATGTGGGCGACGCACCCGAACGTGCACAGGTAGTCCACCGCCGGCTCCTTCCCGCGCCACGCCTCATACGGGGTGATTCCCCGCAAGCTCCTCGTCGGCGACCGGTTGAGAATGTGCACTGCGGTGCGCACGGCCTCACCCCAGAACTTGCACGTCACGTCCATGGCCTTCATGAGACTACGCGCCATCTCCACCACTGACTGGTTTCTCCTCTCCACAACCCCATTCCGCTGTGGGGAATAGGGCGTTGTCGTGTTCCTTTGAATCCCCAGTTCATCACAGTAAGTGTCGAATTCAGTCGACAGAAACTCACCCCCTATGTCGGTGCAGAGAGCGCGCAGCTTCACGTTTCCCTGCAGCTCAGCGTGGGCTTTGATCTTCTTGAAGAAACGAAAAGCTTCGTCTTTGCTCTTTAGTACCTCGAGCCACATGTACCTGCTGTAGTCATCGACAATCAGCAGGAAGTATCTATTCCCGCTTGCTGTTGCTGGCGTGATCGGTCCACAGAGATCACCGTGGACAAGGTCGAGCGGCTTCTCAGCACGATACGTCGTCGCTCGCGGGAATGGGGTGCGGTGCATCTTGCCGATCGTGCACCCCTCGCAGAACTGCTCTGTGTGAGCGAGCTTCGGCATCCCGTGAACCATGTCTTTCGCTCCGAGGTCGTGTACGACACAGAAGTGCAGGTGCCCAAAGCGGGCGTGCCACCTCCATCCCTCATCTGTAGCAGCTGACAGGAGACACACAGGGGTGGCCAAGTTCAGAGCCACGGCGTAAAGCCGGTTGCTCGTCCGCCGCACCCGTGCCAGGAGAAGCTCCTGTCTGTCGTAGAGACAGAGCTCCCCGTTGTGGATCACGAATTTGCAGCCATGTTCGTCTAGCTGCCCGAGGCTCACGATGTTGGTACGCAACTGCGGGATGTAGTAGACATCAGAGAGTGCGCGGTGCTCACCACTGCGGCACGAGAACAGGACTGCGTCGCGCCCCGCAATCTGAACCACGGAGCCGCCCCCGAACCGAACTTTCCCGCGCACAATTTCGTCGACCTCTGTCAGCAGTTCACGGCAGCCGGTCATGTGATTGCTTGCACCGGTGTCGAGGTACCGCTTGTCGTCGTTTGTGGTCGTGGGCACGACGCGCTCCTCATTGAGAAACACTTGCTCACCGCCTCCCTGCAGCGTGTCCTCAATGATCTCACTTTCGGCTGTCTGAACTGCATCTCCTGCCACACACGTAGCGAGCAACAGGGCAGGTTGTTCGATCTCTACCTGGGCAACATTTGCTTGTTGGTCCTGCTGCTCCCGCTCCTCCCTCTCTTTCTTGCGACACTCCTTCACCCAGTGCCCCGGGATGCCGCAGTACCGGCAATTCCCTTTGCGCCTGGGTTGAGCGGGTCCACCGTTCCCGCGGCCACCTCCTTGGCCCCGGCCACCCCCACCTTGAGTGTTTCTGGGTTTGTCGTTGCCGCAACCGTGTCTGTCACCTGGGTTAGAGGAGCCGCCTCCTTGATCTGCCAGCTTGTCGCGGGCGCGCCACTCGTCGGCCGTGAAGAGTAGCTGAGCCCCTGGTGCCGGTGCATCCTCGCGCTCGCGTTCCTCCATGACCAGCAGTCGGCCGTAGAGCTCTTCGAGGGACAGCAGCTTCGTGTCCACCAGAGACTCTATTGCCACCGCCATCTCTCGATATGGTCTCGGTACCGTCCGAAGGACCTTGAGGACGGCCTTGTGCTCATCCACGGGATCTCCGAGCGTTGACAGTTCGTCGATGATCGTCCTCAACCTCATGACGTAGGATTCGATCCCCTCGCCGTCCTTGTACCGGAGCGCTTCATACTCCGAGCGTCGGGTCTGCGCCTTGGCCTCGCGGACGCGCTCCACCCCGATGCGCATCGTCTTCAAGGTGTCCCACGCCTCCTTGGCCGTGGACTTCGCCCCGAGTATGCGCATGAGCTCCGCCGGCACGCCCTTGAGGAAGGCGATCATCGCCCGCCTGTCGTCGCGCTCCGATCCTTGCCCCGTCTCCACCACGCGCCACAGCTCGTCAGCTTGGAGCTGCAGCTTGGTGATCATGGCCCAGTCGGTGTAGTTCGTGCGCGTCAGCATCATCGAGGGGCCGCCACCGCCGCCCCCCCCCCCCCCCCCCGCTGTGTACGACGCGCTCGACGACTCGCACCCCCGACGCCTCATCGGTGGTGAGACGCGCCAGGATCTTCTCCGCCGACGCAGCCGATCCCGTACCCTGATCCTCCTTCAACTGTGCCTGCGATTTCTCGTCACCGCTTCCGGCCATCGCTCCGACAGATCAGATACTGTCGGTACCTGGGATGGATCAATCAACCCCAAGGCTCTGACGTCACTTGTTGTTGCAAAACCTGGCAGGAACGCGATCGACAGAGAGGAATCACTTGCTAGATCGAGCGAAAGGAGAGAGACCAGGGTTTTGGAGCTGCTGAACTGTGTGCAGCGTTTTCCTGATGTTCTGTTATTCAGGCTCGAAACTGCCTGCCTATTACAAAGGAGAAAACCCACGCCCTCCTACTGATCCTGCCATCCCACGATGCTACGCGGGGGGGGGGGGGGGGGGGGGGGGGGGACTACGACGCCGTCAATCCCGCGACTTTCATGCCATCCCATGAAGTGGTCTTGCCCGCGATTCTAAAGCCACTAGCTAACTTAACTGAAGAAGAAAAACTACCCTGAACCGTACGTGTACAAGTGCACGCTGACGGCCCGTTTATTCAGCTAACGGTTGATGCAGAGTTGGCAACGGGATTATCCTTCAGGATGCCCAGCGATTGATTAAGATGTGACGACTTGCATTGGGAATTCGGAGTCGGAGATGTAACGTCGATCGGCTGGGGAACCCGAAGAGGCCGAGGCACGCACAACAACTGCGCGCGTGCACACGGCATCAACCGTTGCAGCGCAGAATCTCTTGGGACTCTACTCTCGACGTACCGTCTCGTATTCCTTTGATTAATCTCTTGCCCTCTAAACTTGCATAAGTTCAGCAAACGGCCGCGATCATTCGCGCCATCGCTGCTACTGCCTCAGCCGGCAATGGCCGCCATCAAGATCAAGCTCGTCGTGGACAGGTCGCGGAAGCGCGTCCTGCTCGCCGATGCCGGCTCCGACTTCGTCGACGCCATCCTCAGCTTCCTCACGCTCCTCCTATCTGCCGTTCAGCTCGCCGCAGGAGCGTCCTCGCCGGGCTGCCTGGCAAACCTCTGCGGCAGTGTCGACCGCCTCCACGACGCCGGACTGCTGATGGTTGACGCCTGCCATGGCACGCTTCACAGGCCAACGCACATGGACGAATTCGGGTCTGCATCATTCTTTTTCTTGGTGTTATACCGATGTGACCAATTTACATCTACTCCCCCGTCCCTAAATATAAGCATTTATAGAGATTGTACTATGGAGTATGGACTACATACGAAGCAAAATGAGTGAGTTTATATTCTAAAATATGTTTTTATATATATGTATGTAGTCCATGATGAAATTTCTAGAAAGGCTCATATTTAAAAACACAGGGAGTAGGATTTCTTCAGATTACAATTGATATTGCTGTCTATCTGTTGCATTTGGTTATATGCATGACAAATTTGTTTTATGCCTGCAGGTGCACTCGTTTAGGCTGCTCAGCGTGTGCTCCGTTTGTGGAAAAGCATGTGACTCCACATAGACACAGCCAGAGTTGCAGGTGCTGGGAGGTAGCCATGGCTAGGCTGATGCATGTCTACAACCAAACACCACGCAAAGAGGTGTTCTGCAACTGGAAAGAACGCTTTATGATCAGCGACGACTTGGTGATCAAACAGGCGTCGACGTGCAACGTGGCGTCTTTTCTAAGCTTAGATGGGATCGGAAACGGCTACGAGGAGGTGGACGTGGACGTTGGATGGGCCGAGGTAAACTAAATTCTTCTGCTGATTCTTGAAAATTTTCAACATACAGTAAAAATACTGGAGTAAGCTGAAGATTGCCCTTGTAGAAGGTGTGTAGTTTACTGAAATGTTTGTGAAGTACTGCTACTTCATATGTAAGTATGTAACCGTGAAGTGATTTTGAGATGATGTTGATGTAGTAGAGTTAAGTGGCACTGGAAAAATTCCGAAAACCGAGCAAACTACAACCCAGACTGAATTTGATATTACTTACCAGCTACCTATTAATTGTTTGCAAAAATATCAGGTGGTTTTCTTGCTGAAGACATGTATCTCTTCCACCACCATATTCACCGACGTGTTTCTCCCGAAAGAAAAAGATCATGTTCGCCTATCCCCGGCAAAAGCTTTGGCAAAAAGATCATTACTCTCAGAGCTCCTACTGACGATTCACAAGCTTCGGCATCATCAAGAAACCAATGATCCTACAGGTTCCGAATCACATCCGCACGTTTTCATCAAGCTTTTCTACGACAGGAAGGACAGGAAGATCATGTATGCAGAGTGCAAGCACGAGTTCGTGGACCTTCTCCTCCTTCCTGACCTACCCGATGGGATGCATCCTCAAGAACCTGGCCGGCACCCGTCATCTGTGCGGCAGTTTCAACAATCTTTACAGCAGCGCCGCCGATCTAGACACTGCTGGATTCTTGATGGGACCCTGCTTCGGCGACATAAAGGCGCTGCTGGATCCGAGCCTTGCCCTGTTGAAGATAGGCTGCTCCTGCAGGGACAATAAAAGAACATGTAATTCATGTAACCCTGAGTTTGCCCGCGATCACACATACGTAGTTGACGACGACCTGCGTATATATCAGGCTTCTGCCGTGTCACTGCTGAAGCACTGGTACAAGAGAGACCTGATGGAGATGGACATTGCTATCAGCAAACAAGAGGCAAGTCTACATATAGTGCATGCACCGGCAGTTGTCTTATTATACTGGTTCGTTCTGAATAATAGTGTGTGTCAATCCATTGCAGGCTGTCACGCTACTGCAAGCGGTGATCAACTCAAAGACCGCGCTGACGGATGCGTTCAAGGGGAGGTTTGTTCAGGAAGCTGCACAACAACTTCCACCTTCGAAAAGAAGAACAGGTTCGCCGCCATCGGTGGAGAAGATGCAGATCTTTGTCAGGATCTTCGCAGGTGAGACCATCACCCTTGACGTCGCAAGCTCCGACACGGTAGCTACTGTCAGGAGTAAGGTCCAGGCGAGGAGGAAGCTAAAGGGCTCTTGTGGGTTAGTGTACGGTGGCAAATGCCTGCAGGATCCATGGACCCTGGCTGATTGTGGCATTCACAGGGAGGCCACAATCCATGCTGAGTTTTTCCACCGTGGTAACTAGCTATAAATCAGTAATTCGTTTCTAGTCTTTCTCCAAATGATTCTTATCAAAACCTAAACAAAATGACCAAACGTGATTGATAACTTGGGTCCATGACCATGTCATCTTGCATCAAGACAGAAAATCCAATCATACTTAGCTGTCACAAACCCACTGGATCACATCATATATATAGCGTGAACTGGAAGTATGTTTCGGAAACAATGAATGACAGAGTCATGACCATACGTACTTGAACTCACCAGGGAGTGTGGCATGAGAAGGATGCCATGGTCATGTTGCACATCAACCTTCTGCAGATCACTAGTCCTGATGGGTTTGTTGGTAGTTGTCACGGTAAGAGAGGTCCGCAAGAAAATGCCTGCTATGCGCTGAACGAGAGAGAGGATGTTTACAAATTCAGAGCATGTATTGGCAAACGGCACGCTATGACCTGTCCATGGTGAGCTTAAACTTGATGTGCCCATAGGTCAGCCTATCTGGTTGAGGCCTTTCGCCAATTTAACATTAAATAGACTGTTCAGAAAAAGTTCAGGCAAATGATGCGATGCAGCTGCAAGAGGTGTCTAAAGCAAAAATGCGCAAGTATCACCATATATGGTAAATAGTGATGTGTGTACATTTTTACTGTCAACCAAATTCAACATGAAGTGGCGAACAAAAATCAGAATCTCTGAAGCTAATGACCTACTTTGGGGAGGAAAAAAAAGCTCATTTGCTAACTCTCAGAGGTAAATGGTTCTTACCGCAGCATTACTAAATTGTAGGTTAACTGCACATTCATATGTATAAATTCTCAGACACTCCGGCGAGAGAAACAAAAAGTTTTCGAACCGCAAATCTTCTGACCTGTTCAACTCGGTCATTAACACTCTGGCCTTGAGAGAAATTCATGTCAGCGGGGGTAAATACACCTGGACTAATAAGCAGACCCATCCTACCTTAGAAAAACTTGACCATATCCTGATGTCTGAGACATGGGAAGACCTATTTTCTTTGGTTTCAGTTAGGAAACTAGTTCGCGAAATCGCTGATCACAACCCCTTGTTACTGTACTCGGGCGAGGAAGGGAGATATACTCCTAAAACTCGTAAATTCCGCTTTGATCTCTCCTGGATCAAAGACGATAAATTCTTACCTACTGTTAACAAGATTTGGACCAGATCAGTGTGATATGTTGATCCCATAGACATCCTGAATATTAAGTTGAAAAGGATAAAATCCTACTTTAAAGGATGGTGTTCAGATAAGATTGGGTGTGATAAGAAAAGAAAGGAGGAACTCAGAGATGAGTTGGCTCTTCTGGAGGATGATGGACCTCTACCACGTGAGCTGTATAACAAGAAGGTGGATGTCAATTTTGAGTTACACGAGTTGTTGGTGAATGAAGAAATTTTCTGGTTGCAGCAATCACATGAGAGGTGGTTGCTTAAGGGGGATTTAAACACTGATTACTATCATAAAATTGCTAACGGGCAGAAGAGGAAAAACACAATTCATTCCCTCAAAGTTGGAGATGTTGTGATTGAGGGTAATGATGAGCTTATTGCCCATGCCACTGATTTCTATAAAGAACTCTTTGGCCCCGCCCTTGGCAAAATGTTCCACTTAGATCCCAACACCTGGTCGGAGGAGGAGAAGTTGAGTGAGGCTGATAATGCAATACTTTGCCATGAGTTCACGGAGTCGGAGGTAAAAAAAACGCCTTGTTTGACATGGCTACTAATAGAGCACCGGGTCCTGATAATATTCCTGTTGAATTTTATCAGATCTGTTGGGAGATAATAAAAGATGACATTATGTCCTTGTTCCACCACTTCCAAAAGGGAACACTCGATGTTAAACGCCTCAATTATGGAGTGATTTCTTTGCTGCCCAAAGTTTTGGGTGCAGATAGGATTCAGCAATTTAGGCCTATTTGCCTTCTTAGATGTCCATACAAATTTATTACTAAAGTGTTGGACCGTCGTGCGGCTGTTGTTTTTGATATCTTGATCAGTTCGACACAAAACACATTCATCAAAGGTAGAAATATCATGGATGGGATCGTAGCCTTACATGAGATACTTAACTATACTCATGTTAAACAAAAGGTTGGCATTGTGGTGAAACTTGACTTTGAGAAAGCCTATGACAAGGTCAATTTGGATTCCCTTTTGGAATGCCACAAGATGAGAGGCTTCAATTAAACATGGTGTGGCTGGATTAAACAGATCTTGTATAATGGTACAGTCAGTATTAAGTTGAATAACTGTGTGGGTCCATACTTCCAAAGTGCCAAAGGGGTGCGGCAGGGTGACCCCCACTCTCCATTCTTATTCAATTTGGCTGCGGAGTGCCTCTCGAAGATGATTAAGAATGCTAATCAAAACAAGCTGCTAGTAGGGCTTGCTTCAGATCTCATCCCTGATGGGATTGCTGTTCTGCAGTATGCAGATGACACGATCATCTGCATAGAACATGATGTGGAGAAGGCAGTTAACCTGTAGTTACTGCTTTATATTCTTGAGATGATGTCGGGACTTAAAGTTAACTATCAGAAAAGTGAAATTTTCACTATAGGGGGTGATAATAATGTGGTGAAAACATATGCTGATCTGTTCAATTGTGATATTGGCAACTTCCCAATCAAGTATCTTGGTATGCGTGTTAGCTATACCACGCTGAAGAATTCTGACTGGGAATTTATAGTGGAGAGATATATGAAATGGTTTGAGGCCTGGATAGGTAATGCTGCTTTTATGGGAGGCAGGCTCACACTCCTTGAATCTGTTATCACTCAGATCTCCATTTACCACATGTTTATGTGGCTCATGAATAAATCATTCATTGAAAAGCTAAATAAACATAGACGGCAAGGTAGCAATAAGAAGAGGAGATATCATTTGGTCAAATGGAGCAGGGTTTGTAGATCCAAAAATAAAGGGGGTCTAGGGGTCAAAGACCTTCGTAAACAGAATATCGGTTTGATAGTTAAATGGTGGTGGAAATTGGAGACGCGGAAGGGGGTCTCGCAAGATATTATCAAAGCTAGATATCTCCGTAATAAGTCTGTGGCTACTGTTGAGCCCAGATTCTCTGATTCACCATGCTGGAAGGCAATTTTAAAGGTCAATGAATACTATTTGGTGGGGAAGAAAATTCTCTGATTCACCATGCTGGAAGGCAATTTTAAAGGTCAAGGAATACTATTTGGTGGGGAAGAAAATTAACATTGAGTCGGGGAATATTGCCACAGTGTGGCAGGATTCAATTAACGGGCTTCCTCCGTTCAAGGAGCAGTTCTCTTTGTTGTTTGATATATGCAATGAACCTGACTGCACTTTGAAGAAATTGTACCCAGTGGATGATAATTCCTTCTTTAGGAGAAGGTTAAATCCGGAGCTTAGCGTTCAATGAAGTGAGATGCATAATACTATCCCTAGAATTACCGTCACTCAGAATAGTGATAGAGTGATGTGGGGTCTGACTAGTGATGGCAAATTCTCTACCAAATCCATGTATAAGTGGTTGGAAAAACCACTTCATGGCTGCCACTATAAGTGGATCTGGAAAGCAAAATTACCTCTAAAAAATAAAATATTCATGTGGAAACTGTCACAAGATGCTATGACTAGGCATGTGATGAAAAGAAATTGGCCCGGGAATCCCACATGCTCCTTTTGTCGCGAAAGGGAATTTTGTCGTGAAAGGGAAACCTCACAACATCTTTTCTTTACCTGCCCTGTTGCTAGGATTATGTGGAGATCTGTGGGGTTACTTTGGGGACTGAATATTGCCACTCCTATTGGCGGTACTTTTCCTCGTGTAATGCTTTCCTGCATGCATGCAGGAGAAAAGTATTACATGGTGGGTCTTGTGGCTGCTTGCTGGGCTATTTGGTTGGCTCGTAATAGTGCTACGTTTGAAAATAAAATGGTCAAAACCCCATTTGAAATTGTATTTTCAATGTGCTCGTTCATATTGTATTGGACAGGGCTTCAACAGGAGGGCGATGGAGGGGAATTACGCTCTGGCGCGGAGATGGTGAGAGCTTACACTATGCAGTTGATGAAGATGTGCGAGGAGTCCACACAAAAGATCACAGGGGAGTGAACCCGAGACTTCAATCTGGTGGTTTTGGGGGTCTCTAGTAGTTTGATGTCTACCCCTGTCTGACTGAACTTGGGTCTGTAATAGATATATTGATGGTGATTTGTGTATTGCTAGAATGGTGCCATGGCATTCGGTTCGACGGTGAGCGAATGTCCCATGGGTCTTCCGGCAATACCTGGAATTCGTCTATCTTTTTCTTACCTGAACTGTTTTCTGAAACTACTGCATTTCCGTTCTTTGCAATGGAAAGGTGTTGTTTGTCCGGCTGAAAAAAAATAATTAAAGATGATAAGCCAGTGAATGTTAGAGCCATGAGTCCATGATAAACCATACACGCCAATTTAAGAAAAAAACAACCAGCTTTCCTAAAAGTCAATCTTTGAATCACTTCTTGAGGTAAATATGGTCGCAGCCAATACTAGTAGCATTGAAGCAAATAAAAAATACATAGCCTGTTAAAAGGAATCGGGCTCGGATTAACGCAGTTGAGTTGCTACGTGCTACTGCTAGTCTGTTATCATCATTGAAAAAAAAAATAGCACGGTATAGCGTATAGAAAATTGTCTCGTTAAATTGATCAGTGTATAACGTCTCGTTAATAGCATGTTAATAGCATATTTTCAGGGACGAAGCTATTTTGTATAGCCCATCATTTTTTTCCTTGGTTGCCATTGATCTTATGAGTTTATGACCCTAAACATAAATGTTAATTAAAAGCAACCAGAATTCCTCAAATTTAGGCCGCAAACCGCTTGCTCATCTAGGGTGATTGAAACATACCGGAAAGACTGAGGGAAATCGAGAGCAACCTGTACAGACCTTAAGAGCCGGGTCATCTCATCTACGCTTTCGGTTTTTTCTTTGAGATTTTTCGCACAAATTTGTGCAGACCTCTTTGTCGAGGACCTATGGACTGCTGGCCTGCTGACTTCTCCATATGGGCCGTTGACGACTGACTAGGCGACTGGGCCCGCCGCTAATGGGCCCATCCTCAGACCTACCGCTGCCCATCGGTAAACCGTCCTCTCCCACCGGCGCGAGAACAACTCCAGCACGGTTCACCAAAACACAAAATAGCCTTGTCTCAAAAAAACAAAAAAAAAAATTGAAGCCATTTAACAGGGACATCGAATAATCACGACAAACCCAAACCACAAAAGACCTCTAAATTGGAACGAAACTTGAAGGGCTTTAGGATGTAGCGCCCCGGGGCCGACAGTATGCAGGTCGAGTAAGTCTACCTTCACACAACACACATGTTGAAAACGTGCTGATCATGTGACAAGACGGTCTTTTTTTTTAGCAGAGTACAATCGAAGTCGTTCACATACACTCACCTCTATGAACGCACGCACGCACATCCAACCCCTATGAGCATCTTCGAGAGACTAAGCCGGCACATCATTTTGAGATTGACGAAATCGTCACTGACGCCTTCGTTGTCGACGGGAACCTGAAATAAATCCAGGAAAATGCAAGCACCAACGTCAAGTCTGGGACTTGAACTCTGGTGGACAGGGGATACCACAGTCCTCCTAACCATCCAACCACGGGTTGGTTTGCCCATGTGACAAGACGGTCAACACATACAATGAAATAATCTGCACTAACAACATATATGCATATACGACAACTCTAGAGAGTCAAATTTATAAGGAAAAACATTTCAACTAAGGTAAACTCATCGGAATCGAATACACCTTATAGACAGGTAAATAATGCAAATCCCTTAAGAAGGATCAAATAAAAGTAAATGTGTTGATATGCCTGCCCAGGCCTTTATCTGTGGGATAACCAGCTAACGTCGTTCATCATCATACCTGCTTTATGAATCTCTCCTAACTGAATTGGTGGTAGCCCAGGGAAAAGAGTAAATTAAGCAAGGCGAGTACTAATAAGACTAATTTGAGAGCTGCACTATTTATGCATAAGAGATCAGAGTTTTGTGTTGATTATCTTTCCTTTACTAACACTTGCATAATAACCATGCCACCACTACAACTATATTAAGTTTTCATGTAAAGAATTGAAGGGCTATCTAGGCGTACAGATCGTAAGTGAGCCAGAACATTCTCCTTATTTTGGTTTAAACAACTAAGTTCCTTACGGTTTAGATTTCTATCTGTGTTTCTCGAGTACGATCAAGTTAAAACTTGCGGAGTTGATGAGTGTTATTTTTATGCTCATTATACCCTGAGATTAAACTGGTTTATTACATAAAAAATGATATATCCGCTCCATTATTCATACAAAGGACTAACGAATGCCAAAAGAATGGAAATCCTCTTTTTAATTTGTTTCCATGGAAAATTGGCTATACATGGACCAAATCAAGCACATATATGGAGAGATCAAAGAGGAGATAAGATGAGCCAAAATGGGAGGCGCACGCAGACCAACAGAACGTTCGATGGCGCCTCATATGAGCGATTGTGCCCATGACCCGGTGGCGTCCAACCCTACAAATATTGTTAAAGGGCCAATGCGAAAAGGGGATCACAACAACACACAAACCTCCATTTTCGTTATCCACATCATCTAGAAACACTAGTCGTCGTCATTTTCATCTCCATCTTCATAGCCATCTCCACCACCATCACCGCAATATTTACCATCAAGTTATCCACACCTTGTATCACCATCGACAACTATTGTAAGAAATATTATCAAAAAATCTTTCCTCTTGATGTGTTCTTTAATGGTTTTTTTCTTGTGATCCGATCGTCATGTGCGAGTAATCCGGTAAGGTCGTGAGTTAAGGCATAGCCCTACAACCCTATGTATCTTTTGGAGGGATCGATAAAAGTATTTTGAACAAATGTCTTGTATGTGTGAAATAAAATTACTTCATAGTTGTCTCTTGTCTCGTTCGTGATCTTTGTCCTTGCAGACGCCCAGGATCTTGAAGATCGAGCCACGTAGAGGATAAGGACAGAGAGAACATGAAGTGCTATTCTGAACGCCGGTGACAGAAAGGCTAATACGGTAGCATGAATCCTATCTCGAGGGACACAAAAGGTGTCACGCCCAAGATGCGGCCCTATCCTCAATTTGGCACGAAGGCCTCGTCAGGGATAGAAGCGCATCTCGTCGTGTCGCAAGAATGGATATCGTTACAAGTACATGTACTAAAAAGAAGAGATATATATTCAGAGTTGGCTTACACTCGCCACAAGCTACATCAAAGTCACATCAGTGCATTACATAATCATCAAGAGTAAGAGCAGGGTCCGACTACAGACGAAAACAAGCGACAAAAGAAGAACGACGTCCATCCTTGCTATCCCAGGCTGCCGGCCTGGAACCCATCCTAGATCGAAGAAGAAGAAGAAGAAGAAGAAGCAACTCCAATGAACAATCAACGCGCTCGCGTCAAGTAACCTTTACCTGTACCTGCAACTGATGTTGTAGTAATCTGTGAGCCACAGGGGACTCAGCAATCTCATTTCCAAAGGTATCAAGACTAGCAAAGCTTAATGGTTGAGGTAAGGTTAAGTGGTGAGGTTGCAGCAGCGGCTAAGCATATATTTGGTGGCTAACTTACGAGTACAAGAAACAAGACGGGGGAAGATCTACGCATAACGGACGTGAACTACTGATGATCAAATGAATGATCCTGAACACCTACCTACGTCAGACATAACCCCACCGTGTCCTCGATCGGAGAAAGAACTCACGAAAGAGACAGTCACAGTTACGCACTCAGTTGGCAAGTTTTAATTAAGTTAACTTCAAATTATCTAGAACCAGTGTTAAACAAAGCTTCCACGTTGCCACATAACCGCGGGCACGGCTTTTCGAAAGATTTAACCCTGCAGGGGTGCTCCAACTAGTCCATCACAAATTACCACAAGCCGCATAGAAATCCTCAATCACGAAGCTCGCGATATCGTCGGATTCCCTAGTGGAAAACCTCAACTCTGAGATTACCCAAAGCATCACCAGAATCCCGATGCACAAGATATCTCGTCAAAGGTAAAACTAATCCAGCAAGGCCGCCCGACGTGTCGACGATCCAGATAGGAGTCGCGTACCTCGTTCTCAGGACACGACGGATGAGCGATGGTTACCACGCCAAACGCCGAGTTGCCCCGGGTAGCGTTAATAAGTTGCTCTGTTTTGGACCAACACTCATGAGGAGCACTGGCCCGGGGGTTGATTAAATTTCCTCGGGTTAATTACTCCCTATGCAGTTCATTAGTTATCAGGCAAATGTAGTACCAAAGTTGGGCCTTGCCAGACCAGCTTTAATCTAAAACGAATTATCAAGGGGGTCCCCATAACGACCCCGATCGTGTTAGGAGCGCTCGTTTATGGAACATAACACCGGTAGCCGGAAACTAAGGGGCAAAGGTGGAACAAAACACCAGGCTAGAAAGGCCGAGCCTTCCACCTTTTACCAAGCATATAGGTGCATTAAATTAAATAGCATTTACATATGGTGATATAACAAGGAACCCATGTCTTCACATGGAAGCATCTGCACCTGCAACTAGCAACGCTAACAACATGGATAAGCAAGCGGTAACATAGTCAATCAGTGGTTTGCTAGGTCGAACAGGTTGAAGGTTGTCATGGCATTGTTGAGAGGCTGATATTTAACAAGTGGTAGGCAACGAGACATAAACGACAGCATCGAAATAACTAGCATGGCAATGATAATAATGGTATCTGGGGAAATGATCATCTTGCCTGAGATCCCGTTTGGAAGAAGAACAACTAGGAGAAGTCGGCGAACCAACGTAGTCGAACGGGTCCTCACGTTCTGACACGCTTGCGGAACTCTATCGAGACGGAGCAAACCGGAAACAAACATCAACACCAGTATTCAACACAACAAAGCAAGACATGATGCATACCCTAATATGATGCATGAACAGGTTAAAATGCAAGGGATGGCATGGCAATTCACCTCACGCAAACACTACACATTAAGTGAAGCTCGATATACAACGGGTTGCATATCGACGAAACTCCACGATTAATTATTTAATTCACTCCCGATTATTTACACGGCAATATTAAATTGTAGTTAACATGGCAAGGGTGAAGCGACGAACCTACATGACAACCTAGTCGATAGCACGTCGGACTTAGAACGGGGCTACGACACAAGAACATGCAACACAAGATTATATGCCATGAATGCGTCATGCATGCAAGACATCACACCACGGCAAGAAGGGAAAGAAGCAAGGTGTCGCCACGGCGAGCGAGAGGAAACCATGGCGGCAAATCGGAAACGATGCCACGGCAACGTTCCTGTCACGACAACTCAACGGGGTATCGTGCCAACGTGTAGGAAGCGTGTGCTGGAACGCTAAATAAAGATGGGGTGATCCCCGTACCGGGTTCCCACGTGTCGAGGGCACGACGAAAAGGAAGACAGCGTGCACGGGCAAACAAACGGTGCATACATTCATTCAACTTGTCCAACACATACATTCGTTCATCACTAGCACACGGTACATGACATGTCCCCTCGGTATACCTTTAAAGCGTGCATATCGGAGCGGAACGGGTCGTTGAAGGAGATCAACGATCGTCGTGGTCGTCGTGGAAGTAGTCGTACACACGCCGGTAGTTGAAGTAGTGGTACACGGTCTCGTGACGGTAGTCGTTCACTCGGTGTCGGTAGTCGACCACGGGTCTTCGGCGACGTCGAGGAAGTCGAACTCGTCTCGAGGGGTCGTCGAGGACGTCGTGGAGCTCGGTGAATCTTGTCGATGACACGCGACAACGGGGATGGTGCACGCGGCGATGCAAGCGGCAGCAACACGCAGCACAAGCTAGCATCAGCTAGCAACTAACATCTACCTAGCCTACTACCACAGCAGCCGACAACAAGCAAGCTAGCATCATCTAGCCTCGGCTAGCAGCAAAGCAGGGCAGGCAGCGAGCAAGCTGGCAAACATCGGCAAGGCAGGCTAGCGGCCACACAACAACAGCTATAAATAGATTGGGCATTTTTAAAGAAATAAAAATGAAACCTTTTTTTAAGTATAAAAATAAAACCCTTTTTTTAAGAATAAAATAAAACCATTTTTTTACAAAAGAATAAAATCAAACTCCTTTTGACAGGAGAACAAAATACAACCTCTTTTATTTAAAGATTAAAATAAAGCTCTTTAAAGAGGAAAAGAAAATGAGACGGATTTAAAATAAACAAAAGGAGAAAATAAAGAAAATCCAAGGGTTGCCCCCACATTTAATAAAAGGACCCTTTTATTGAAAAGAAAAAGACGAACCCTTTTTAAATAGAGGTTTGAAATGAGAAATCTTAGCAACCGCAAAAACAAATAAGAGAGGAGATGAGGGGAGAAGGTTTACGTCCTCGGTGCAACAGGGTTTGAAGCAGCTCTGTTGCACCCACTCTCGTCACGCCAATGAACACCGCCACACTCACAAAGCACTCACAAGCAACACCGATAAATAACACAGTTGACATGATGCCATGCATGATGCGACGATGCAAACTAAATGATGATGCAACCAACAAAATAAAATAGCCGCACGACGGAAACGGAAATAAAGGGGAATCTTCTGGGCGTTGGCATCGGGCTGTCACAAAAGATCTAGTCATTAAATGCCCAATGATTTTGTCAGATTCAGTCTATATTACCGGGGCAAGCCCACATGAAGGATAGGGCATTTGGTTGGATAACTGACTCTTCATGCAGGGTGCGTTGAGGCAAAGACGTAATTTGGGCACATTTCCGACTTCGATATGTTACAAGCACTCTTGACATGTGTCTCTAGGACACAAATTAATATCACAACTAGTGGCTGGGGTGCACCCCCGACGCACCTCTTGAGGCTTTGTTGTGCGCACTTATCTTGTTTGAGTGCCTCAGATCGTCCTGCGCGTCTAGTTTACATAGCAACACATGTCTTAGTTGTACAGAGTTCTACTTATTTAACATGCCTTTCCACGCCTCCTCACACAGCCCTCCATGCTACTATGCCAGTTACTTGTGTACATGAACATTGCCTTGAGTTAGAGGCAAGATCAATGTCAAAAAATACATATATCAGAAGGTGAGATTGTTTGGATGACAAACAAATATCAGGCCCTCTCGGCACTAATACATTTAGTATACAACAGAGAATCAGATTCATAATAGAAAATAGTACATGTGATTGGATTCACACATAGAGCATAATTCAGTTGGGCAATCCAAATCCAAAAGGAAATGAGGTTAACATGGAGAGAGTCATGCATAGAACATAATTAGTTGGACAACCGAAATCCAAAAGGAAATATATGAAGCTAACATGGAGAAGCTATATGTGACACAAAAGCATTCGAAGGCTTGAAGTTCACTGGTGTGATATCAGACACAAAAGTATTACAGGACCTGAAGTTCACTACATGGGATATATATATGATGTTCGTTAGCCCCATCTAGATGAAACATTTTAGCATCAAATATATTCGTCATCTCTAGCACGTCCAATGTGCTCACAAAGTAAACGAACCTTCAAGCACAAACAAACAAAGCAAACACCTATCGAAATTCCATTTCTTCGACACCACCACAAACTCAAACACTGCACAATAGTATCAACAAACCCCTCAAAAGTGTGCGCCTGCTCAACCACGAGGGGTGATCCTTCAGATGAACCATGTCAACTGAGAATCCACTTGCTTCTGTCGTTGTGTGATCGTGCGTCACTCACAGCTCCATCGACCACGGTATCATCTTCTCCATTTGCCCACTGCCTGACACCACCAGCTGATATCTGACTCATAATATTTAGTATTTTACCTTTTTCTGAAACATATGTCGATTACATGAATTATCATTTTCATATATGAGAAAAAGAAAAAATTACACCAATATGCATGTTGATTGCATACAATATTTGGACTGCACTTAATTATGTGCAATGAATGCAAAGGACACTCTCCAGTTGTCTACAAAACAAAGAACAATTGTCTGATTAATACACATAAGTACGGACATATAAGCAACCAACATGGCCACATGTAAACAAGCTTGGGGGAGAATATCCATCAGAATTCAGGACCATATTTTCATTCCAGCCTATATGAAAAGTAGGGGCACATCGACGAATGCTAGGACATGCAAACGCATTTCATGCTTACCCAGAATTCAACAAATTACTATTGAAGTATTTTGTTGTCGATTATCAACTAAAGATGTAGCAAAATTATCGTTCATATGCAATGCATAATGTATCGTTCATCTTAAACCATGAAAAAATATGAGTTAAAAGTGACATAAGTAGAAGTAGGATATCAATAAAGTAGGTATGACAACATATCAGTGTTTATCCTAAGTCATGGATTTATCATGCTCCTAGGAAATGAAAAGATATTATGTGTGCAGTGTGAAGAGGCTAAGAAACTTACCATGATTGATATACCTCAAAATGTTTGATGTTAAAATAAGCAAATAATCATGATGTCAACTCTTTGATCAACCTACCAGGAAATGGTTACAATATTCTCCAACTTATAAGTAACAATTAAACGGTCTTTTCCATCTTGCAAGGGAGGTTTATTTAATTATCATCATTTGAAAAAAAAAACAATGAAGATAGTTGCCCGTAGTGGCATTGGTTAGAAGAACAGAAAATGATTAACCAAAAATAATGTATAGAAATGGCAACATGGAATCAGGAGCAAATGTGATGAGACCCTCATAAGGGTAGTGAGATACTGAAAATCATTACCTTGTACAACTTGAGAGTAAGATCCAATGAAAGAAAAGAAGGTGTGAAATATGCATAGATTGGTAGGTAAGCAGAATACGTGATCATTACAAAAAGGAAGCAAGATTCTATTGAGACATAGTGCAAAATATAACTGACAGAAAGGAAGAAAGATTCTAGAAAGCGTGTTACTTGTAAGGTAAAACTTACCTGTGCAACTAACACATCCGAATTCAAAATCTGTAACTCATATACCTAAATAGCAGGATAAGCGCACAATTAATTAATACAAAATGCGGTGTTATAATAACCCTACAGTTTTGAGTTGGAAAAAGGATAATGTAGGTACATCCAGTGCCACTCTTTGTTGGTTTTGGAGTATTAAAGACAAACGTGGTTGAGGGGCTAATGTGTTCGCGAGAGTTCACTAGTTAACACGAATAGAAGTCCCTCGAGATTCAGTTTAACCATCGAAGATGGCCCCCAAACATGTCCGAAGACATTGATGATGGCCGAAGCCATTGGTGGTGTGCAAAGATAATCGCTTGAAGATAATGAAACGCGAAGACGAAGTCTTTTGTTTGTTTTGTTTCTTCTTTCCTGAGTCATAGGAACCATCGTACTATTAAGTGGGGTCGATGTGATCGAAGTCAGACGCTGACGTAATGCTCAACCCACAATTACCTATGTCTTCGAGCAAAGACAATGAGAGGAAATATCTTTCGGAGTTGGTTGAGTCGGCATTGCTTGTAGCCCAAGTAATATTGTCGCGTGTGTCTTTGAAATCTGACCGTTGGAACACGTGTCGGTTGTCCATTGACTCAGGGTCATTTTGGTCATATCATGTAGGGTTGTCTGTTGGCTATAAATAGCCCACCCCCTCCACCATAAGTTGGTGGTTGCTCAGAGTTAGATACGACTATTGTCGTTTTGGAGAACCCACCTCGAAGACATTGAGAGAGAGAACTATCATGCGAGGATAAACTCAAACACCTAGAGCCAAAGTGTTTGAGCATTACTGAAGTCGTTCTGTTCTGAGAGAAGTGAAGACTTGTTACACTTGAAGACTATGATCTTTCAGATGGTTCGGCATCATGGTCTAGTGCATCCAAGAATCATTGTGGATTGCCAGGTGACCATGGTCTAGAACAATCCAAGAGTCATTGTGGATTGTCAGGTGACCAATTTTGTACGGGTTTCGGAAGTCTTCCCTGAAGACTTACATGAGTGATTGGGCGTGGTCTAAGAGACCTCGGCTCAAGGGGATCAAGGTGGAGACGAGGTCTAAGCCTTCCTAACCATACATACAATTGTCACAGCAACTAGAACTGGTCCAGCAAATCCTATGTCTTCGTCAAGCAATTGGTTCTATCTTTCTCTCTCTTACTTACTATACTGAACTATGAATCCATTGCTTGATCATCTCAACTCGGAGTCTTTCCTAACTGTCATTTATCTTCACACTACCTAAGTTTATCTTTGATATATCTTAGTGTGCATGATGATTATGCTCTGTATGTTTGAATGTCTTCTTAGTATTGCATGATATGCCTAGATCCTTGATTGTTGTCCCTACCTGATCATACATTTACTGTTTCGAAGCTTTCCATAAAACTGGCCTATTCACCCCTCCTTAGTCGATAACTAGCACTTTCAATCACTATGAGAGAAAGTTACCCCCTTGTTTTGTGTTTCGGTTTAACCACCTGGAGTTTTAGCTATGCCGACTGCAGGGATAATCAAGATCTCCGCTGCATGCCTTGTCTTCGATGACACCGATTACCCATGCTGAAAGAACAAGACCTGCATGCATTTCAAAGCCATTGACAACGATCTCTAGCATGTCGTCATGGCTGGTGTTCCCAAGATTGATGAAGGTGTCACTGGTGCTGATGTGAATAGATTTTCTCAACTGGACTCCACTGCCAGGAACATCATCTGACCAAAGGAAAGTACAACCATGTGAGTGCTCTTGAGACCGCGAAGAAAATATGGGAATGGATGTCCAAAGTAAATGAAGGTGTCTCATCACAGAGAGACTCGCGTGTAGATGTGCTCCGCAACCTCTACAACCGCTTCAAAAGGCTTGACAACAAAAATGTCCAGCTCACGTTTGATCTTCTCACTGATATCTGAAATGAGATGAATGCTTTAGGCGCCATGGATATCACCAAACATGAAGTTCTGAAGAAGCTATTGAGATCTCTTGGCAGTTCCTTTGACACTCTTGTCCTCATGATCCTAGAATGCCCTGACTTCAAGGAATTGGATCCTGCTGATATACTTGAGAGGCTAAACAGTCATGAGTTCCAGCAAGCTGAGAAAAGGGAAATCTATGGTTCCAGCTATGGTCGTTCTCGTGTAGTAAAGGCAAAGGATGTGTCTTCATCTGAAGGCGAATCTGGATGCAGTTCTGATGGTGCCGAAGCCTTTGGCTAAGAACCCGCTCTGCTTCTACAAAAGTTCTAGAAGTTTGCCAAGTCAAAACACTTTGAAAAATCTGCAAGGTGTGACACCAAGAAATCTAGTGAAATGTCTTCGCGTGACACCAAGAAGCAATCGTGTCACAAGCGCAAGACAGTAATCCACTTCATCGCTAATTGTCCTCGATGGGAGAAGGAATCAAAAAAGAAGAGCGAGAACTATGATTCTGATGACAAGAAAAAGAAAAAGCTTCACAAGTCTTCATCCAAGTCTTCGTAGCATAAGAAGAGCTCCAAGGCACATGCTTTCATGGAAAGGAGATGGATTCTGATGCTGAATCTGAGTCTGAAGCTGAAGAGGGATATGAGGAGGAGTGTGATTCTGTTGTTGCTGGTTTGGCTGTGGCTTCTGCATTCGTCGCCTCATCTGTCTTCGACTCCGAAGACAATGGTCACCTCATCAACACTGAAGCCAGTAGCAAGGAAGAAGGAAAATAAATTTTTGTTTGTCTCAAGGGGAGTGCTACTTTTTTATAAATTCCATTTTGGAATTATTGCCTTCGTAGTAGAGGTGTCTCTCAATGTACATTTACCCTGTGTGCTAGATGAAGTAGTTAGGAATTTTCTTGGACAACAACTTAGCATGGAGAAAATTAAAGGTGGTTCAGATGAAGGAAAACAACGCTCTAGAGCATGATGGCTTCCTCAACCAGATATTTTGGCATCTAGTCTAGTTTGTAATAACCTCCTGATTTTGTTGACTAAATTTTACAATGGTAGGTTGGTTTGGTTAGCATCAATTATGACACTTTAACCATGCTTCCTAAGTGTCACGGAGCTGAAAATTACAATTCTACAACATATTCATTTCAGAAATGTTTTTTAGTTATTACCCAAGTAGTTAATAACAGAAATCTAGCACTCGCAGATAAGGCTATAACTCATGTACATATTAATGGTAGATTTGTTTGGGACAACGTGATCTACTTCATGAAACACTATATAAAATTCATAAAAGAAGCACATTTGCTATTTTATTTTAAACAGCATTTGAAAAAGCATGAGATAAAACCAATTGGAAATTCTTGTTGGATGTGCTAAGCATGAAAGGATTTCATGTAGAATATATTACATGGAGAGAAGAGATTTATTAGCGTTGTAGTGTAGCTGGCATAGAAAATGGACAATTAGGACCATATTTTAGGACAAAAAAGGGTCGACATGGTGACATGTATTTCATATCCTTTTCAATACAGTTGTACTCATAAAGAAAGCTCATGATAGTGGTTTTATTTGGGTGGGTTGTAATTAATGATCCAGTGTATGGTTGCTTCCTCATGTTGGAGTGTGTTAATGACATAATATTCCTATTTGAATCCGACTTAGAAAGTGGTAGAATTCTCAAATTTTACTAACTGTTCTTTGAACACATGTCCGGATTGATGATTAATTTACATTAAAAAAATCTATTTTGGAAGAGCCATAGATTGCATTGAGAATATACACATATTTTTACGTGTGGTGAATGACTTTACCTTTAATATACTTCGGCATTCATGTACATAGAATTTTTTTTTAACAAAGCCCTTGTATTCAGGGTCAATCCTTGACCACAAAAATAACTAACAAAATATAAATTATATGTCACGAAAATTATACCACTAGAATCCTCTTTTCAATACAACAATAGCATATTTTTCCAACATATAAATCATAATTTGTTAGCTATGTAGATGGTCAAAGTTTGACTCAACATATGGGTACCCAATAAACCGGGGCGAAGGAAAATTACTAAATCATAAGTAGAAGGCACATTAGCTACTTCGAAAGGGGAACTTTTACTATATGGGGGAAGTTAGTTCTTCTTAAATCATGTCTTAGTAGCTAGTATGCCTTCTAGATGTTGTCTCCTTTTTTTTTTGAGAATATGTTATCTCCTTTCTATATATGTTATCCATGGTCTAATTGTCAAAGCGTACTGATAGAAAGTTGGATGTATTCAGAAAAAGATTATTGTGGAATGATAAGGATGGAACTAATATGAGATATTTAGTTATATATAGGAGGCAGTGTGTCCACCTGTTGTAATCGCAGCCAACAATTCAGTGGGGGGCCTAACAGGTAGGGGGTCGTTGTGAATTAATAGGTGTAGGCTAAACGAAATCGACCGAACAAAAATAACAAATCAATCAGGCAAATAATGTAGGTATATCGAAAATGGACAAGAACCGTTCATTAATTAAACACTTTTGGTTCGGTAGATCCCCTCCTACCTACGTAAAACGTAGAAGAAAACGTATACTCACTTTGTGTTGTACACGACAAACCGTCGTACATATCTCGCATTATGCACATCTCGTATTATGAATGTAAAATGTCCTGTAATGTATAATATGAGGTGGGTATACATTTCTCTTTCTGCGTTTCGTGAGGAGGGGGTCTACCGAAGCACACCTTGGGCAAAATGTTTTATAGCACAATGCATGCTCACACGATCGAATGGTCCCTCTACTCTCTTTTTGTAAGCAGCTAGCGATCGAGTAAGGTCGATCGTCATGAGCCAAGAATTCCTCCTAGTGGCCGGACAACCGTCACCGAGGCAGGAGCAGCAAGTGCTGCACGCCGTCGTCCGGGAAGAGGAGCGCACACCAGGAGACCGACAGCGGCAGCATGGGTACGCCGCCGTACAACAAGGCCGTGGCCCGACCTTGTCCGGCTACGGCCACAAGCGCAACATCACTCTGATCCCGCTTGTCTTCCTCATCTACTTCGAGGTGGCCGGCGGCCCGTACGGCGCCGAAAAGGCCGTCCTCGCAGCCGGGCCGCTCTTCACCCTGCTCGGCTTCCTCGTCTTCCCCTTCGCGTGGGGCGTCCCGGAGTCGCTCATCACCGCCGAGCTCGCCACCGCCTTCCCGGGCAACGGCGGCTTCGTCCTGTGGGCCGGCCATGCCTTCGGCCCGCTCGCAGGCTTCCTCCTCGGCTTGTGGAAGTACCTCAGCGTCGTCATCAACATCGCCGCCTACACGGCCCTCATCGCCGACTACCTTGGCGGAGCAGTAGCGCAGCCCGGCGGGGCGCGCACGGGCACGGTGATCGGCATGACGCTGTTGCTCTCCTTCGTGAACTACGCTGGCCTGAGCATTGTCGGGTGGGGTGCCGTGGCGCTGGGGATGGTGTCCCTGGCGCCGTTCGTGCTCATGACGGCCATGGCGGTGCCCAAGATACGGCCGAGTCGGTGGGCGTCGCAGGTGACCAAGGGGAAGAAGGACTGGAGGCTCTTCTTCAACACGCTCTTCTGGAACCTCAACTACTGGGACTGCGCGAGCACGATGGCCGGCGAGGTGGAGCGGCCCGAGCGGACGTTCCCGCGGGCGCTGGCGGTGGCCGTTGTTCTGATCGCCGGCAGTTACCTGCTGCCACTCATGGCCGCGATCGGCGCGACAGACGCGTCGCCGGATGCGTGGGTCAACGGCTACTTGGCTGATGCGGCAGGTACGCATCACAAATGCCATTCATAACCGAAATCCGTATCCACCCTGAAACACAAACAGAACATTCAATTTTATTTTTATTGAGAATCAACAGAACATTTAATTTATATGTTTCATCTATTTTTTTAATACAATACAAACGCAAACGTTTATATATTTCATCTGATGCATTCTACAACCGGTCCATTTGATATTTCATTGCCACATGGCTAAATGGAAATCTTGTACGTACATACTCTTGAAAAGAAAACATCTATGGTCATGTCGTGTTGGTTCTGTCGCACGGGTTGACAAAGTTTTTTTTTTACACAGTACAGTACAGATATATACTTTCATACATATATTTATCTTTATGAACACATGCGCACATGTTTTATTTTTATGAGCACTTTTAAAGTACAGAGTCAGCATACCATCTTGAAATTGATGAAGTCATCGTAGAAACATTCGTAGTCGACGGGATCGTTTTTCTACCACTGGACACATATGACCAGAGTGCTTGAAATAAGTTCAAAAAAAATGCGATCATCAATGTTAACTCTAGAACTTGAATCCTGGTGGATTGATTACACCACAAGGAACCGTTGTGTTTATTTACTTTTTTCTGGGAAGTGATAGTGTTGGGTATAAATAGGGATAGTCATTTCTAGTTAAACTATTATTTCACTCAGTTGAACGTTATAAAGAAGTGAAGTCTGGCTTAATTGCAATGATTATAATACTTTATATATAATGCCATTCATGATTTATATATTCAAATGAGTTTAAGAAAAAAAAAAGTAATGTTTGTATTTTAAGTTTCCTGATTTTGTGCAGATGATTCTGCACACAATATACAGTTTCTTCTCTTCCGGCACTATGAAAAGATGTGAATTTACAAGAAAAGGAACTTAAAAAAATACAAGAAAAGTTTCGACAAACAACAAATATAACCAGAACACTTGCATAAATGAAAAAGACAAATCTTTTTGTACCTAAATAGAAAAATCATTTTACTCAAGTTGGACCAATTTGTCCTTTTTGTGAGACAATATATTTTTGCATGAGTGGGCGCGGAGAATAAGAATATGTAGGTACATATTTTAAGGCCTTATTGGGACATAAAAACTCCGGGTCAGTAAATCGATATCGTGAAGAAAGCACTCTAATATATCACAATACGCCTATCTTTTTTTTAGAGAAGGAGGTTAAACCCCGGGCCTCTGCATCAATCGATGCATGCAACCATCTTATTATTAATTATTCCACAAAGTCTAACAAGAGTATACATCAATCCATCCAAAGCCACCACTCACACCTACAAACTCGATAATGTGGAGTGCTCTCACTCCACATATCTAAGACCGGTGTTGTTTCCAATCCATCCACATAACGTATCGGGAACAACAGCCGGTGCAGCACACGTAAAACGCACACCTCACACACACGTTTTACCAGCCGCCATCATCCTCGAACCACTGACCCATCTTCAGGAAAGAGATCCGCATCATCCTTGCCAGTCCAATCATCCGTCGACGCCACCACGGCGCCCAACGGTGCCACCGCCCTGCGCTCATCCGTCCAGATGCGAAGACTCCAGGAGATCTGTCGTGCGTAGCACCTGCCAACCAGGCATGACTCAGCGTAGCACCTGTCGGCCAGGCATGACTTGACAGCTCCACCAAAATTCCGTGCAAGACGAAGCCGCTCAACCTCCTGCCTCAGTCTGCCAGCGCTGCTCCACAAACGATGCTCCCAAGAGAGAAACGACACCGCAATACCGCCATCGTCCGATCTGGAAGACCAGATTCTAGGGTTTCCCCCGAAGCAGTGCCCACCACCAGCAACCGTTCAGGACCCACACAGTGCCCACCACCACTCAGCCCTCAAGGCGACGCCTTCAGGAAGGTCACGACGTCAAGGACGCCGCCGCCGCCCACCGGAGTTAGGGTTTTCACCCGAGAGGCAAGGAAGGGGAGCAGAGGAGCAGATGTATACCGACGTCTCCAAAAAGAATAACGGCGCCCTTGAGCGTCGTCGTCGGCGCGGCCGGCCTGGGCCAACCAAGGGGTTTCCCCCAATCCGAATCTCCTCCACCGGCTTCACCCGCAGGAAGGGCCCCGGCAACCACGCCGGCACCGCGAAGAATCCGCAGGAGAGAGGCCCACAGATCAGGACCTGGGGGGCGCAGGTGGCGGTGCGGGCAGCGGCCGACGAAGGGGAACAACACACCTCCACAACGACACTTCTAAGAAAGATAGCGGCACCCGCGGGCGTCGCCGTCGCGGCTCCGATGAAGACCGGAGCAAGGATTTCTCCCGGAGCTACGTTGGATATCCACCGCCACCGACCGTTGAGCATGGCCGCCACGCACCATCACGACCCCCAGCCAAGGCCACTGCACCGCGCGCCTTGGACACTGCTCGTGCCCAGCCGCGCCCGGCTGCCGCTCCCTACCACCAGGGCCGAGTGCCCCGCCAGATCCAGCCATGGAGCCCCGGATCCGCCCTCCGCCGCCGCCGATTGGCGAGATCACACCGGATCCCGCAACCGCCGACGCGGGGCGCCGCCGTCAGCTATCATGTCCCTTCTCACAACAACATAGACCATGGTCACCTCCAAACACATGCTACAAATATTTTACAGTTTGACGCGAGCACTGAAATGAAACTTTGATAAAAATAAATTAAAAGGAGGTTAAACCTTCGGCTCCTCTACATGCGTGCAATCATCTTTATTAATTATTTCATAAAGGTCTGATAAGAACATACATCAATCCACCTGAAGCCACCATTTATACCTACAAACTTGATAATATGGAGTACTCTCACTCCTCTTAAATCGGTGTCATCGTCAATCCATCCACATAACGTATCGGGACCAACATCCGATGCAGCCTACCTAAAGCGCATACCACATGCACATGTTTTAGAAGCCGCCATCATCATCGAACCACTGACCCCTCTTCAGGAGAGATATCTGCCTCATCCTTGCCAATCCGGACATCCGTCCACGCCACCGTGGCGTCCAATGGCGCCACCGCCCTACGCTTATCCGCCCAGACGCGAAGGCTCTTGAAGATTTGTCGTGCGTAGCGCCTGTTGCCCAGGCATGAATTGACAGATCCACCGAAGCTTCGTGCAAGACGAATCCGCTCCACCTCCCGCCTCTGTCTTCTAGCGCTGCTCCATAAACAATGCTCCCAAGAAAGAAACGGCACCATAGTGCTGTCATTGTCTGATCTGGAAGACCAGATCCTACGGTTTCCCCCGAAGCAGCACGAGTGGGTCGATAACAGTTACAGATGATTCCTTCATCAAGGTAACGGCGCAAAATGCCGACATCGCCCGCCCACGGCCCGGTTTTCACCGACAACTATGTCTTCCCGACTCGTAGCCAGGACTAGATGATGAATCTCGAGATCCGACCACCCAGCCGTAGGCTGACCACCTCCGACGAAAGAGATGACCATCACTGCCGATTGCACCGGTCAAAACAGATCTGATAGGAGGTGCCAACGACGCGACCATCAGGCCCTCCACGTCGCCACCATCAATCCAAGGGGAGATGGCATGCCACCGTCGCCGTCGGCCGCAGCATTGCCCCCGCCCGAACAGGGCTGGCCGCCGCGCCCGTAGCCCACGCCATCTCCGAAGGCCGTCGTGTCGTAGCCATCACCGTTGCCGACTGGATCGGGCGCGTCTCCACATATTCAGGGTCCCGCGCAACCCTAGATCCGCGGAAGAGAGGCGATGTCCTTCGCCACCGTCGTCGGCCCCCGGGCTTAGACCGGTGACGTCCCCCGATGACGACAGAGGGAGGGGAGGAGGAAGGATGCGCCCCGGTGGCTGGGGCTAGGGCGCTGCCCGAGTCACCCGACGCGGGGACGACGTGAGGGCCTTGCGTAGATTTCTCTCCTAGTGGACAAAGAAACTTTGATATGACATCTGCAATCAATTAAGGAGATTATACATCACCCAATGTTCATTGTGAGGAAAGGCCTTATTGCTATCAAGTGCGCATATGGAAAACTGCGGCAAAGCCAGCAAAAATGTATGGGATAGATGCAGGGATGATGCTCTCTCCTCCTGGATGCTCTTTAATCCTGTTTACTTTTTTTAAGTCTTCTTGTTTATTATTTCTAGAGAAAAAGATATATAATTCTCTGTCTCTAAGCAGGCATCATCGGTGGCCCATGGCTCAAATACTGGACCGGGGCCGGCGCAGTGATCTCCTCCATCGGAATGTTCGAAGCCCAGATGAGCAGCGGCGCATTCCAGCTCCTCGGCATGGCAGACTTGGGCCTCCTCCCAGCCGTCTTCTCCCGTCGCGCCGCCCGGACCGACACCCCATGGGTGGCTATCGCCGTGTCGACCGTCGTCACGATCGCCGTCTCCTTCCTCCGCTTCGACGACGTTGTCGCCACGGCTAACTTCTTGTACAGCCTCGGCACGATGCTCGAGTTCGCATCCTTCCTCTCGCTACGCGTCAAGCACCCAACGATGAAGCGCCCTTACCGCGTGCCGCTGCCATTGCCCGCGCTTGTGGCCATGTGTGCCGTGCCATCCTCGTTCCTGGCCTACGTATGTGTGGTGGCCGGGTGGAGGGTATCCGCCCTTGCTGCCGGACTGACTATGCTCGGCGTCGGGTGGCATTGTGTCATGAGGGTGTGCAAGGCGAAGAAGTTGCTCACGTTCAACAACAACACAGTTTCTGCTGACCCTCGACGGGATACTGCAGATGGTTATCATCTGGTTTCGGGTTGAAAAATTATCACTTGGATCAAAAGTGTGTATGGATATTTTACATGCTCGTTGTCACCCAAATAATCTACGAATTAGTTCTAATACTAAGGTATGCAGTGTGATGATTACTAGACGTGAACTGAAAATTTGGTTTTTGTGGGAGTGGGGCGAGTGGAAAAGGACAAAAGTAAGAAAAGTTAGATTCATTGAACAAAACTGAGCACAACTAAGTCACAAGAGACACATAAATAGAAAACCCAATTTAATATGGCTATTGAATTTAGGATTTATAGAAATAACCAAAATAATTCCAAACTAGGCAAAAAGCAATGGATTCATGATATGCATATGTTCTATGTTCAAAATCCTAAATTTAAAGTTTTTGGAATGTGACAACACGAAGGAGCTGTTCGGCAACGCTCCAGCTCCATAAAATCTGAGAATCTATGAAGTATCTTTAGTCCAACTCTGTAATTTTTACATGCGGCTTCTTCAACTTCGGGAGTGGAGATGCCGAGTGGAAGTCATCCGAACAGGCCTTAAATCTTCAGACGTTAAGAAATGGGCCGGTTTGGCTCGGCCTAGCCTGCTGCCGCAAACGGGCACTCAGCACAGATTACTCACAAACAAAAAAAAAACCTCAGCGCGCTGACTACCGCGGAGCAGAGCAGGGAGCAGCGCCCAGACGCCGCAATCCCGACCGCGCAGCCGCCGATCGCCGTCGGACGGCTCAGCGGAGATCGCCGTCGCCGTCGCCGCCGCAGATCGCCTAGCGACCTCGCCGTAGCTGGCCTGGCGGGGCCGGTGGTAGCAGGCGAGCAGCTCGACTCTCTCAAGCCGGGTCCCGCTGCCCTCTCCGCTACGGTTCGCTTCCGATTCCCCTCAGCATGTTTCTTTCAGTTTACTTTGAGGACATCGTCTATTGATCGATCCAGAGACCGGATTTGACAAAACCGCGGTTGGTTTCTCTCAGGCTGTACGCTTAGGGTTCCGATTGTGCTTGTACGGATTGGTCCACCTTGATTTGTCTTGACCTGGTGTAAATATGTCTAAAATTATGATTGACCTGCCCATTTTTCTGGGCGCTTATGTTGGTGCAATCATGGTGATCGAACAATTTGGTAGGAGTACTTAAGTGCTCATAGTTACTCCCTCGGTCTCTCCCATCCTGCTTGCAAAACGATCTTATATTATGGAATGGAGTGAGTAATAAAGTTTTAGTGGGTTCAATTCTTGGGCAAAATGGAAAATTTTGACCCAAAAACGTAACTAATTCATAAAATTAACTGTCCGCGAAAAAAATCCATCTGTCTGATCCTTTTTTTCTGGTGCCTTTGTCTTAGACGCCACACTACATTGTTTGGCGTCTGATACTACGTTGTATGGCGTTCGAGACCTAGTGTGGCTCTTAAGACATAGGCGCCACACTACACTGTGTGGCGCCTAAGGCAAAGACGCGACACACTGCAGTGTGACGTCTGGTTGTCGTGCGCCACACGAAAGGATCAACTGTGTGAATTTTTTCAAACACGGTTCAATTTGTGAAATACTTCCGTTCACGGGTCAATTTTGTTAATTCTGCCTAATTCTTGTGTCTTGCCAGAATTAAACTGTTCGCTAACGAGACTTAGCAACCGAGTTTATCCCCAGATAAATAATTAGCTTTCGAAACTTCTGCCTGGTGCCAACGACTTTGTTTGAGGTTTGGCCCTCTTTTGGCTATTTTGCATTAATTGATCTACACTATAGATGACTCTAACTTATACTTCATCTGCTTCAAAATAATTGAAGTTTTAGGATACATATGCTAAAACTTCAATTATTTTGAAACAGAGGGAGTATCAGTAAGCGCTTTGACCGCTACTTCTTGATCGTTGTACAATGCCAGTTTGTCACTATTCGCATCTTATAATGACTTTTTATGCACGCTGCTAATTAGTACAACCACTGCTTGTTAATTATATCTATGGTGATACAGATCTGATACTTGCAGCTGCATTCCATCACCGCTTGAACTTCGTCAAAATCACTACTTGCAACTGTATTAAACCTTTGATTGGCCAAGGGCTGGAAATAGGTAAGCTGACCTATGGGCATCATCAAGATCAAGCTCGCCGTGGACAGGCCGCAGAACCGTGTGTTGTTCGCTGATGCGGGTTCCGATTTCGTCGACGTCCTCCTCTCCTTCCTCACTCTGCCGCTCTCTGCCCTCCAGTCCTGCACAATAGGCGCGTCATCCTCACAAGGATGCCTTTCCAACCTCTGCGACAGCGTCGACCACCTGAGAAACAGTAGCTTGCTGAAGGTTGAGGCCTGCCATGGCATGCTTCTCACGCCTGCTCACACCAATGAGTTCCAGTATGCATATATATACCCTCTTTGTGTACTGAAAAGAACTCTGTATGTGCTCTAAATTCTTATTCTTGATGTACTGCCAGGCTGTGCAAGTCAACTGACAGTACCAAGGACCTTGAGATTTCCAGGCTCTGCAAGTGTTTCCTAGTTATGGCTAGAGTGTTGCATGTCTACGAGCAAGTAGGCTGCAAAGAGACGTTTGTAGGTGGCAAAGAACGGTATGTGATCAGTGATGATATGAAAATCAAGCCAGCATCAACCAGCACCATGCTATTGCTGCCTCAGGCGTTCGATTCTGATGGTATCGGTCATGGCTTTGAGGAGGTCGAAGTGAGCGTCTCCAGGACACAAGTAAGATTTTTTTACCACATCGTTTGTAGAGTGGAATGGTTTTTTTACTGTTTACCTGGAGTACTCACTTGTAATTTTTTAGGTTTTATCCATGTTGAAGGCCTTTCTTTCGTCAGACACCGTACTCACTGATGCATTTCTATCAAAGGGAACTGATAATCATAAGGCCACTCATGCCACTGTGGCACCGATCATCCGTCAGGATATTATTCCATTGTATCAAGATCCTGCAGGTTCAGAATGGAAGATAAAAGTCTTTTACCACACCCGTGAAAAGAAGGTCATGTATGCCGAATGCAACCATGAGTTCGTCGACATGCTCCTCGGATTCTTGACTTACCCTATCAGCTGTGTGATCAAGAACATGGGGGCTGGCACTTGCCATCTTGGCAGGTGCTTTGACAATCTCTATAGAAGCGTCACTGATCTCAACGATGTTGGGCGCTTAACAGATGTTCTCTCCAATATGATGTTCCTGGATCCAGGCGTTATGCCATTTGACATTTTTACCAACATCAGGTCATATCGGGCCCTTGACTGCCGGTGTCCAAAGGATGATAAAACACATTATTGCTGGCATCCTGAGATTGTTGAGAGTGGGAACTATGTCGTCGGCGATGATCTACTTGTGCATCAGGCCTCTGCCATGTCAGTGATGAGGCATTGGTGCGGGATAGACAAGGCTAACGTACTGGAGATGGGCATTGCTGTCGGGAAACAGGAGGTATGCTTGTGAAATGAATGCAGAATTGCTAAATTCAGTTTGGTGTGATTTTCGTGAGCGTTTCTGGACCTTGTCTTGCAGGCTGTTGAGCTGCTGCGAGCTTTGCTGACTTCAAAGACGGCATTGACCGATGTGTTCATCAGCAGGCTGGAGGAGATGCAGATATTTGTCAAGTTCCCTTGGGGTAAGACCATAACCGTACAGGTTGTGAAATCCGATACTGTTGCCACCGTCAAGAGCAGGATGAAGGATAAGGTGTCCCTGTCGACGGGATGCCGTCATGAATTGGTCTATCGTAGCAGATATCTTAGAGACACGTGCACCATTGCTGAATGTAACATCACCAGAGATAGCACTATCACCTGTGAATTTTACAAGTGATGCTGTCAGGATCAGAAGAAGTGCAAAACGGGTTCGGTTATCGAACGGTGGAGATCACTTCCTCGCGTACCGCTTCGTTGTGTACCGTTAGATATTAACTGTAGTAAATCTGTTGTCGGAACTGTAGCTTCACTTTCCCTTTTCGGTAAAACCTCTAGCCTATATAAGCTGCCGGGTTGTGGCTAAGCTGGCATCTTAATCTTTTCCCTTGTCATCGAACAAGCATATACTTCGAATATACCTTACATCGGGATGAACTTTCCCCTTTTTCCTCAAGCTATAGTTCCATAGTTCGATCGGGTCCTGACAAATTGGTAATCAGAGCCAACGATCCTCAGAGTTAGAGGGTCCATGGAGGAAATTCTTGGTAGGAGCTAGGATTCCCACCCTTTTCCCACCCTGATTCGAGAGAGAGAGATCGAGGAGGCGCTGGTGGTGGAGTAGGGCAAATCGGCGGGTTACTGGTGGCGCTGGCGGCGGTGAATTGTTCGGGCATAGATCGGCAGAGCAGGGGTGGTTGATCGAACTCCCTGTTTGGTTCATAAAATTCCACGCCCAAGCACTGATCTGTATGCTTCTACGGGTGGCGAGGAGCGTTGCGGCGGCAGGATCTGAGTGACAGGAAGGGTTGATGTTCATCAGTGGTAAAATTCCTAACCCGTGACTTAGATCGAGGCGATGGGGTGCAAGGCAGCTCTTGATGAGGCCGAAGTGCAAGAAATACCGTCCCTGCGAGATGAATTTGGTGTTCTGCAAAAGGACAATGCTAGTCTGCGCAATGATGTGCCCAAGTTGCAGGAAGACATGCATTCAATCGATTCCAAGCAAGGTGATATATCAAAACATGTGGGCAGTATTGACAAAGCAGTGATGGATCTGAGTAAACAGCTCTCAACTATCAGTCAATCTCTGCAAACCTTGATTCCACTTGCGGGACAAAACGGGGAAGGCACTAATCTAGCAAGTTCTAGCCAGACAGTTCGTTCTCCTACTCTGCATCAAGAAGCTGTACGAGAGCAACAGTTGAGAAAAGAATTCTTGAGGAAGCAGTTGGAACTTGAAAAGTAAAAAACAAAACAAATGGAAGAGATCCAGACACATCATCTGCCACCTCTTAAGGTGCAGAGGCAAACTGTTCCTCCTGGTTATGACAATCAACAGAGAACAGATAATATGAGTGCTATAGGAACACCTGTGACAACAAGAGATGGTGGTCAGACTCCTGTTTTCAACAAGTTTTATCAAACCAACAGAGACAGACAGATGTGGCAGGGATACTACAGGACTTATGAGCAAGACATGCAAGCTCAGTTCATGAAGTCTATGACAAAGGGCCCAAAGTTAGATTTCCCTAGATTTGAAGGAACACACCCAGTTGGATGGATCAGGCAATGTAACAAGTATTTTCAGATGTCAGCAGCTCCAGAAGAATACAAAGTTTCTCTAGCTCAACTATATATCATTGGTGAAGTTGATACATGGCTAAGAAGATTTGGCATCCTCAAGAAACAACTGACTTGGAAACAATTTTGTGCTGAACTGATCAAGAGATTTTCTGAACAAGGTTCTTATGATCTGACAGAAAAATTTAACTCTGCTAGGCAAGGAAACAGCACTGTGTCTGAATATACAAAAGTGTTTGAGGACTTAATGGCTGATGTTCAAGAGGAGAACCCTGAGCTTAATGAGTTATGGTTTGTAAGATGCTATGTTAATGGTCTCAGAGAGGGAATCAAGTTTCAGATTAGACCACTGAGACCACAATCTCTCACTAATGCTTATTGGCTGGCCAAAGATGTGGAACCTTGTCACCCTCCTATTTCTAGTTTGCCTAAGAGAACTGGTTTAACTTACTCCAATTTCTATCAAAAACCTAACACTAGCAATGTGGAAGACAATTCTCTACTGTGTCAACAGCATCTGGATCACAAACTACAACAAAGCAACCTGATACTTATCAAAAGATCAGAAAAGTAGGAGAGTGTTGAAGATGTGGAGATAAGTGGATGCATGGACATAAATGCAAACTGATGCCTAATGTACATATGATGCAGCCAGAAGCAGAAGAGCAAATGCCACAAGATGCAGAAGAGATGCACAATCAGGATCCACCTGAAAATGTGTCAGAAGGAGAACAAGTCATGTTTATTTCTGCTTTTGCTATGGGACATCAAATGATTGTTCCTACACCTACTGTGGTGATTCACATCAATGGGAAAAAGGCTGTGGCACTACTTGATTCAGGTAGCACATCTTCTTTCCTCAACCAAGATTTTGCAATCAAAGCTAATTGCCAGTTAATACCAGTAAAGCCAAGGACTATATCTGTAGCTGGGGGAGGAACTTTGGTGTCTGATGCAGTATCACCAAATTGTGAGTTTCAGTTGGGTAAACTTAAACTACAGCACAATTTCAGAATCATTTCACTTCCTAGTCATGATGCTATCCTAGGGTATGATTGGTTTACAGCTGTGAGTCCTGTTTCGTTTGATATACCCAAGCAACAATTCAGTTTCACTGTGCAAGAACAACAGACAGTTACTACTGCCATGTTTACAAATTCTGCTACTGTTAAATAAGTGAAATCAGAGAAAATGAACAAGTTGCTGGACAAAGGAGTGGAAGTTTTCTTGTTGCAAATTCAGAATATTATGATGAATGCACCTCAGGGCTGCAAAACACCACCACAAGTTCAAAAGTTGCTGTTGGAGTATGCTGATCTGTTTGAGGAACCTAAAACCCTGCCTCCTCATAGAACACTGGATCACACTATTCCTTTAGTTCCACGGGCTACTCCTCCTCAGAGTAGACCTTACAGGGTACCCCAACACCAGAAGCAATAAATGGAGGATCAAATCAAGAAGTTGTTAGCTGCTCACTTTATCAGGCATAGTCAGAGTCCTTATGCAGCCCCTGTGATTTTAGTTAAGAAAAAGGATGGGTCTATGAGACTGTGTACTGATTTCAGAAGACTCAATGCATTAACAGTTAAAAACAAATTTCCTATACCTGTGATTGAAGATCTATTAGATGAGTTACACGGAGCTACTTACTTTTCTAAGTTGGATTTGAGATCAGGTTACCACCAAATCAGAATGAATCCTGAAGATATACACAAAACTGCCTTCAGAACTTTTCTGGGTCATTTTGAATATCTGGTGATGCCCTTTGGACTATCAAATGCTCCTGGCACCTTCCAAGAGCTCATGAACACCATATTTGCTCCTTACTTGAGAAAGTTTGTGCTAGTGTTCTTTGATGATATTTTGATATTCAACAAAAAACCTCAAGGAACACTTGGAACATATAAAAATTGTCTTGGATACACTTAAGGCACACAGCTTGTTTGCCAAACTATCTAAATGTGTTTTTTCTGCTCAACAAGTGGAATATTTGGGCCACATCATTTCTCCTGAGGGAGTAGCCACTGATCCAAAGAAAATATCTGCTATTGCAGAGTGGCCTGTGCCTAATATTGTCACTAAACTCAGAAGCTTCCTGGGCTTAGCTGGTTATTACAGGAGGTTCATCAAAGGGTATGGATTAATCTGTAGACCCTTACATGATGTATTAAAAATGGCAACTTTTCTTGGCAGTCAGCACAAGATGCAGCATTCAGACAATTACAGAAAGCATTGATATATGCTCCAGTGTTGGCACTACCTGATTTCTCTCAGCCTTTTGTATTAGAGACTGATGCTTCTGGAAAAGGTATTGGAGCTGTGTTGATGCAACAAGGGAGACCCATATCTTATTACAGTTCTGCATTATGCCCTAGAAATGCTGCACTCTCAACTTATGACAAAGAAGCCTTAGCTATTCTGGAAGCTTTGAAAAGATGGAGACACTATCTATCGGGAAATGATCTTACTATCAAAACTGATCAACGGTCTCTAAAATTCATTACTCATCAAAAGTTGACTGAAGGAATCCAACACAAACTGATGATGAAGCTGCTAGAGTTCAATTTCACTATACAGTATAAGAAGGGTGTTTACAACAAAGTGGCTGATGCCCTCTCTAGAGTGCTTCCTGGATGTATGGCAATATCTACAGCTACTCCTATGTGGGCTGAAGAGTTGTTGGATAGCTATCAACAAGATGCAGACAGTAAAAAGTTGTTGGAAAAACTCCTCTTACAAACTGATAACAAAGATGGTGAATATTCACTCCATTCAAGCATCATCAGGTACAAAGGGAAAATACTGGTTGGGAATATACCACTCTTAAGAAGCAAATTGTTAGCAGCACTCCATAGCTCCCCAGTAGGAGGACACTCTGGAAACAGGGCAACTTACCAGAGAGTGAAGTCTATTTTTTAGTGGCCTGGGCTTAAAAAAGTAGTGGAAGACTTTATTGCTACCTGTCCTATATGTCAGAGAGCCAAGCATGAGAATTGCCCCCAACCAGGGTTACTTGATCCTCTACCTTAGCAGATTTAGCATGGCAACACATAGCAATGGATTTTGTGGAAGGCTTGCCAATATCAAAAGGTTATGATGTGATCATGGTAGTGGTGGACAGATTTACAAAATATGCCCATTTCATTCCACTGTCACACCCTTATACAGTCCTCAGTGTAGCCCAAGCATTTGTGGACCAAATCATCAGGTTGCATGGTCCACCTAAGTTGATTATATCAGATAGAGATAGGATATTCACCAGCAAGTTGTGGAAGGACATATTTGCGGCTTTGAAAGTAGAGCTGAGATATAGCACTGCTTACCATCCTCAAACAGATGGACAAACAGAAATAATTAACCAGTGTCTGGAAACATATCTGAGGTTTATGACCACTACTGCTCCAAACAAGTGGGCTTCTTGGCTGACATTAGCTGAGTTTTGGTACAATTCAACTTATCACCAGTCGTAAAATGCCACCATTCCAAGCTCTTTATGGTTATCCTCCTCCATTGATAAGTGAGCTAGCTATTCCTGGCCCTGAAGAAGGTGAAGCACAAGATTTTCTAACAGCCAAACAACACATGTTGGAGCAACTTAGAAACAACCTGATGCTAGCTCAAAACAGAATGAAGAAATATGCTGACATGAAAAGAGTAGAGAGATCTTTTGAAGTGGGAGATATGGTATATCTGAAGATGGCTCCTTACAGGTTGGCAGCTTTTGGTTTCAGGGGAGCTCTTAAACTCCAATACAAGTTTTATGGCCCTTTTCTAATCATTCAGAAGGTGGGCAAGTCAGCTTACAAATTACAGTTTCCTGAGCATGTCAAAATTCACCCAGTGTTCCATGTCAGTCAACTAAAGAAACATGTGGGCAAACATTCTATTCCTAGTCCTAATCTGCCTATGGTCAACCATGATGGGACCATCAAAACAGGACCTGCTGGAGTTCTTCAGGTTAGACAAATTCCCAGGCAGAACCAGCCAGTGGTGCAGTGGTTAATTCAGTGGGAGAACTTGTCACCAGAAGAAGCAACATGGGAGGATGCGGATTTTATCAAATACACATTCTCAGATTTCTTCAAAGCAACTACGTAGCAATGGCGCCAAGATGCTACAACACCGTGAGGACACGTTGTGTTCCAGAAGGGGGCAATGTCAGGATCAGAAGAAGTGCAAAACGGGTTCAGTTAAAAGTTCAGTTATCGAACGGTGGAGATCACTTCCTCGCGTATCGCTTCGTTGTGAACCATTAGATATTAACTGTAGTAAATCTGTTGTCGGAACTGTAGCTTCACTTTCCCTTTTCGGTAAAACCTCTAGCCTATATAAGCTGCCGGGTTGTGGCTAAGCTGGCATCTTAATCTTTTCCCTTTCATCGTACAAGCATATACTTCGAATATACCTTACATCGGGATGGACTTTCCCCTTTTTCCTCAAGCTATAGTTCCATAGTTCGACCGGGTCCTGACAGATGCCTACAACCGGTCAGGATGAAGCCTGATATCAACTTGTCGGCTACAGCGAGCGGTCGGGATGAAGCCTGGCTGTGCGACCGTTTTGCTGTTGTTCAGCTCTGGTGGCAGTTGTGTGGGCTCTGTTTAATTTGACCCAGTGCTGTTGCCATGCCCTCTGGTAAATCTGTAGATTTGATTGATGCTAAAAATCTATACACATAACTATGTAGTGCAGCATTGCGTGTTCATTCTGTATATATGGTATACGGATCACTACTTAGTGCAGCATTGCCTATTAGTAGTGTCTTAAATAATCATCATTTAGATAAGGAAAAAAGTCTAATTTAAACCTTGAACTTGTATTGATCGGACGAAATGAACCCTTAAATCAAAATTCCGGTCGATTGTACACTGAACTATGCAATACCGGTCTAAATTAAACCCTAATATCGTGTCGACGGGGACTCGTCTGGTGGGCCGGTTTGTTTTATTTTCTTTTGTTCAATTTTTGTTTTAAAAGGCGCATACCTACTCCCCGCTGGACCGGCCCACTTAAGTTTTACTTCGTTAGAAACCAAAAAAATAGTGCAAAGGGGTGGCTCCCTTTTTCTTCATTTTCTTTTTTTTCTTTCCTTCTTCTATTTATTTTTCATTTCCGTTTTTTCTTAAATTTGTTAATCTTTTTTGAAAACAAAAATTTCTTTTTAAAATATTTATGCATTGCAGTAAATTATTTACGCAGTGCGGCACGCAAGGCGCATCACAGCAGGCATATTTTTTCTTTTCTTTGCATCGACACCAGCCAGGCATACAGCTAGATGGAGCAAGCCGGAGCGATCATACGCGTACAGCCATCCCGAGCTAGCTCACTATTCAGCCAGACACCACACGACGAATCCACACTCCACTGCATTAGGGCATGTACATTGGTGTAGACAGCCGTAGTCTGTAATACGCATCCACATCATGCATAGATAGCTTTATAGACATCTGCTACAATGGAGTATTTTTTTAAGTTGTCTGCAACGAAACCAGCCATACAACGGGAGAACTGCTGTCGTTAGCGAACGAAATTCACGCGAGTCGACCGCCGATTTACCAACGGCCTCATCCTATTCTTTCATTCTCTTTCCTCCAACTCACTAAATATCTAATGTGTCATTTCCTATAGACAGCTGACTAGACATCATTGTACATGCCCTTACGGGCTCACTACCACTTGCGTGTCTGTGACCGAAATGTGCGCATACGTACATACGTGATTGTGTATTCGAGCATTAAAATAATATGCAAATTTGGAAAAAGTTCGTCGATTTAAAATAAAACACAAATTTAAAAAAAGACAGAAAAAAAGTAAAAAGTAAAAAAAATAAAAACACGAAATTAAGAAAAACACGAATTTAACACAATATATGTCATGTCTCCTGTCAATTTGATAAAAATATAGGTGGTTAGTTGCGCCTCCCAACATCAACATCAGGTGGTCTCGTGTTCGAGCCACATAATTTATTTTTTTTATTTAAGAAAAAAAACTAAAGCAGCCATTCATTGAGCCTTTGCAATCTTTTTTAATGAATTTTTTTAAGCAGTCACTAGTGGAGAAAGGGGTATTAGAACCGGTTGGTAAGGGCCTTTGGACCCGGATACACATCCGGTGCTACGTATCCGGGACTAAAGCCCCCCCCCCCTTTAGCACCGGTCTCTTACAAACCGGTGCTAAAGGCCTCCACGTGGGCGCCGAAGAGTGCGCGCAGGCGGAGGACCTTTAGAACCGGTTGGTAACACCAACCGGTCCTAATGCTTTTTTTTCTTTTTTTTTCCTTTTCTTTTCAGGGTTTCCGATTCCGTATTTCGGTGTTTCCGTGTTCCGTATTTTCAGGGTTTTCGTTTACGTGTTTCCGGTTCTGTATTTCCGTTTACGTCTTTCCGATTCCGTGTTTTCGATTCCGTGTGTCCGTGTTCCGTTTTTTACGAACACGAAATTGAAAACACGTAATCTGAAACACGTATCCGGAAACACCGATTCCGTGTTTGCGGTTAAGTGTTTCTGATTCCGTGTTTGCGGTTAAATGTTGATGCACCAAATAAAAGTACATATATACATGTAACACGAAGTACTGGACCGATTATCATTACATAATTTGAAGTTCGTTTCCTATAGCTGTATACTTGCATAGAGAAGGGAGCTGGCTATTGGTTCATAGGATGGAAAAATTCTCCGCCTTCATCTATGACTTGCGTGAGGAGAAATCCTGTCAATTCCTCTGCAACTGCCTTGCAACGTTGGATTGGTCTGAGCATCGCCCGCTTTCGTTGCAGCTTTAAAAGAAGTAGATGAAAACAATTAAGTTATGAACAAAACTAAACATAATTGATGGCAACATAAATAAAGTTGTGAAGAACCGGTTACGTACCTCTAGATTTCTGGAAGTACGGGATTTCTCATTGATAATCCTGTGAATGTACTCGCAAACGTAGTATCCATAATAATCAGTGCCATGTGGTTGTTGCGGGACGCCCTATATACGAGAACATAATTCAGTCAAATTAATAATAATCAAGAGAATGGTAATGGTATTGAAACCAGGGTACGTAGTACTACTTACTTTGTTAATCTGAAAGTGGAGCTTGTCTGCCCATGTACCGGGTTCTTCCTTGATGAACATTTGCCAAACCCTGGCCGACAAAGAAAAATGAATAGAAGAGTTAATTATTACTTACTTGATATCAGGAAATGAACGAAAAAGAGGCCGATGAAGAAAGAGGCCGATATATATATACCTTTGAAGCATCTGACGCGCGCTTTTCCATGTGTCAGCGTCCCAGGTTAACGGGTCCCAGACTTCAACTTGTCCTTGATCGATTCTAATGATGAACAATATGAAGTGGGACCTGGACACGTGTACACACGCAGTCATGCATACTCATCAATTACACTTAACATCAGGTAAGCAAAATGGAATGTGTACAAGACAGTAACACTCACTTGAATCCGTAGGGCCAAAGTATTTCTTTTTTAGTACTTTGTCGCTTCAAAAACCTTAGCAAATCATCCGGTGTATCCTTGTTGAACTTTTCTATTGTGTCTTGATGAAACGAATACGGGTCAATGAACCCAAAGTCCCAGATTCCTGCCAGCCTGCATTCACGAATCTTCATTCTGCATAGTAGCGTACAAAAAGAATGTCTCGTGAGTGATAATTATACGGACAATGAACGCAAGCTTAACTAAATAATTAAATTACACAAATAAATCACTTACAAACAGTAGCAGATGACGATAGCTTTGTCGAGGGCACGTTGATTGTACATCTGGAAAAAATCATCGAACCCAACCTCCACACCGTACTCTCCGAAGTAGTGTTGATCCTGAACTGCCGCCATGATATAGTCTCTCTTTTGCCTTGCGGCCTCCAAGTACCAAACATGTAAATTCCATAGTTGGGTTGTTAGAGCACTAGGATTTTCGACCAGAGGGTGCTCGGGCTTATATTTATATACCACATCAGCAATAGCGTAACCTACGTCGCCCATGCATGGACCGGACACTGAAGCCTGGTCAGATAACACCTTGAGCGGGGCAATTGACTGTGCTTCTTGTTGTCCGAGCCGGGGAACTTGTTTCCCGCATTTCGTCTGCTCCGCCTGCTTCATCTGTGCGGTGTGCATCTTTTCAATGTACCGTTCATAGTCTGAAAGGGGCGGCGGTGGCGGCGGTTCAGGATAATATAAGTTGTCGATGGTGCGCTCAATTTTCCACTTTGGTACGTTCTTCAGAGTTTCCTTCCAGATGTCTAGAGGGGGCTTCAGAGGAAACCGTGCGAACCATGCTTTGTTTTTGGCTTTCACGGCCTCGTCTAGTTCCTCCGGAGTCATCAGGCCTGGTAACTTCGGGGGAGTCTTGACTTTATTGGGTTTCCTTTCTCTCTTCTTGGGAGGAGTCCCGTTTCTTCTGAACTGCAGCTTCCGCTTTGCCGTACCCGTAGTGGGCGCATCCGTCAGCTCACTGGAGTGCACGGGCAATGGACTCTCGGCCTCGGGCTCCCTATCTTCGTTGTGGGGTGTACTTGGAGGTGCGTTGGGGGGTGGACTTGGAGGTCGTGCATTCTCTGTACGAAAGTGAAAAAACTATTAAAAATAGGCTTACATGTGGTGCAACATTCAGTAATTGTTGGAGGTGGTGCATTTGTACCTGGAGGAATCGGTGGCCTTGGCGCCGCGTTAGGAAACACGATGTGTTTCTTCTTCCACAAGATGATACCAAGCTCCATTTCTCCCAGTGTCTTCTCGCCTTCACCTCCAGGAATATCAAGCTCAATTGACTGGCATCCCGGCGTAATTGTTGACAACCCGACACGAGCATGGGATGCTGGAATCTGACCACCATGGTAGGTTGCTCCAGGTTGATTCGGTAAAGCATAGCCTGACGCCACCATGAAGGATATGTTCCCCATTGGCATATGTATCTCACAGTTTGTCTTCTCCGTGACATCATCCACGGGGTAGTGAGGCGCTGACGGTTCGACTGCAGGACCGTCTTCTAGCTGCAGCTGCGTGGAACCCACGCTGCTTCTATGCTGAGATGGGACGACATCTGCTACAGGATCGTCTTCTAATTGCTGCTGATCAGCGTCAGGTGCAGGATCTTCTTCCTCCTCTTCAGTGTCAGGTACAGGGTGTCCCCCTTTTTTCAAGAGAAACGCCACCTTTTCTTCTAATGTTGATATCCGTTCCAGCGCCTTCCTCTTGCTTCTACCACGGCTTCTGTAAGTGTCAAGGTCCGCCGGAAACCCTTGGTTCCACGGGGTAGTGGCTCCAAAGCCTCGTGTTCGTCCCCACTTTTCGGGGTTCCCGAGTGCCTTCGTCAACTCGTCGTTCTCTCCATCGGGAACAAAAGTTCCTTTTTGAACAGCTTCTATTGCCTTCTCTAGATCTGATACGACTTGTGTTATTTTTTCCGACCATGGTCCATCCGCAACAATCATCCCAGTCTCAGCGTCCAACGTTGCCCCATGCGCGAACAACCAGAACTTGGACCTATCGGGCCAGTCATGTGTCTGTGGAATGATATTTCTTTTCAGAAGCGCATCTTCATAGCGTCGCCACCTAGGCAGGGCAGTCATGTAGCCACCTGACCCCAAAATATGGTGATATTTCTTCTTCTTCGCATTCTCCGTATTTGTGGCTGATCGGGATGTAAAGACATCCGATTTCTTGTACGCCTTAAAATCAGGCCAAGCGTCTCTTATCTTCACTAGGTGCCCGGTGAAAACTAGATCTTCGTCCTTATATTTCTTCCACAAGTCTTTCTTCCACCTCTGGAATTGTGTGGCCATCTTCTTCAAAGCCCACTCCTCGACTTTCTTCTTCTTATCTTCCGCTACGCTGAAATTTAGCCAGACCGTGTCGCAAAGCACTCTTTTCAATCTATCATCGACATAAGTAGCTCCAACGTTGGCGCCGGTCTTCGGCTTATTCCATTCTATTAAGTTGATCGGGACCAGGTCTCTTACAACAACTCCGCACTGATTTACAAATTTGCGATAAGTTTCTGGGGGTTCCAGTGGTTTGCCATCAGCAGCAACTTTATCGATCGAGTACCTTGCAATATCTTTCAACCTTGCGGCCGGGCCTCGTTTCGACTTTGTCTCAGTACTTGCGCTAGCTGTTCCGGAGGGCGCCTAAATGGGAAAATAATGATTCGTTAGTAAGTGCAATACAAATTAATTGTTGCGTCAACAGTGACTTGAGATATACATTGGCAGAGTTTGTTCCGGAGGGCACTTCTGCATCTACTACATCTTCTATATTCTCAGCTCCGTCACCGGAGTCGTTCAAAAATTGATTGCTAAACGCATGTCCACCGTCGTCATCATGATATATGGCCGTTGCATCTTCAAAAATCATCTGGCACATGTATCTTTCCTTCTCCGCCTCACCCATTCCCGCGAGCTGATCGACGTGCTGATCATGTGGTTCTTGGGGATCCATAGCTCAACACCTGCTAGTAACAAGAATTTAACTTAGCAAAATTATTTACGGAAAAGTTTTACGGAACCGGAAAGTTTACGGAAAAGTTTTACGGAATCGTCAGAGTCGTAATCGTCGGAAAGTTTTACGGAATCGTCGGAATCGTCGGAAACTTTCCCCAGCAAAACTAGTGAGAGGTCGGGGGGACATGACGAAAGGGTCCCTTGGCCAACACAGTTATATTGTGTGACACAGATTTCTTCACCGCAGTTCTGGCACAGATGCTCGGGTGTTTTTTTTAGAAACGTCACCTCATTTATACAATCATAGGACTTTGCGATCTCCGTCGGTAAAACGGTAAGAATAAAGTCTAAGGGTAAAAATAGGAACTACGACAATATGGATATACAACAATATGATAAGGCTCTAAAATAGGATATACAACAATATGGATATATGATATACAACAATATGGATATACAAAAATAGGATATATGATACAACAATATGGATATATGATATATGAAAAATATGATACAACAATATGATATACAACAATATGGATATACAAAAATAGGATATACGAAAATAGGAACTACAACAATATGGATATACCGTGGGAGAAGAAGATGAAGTGGGGCGGCGAGGAGGCGGCGTGGGGCGGCGAGGAGGTGGGGAGGAGGCGACGGCGGCGAGGAGGCGGCGAGGAGGCGTCGCGAGGAGGCCGCGAGGAGGCGGCGTGGGGCGGCGAGGAGGCGGCGTGGGGCGGCGAGGAGGCGGCGAGGAGGCGTCGCGAGGAGGCGGCGAGGAGGCGGCGAGGAGGCGTCGCGAGGAGGCGGCGAGGAGGCGGCGAGGAGGCGACGGCGTGGGGCGGCGAGGAGGCGGCGAGGAGGTCGAGTCGGCGAGGAGAGAAGGCGAGGAGAGAGGCGGCGAGGAGAGAAGACGCGCGGGAAGGCGAGAAGATGGCGGCACCGGAGAGGTCTAGAGCCTTTAGCACCGGTTTGTGTTAACAACCGGTGCTAAAGGGTCTTTAGCACCGGTTGTTAACACAAACCGGTGCTAAAGGTCCAAAAATTGGGCGCGAGCGAACCCACCTTTAGGACCGGTTGCTGTTACAAACCGGTCCTAAAGGTTTTTTTCCTTTTTCTTTTTTCCTTTTTTCTGTTTCCTGTTTTCTTTTTCTTTTTGTTTCCTTTTTCTTTTTCCTGTTTCTTCTTTTATTTTTCTTTTTTGTTTCCCTTTTCTGTTTTCTTTTACATTTATTTATAAAATCAAAGTAGACTCAAAAATCTTTTGTAAAATCAAATATTTATAAAAACATATTTATATTTTCTGATATTTTGTGTAAAAATTGTGATGGGGTCATAGTCCTAGGGTAGGGTCATAGGCCTGTCCTGCAGGTCCTACCCAAGGACTACCCCACGCAAGGGACAGGACCTTAAGTATGCCCGACTGTATTAAGGTGCCCCCATCATCCAGTCGGTAACGGGCTCAGGATCGTCCAGTCGGAGACTAAGACTCGGAGGACACCGGACCTACCGACTGGATACACTCGGTGCGTCGTAACCTCCCTGGAGGGAAACTGTCGTACGTTTCCGGGTGCATTAACTAGCATTTATAGCATACGTTACCTGTAACACATGCATTCAATCGCCACTACTCCACCCTTGAATCAGGACCGTTGTGGAGGGCAGCGCACTCTATATAAGCCGCCCTCCCCCACTGGTAAAAGGGTTAGAAAAACATTGTACTCCATATTACACTTGGTAACCAGCTCCAAGAGCACTGAGACGTAGGGCTATTACCTCCACCGTAGAGGGGCCTGAACTCATACAACCTCGCCGTAGCTAGGACTCTGCCCATCTCATTCGTACCCTACACATCTACTGTCAGGCTTATACCCACGACAGTTGGCGCCCACCGTGGGGCAGACGTCTAAGCGACTTCCGGCGAGTTTGCGACTACTTCCTTTCGTCATGTCGTCCGGTGGAGTTTCGAGCATGGGTCACCAGATCCTCTTCGGTGCTCTCTCCTTCGTCGTCGACGATTCGGCGTGGCTTCGAGAGGCACCCCTTGACGTCAAGGCGCTTCCCCGTCGCGGGGCCACGCACTTCCGTGCCGGCGCTCGCGGCGTTCTTATTCTCCAAAAATCGGCTCCGTTGCCGACTTGCACCTTCGTCACGCGCCGCAGCAGGCGATCTCGCAGTCCGCGTCTACAACATTGGGTGCAGCATGCCCGAGCGCGCCAGTTCGCGTCCTCTCAGGTGGCAGTTTTGGAGTCTGTTGTAGTCGCCCCACGCTCCCAGTGCTCGGACTCGGTTCCGACTGAGCTTCCTACCGAGTACGTGGGTCGTGGGCCTGCAGCAGAAGTACACATGGCCAACTCCCATGAAGATCCTCGTCAAGCCGACCGAGGTGAAGTTGGCGAAGCATCCAGTGCGCGTCGTCCGCCTCATCGTTCTGCCAGCCGACACACTCGGCGGAGCAACGTGGAGGTGTTCCGCACGCCCCTCCTCAACCTGGCCGCGGCTGCCCAGATTGCCGATTCCCTCCAGCCGACTGATTCAGAGGCAGGAAGGGGAATTGAACAAATCCGAGCCCTGTTGCGCACGGCGCAGCAGTAGAATTCGGCAGTCTCCCAGTCACACAATCGGATCCACAATAGTGCCGTCCATGCAAACACGCATAGATCGGTTCAAAGCCCTGGATCTCATTAGTATCGCCGTCGCTCACGCACCCCTCCACGGGGTGGGCCCTACGGGTCCCGGCATCATGATGATCGGCGTTCAGTCGGCGACACCTACGACCCAAGACCCGACGCAAGGGGCCGAATCGCCCAGCGAAGAGTTGACAGGGGTCGAGCCCACCGCGATGGCCGTGATATGGACCGTCCGAGTGGAAGCAGGGCCATCGTATCTGGCCCCGAGTGTTCTAGTCGAGCCATCCGCTCGGCTGATATCCCGCCCAACTTCCGATTGGCTGCGGGAATCGGTAAATTCTCAGGAGAGTCCAAGCCCGAAACATGGCTAGACGACTACCGAGTGGCGGTCCAGATCGGAGGAGGAGACAACCATGTTGCTATGAAGCACCTCCCTCTGATGCTGGACGGCTCGGCCCGAGCTTGGCTGAACCAGTTGGCCCCCTCAAGCATTTACAGTTGGGCAGATCTAGCCCGAGTGTTCATCAGAACCTTCGAAGGAACGTGCAAGCGCCCTGCAGGTCTTGTGGAGCTTCAGCACTGTGTCCAGAAGCCGAATGAACCCTTGCGCGACTTCATCCAGCGATGGACGACTCTTTACCACACGGTGGAGAACGTCACCGAGCATCAAGCAGTCTGCGCTTTCAAGGCAGGCGTGCGGTACAGGGAGTTGTACCTGAAGTTTGGTCGAACCGGCGACATCTCCATGAGCAAGATGATGGAGATAGCAACTCGCTATGCAAATGGCGAAGAAGAGGACCGCATCCGGAGCGGTAAACACAAAACAGTCAACGATGCCGACGGAGGTAACACTCGGAAGCAGAAACCGAAGGTTCCTCCCACACCGCAAGCAGAAGCTGCAGCTGTAACCAGCGCCAAATTCAAGGGCAAAGGGAAAGCGCAGTTCACCCCCAAGAAAAAGCCTTTCAACAATCCCATCCTGGACCAGCCTTGTCCAATCCATACGAAGATGGATGAGGAAGGTAACCCCATATACGCAAAGCACACCACTCGGCAGTGCCGTCTCCTGATCCAGGGTTTCAGCGAAGGGCAGCCGAGTGAGAAGAATCCTGAGCAGGATGAGGAGGACAAGGAGGATCCGTTCTCCCAAGTCCATGCAACCCTCATGATCTTCGCTGACGTCGAAAGCAAGAGTCGACTGAAGCTAGTGAACAGAGAAGTCAACATGGCCGTTCCGACTGCCCCCAAGTTTCTCAAATGGTCTCAGACTGCGATTACCTTCGATCTGTCGGATCATCCAACACATGTCCCCACCCCAGGAAGGCAGGCTCTGGTCGTCGACCCGGTGGTGGAAGGGGTCCGACTGCGCAAAGTCCTAATGGACGGCGGCAGCGGGTTGAGTATTATGTATGCTGACACTCTCAAGGGGATGGGCATTCCGATGTCCAGACTCAACGAGAGCAATATGCAGTTCCACGGAGTCGTCCTAGGGCGGAAGGCCAAATCACTCGGCCAGATCGCATTGGAGGTCATCTTCGGCTCCGACAAGAACTTTCGCAAGGAGAAGCTCATATTCGAGGTGGTGGACTTCCAGAGCGCTTACCATGCAATTCTGGGCCACCCGGCATATGTGAGTTTCATGGCACGACCGTGCTATGTGTACTTGAAGTTGAAAATGCCCGGTCCAAAAGGCGTTATCACCATCACCGGCAACCGCCAGCGAGCCGAGGAGTGTCTGCAAGAAGGGTCGAGGATCGCCGATCATCAGATGGCTGTACTCGAGCTCGAAGAGTACAAGAAGACAGCCGACCCCGCCGACTTAATGCGCTCGAAGAAGCCAGCTTCTGAGTCCGCGTTCCAGTCGGCAGGGGAGACTAAGAAGGTTAGCATCCACCCGACGGGCGAGTCTGCCGCCCCGACGAACATCTCCACCACCCTGGATCCCAAATAGGAAGCCGAGCTCACCCAATTCCTCCGTGAGAACTGGGACATCTTCACATGGAAGCCATCTGACATGCCGGGTGTACCTAGGGAGTTGGCTGAGCACCGACTGCATGTGGATCCCGCTGCTCGGCCTGTCCGAGAGCGCCTGCGCCGGTCCGCCGCACACAAAAGGAAGGCAATCGGAGAAGAGGTGGCTAAGCTGCTAGCTGTCAGATTCATTCGCGAGGTTCACCACTCCGAGTGGCTCGCCAATGTAGTCATGGTGCCCAAGAAGGACAAGTCACTCCGAATGTGCATTGACTTCAAGCACCTCAATAAGGTCTGCCCGAAAGACCATTTTCCGCTCCCCCGCATAGATCAAGTTGTCGATTCGACTGCGGGGTGCGAGCGTTTATCATTTCTTGATGCCTACTCGGGTTATCATCAGATCCGTTTGTATGGTCCCGATGAGTTGAAAACAGCTTTCATCACCCCGTTTGGGTGCTTCTGCTACATCACCATGCCTTTCGGTCTGAAGAATGCAGGAGCTACCTTTATGCGCATGATCCAAAAATGTCTCCTCGACCAGATCGGTCGCAATGTGGAGGCATACATGGATGATATCGTAGTCAAGTCCCGCAAAGGTTCCGACCTGCTGACTGACTTGGCAGAAACATTCGCCAACCTTCGTAGGTACGATATCAAGCTAAATCCTGCCAAGTGTTCATTTGGTGTTCCCAGCGGAAAGTTACTCGGTTTCTTCGTTTCCGAACGAGGGATCGATGTTAACCCCGAAAAGATCGGGACCATCGTCCGAATGGAGAGGCCGGTCAGAATACACGATGTTCAACGACTCACAGGTTGCTTAGCAGCTTTGAGCAGGTTCAGCAGTCGACTCGGTGAAAAAGCACTTCCTCTGTACCGACTCATGAAGAAATCAGATACCTTCGAGTGGACAGACGAAGCCCAAGTCGCGTTCGACGACCTCAAAGTCCTACTTTCCACCCAGCCGGTTCTTACTGCTCCGCTCAGTAAAGAGCCCCTTCTTCTGTATATCGCGGCTACAAATCAAGTCGTCAGTACTGTTCTTACAGTCGAGCGAGAAGAAGAAGGCAAAGCATACAAAGTTCAGCGGCCAGTGTACTACGTTTCCGAAGTCCTGACACCTTCCAAGCAGAGGTATCCCCATTATCAAAAGCTTATCTATGGGATCTACTTGACTGTGAAGAAGGTTTCCCATTATTTCCAAGACCACTCGGTATCTGTCGTTTCTGATTCTCCTTTGTCGGAAATTGTCCATAATCGAGACGCGTCAGGCCGAGTGGCGAAGTGGGCGATGGAGATGCTGTACTGTGACATCAAGTTCGAGGCCAAGAAAGCTATTAAGTCTCAAGCCCTGGCTGACTTTATAGCAGAATGGGTAGAACAACAGCAACCGACTCATATCTACTCGGCTCATTGGACAATGTTCTTCGATGGGTCTAAGATGTTGAATGGATCCGGCGCTGGTGTTGTGATCGTATCACCAAAGGGTGACAAGCTCAAGTATGTGCTTCAGATACACTTTGATTCCTCTAACAATGAGGCAGAGTATGAAGCTCTTCTCTACGGATTGCGCATGGCCATCTCACTCGGCGTCCGTCGCCTGATGGTCTACGGCGATTCAGACTTGGTGGTCAACCAAGTTATGAAAGAGTGGGACGTAAGGAACCCCACTATGACAACCTACTGCAATGCAGTCAGGAAGCTGGAGAAGAAGTTTGAAGGTCTAGAACTTCATCATGTTCCAAGGCTGAAGAACCAAGCGGCGGACGAATTGGCTAAGCTCGGATCCACTCGGAGACCCGTCCCGAGTGATGTCTGCCTCGAGCACCTCCATCTTCCTTCAGTCAAAGAAGATCCCTTCACGGAAGAGCCAGTGCAACCCAAGAGCGCAACAGATCCGAGTGAAGTCGATGTGCCTGCTATGGTTGATCTGGTCACAGAGATTCTGGTAATTATCCCCGAGTGGACTGTGCCGATTATGGCATATATCCTAAGGCAAGAGCTTCGAGAAGACGAAGTCCAAGCCCGACAAATAGTTCGCAGGTCGAAGGCGTTTACCGTCATTGATGGTCAATTGTATAAGGAGAGTGTTTCAGGCGTTCTCCAACGTTGCATTTCCCCAGAGGAAGGGCAGTTGATCCTAGAGGATATCCACTCGAGAACCTGCGGCCATCATGCTTCTTCAAGAGCAATCGTCGCCAAGGCGTTCAGGGCTGGATTCTTCTGGTTGCAGGCTAACGAAATGGCGAAAGCTATGGTCGATCGATGCGAAGGCTGTCAGTTCTACTCCAACAAGTCCCACAAGCCAACATCTGCACTAAAGACAATCCCGCTTGTGTGGCCGTTTGCAGTTTGGGGATTAGACACAGTCGGACCATTCAAGACAGGCCAAGGAGGCTACACACATCTGTTGGTGGCAGTCGACAAGTTTACAAAGTGGATAGAAGCCAAGCCCATCAAGAAACTCGACGCCTCCACAGCCGTGAAGTTTGTCAGAGACATCATCTCCAGATTCGGAGTGCCTCACAGCATAATCACGGACAATGGGACAAACTTCGACTCAGACAGATTCAAAGGCTTCTGCGCGAGTCAAGGTATCCGAGTGGATTTTGCTTCCGTAGCACATCCGCAATCCAATGGACAAGCTGAGCGTGCAAATGGACTTATCCTTCAAGGTTTGAAGCCTCGACTCTTGCGAGAGATAGGACATGCTGCTGGTGCGTGGGTAACCGAGTTACCTTCAGTACTTTGGGGTCTCCGCACCACTCCGAACAGATCAACGGGGCGATCACCGTTCTTCCTCGTCTATGGAGCAGAGGCGGTCCTTCCGAGTGACCTGCTTCACAATGCCCCGCGAGTCAAACTCTTCTCCGAAGCCGAAGCAGAACAAGCAAGGCAAGATGGAGTCGATCTTCTAGAGGAGGAGCGCGAAATGGCACTTACTCGCTCAACAATTTATCAGCAAGATCTGCGACGTTTTCATGCATGACATGTCAGAAGCCGCACGTTCCAGGCTGGCGATTTGGTGCTCCGAGTGGATCAGCAGAGACCACACAAATTGGCTCCGGCCTGGGAAGGTCCTTTCATCATTTCAAAGGTGCTGAACAATAGAGCATACAGACTCTACAACATTCAGAAGGAGACCGACGAACCCCGTGCGTGGAACGGAGACCTCCTCAAGCGTTTTTATACATGATCGCCGACTGAAGCAGTGTAACGAACAAGTTTTGGAGAAATAATATACAGCAGATTCAGAGTTCTTCCGTGGTTGCAGACTATGGTCACAAAAAAAAAACTTAGCTGCGATCCTGCATCGCCTAAGTATTAACTTCCTCCGAGTGTGCACTTTTACGTCGCACTCGGGGAACTTAGCTGCGATCCCGCATCGCCTAAGTATTAACTTCCTCCGAGTGTGCACTTTACGTCACACTCGGGGACTTAGCTGCGATCCCGAATCGCCTAAGTAACACCTTCCTCCGAGTGTGCACTTTGCGTCACACTCGGAGACTTAGCTGCGATCACGCATCGCCTAAGTATTAACTTCTCCGAGTGTGCACTTTTACGTCACACTCGGGGACTTAGCTGCGATCATGCATCGCCTAAGTATTAACTTCCTCCGAGTGTGCACTTTTACGTCGCACTCGGGGAACTTAGCTGCGATCCCGCATCGCCTAAGTATTAAATTCCTCCGAGTGTGCACTTTACGTCACACTCGGGGACTTAGATGCGATCCCGAATCGCCTAAGTAACACCTTCCTCCGAGTGTGCACTTTGCGTCACACTCGGAGACTTAGCTGCGATCACGCATCGCCTAAGTATTAACTTCTCCGAGTGTGCACTTTTACGTCACACTCGGGGACTTAGCTGCGATCACGCATCGCCTAAGTATTAACTTCTCCAAGTGTGCACTTTACGTCACACTCGGAGACTTAGCTGCGATCCCGAATCGCCTAAGTAACAACTTCTTCGAGTGTGCACTTTGCGTCACGCTCGGGGACTTAGCTGCGACCCTGCATCGCCTAAGTATTAACTTCCTCCGAGTGTGCACTTTGCGTCACACTCGGAGACTTAGCTGCGATCACGCATCGCCTAAGTATTAACTACCTCCGAGTGTGCACTTTACGTCGCACTCGGGGACTTAGTTGCGATCACGCATCGCCTAAGTACTAATCGCTCCTCCGAGTGTGCTCTATATGTTACACTCGAGAATTTAACACTGATCATGAATCACCTAAGTCCTAATATTTTATGAGTACACATTTAGTGTTCAACTCCAAACAGCATTCAAGCAAAAGAATAAGTGTTTTCGTTGTCACTCCAACAGTCTAGACACGATAACAGACTCGGTGCGGATCAAGCTTACCCGCACCGATCCAAAAGTATGACCGCCAACAGAAGTGGCCAGAATATCGTACAGGTAAACACTCGGCATACCGAGGATAAAGTTCGATCATGACTCAGCTGGGCCCGCGTCAGGACTGGAGGGTTCCACAAAGGTATCCAGGTCGATTCCATCAGCAATGCGGGTCGCAGTCTCCAAGAATGTCTCCATGAAGTCTTCGAATTGAAGCTTCTTCGTGTTGGCAACTTTCAAGGCTTTCAGCTTATCTTCCCGCACTTCTTTGCAATGGACTCGGACCAAGGACAGCGCCACATTAGCACCGCAACGCGCTGCCGATTTCTTCCAAGATTGCACTCGGGCCGGAATCTCCCCCAGTCGCCCCAACAGAGTCTCCATCTTCTCCCGCGACTCCTCTTCCGGCCAAAGCTCCTTCTCAATGCGGCCGAAGATTTCTCTCAGTAGGTTGATGAACGGACCCACTTTGCCTACGCGTATATAAGCACGGAGTAGATTCCGGTTGGCGTCCTCGCTGAGTGGTACATTGTCCTTCATGGATCGTTCCACGGCCGCCGCTTCAGCTTCGGCGTCACCACAAAAATCTGCAACAAACGAGCAAATAGAAATTACAAACCGAGTGTTCGTCACAAGATACAACCACTCGACAAATCATCAGACTTACCAGCCAGACGACTCATCATTTGGACAGCCCAGTCGTTCACATACTTCTCCTGAGCTGTCCATCGTTTGTTCCAAGCAGTCATTTGATCGTACACTTCGGTCCTCTGTTTCTTTAGCCTCTCCACCTCCGCCACCAACGCCTTGTTTGCCTCCAGCGCCTCCTCCAAGGATTTCTCTCGAACTTCCAACGCGTTCTTCATGCCAGTCATGGCGAGCGTTGCGGCTTCTAGTTCACCAGCATAGTGGTTCTTCTCAGCCCTCAAGACTTCATAAGCGCTCCTCATCTCACACGTTTTCTACAAAACGAAACAAAGAGTTATCAGCAACTTTCTCAATACACACTACGTTCTTCAGACCCCTGCCGACGCAAGCAGTCGACAACGGTCTCGGGGACTACACCCAGTGGGTTCACTAAGAGTGACCCCACTGGCATGCACCTCAAGCAGGTCTGCCCTATTGAGGTGCACGTTTTCACCTACGCCTCCGAGGCTAAAGCTGCTCCACATGTGTGCAGTTTACTCTAAGGAACTCTTACCGCAAGAGTGCTCCGACTGCAGTAAGTACTTGCACTCAGAAATCTTGTCTACGGACACGACAAAAATAAAGACCAAATGTATAAAGACAACTGTCGGTGCAAGCACTCGACAGAAGTCTCGGGGACTACACCCACTGGGTTCACTCAGAGTGAACCCATTGCAAACAACAGACTACGACAACACCCAGTGGGTTACAAAAGAAAAGTAAGTACTTACTAGACTACTTACTCGGATGTCGTCGCGCAGCTCCAAGCTCCGCTGGTACAAAGCCGCAACGGAGTCATAAGCCTTCTTGGCCTCCCCGGTCATCAGCTCCGCTTGGATCATAGCTCCCTTGGCCGCTCCCACCTACTCCTCTGGGACACACCGAATGCTGAATTCAACATTCGACGAACCGGGAATCGTGGGAAGATCCTGGGGCATCCCAAGATTCGCCCCAGTCAGTTCGTCACCCACCGGCACTGGTTCGGTCGGCGGAGGCACTTCAGTCGGCGGAGCGTCGGCGGCAGGGGCAGCAGCAGGAAGAGCAGCCTCAAGGACAGGCTCCACGACAGGCTCCGCGGCCACCTCGGCTCTCCCTTGCCCGTCTTCGTCCGGATGAATCGCCCCTGACAAGCCGAATAGCATGATGATTCAGAAAAAGAAAAGGATAGTACAGTCTACAGGAATAAAACACCTGACTCTCCTACAACATACCCGGCTGGGACGAGACGACGTTGTTTGTGTCCATGGGGTCATCCCCTTGGCGGACCGGAGAGGTTGTAGAAGTGGCGACCCTGTCAAGTGAAGCCCATTCGACTTGTAAAGCGGGAGTTCACTCGGATAACATAAAAAGGCGAGAGTTGGATTCACTTACGTGGATGTGACGGGGATGGCAACCCTCATGCGCGGCAGAGCCCTCCGAGGTTTGGGCCCACTCGGTTTGGGCGCCCTGGGAGATTGGTCTGCAGGCTCAGCGGAGACGTCCCTGGACCTCTTCGTGCCTCGAGCACTCGGGACCGATGGAGCGGTAGGTAGAGCACTCGACAACGCGGGGGGAGCCGAAGGGACGACATGCTCATGCCGACGCTTACTCCGCTGTTCTGGCGGTGGAGGCGGAGAGTCACGCTCTTCGTCTTCTTCCTCCTCCTCGCTGTCCTCCTCCTCTGACTCCCTGCTGTCAGAGACATATTCAGCGCTATCCACGCTCCCCTCCTGGCTACCTTCTTCCTCCTCCTCTTCCGGATCCCCGTTCGAGACAGGGGAGGACCAGTTGGTCCATTCCTACATGAGATTCAGTCGGAAACATTAAGCATCACACGAGGATATAAATGAACGACTGAAATCAAAACAGTTCGATATATTCGGCTAATGCTACTCACCTGATTTGGTGGCGGGTTGTCCGTGCTGTAAGGCACCACTCGGCGAGCTCCTTTAGGGTTCTCGCAAGGTCCTGTGATTTGGAGCACTATCGAGGTCACCTTCTCCTCGAGCATGCCCACCGCAACGGTCCGTGTGGAATCCTCGGGCCCTGTGTAGAGCCACATAGCATGGTGGCGAGCTTGAAGAGGCTGGATCCGCCGACCGATGAAGACTTCCAACAGGTCAATACCGGTGACCCCCCTCGTGACAACATCCGCGAGTGCCTCGACCAAAGTTTGGATGTCATTCCTCTCGGCTTTCGAGAGGGCGAGTTGCTTGGGTGGAGCAGGGCGGTCCAGACTAAATGGAGGCAGCCCAGTCGACGCGTTCGGACAAGCTACGTCCTGGCAGTAGAACCACGTCGACTGCCAGTTCCTAACCGACTCGTTCAACTGGAGAGCAGGGTAGCTACTACGACTCTTTTTCTGAAACCCTAAACCCCCGCAGAGCTGGAGGAGATGCGTCTTGCCATCCGACTGACTGAGACGTTTGATGGTTTGAGAGCGGGCGGAGAAGATATGTTTGAATAAACCCCAATGAGGGGGGCAACCGATAAAGCATTCGCACAGAACAATGAAGGCAGAAAGGTGGGCAATGGCATTCGGAGGGAAATGATGGAGTTGTGCACCAAAACGATTCATAATACCCTTGAAGAAAGGGTGGGGGGGCAGAGACAAACCTCGGTGAACGTGGCTGAGGAGCAAGACGCGCTCTCCCTCCCGTGGCGCCGGCTCAACCTCGTCGTCCGCCGGCAACCTCCAAGATTTATGCACGAGCTGGCCGTGCTCTACCAGCTCCAGCAGGTCCCCCTCCGTCACGGTGGAGGGAAGAAAGTCTCCCTGGATCCATCCCGCTGGCAATGGCCGCTGCCGCCGCTGAGCAGCCGCCGCCTTGCTCTTCTTCTTCCTGGCCTCCATCTTGCTGGTCTGGCCCTTGGTCATGGCGGCGATGGCGAGCTTTCGAGAAGGAGGGGAAGGGAAAGGTGTATGAGCGCAAGAGGTGGCGAGGAAGACGGAGCAAGCGAGAGCAGAGGATTCGGCGAGCGTAACCGAAAGGTCTCGTCGGCCGGAGTTAAATAGAGCACCGACTGGGTCGCTGGCGAGCGGGCCCGAAATTTTATCCGCCCAACCAGCCGCGGCGATATCGGCGGAAGAGTTGAAGGCGCGAGGATCGAGGAGTCAGGCGCTACTCGAGCGCGCTGACGTCGCCCCCGCTAAGCGCGCGGAACCCGAAATTTGAGATCCCGGAAAATCCGCCGCGGTCAGTTGACCGGTCATGTCAAAAGATGCCGCGAAGGCACTCGGTTCCCGACAGTCCGTTCCGCAGAACACATTCACTCGGATCATTGGCCAGGAGAGATAGAATGGATAGAGGCAAGCAACGCCCAAGCCGAACCTAGTCCAATCGGATCTGAGCATCGAGCACTGCTCTGACGTTTCAACCCCAATCCATTCGGGGACTAATGATGGGGTCATAGTCCTAGGGTAGGGTCATAGGCCTGTCCTGCAGGTCCTACCCAAGGACTACCCCACGCAAGGGACAGGACCTTAAGTATGCCCGACTGTATTAAGGTGCCCCCATCATCCAGTCGGTAATGGGCTCAGGATCGTCCAGTCGGAGACTAAGACTCGGAGGACACCGGACCTACCGACTGGATACACTCGGTGCGTCGTAACCTCCCTGGAGGGAAACTGCCGTACGTTTCCGGGTGCATTAACTAGCATTTATAGCATACGTTACCTGTAACGCATGCATTCAATCGCCACTACTCCACCCTTGAATCAGGACCGTTGTGGAGGGCAGCGCACTCTATATAAGCCGCCCTCCCCCACTGGTAAAAGGGTTAGAAAAACATTGTACTCCATATTACACTTGGTAACCAGCTCCAAGAGCACTGAGACGTAGGGCTATTACCTCCACCGTAGAGGGGCCTGAACTCATACAACCTCGCCGTAGCTAGGACTCTGTCCATCTCATTCGTACCCTACACATCTACTGTCAGGCTTATTGTGACATCCTCGACTTTTGCTACAGTGATTATTGTAATTAAGCTACAGTGATCAACCGCTAACGATGCCACGTCATCGGATTCCCATCTCAGACCCGCGTTGATTCGCGTCTGTCCGGATTAAAAGATTTGGAAACAAAAGAAAAGTACCTTATAAGTTCATTACGAATATTAAAAGAATAGGTATATTAAAGATAGGATTAAAAGTACGTATAATAATTTGTAAAAGAAAATATAATAAGAGAAAGTGTTTCAAAAGAAAAATTCAAATAGTAAATTAAATAATAAAAGAAAGAAAAGAAAACTGAAAGAAAGAAATGATAAAAGGGAAAAGAGAAAACAGAATAAAACAAATCAAAAAAAAAGAAAAGGAAACAACCCCCCCCCCCCCCCGTGGCCCAACTGGGCTCAAGGCCCAGCCGGCCACCTCCCGCGCCCCCTCCCGCCAAACCCTAGCGAGAGGCCCCCCCTCCCCTCGCTACTCCCTCCCTTTCCCACGCCGCCGCCACTCCCCTCCCCTCGCGGCCCGACCCCACCCCACGCACGACAGCACCCCCCCTCTCCTCCCCACGATCCCTCTCTCTGCTCCCGTGACTCCCTCCTCTCCCAACTCCCGTCGCCCCTTCTCCCTCCACCGCCCCCTCCCACGGCGGCCCCCTCCTCGGTCCTCCTCACCACGCCGGCGGCCACCCCCTCCTCCCGTCGGCGGCCTCCTTCCATCCCCCACGGCCACCTCCTCCCTCCACGGCCTCCTCCCCCCACGGCCTCCTCCCTCCCCCGGCGGTCCCTCCCCTCGCCCCGCCGGCCGAGCCCCTCCTCCCCGCCGGCCGAGCCCCTACTTCCCGCCGGCGAGCCACCCCCTCCACCCCGCCGGCAGGGGGCCACGGTTGCCTCGGCCTCCACCTCGCCGGTCTACCGCCCCGGCCCCCCGTCGGCCTTCTTCCGCTCGGTCCGGGAGGGACCGGGCAGGGAGACACCTCCACCACGCCGGATCCGGCCGGCTCCTCCTCGCCGGCACCATCACCGCCTCCACGTCCGTCTCCACCGTCAACTACGTGCGAACTCCGGCTTCACCGGGTCGTCACGTCACCGTCGGTGAGCCCCTCCTCGGGCTCCTCCCACCGTGTCGATCTCCTCGCTGCCCCGGTTCCGTTCCGGCAAACGGGGCCTCGATCCGTCGAGGGTAGACTCCGGTAGGAGGGATTAAAGTTTAGGTTCTTCTAGGTGGAGTAGCAAAAGAACTTATGTGTCTCTGTTAACAGAGAGATGAGTGTTGAGAGAAAAGAAATAAAAGAAATAAAAACAAAGGTTGTATTCCGTATGTATGTATGAGATGTGATGTATGTATTTGTATATTTGGATATTTAGAGGAATACGGTATTTGCACGGATAGGTATCTAATAAAAATAAATGAGGAAATAACCTTAGGCCACTTACCGGTGGGGCCAATGCACCGCTGTCAATGACAGGGAGGCCCCACGCGATAATTAAAAATAATGTTTTCTTAAAATAGATAAATAAATAGATATTTAGTTAAAATAATTAATTAACATAATTAGAGTATGACACGTGGGTCCCTCGTTGAATTAATCTGATTAATAAATATTTAATCTTAAATAAAACTTGTGCCTATGACGTTCGGGACCCGCTGGTCAGTTGAACGGTCAAACGTTGATGTCAGCCTGACATCGCGATGATGTCATAATAGGATTTTATTAAATCATTTAAATCTGTTTTTAATTCCTAAATAATTAATAAAACTTTGAAAATTAATATTAAATAATCCGTAAGTTAGATCGAAATAATTTCAACATGAAAGTTGATCAGCAAAGCGAGACGAACCCGGATACACGGCCCGTTCGTCTGTCACGCGTCCCTAGCATAGCAAACATGGAACTTTTCCATCGTTTCCAGTGTAACCGGTAGTAGCCCGAGACCCGGAAAATATCGTCAGATATTCTTCCGACCCGTCTATGACGGATGTTGCTGCATTAGATCATGTCTAGCCTGCATCTTTCCATGTCATGCTTTGTGTTGCATCGGTGCTATTATTTATTGTTTCTTCCCCCTCTTCTTACCGGTAGACCCCGAGACTGACGCTGCTGCCGGGTACATCTACGACCCTGCCGATCAGTCCTTTGCCGCAGAGCAGCAAGGCAAGCAAATTCCCCTTGATCATTCCTATATCGCCTATGTCTTTCTTCCTACTGCTTGCATTAGTATTTTTGCTACTGTTGTAGTTAGCTCCTATATCTGATGCATAGCCTGTTTTTGATGAACTGTTACTTTCAGTCCTGTACCTTTAACCTGCTTAGTATAGGTGGAGCAGTCATCCCCTCTGACCCCGTAGTTCAGTTGCCCCGCTTGCTTTTCAATCTCGATCTCCGATCGACGAGCCAGACCCGACACAGCACGTTCACCCCCTTCGTTGTACGACGCTACAGGGATACTGTCGGGTACCGAGGGTGACACCTCGCTAAGTACTCCTGATGATATCTCTGTAGTATAGCTAGTCGGTCGTGGTTATCGAGGGTGATTCCTCTTTCACCATTCCCGATGACGTCTCTGTCGTGCCACCCCGCGAGTGTGGGACCTCCGAGGGTGATTCCTCTAAGCCCACCTTGACGGGTACATCGTTCGGAATCCAACGAGGGTGATACCTCGGATTCCCCCGATGATACAACCACACAGTTACTCGACCATGTTACTGGGATCTTCGGTGTTTAGTTGTAAGACGGGTGGATTTCCCGCGAGACTGTGTTGCTGGCCTAATTAAGATGCTAATGGATTTGGGTATTTGATCTGGGTTGGTCGGAGACCTTTTCGCACTAACCGGCTACGCGGGAAGAATTATGGGTACTCGGCGTCGCGGTATCAGCCGAAGCTTTTCAGATGCCAGCAGTGTAGCGGCGCGCGCCCGAGTGGTCCCGAGATGCATCGCGCTTGTGATTAAGGGATGCTAGGACTGACGTCGGCCGCCCACGCCACGTGCAGGAGCGTGAAGGGGAACTGGGCCCATGAACCCTTTGTGCTTAGGATTTAGACCGGCGGGCTGGCCTCTCTGATTAGTCTTAGGTGGGGCTGCGACGTGTCGATATTCCGAGGCCGGGCAGGACCCAGAAAAGTATGTCCGGCCAGAGTGTTATCGAGCGTGACGGGACATGTGGTGCACCCCTGCAGGGATGAAAATTAACTATTCGGATAGCCGTGTCCACGGTTACAGGACGACTTGGAGTTGTGCCCCGATCTTATACAACTACAATTGTTACTTAACTGGAATTAGTTTGCCTCGGGAATTGCTTCCTCGCAGGGAGTCGAGGGAGGATCTTCAGGCGTGACCTCACTTTAATATTGCTGCAACAATATGACTATTAATGTGTTACCCCCCTGTTCTACTCTCGTCTATTGCTGCAAGACCCTGAAGATGCTAGTCTTCGATAGGACTAGGCATTCTCTCTCTTTTCTCGCATTGCTGCAGTCAGTCCACATATAACCCCCTTCTTTGATACTGATGCATTATTAGAATAGTTCTGATGTAAGACTTGCGAGTACTTTGGATGAGTACTCACCGCTGCTTTGCTCCCCCCTTGTTCCCTTGGTCCGTTTGCTGCGACCAGATGATGAAGCCCAGGAGATGGAGGTCCCCGTCGCCGACGACTGCTACCCCGACGGTGCCTACTACTACGTGGAGGCCGCTGATGATCAGGAGTAGTTAGGAGGTTCCCAGGCAGGAGGCCTCGCCTCGTTCGATCGTTGTATCTTTTGTGCTAGCCTTCTCTAAGGCACCCCATGTTTTATGTCTGTACTCAGATATTTGTTGCTTCCGCTGACTCGTGTGTTTATCGAGCTTTCGTATTCTAGCCCTCGAGGCCCCTGGCTTGTAATATGAAGCTGATGTTATTTTATTTGTGTCTAGAGTTGTGTTGTGATATCTCCCCGTGAGTCCTTGGGTTTGATCGTACGCATTTGCGTGTATGATTAGCGTACGATTAAGCCGAGGGCGTCACAAGTTGGTATCAGAGCCAACTGCCTGTAGGTAGCCCCCTTTCCAACTCCTTGGCCGAAGTTGAGTCTAGTGTTTGAAAAACTTACTAACACTGATGTTGTGGCTTACGGGCCCACATCTCAATTGGGTGGTATTAGTATCTTTTACTCCTTTTCTATACTCTGGGCTCTACTTTCTCTTCTCTTTCGGGTCAAAGATTTTACTAACTCTAACATTAGGTTCTCGAATCACATCAATCCGGAGCGCTGGACTATCTACTCGTTTTCTCCTGAATATGTATTACACACACTGTCATTGACATTCGTCAATCTTATTTTCAGATGCGTCCCGCAAGACAGCACGTGCGCCTGACACAGGCCACCGAGACGACTGGGTTCCCGGCTATTTTGGTCGATCTCCTGACCAGGCTGGGATATCGCTGGTACCCCGAGTACACTGTGTTCGAGGATTTCCGCGAGTACAACCAGTACCAGTACCAGGCTGAGGTTCGCATCTTCGACCAGAGGGGCGGTGAGACCCTCGAGCGCCACGTGTTCTGTGGTATTGGAGTGTCGGTCGAGATGGCCGTCCATGATGCGGCCTACATCGCCATCACCCGTCTCCGTGGAGAGTACCCTCACCTGGAGGAGAGCCCTTTCAGATACATCCCGCATGCTCCCGCTGGGGATGAGACTGGGTCTGATCTCACTGCCTACGCTTCTGACGTTCGGGAGCGCAGCGACCGTTCCTACGTCGCTGTCTGCGCCCCCTACGTGACGCGTCGCTACGACGCGCGGATTCTGGTGCAGTACACTGAGGCAATGGATCGTGCTTTCCGAGCTCTGACTGTGGAGCTGTATGCTACGCGCACTCGTCTTTACGACGCATTGACAGAGCTGCAGCCATCACACTGTCCGAGGGTTCCCCCTTTGCGCATCCGCGAGCCGAGCAGGACAGAGCTACCATCAGCTCTCGAGTGGACAGATGTTGGGGGTAGAACCCCTGCACTTGGACCTCAGCTCCTCGACTGGATGCGGTACCGTCACCAGAGTCACAACGGGACACAGGGTCCTGTCCCTACCTTCTATCACCGCCAGCTACCAGGATTCGTTCGTCCTCTCCGACGTTGATGTAGCCTTATCGCTACATCTCGTCGTGGTACTCTTCCACCGCGTGCCTGCGCGCCGCCTAGTGAGTCCAGGGTATCGTCAAATGCGTCCGGGCTATCGCCAAATTTCGAGTTTTTAATCGTTAGTCTGTAATCGAACTTATGTATGGGTCTGTATGTCGAACTCAACTACTATGGAGTATCTATCGCTTTTCCCTTTCATTATGCTTGATTACTTCATGAATGCGTGCGATGCCTTTCAATTACTTTAAGCTAAACTACCCCTGCTAAATATTTAACAGGATGGTTAGACCAGCTGGCCGCCCGCGTGGCCGTGCCAACGATGCACCACCCCCGCCTCCTGAGTATATGGCGGGGATGATCCAACAGTTTGAGCTGAACCGCCAGTTTATGCAAGGGCTCATGGATCAGTTCCAAAGGCCGAACATGAACCAACCACAAGGCGTGACACTGCAAGACTTCTGCCGTCTCAACCCTGCGATCTACCGCAGCTCAACTCAGCCTCTTGATGCTGATGACTGGCTCCGTGACATTTCTTATGAGCTAGAGTCTGCCAATGTGCCCCTGGCGAGCTATGTCAACTTTGCCGCATATTTTCTGAAGGGTCCCGCTGCTCAATGGTGGGACAGCCACAGGCGCTCTCAGCCCGTTGGAGCTATCATCACTTGGGCAGAGTTCAAGGCTGCTTTCCGTGCTCGATACATTCCCCAGGGAATCATGGACCGGAAGAAGCGTGAGTTTCGCAACTTGGTCCAGGGCAACAAGACTGTGGATGCTTATCAGCGGGAATTTCTGGAATTATCTTGCTATGCTGAAGAAGACATTGCGACTGATGCACGCAGACAGGAGAAGTTCCGTGAGGGCCTCCACCCTGATATCAAGCTGACACTCCTCGTTCAGGACTATGCTGATTTCGCCACCCTCGTGAACAAGGCTATTCAGGTTGAGACTGGTCTGCAGGAATACAAAGATAGCAGCAAGCGCAACCGTGACATGGGCTCATCTTCGGGCTCATCTGCACAGAAGCGGAAGATCTGGATTCCCAACAACATGTACCATGCACCTGCTCCTACTCCGAGGCCGTCCTATGCTGCACCTCGCCTGCCTCCTCCACCACCTAGGCAGCCGAGGCTTCCAGCTCCACCGCCTCGAGTTCCTCCTTCCCGTCCCGAGGACGGGCTGTGCTTCAAGTGTGGCCGTCCAGGTCACTGTGCTAGAGACTGCAGGCAGAATCAGAATCAGCTGGCACTTCCCGCAACTGGCCGTGGCAACAACCAGAACCGCAACTTCAACACTAAGCCTGCTTATGTTCGTGGTCAGGCCAACAACATTGATATGGGTCAAGCTCAAGACCAGCCTGCTACCGTGATGGGTACACTTCTCGTTAACTCAGTACCTGCTTCTGTATTGTTTGATACAGGAGCATCGCATTCCTTTATGTCGGAAAATTTTGCATACATGCATGACATTAGGAGCGAAGAGATGAACCTCCCGATAGTGGTAAACACCCCTGGGGGCGAATGCCGAACCTCTGTGGTTTGCCCCCATGTTCCAGTTGAAATTGAAGGATTAGAATTCCTTGCCAACCCCATCCTACTAAAGTCATCCAACATTGATCTCATATTGGGGATGGACTGGTTGAAAGCTCATACGGCATCGATCGTTTGTGCCACCAAAACCGTCCACCTCCTACACCCTTCAGATGAACTAGTAAGCTACCAGGCTCATCTCGTCCGTAATGCTGAGGCACGGCTGTATGCCTTGAATGCATTAAATGCGTCGCCTCTTGAAGGGATTGAAAACATTCTAGTGGTCCGAGAGTTCCAAGATGTCTTTCCAGAAGAACTTCCGGGGATTCCCCCTGCTCGAGCTGTCGAGTTTGTCATTGACTTGGTACCCGGTACCACTCCTATTGCCAAGTGCCCTTATAAAATGCCACCACATGAACTCCTTGAACTTAAGCAAGAAATTGACAACTCGCTCCGTCTGGGTTTCATCCGTCCGAGTTCCTCTGCTTGGGGAGCACCTTCTCTCTTTGTTAAGAAGAAGGATGGGACAAATCGATTGGTTCAAGACTATCGTCCTATCAACCAGGCCACTATTCAGAACAAATATCCTCTCCCGCGGATAAATGATTTGTATGATCAACTTGCTGGTTCCACTGTTTTCTCTAAGCTCGACTTGAGATTGGGATACCACCAGATCCGTGTTCGCAAGGAGGATATTCCAAAGACCGCCTTTGTTACTCGATATGGATCATACGAGTACACCGTCATGTCCTTCGGCTTAACCAATGCACCGGCAACTTTCTCTCGATTGATGAATTATATATTCATGGACTACCTCGACAAATTTGTCGTGGTATATCTGGATGATATTCTGGTGTTTTCAAAGAACAAAGAAGAGCATGCTGAACATCTCCGTCTTGTACTGGATAAGCTTCGGGAGCATAAACTCTATGCGAAGTATTCCAAATGTGAGTTCTGGCTAGACGAAGTGACTTACCTTGGTCATGTGATTTCCAAGGATGGTATTGCGGTCAACCCCGAACGAATTCAAGCTATTCTTGATTGGACTCCCCCGAAGAATGTCAAGCAAGTCAGAAGTTTTCTCGGACTCGCCAGCTATTGCCGTCGATTCGTCGAGAACTTCTCCAAGATTGCGAAGCCCTTAACCAACCTGCTTCACAAAGGTGTTAAGTATGAATGGACTGATAAATGTCAGGAAAGTTTCCAAGCGCTCAAGGACAAACTGACGTCCGCTCCAGTACTTGCTCCTCCAGATACGAAAAGGGATTTCGTCATATACTGTGATGCTTCTCGTCAAGGAATAGGTTGTGTCCTAATGCAGGATCGCAAGGTCATCGCTTATGCTTCACGTCAACTGCGTGCTCATGAAGAGAACTACCCAGTTCATGATCTCGAGCTTGCCGCAGTCATTCATGCATTGAAGGAATGGCGACAATACCTTGTCGGTAATCGCTGTGAAATCTACACCGACCATCAAAGTCTGAAGTACTTGTTCACTCAACCGGAGCTGAACCTGCGTCAACAAAGATGGATGGAGCGTATAGCAGATTTTGACTGTAGTATATCATATACCCCTGGCAAGGCTAATGTAATGGCTGATGCCTTAAGTCGCAAGTCATACTGCAACCACCTCCAGGTTCATCAGGTTCACGATCGTCTGCAAGAGGAATTCCGTAAGCTGAACCTACACATTGTTCCTCAGGGTTACCTTGTTCCGCCTCCTGAAGAGTATCAAAAGATGAACCTCCGTGTTGTTAATCAGGGTTCCCTCAGCAACCTAGTGGTTGAACCAGATCTTGTGAGCTCCATAAAGAATATACAAGACTTTGACGATGATGTCGACAGGATTAAGAGCTATATTGCGAAGGGCAAACCCTCCTTTTTCACTGTTGATGAAGGTGGCGCCTTGTATTTCAAGGGTCGCCTATTCGTTCCAAATAAGAAGGAAAATCTCAGGATGACTGGGAAGGTGATGGAAGAAGTTCATGACACACCATTGTCTATTCACCCGGGTAGTACCAAGATGTACCAAGACATCCGGCAAAGATTCTGGTGGCCCAATATGAAACAAGACATTGCACGCTATGTGGCAGAATGTGATATATGCCGGCGTATCAAAGCAGAACACCAAAAGCCTGCTGGAACTCTGCAACCTATCTCTATTCCCGAGTGGAAATGGGATCACGTTGAAATGGACTTCGTCACTGGTTTTCCCAGGTCTCAGAAAGGTAATGATGCTATTCTTGTCGTCATTGATCGACTGTCCAAAGTTGCACATTTCCTCGCCGTCAAAGAAACGATTAATGCTAGTCAGCTGGCAGATCTTTATATGTCAAGAGTTGTTTCACTTCACGGCATTCCGTTGGTAATCAGTTCGGACCGTGGCAGCTTGTTTACTTCAAAATTCTGGGAAAGTTTTCAGAAGGCTATGGGGACTCATCTGTCCTTCAGCACTGCATTTCATCCTCAATCCCAGGGACAAGTTGAGCGAGTCAACCAAATTCTCGAGGACATGCTTCGAGCTTGTGTCATTTCTTTCAGTAAGAAATGGGAGGAATCTCTCCCGTATGCCGAGTTCTCGTACAACAATAGCTATCAAGCTAGTCTGAAGATGGCCCCTTTCGAAGTATTGTATGGGCGAAGGTGTCGGACTCCTCTGAATTGGTCAGAAACTGGGGAAAGATCACTCTTCGGTCCGGATATTATTCAACATGCCGAAGATCAAGTCCGCATTATTCATGAGAATCTGAAGGCTGCTCAGTCTCGTCAGAAAAGTCAGTATGACCGTCATCATCAAGATATGGTCTATCAACCTGGCGAAAAGGCTTATCTTCGTGTCACACCAATGAGAGGTGCACACCGTTTCGGAATCAAGGGCAAGTTAGCTCCTCGTTATATTGGTCCTTTCACTGTTCTCGAAAGGCGTGGAAGAGTGGCTTACCAATTGGAACTGCCGGCGAACCTTTCTCAGGTTCACGATGTCTTCCATGTTTCTCAGCTCCGTCGCTGCTTCAAGGACCCTATTCGAGCAGTGGATCACGATATGCTAGAGCTACAACAAGACCTCTCTTATAAAGAGCATCCGGTCCGCATTCTCGACCAAGCTGAACGTAAGACTCGTCGCAAGGTCACTAAGTTCCTTAAGGTGCAGTGGTCAAATCACTCTGAAGATGAAGCCACTTGGGAACGCGAGGATCATCTTCGTGATGAATACCCCGGGCTCTTTCCCTCTACCTCTTAATTCTCGGGACGAGAATTCTTGTTAGTAGGGGAGAATTGTGACATCCTCGACTTTTGCTACAGTGATTATTGTAATTAAGCTACAGTGATCAACCGCTAACGATGCCACGTCATCGGATTCCCATCTCAGACCCGCGTTGATTCGCGTCTGTCCGGATTAAAAGATTTGGAAACAAAAGAAAAGTACCTTACAAGTTCATTACGAATATTAAAAGAATAGGTATATGAAAGATAGGATTAAAAGTACGTATAATAATTTGTAAAAGAAAATATAATAAGAGAAAGTGTTTCAAAAGAAAAATTCAAATAGTAAATTAAATAATAAAAGAAAGAAAAGAAAACTGAAAGAAAGAAATGATAAAAGGGAAAAGAGAAAACAGAATAAAACAAATCAAAAAAAAAGAAAAGGAAACAACCCCCCCCCCCCCCGTGGCCCAACTGGGCTCAAGGCCCAGCCGGCCACCTCCCGCGCCCCCTCCCGCCAAACCCTAGCGAGAGGCCCCCCTCCCCTCGCTACTCCCTCCCTTTCCCACGCCGCTGCCACTCCCCTCCCCTCGCGGCCCCACCCCACCCCACGCACGACAGCACCCCCCCTCTCCTCCCCACGATCCCTCTCTCTGCTCCCGTGACTCCCTCCTCTCCCAACTCCCGTCGCCCCTTCTCCCTCCACCGCCCCCTCCCACGGCGGCCCCCCCTCGGTCCTCCTCACCACGCCGGCGGCCACCCCCTCCTCCCGTCGGCGGCCTCCTTCCATCCCCCACGGCCACCTCCTCCCTCCATGGCCTCCTCCCCCCACGGCCTCCTCCCTCCCCCGGCGGTCCCTCCCCTCGCCCCGCCGGCCGAGCCCCTCCTCCCCGCCGGCCGAGCCCCTACTTCCCGCCGGCGAGCCACCCCCTCCACCCCGCCGGCAGGGGGCCCCGGTTGCCTCGGCCTCCACCTCGCCGGTCTACCGCCCCGGCCCCCCGTCGGCCTTCTTCCGCTCGGTCCGGGAGGGACCGGGCAGGGAGACACCTCCACCACGCCGGATCCGGCCGGCTCCTCCTCGCCGGCACCGTCACCGCCTCCACGTCCGTCTCCACCGTCAACTACGTGCGAACTCCGGCTTCACCGGGCCGTCACGTCACCGTCGGTGAGCCCCTCCTCGGGCTCCTCCCACCGTGCCGATCTCCTCGCCGCCCCGGTTCCGTTCCGGCAAACGGGGCCTCGATCCGTCGAGGGTAGACTCCGGTAGGAGGGATTAAAGTTTAGGTTCTTCTAGGTGGAGTAGCAAAAGAACTTCTGTGTCTCTGTTAACAGAGAGATGAGTGTTGAGAGAAAAGAAAAAAAAGAAATAAAAACAAAGGTTGTATTCCGTATGTATGTATGAGATGTGATGTATGTATTTGGATATTTGGATATTTAGAGGAATACGGTATTTGCACGGATAGGTATCTAATAAAAATAAATGAGGAAATAACCTTAGGCCACTTACCGGTGGGGCCAATGCACCGCTGTCAATGACAGGGAGGCCCCACGCGATAATTAAAAATAATGTTTTCTTAAAATAGATAAATAAATAGATATTTAGTTAAAATAATTAATTAACATAATTAGAGTATGACACGTGGGTCCCTCGTTGAATTAATCTGATTAATAAATATTTAATCTTAAATAAAACTTGTGCCTATGACGTTCGGGACCCGCTGGTCAGTTGAACGGTCAAACGTTGATGTCAGCCTGACATCGCGATGATGTCATAATAGGATTTTATTAAATCATTTAAATCTGTTTTTAATTCCTAAATAATTAATAAAACTTTGAAAATTAATATTAAATAATCCGTAAGTCAGATCGAAATAATTTCAACATGAAAGTTGATCAGCAAAGCGAGACGAACCCGGATACACGGCCCGTTCGTCTGTCACGCGTCCCTAGCATAGCAAACATGGAACTTTTCCATCGTTTCCAGTGTAACCGGTAGTAGCCCGAGACCCGGAAAATATCGTCAGATATTCTTCCGACCCGTCTATGACGGATGTTGCTGCATTAGATCATGTCTAGCCTGCATCTTTCCATGTCATGCTTTGTGTTGCATCGGTGCTATTATTTATTGTTTCTTCCCCCTCTTCTTACCGGTAGACCCCGAGACTGACGCTGCTGCCGGGTACATCTACGACCCTGCCGATCAGTCCTTTGCCGCAGAGCAGCAAGGCAAGCAAATTCCCCTTGATCATTCCTATATCGCCTATGTCTTTCTTCCTACTGCTTGCATTAGTATTTTTGCTACTGTTGTAGTTAGCTCCTATATCTGATGCATAGCCTGTTTTTGATGAACTGTTACTTTCAGTCCTGTACCTTTAACCTGCTTAGTATAGGTGGAGCAGTCATCCCCTCTGACCCCGTAGTTCAGTTGCCCCGCTTGCTTTTCAATCTCGATCTCCGATCGACGAGCCAGACCCGACACAGCACGTTCACCCCCTTCGTTGTACGACGCTACAGGGATACTGTCGGGTACCGAGGGTGACACCTCGCTAAGTACTCCTGATGATATCTCTGTAGTATAGCTAGTCGGTCGTGGTTATCGAGGGTGATTCCTCTTTCACCATTCCCGATGACGTCTCTGTCGTGCCACCCCGCGAGTGTGGGACCTCCGAGGGTGATTCCTCTAAGCCCACCTTGACGGGTACATCGTTCGGAATCCAACGAGGGTGATACCTCGGATTCCCCCGATGATACAACCACACAGTTACTCGACCATGTTACTGGGATCTTCGGTGTTTAGTTGTAAGACGGGTGGATTTCCCGCGAGACTGTGTTGCTGGCCTAATTAAGATGCTAATGGATTTGGGTATTTGATCTGGGTTGGTCGGAGACCTTTTCGCACTAACCGGCTACGCGGGAAGAATTATGGGTACTCGGCGTCGCGGTATCAGCCGAAGCTTTTCAGATGCCAGCAGTGTAGCGGCGCGCGCCCGAGTGGTCCCGAGATGCATCGCGCTTGTGATTAAGGGATGCTAGGACTGACGTCGGCCGCCCACGCCACGTGCAGGAGCGTGAAGGGGAACTGGGCCCATGAACCCTTTGTGCTTAGGATTTAGACCGGCGGGCTGGCCTCTCTGATTAGTCTTAGGTGGGGCTGCGACGTGTCGATATTCCGAGGCCGGGCAGGACCCAGAAAAGTATGTCCGGCCAGAGTGTTATCGAGCGTGACGGGACATGTGGTGCACCCCTGCAGGGATGAAAATTAACTATTCGGATAGCCGTGTCCACGGTTACAGGACGACTTGGAGTTGTGCCCCGATCTTATACAACTACAATTGTTACTTAACTGGAATTAGTTTGCCTCGGGAATTGCTTCCTCGCAGGGAGTCGAGGGAGGATCTTCAGGCGTGACCTCACTTTAATATTGCTGCAACAATATGACTATTAATGTGTTACCCCCCTGTTCTACTCTCGTCTATTGCTGCAAGACCCTGAAGATGCTAGTCTTCGATAGGACTAGGCATTCTCTCTCTTTTCTCGCATTGCTGCAGTCAGTCCACATATAACCCCCTTCTTTGATACTGATGCATTATTAGAATAGTTCTGATGTAAGACTTGCGAGTACTTTGGATGAGTACTCACCGCTGCTTTGCTCCCCCCTTGTTCCCTTGGTCCGTTTGCTGCGACCAGATGATGAAGCCCAGGAGATGGAGGTCCCCGTCGCCGACGACTGCTACCCCGACGGTGCCTACTACTACGTGGAGGCCGCTGATGATCAGGAGTAGTTAGGAGGTTCCCAGGCAGGAGGCCTCGCCTCGTTCGATCGTTGTATCTTTTGTGCTAGCCTTCTCTAAGGCACCCCATGTTTTATGTCTGTACTCAGATATTTGTTGCTTCCACTGACTCGTGTGTTTATCGAGCTTTCGTATTCTAGCCCTCGAGGCCCCTGGCTTGTAATATGAAGCTGATGTTATTTTATTTGTGTCTAGAGTTGTGTTGTGATATCTCCCCGTGAGTCCTTGGGTTTGATCGTACGCATTTGCGTGTATGATTAGCGTACGATTAAGCCGAGGGCGTCACACTTATACCCACGACAAATTGTCTAAATGTCATTTAAAACAATAAAAAATAAAAAATAAGATATTTATCAAACTAATTTGAAAATATAAAGATATTTTTTTGTTTCCTTTTTCTTTTTCCTGTTTCTTCTTTTATTTTTCTTTTTTGTTTCCCTTTTCTGTTTTCTTTTACATTTATTTACAAATTGTCTAAATGTCATTTTAACACTTAAAAAATAAAAATGATATTTATCAAAATGGTCAAATTTAGTGGAAACTGGTCAAATTTTTGATATTTATCAAAATGGTCAACACAATTACATAAAAGGTTTAATACATTATTACACATCACCAACAACACCCCCTATCTATTTTTCTTATTGCCTTTCTTCTGATTGCGCCGTAACCATGGAGTATCTTCATCATTTAACGAGATGCTTGGATCATCTTTGACTTTGAAGGGAGGAATTTCATCAAATTTATTGTAATCTTCTGACATGTCTGTCTTGTCCTCGACTCCCACGATGTTTCTCTATGTGGCGCCTTGGCTCATCGTCTGATGTATTCGCTTCCTTATCTTTTCTTTTTCTCGGTCTGCTAGACATGTCCTTCACATAGAAAACCTGAGCCACATCATTGGCTAGGACGAATTGATCATTGCCGTACCCAAGATTCTTCTGATCCACTGTTGTCATTCCGTACTTCGGGTCTACCTTCACGCCTGACAGGTTGAACCATTTGCACCAGAACAAAGGGACCTTAAAGGAAGGTCCGTAGTCAAGTTTCCATATCTGCTCTATGTAACCATAGTATGTGACCCTTTGCCCGTTGTCGTCTTTTGCATCAAACCGGACGCCACTGTTTTGGTTGGTGCTCTTTTTATCTTGGTCTGCCGTGTAAAATGTGTTACCATTTATCTCGTACCCTTTAAAGGTTAATACAGTCGAAGATGGTTGCTTGGCCAACAAGTATAGCTCATCTTCAACAATGTTGTCATTAATGAGACGTCTTTGCAACCAACCGCCGAAAGTCTTCGTGTGTTCTTTAGCAATGAAATCTTCAGGTTGCTCCGGGTATTCCGAGCGTAAAATATCCTTGTGTTCCTGGATATATGGAGCCGCCAAGCTGGAATTAACTAGAACTGTGTAGTGTGCTTGAGTGAAAGATTGCTCGTCCATACATGTTGTTGATTTCTTTCCTAGCGTGCCTTTTCCACGCAGTCTCCCCTCATAGCGCGACTGAGGAACACCGATCGGGTTCAGGTCAGGAATAAAGTCAACACAAAACTCAATGACCTCCTCTGTTCCATAGCCCTTGACTATGCTTCCTTCTGGCCTAGAACGGTTTTTAACATAATTCTTCAAGACTCCCGTGAACCTCTCAAAGGGGAACATATTGTGTAAGAATACAGGACCGAGAACGGAAATCTCTTGGACTAGGTGAACTATGAGGTGCGTCATAATATTGAAGAAGGTTGGTGGGAACACCAACTCGAAGCTGACAAGACATTGGACCACGTCCTTCTGTAAACTTGGTAGAGTTGCTGGATCGATTGCCTTCTGAGAAATTGCGTTGAGGAATGCACATAGCTTCACAATGGGTACTCGCACGTTTTCTGGCAGAAGCCCCCTCAATGCAATCGGAAGTAACTGGGTCATGATCACGTGGCAGTCATGAGACTTTAGGTTTTGGAACTTTTTCTCTTCCAGGTTTAGTATTCCTTTTATGTTCGACGAGTAGCCAGACGGGACCTTGATACTGCTCAGGACTTGGAAAAAGATCTCCTTCTCTTCCTTGGTAAGAGCGTAGCTGGCAGGACCTTTGAAATTCTCTGGATTCATCAGGTCGTCTCGTTCGTGCATACGTTGGTGGTGCAGCCGTGCTTTTGGTGTATCTCTCGACTTCTTCCCATGCACGCCCAATAAGTTTAGCAGGTTCACGCAAATATTTTTCGTCACGTGCATCACGTCGATTGCAGAGCGAACCTCTAGGAATTTCCAATAGGGTAGTTCCCAGAATATAGATTTCTTCTTCCACATGGCTACGTGGTTGTCGGCGTCATTCGGAACAGATTGTGCGCCAGGACCCTTACCAAAGATTACTTTTATATCTTTGACCATGTCATATATATCAGTACCTTTAGGGAGGGTTGTCTTCCTCCATGTATCTGCCTCGCCTTTGAAATGCTTTCCTTTCTTTCTTACGGGGTGCCTGTCTGGAAGAAATCGACGATGCCCCGGGTACACATTCTTGCCTATATGTATACTTTCAGTCTCGCCTAAACAGTGTGTGCATGCGCTGTATCCCTTGTTTGACTGTCCTGAGATGTTACTAAGAGCGGGCCAATCATTGATGGTTACAAACAGCAACCCTCGTAGGTCAAATTCCTCCTGTTTGTACTCGTCCCACACACGTACACCTTCATCAGCCCACAACTCTAAAAGTTCATCAACCGGTGGCCTCAGGTACACATAAATGTTGTTGCCGGGTTGCGACGGGCCTAGGATAAGCACTGGCATCATAATGAACTTACGCTTCATGCATAACCAAGGAGGAAGGTTATAGATACATAGAGTCACGGGCCAGGTGCTATGACTGCTACTCTGCTCCCCAAACGGATTCAGGCCATCTGTACTTAGACCAAACCTTAAGTTTCTTGGGTCACGTGCAAAGTCCTCGTACTTATCGTCGATGTTTCTCCACTGCGACCCATCAGCGGGTTGTCTCAGCATATCGTCTTCCTTACGGTCTTCTTTGTGCCATCGCAGCAACTTGGCATGCTCTTTGTTTCGGAACAAACGTTTCAACCGTGGTATTATAGGAGCATGCCACATCACCTTGGCAGGAACCCTCTTCCTGGGGCGATCATCGCCCTCAACATCACCAGGGTCATCTCGCCTGATCTTATACCGAAATGCACCGCATACCGGGCAGGCATTTAAATTCTCGTGCTGACCACGGTAGAGGATGCAGTCATTGATGCATGCATGTATCTTATGCACTTCCAATCCTAGAGGGCAGACAACCTTCTTTGCTTCGTACGTACTGCAGGGCAGCACGTTATCTCTTGGAAGCATCTTCTTCATTATTTTCAGCAGCTTTTCAAATCCCTTGTCAGATATTCCATTCTCTACCTTCCATTGCAGCAATTCCAGGGTGGTGCCCAGCTTTTTCTGGCCATCTTCGCAATTTGGGTACAACAATTTTTTGTGATCTTCTAACATGCGCTCCAACTTCAACCTCTCGTTTTCACTTCCGCAGTTTATCTGTTCTTCACGAATGACCTGACGAAGATCATCATCAGACACATCAACAATGTCCTCAAGTTCAGGCTCGTCTTCCCCCATTTCAGTATCACCGTGTTCACCGAACATAGGATAGTTATCATTATCCTCTTCTTCTTCATTGTCTTCCATTACAACCCCTCTTTCTCCGTGCTTGGTCCAACAAAAATAACTGGGCATGAAGCCTTCTTGCAACAGGTGGGTGTGTATGGTTCTTGAGTTAGGGAAATTCCTTTTATTCTGGCATTTTTTACATGGACAAAAAATAAATCCATTCTGCCTATTTTTCTCAGCCACATTGAGAAAACTATGCATGCCATTAAGGAATTCGGGACGACGTCGATCACTGTACATCCATTGCCGGTTCATCTGCATTATATAAATTTATCAAAAACCACTATGCTAAATCATCATGACTAAATTAATTAATTAATACAAAAAGTTCATCACACGTTAAAACCAAAGTAGCGTAGTGACCATACACATATAGTTCTCATAAAAATACACACTGAAACCAACCATAAAAACTCTCTCTAATTAATGCATTTAAAAACAACAACAAATGCGAATCGCAACAAAGGTAACAATTGACCCGACGGCATAATGATACCAAGCCTCTTTACTAATTGCATATTTTCTAATCTTTCTAATCTTCAGGCGCATTGCGTCCATCTCGCTTTTGTGACAATCGACGACACCGGCAAGAACCTTTTCCAAGGTCATCTTCTCTCTTTCAGTTTTTTCCAACCTTTTCCAAGGTCATCTTCTCTCTTTCAGTTTTTTCCAACCTTTCTTCAGTTTTTTTCAATCTTTCTTTCAGGCCAACATTTTCTTGTTCAACTAAGTGTAACTTCTCAACAATAGGGTCGATTGGCATTTCTGGTTCCACTACCTCCTAGATAAAAATATCTATGTCAAGTTGGTCGGCGTAATTAATTGTCATATAATCAGGAAATGAAAATATGTAGTTATAAAAGATAATATACCACATCCTAATCATAGACTGGACGAGGGCCAACGGGGACGGATATCAAAACCATGGCGCTATACATATAAAAAAAATCTTACACAATAAGAAAATTATATACAAGTAAATATGTAAATCATACAAATCAAAATTTGTTTTGGTAAATAAAAACAATAGGCTCACCAAGGTTGTGTCGGTGACGGGGCGATCGACGACGGTGAGGAAGGGGACAAGGCGCGCGACACTAAAAAAAAACCACAAATCATAATTAAATTTGAGCTCAAATTGCATATGTATACATAACAAATGATGAACTCTCTCTAGCTTAGGCATTTCATCAAACACCTAGGTAGCACAACAAAAATGAAATGAGCAAGAAAACGAGCAAAACTTGCAATGCCGGAAGAGGGAATGTTGATGCTAACCGTAGGACCGATGGGTGCCAACAATCTTGACAAATGGTGGAGAAAAATGGGGATGGATTAGAGCTCCCAAGAGGAAGGAGAGAGCAAAAATGGAGTTGAGCTCGAGCTGGAAAAAATGGAGCTGAGCTCGGAGTGGAATATAGGGGAGGGCTTTAGGACCGGTTTGTGTTAAAAAACGGTGCTAAAGGGTCTGACAGCGGGGCCCCGCAGTTGCTGCAAAAATGAGAAAAACTTTAGCACCGGTTTGTGATACAAACCGGTTCTAAAGGGTCGGTCCACTGGGCCCCCCTCCCTGCAGCAAACGGTCCAAAACCTTTTAGGACCGGTTTGTGTTACAAACCGGTCCTAAAGGCCTTGCGGCCATTTGCTGCAGGGAGGGGGCCCAGCGGACAGACTCTTTAGAACCGGTTTATATCCAATCTGGGTCCAATGTGGTTGGCTCAATGCCCTGTTTTCTACTAGTGAGTCCGGTCCATCAGGGAGCAGGGGTTGCGCCTTTGTGAATTTTTTCAAAAAAAAAAAAAGGAGTCCGGTACATCAGGGACTAGGGGGTTGTGCTCTTTGCGATTTTTCATAAACAAAAAGTAACTTAAACGGGCGGGCCTAGCGGGAAGCAGGTGTGCGGCCCTTGCGAAATGCCGCTAATCCCGGTTATCCCGACAATCCCTGTTTGGAAGATGATCTGAAGGTTTGATTTAGATCGGGATTGCATAGTTCAGGGTACAAACGACCGGGATTTCGATTTAAGGATTTATTTCGTCGAACCTCTACAATTTCAGGGTTTAGAATGGACTTTTTCCTTTAGATAAAAATTAGCAGCAAATTACTCTTGGCATATTCCCCACGGCTAGCTACAAGTGACAAGCAAACCTGGTGATCCCTAGCGAGCTACCCCGGGGATAAAACTCAAGGTGGATGGTGGCTTCTCTTTGAATGCCACAATCAGCCAGGGACCATGGATCCTGCAGACATTTGCCACCGTACACTAACACACAATCAGCCATTAGCTTCCCCTTCATCTGGATCTTACTCCTGACGGCACCGACCGTATCCGAGCTTGCCACGTCAAGGGTGATGGTCTCGCCTGTGAAGATCTTGACAAAGATCTGCATCTTCTCCGTCGATGGTGAACCTGTTCTTCTTTTTGGAGGTGGCAATTGTTGTGCTTCCTGCATAAACCTCCCCTTGAACGCATCCGTCAGCGCGGTCTCTGAATTGATCACCGCACGTAGTAGCGCAACCGCCTGCAAGAGTTTGATCCACACAAGAAACTTATAAAATCTAAATTTATCGGCTGCCATGATTCATTTCTAAGAAAACATGTATATGTATAATCTTGCCTCTTGTTTGTTGATTGCAATGTTCATCTCCACCACATTGTCCCGGTTTCTCTTGCACCAGTGCTTCAGCACCGACACCGCCGAAGCTTGATGTATACGCAGCTCGTCGTCAACCACATAGGTGTGATCGTTGAGACAAACCCCGGATTGCATAAATGGCATGGCCTTTTATCCTTTGCGCATGAGCAATGCCGCTTCCCGGTCCGGCAGAGATAAAACCGCTCCGCAATTGCCTGATCCGACCCATGGATGCCATGGGTCTTCAACGGAGCAAGGCTAGGATCCAGGAGAACCCTCTTGTCACCGAAGCAGGGTCCTGTCAGGAAGTCAGACGTGTTGAGACCGTCGGCACTGCTGTAAAGATTGTTGAAGCCGCGGAACCGGTGAGAGGTGCCGGCTAAGTTCTTGATGATGCATCCCATGGGGTAGGTCAGGAAACTGAGGAGCAGGTCCACGAAGTCGTGCTTGCACTCGGCATACATGACCTTTCTCTCCTCCCTGTCGAAGAAAAGCTTGATGCCCATCTGCGGACCGGGGTCTTCGTCAGCTTCTTGACGACGAGGCTTCTGAATTGCGAGCACCAATGTGTTCATCAAATAAGCATCGGTTCTTTTCGCGATCAGGAACACATCGGTGAATATGGTGGTGGACGAGGCACATGCCTTGAGCAAGCAAACCACCTGAAATTTACGCAAATTCAGTTTTGCAGATACAGTCTACAGATAGTATCATCACAGTATGATTCAGGCCAGGCCAAGGAAATGTAGTAGACATGTGGATGTGGTTCACCTGACCTGTGTCCATCCGACGTCCACCTCCACCTCGTAGGCGTCTCCGACGTAGAACCCCCGAAGAAAAGACAGCACGGTGCTCGTCGCCGCCGGCTTGATCACCAGATCGTCGCTGATGACGAACCTCTCTTTCCACTTGGAGAACACCTCTGTGCGCGGTGTTCGGTTGTAGACATGCACCAGCCTAGCCATGGCTACCTCCCAGCACCTGCAGCCACACTGCTGGAGTGGTTGTCCCTGTGGAATCAGATGCTCCTCCATGAACGGGGTGCACCGAGGGCATGACGAACGGCTGTACCTGCGCGCGCGAGCATGTAGAAATTCCTCATGCATACGGCCAACGCACTGACAACGACAAGATCTAGAGTCTAGAGGAATCCATGGGGTACGGACGGACCCGAATTCATGGGCGTGCGTAGGGCTGAGAAGCGTGCCATGGCAGGCCTCGCCCTTGAGCAGCTGGGCGCCGCGGAGGCCGACGACGCTGGCGCAGAGGCTTGTGAGGCAGCCGGGAGAGGACGCGCCCGCGGCGAGCTGGACGGCGGAGAGGGGCAGCGTGAGGAAGGCGAGGAGGACGTCGACGAAGTCGGAGCCGGCGTCGGCGAAGAGCACGCGGTTCCGCGGCCTGTCGACGACGAGCTTGATCTTGATTGCGGCGGCCATAGCCGACTGAGGTTTGGGTTGGGTAGGAGCGACCGAGCGAGCGACCGCAGCGCAGGCGCAGATTTATGTTGTCGAGGGAGGAAGGCAAGGAGATGGAGACGAACACGGGACGGTCTCGGTCTCGGTCTCGCTGCTGCACCCCGTTCAAATCCCCCCGCGATGCCGCAATTCCTGCCTTTTCTCTGGGGCGTCTAATTATGAGCTGACTGATTTGTTTTGGTATATTATAATGAGAACGGTCGTTTGGAGGCCGAGCTCTCCATGGAGCTCGGAATTTTTGAAAAATTTAAATTTTAAACTTTATGGTTTCAAGAAATCTGAAAAAAATATGCAAGTAAAGAAGGATGTTACGTGTATGTGTGTAAACTTTTTAGATTGAAAAACCTTGAAATACGATCTGTAAAATAAAAAATCATGGCCTGAAACGATGAATAGTATCTTGTGTTAAAAAGTTTCAGATTTGTTTTTTTTATACATGCCTTATTTCAACGTATTTTTTTCCTAAAAATTTACACACATGTATGTTATGCCTTCACATATCTCTGTATTTTTTTTATTTTTTTAAAACGTAAAAATATGAATTTTCATAAATTTTGGATTTTAAATATAAATGCCATCATGAAGGTCGAGCTTCAAAAGCTATTTCCGATATTATTATAGCATAACAAATTGTATAGGGTAGAGCTACAACGATTATAAAATAAAATCTAAAATAAACGAGTAAATCTTTGAGATCTTCAAACTCTTTCTTCTTTCATGTCGCATAGAAATCCTCAATCACGACACTCGCGATTTCATCGGATTCCTTAGTGAAAAACCTTAACTCTGAGATTACCCAGAGCATCACCGGAATCCCGATGCACAAGATATCTCGTCAAAGGTAAAACTAATCCAACAAGGTCACCCGGTGTGTCGACGAACCCGATAGTAGCCGTGTATCTCGTTCTCATGACACACCGTCTATGCATAGTGGACGGTAGCCAAACCTCGAGTTGCCCCGAGGTGGCACGGCCGACTGCTAGGTGAGTGGACCAACACTCATGCGGAGCACTGGCCCGGGGGTTGATTAAATTATCCTCGGGGTCCGGAAAGTCCCTATGCAATTTTATTAGGTTATTAGGCAAATGTAGTATCAAAGTTGGGCCTTGCCAGACTAGATTTAATCTAAAACGAATTATCAAGGAGGGTCCCCATAACAACCCCGATCGTGTTAGGAGCGCTCAATTATGGAACATAACACCGGTAGCCGAAACTAAGGGGGCAAAGGTGGAACAAAACACCAGACTAGAAAGGCCGAGCCTTTCATCTTTTACCAAGTATATAGGTGCATTAAATTAAATAGCATTTAATAGGATGATATGGCAAGGGACCCATGTTGTCACATGGAAGCAACTGCACCTGCAACTAGCAACGCTAACACAGGGTTAAGCAAGCGGTAACATAGCCAATCAGTGGTTTGCTAGGTTGTGAACAGGTTGAAGGTTTCATGACATTGTTGAAAGACTGGTATTTAACAAGTGGTAGGCAACGAGACATAATCGATAGCATCGAAATAACTAGCATGACAATGATAGTAATGGTATCTGGGGAAATTGTCATCTTGTCTGAGATCCCGCTTGGGAGAAGAATGACTCCGTGAAGCAGACGACCCGATGTAGTCGAACGAGTCCTCACTTTCCGACACGCTTGCGGAACTCTATCGAGACGAACCAAACCGGAAACAAGAATCAACACACGATATTCACCACACAATGCACAACACACATGATGCATGAGCAGTTGAATGCATGCAAGTCACGGCATGTCAATTCACGACAAACAAACACTACACATTAAGTGAAGTTCAATATGCAACGAGTTGCATATTGACGAAACTCCACATACGGATTATTTAGTTCTATCTCGATTAGGTACACGACAATATTAAACGTGGTTACACATGGCAAGAGGTGAAGCGTAATTAATCTACCTATCTAGGCATTTTAAATGAGGTCGGCAATGACATATAGCATCTCCGAAACGACCTCACATGTTAATTTATAATTCTGTTCAGATCTGAACTAACACATTTAATTAGTTGTTAAACAACAAAATAAATAGGTTCACGTGATTCTACCCGTCGTTACAAGCAATTTACACATAGAGAACATCTCCAACGCAGCTACGGATCAAAAGATACGGACACCGCAAGATATGATGGCATGAATGCAAAATGTGTGCAACGACAGACACGAGCATTTCAAAACATACAACCAGCAAGACAAAATGAAACTACACGAGATTCTAAGCAAGTTTCATGTAGGACACGATCAAAACGGAGCTACGGTTCAACAACTACGAGCAAAACAAGAAATCACTACATTCTGCCAAAATCAGCCACATAACATTTTCTACATCCCACAACTATGAGCTACACAATCCCAATATGCTCAACCAAGTTATGACACGATAGAGACCAAGAAGCACTACAACAAACAACTAACAACATCTAGCATGGGAGCATGGAACACTAGGAAAAGAAGTCTCAAAATGGCTTCTCACACACAGTTTCGAACTTAGTGAAAATAGCAGTTTATGAAGCTGCAGTTTTCGATCTGAGGGCATATTGACAACAGCAAAACCATAAGCTACATGACTCCAAATGGCATGAAAATTGACAACATGCTAGAGAATCCCAAAGTCTACAACTAACTCCATTGCACCAACCTCAAAAGAGCCACAGATCACAAGATAGAAGCAAGACAAGACAACGACAAAATATAACAGATTTCAGACTTAGAAATATTTCAGCATCTCTAGAACAACACTATTTCCTAGCAAGTAAAGAACAACCAAAGCACACCTAAACATGGAATTCTATTGCAACCAAAAATACCAGGGGCTAGACTAAATATCAAAGGGCAAATCTCTAGTTGACAACTCCTTCAAACGAAGCACGGAATAAATCCTACGAAATAGACAAGAGGGCAACATAGCAAAATATCGCGCGAACTAACTTGCTCAAAAGCTAAAACTAATTGCACAGATAAATCCTATGGATTTTTCTACCCCGAAAACATATAAAACATGTGGGATTGCAACACAAAAATATTGCCACACGTAAATGCGAGATTATGTCCTAAACACGAAAAATAAACCAGCGGCTAAACCTACATGCAAAAATACCAACGACCACTCTAAAATGCTTGGCAAAGGGGTTCCTAAAACATGAACATTTCTACTACGGCATTCGAGCAAACCGGACACGCACGAGAAATAAATACGGGACTAATCCTATTGAGATAGCACGTAAAACTATGCATTTGGCACGTTAAACTACATCAAACAATTATGCAAGTTGCAAAATCGTATTCCACGCGCAAAACTACAGAAAAACCATATGCTACACGTCGCGATCCGACTTACGGTTAAAAAAATGCGAACGTTTTAATATCGTCTATTTTTCTGGAATTTAATTAATTCCAAAAAATTCCTAAATAACTAACGGGCCGAAACCATGGGCGTAATATACTAAGAAGCGCCTAGGACGCGAGATAGAGAGGCTGGGGGGTCTCTCACCTGGGCCTAAAGGCTCTGTAGCTGGGCCTCGAGGCCGAAGCGGTGGTGCTGGGCCGAGGGGGAAGTCGCCAGCTGGGCCTGGAGGGGCGCCCTGGCCTGGGCCGAGGCGGCCTGCGCGGGAGGCCGGCCCACGCGGGCGCTGGCGAGCGCTGCGCCGTCCCGTGCTCGATCCCGAGCAGGACGAGCGAGCGGCGGACGGCGACAGGGCTTCCGGCGAGGGGGGGCGCCACGGGGGCGCAGCGAGGGGGGCTGGCCGGAGGGGACCGGATCCGGGGGTTGCCGACCCGGATCTGGCGACGGGAGCTGGCGGCAGCTGGGAACCGGCGAGGCAGGAAGACGGGGAGGCGCGGACACTCCGGCGGCCGACGGAACTCCGGCGGGCGGTGGGGAGCAGGGCGGCGCGTCGCAGGTGGCGGAGGGAGCTGCTCGGGGCAGGGAGGAGCTCGGGCTAGGACGCGCGGATCGACGGGGGCAGCCATGGGAGGCTCGGGCTGCTTACTTGGCCCTGTGGACGCCGGACGTGTCCGGTTGGAGGCGCGGACATGTCCGGTAGGTGGGAAACTGGGCGAACCTGAGCCCCAGATCTTAGATCCGACGGCTGAGGATGGCTATGGAGCTTAGGGCTGCGGGGTTTGAAGGGTGTGGGCTAGCAGGTGGAGTTTTTGAGGGGGGTGGCTGCAAAAATGACTAGGGGAAACCCTAGTGAAGTGAGAGGGGTCTCTCTTGTGGGTGTTACTTATATAGGGTTGGTCTCTGGAGGGGTGGACCTCATCCGTCCGATCGTGATCCGATGACCACAAATGGAGCAAGTGGCTAGGTGACACTAATGGGCTGTGTAGATGGGCTAAGTAGGGATGAGAGGGAAAAAGTGCGGCGCGGAAACACGATTTGAAACACCGATAACCGTCCGACGGTAGACCGAATACGGTGCCGCTATGGTCGACCGTTCGGGTACCAGACGGACTCCGATTGCGACGAAACTTGACAGGCGGCCTAGCTATATTATAATAAGACCGCACGTAAAATTCCAACTCAATCAGAGAAAGTTTTCAACACACTTTTAAAAACAAGATTCGAACGATGCCGCGGGCGCGGGCGTGTGTGGTCGGGCTCAGAACGGACACGACGAGAACCAGCAACTAACAATGGATGCAAGTTTTGAAAACTAGCGGCAACGGGGTGCCGATGCAATGTTGATGATGCGCATGATGCGATGATGATGCGACAAAAGAAAAATAGACACACGACGAAAACGGAATAGAAGGGGAATCTTCTGGAACGTCGGCATCGGACTGTCACACCTCTCCTACACTACAAGAGGATCTCGCCCCGAGATCCAAGAATGAAAGGGGGAGAGGATGAGAAAGAACAAGAGGTAAAAACTTAATCGCTGCTTTGACAAACGAGTGAAACCCACGATCCTTGAAGGTTGCAAAGAGATGAGGAATGATATGAGAAGCAAGCAAGAATTCATGGAAAATTTCGGCAACACTTCGGTAGGAAAATGGGACAATTTGTTTTGATAAGGTAGGAGAATTAGACAATATTCACAACAAACAACTAAATATAACAAAGGAACACCATGATCTTGATAGAACAAGATGGTAGACCGAAAAGAGCAACATCACAATGCCTTCGGAACAATAGAATAGGAACTAGCTCATACGGAAGAAGAGAATGAAGAAAAGAATGACAAATATATCGCAAATGAACTTGGCAAGCATCCTTGCAAGAAGAATTGAACGGAGTTTTTGGAAAAAACAATAACGAAAAGAACAAGATAGTAGTGGGCTTATGGAAACCTTTTCAGACTAATGAAGTGACAACCATCCACTAACAGAAACAAGGATTGATTGGGAGAAACAAGATATGAACAATTTCTTACACCAAGAGGATACATTGAGAACTTGGATTAATGACAAGCACCATGATAGCAACAATCCATAGGAAAAGCTTTAGGTGAAATCCAAACCAAGATAGCTCAATGAAGAAATCATGGCTTGAAAATATCTCATGATCATAGAATTGGTGGGTTTAATTATCTCATTCTTGAAAGGAAATCTTTTCGAGACTCCTACACTAACAAGAATGCTATAATACCACCTCAACGGATAAGGAAAAACAAATGCACTTGGAAATGCAAGAGAAGAAAAACTTGAAGTTCTCCAATAAGAATCTTGAAGAACACTTGAGAACGAACTGAAACCTAAATGAACCACCATGAAGGACCACCGTATACAAATGAATGATGCAAAGATATGAAGGTAGAAAGAATAAGATTATGACCTTACCAAGATTTAGATGAAGCCTCACAAAGAGATACTTACAAAGAACTTGGAACACCGGAAAAGAAAGATAAGCACACGGGGAAGAATTGATATCACGAGCCACTCTGGAAGAAGAATTGAAACCACTATGGAGAAGAGTAAGAATTATGTTATGCCTATCCTTCATCAAGTTAAATTGATGACAAGCAACGGATTTAGCATACAACTTATTATTCTAGAAATGATTGAGGAGATATATGAGCACAAACTAGAAGAAATCTTGAAGGAAACACTGGTGAGAATTGAAATGAATGAGGCAACCACGAATGAATGGAGATACATGAGAATGAAGAGATCAAGAGCCACCTGAGAGAAAACTAGAACAAGGCACGAGAATAATTGAGAGACGAACGAAGAGACAACAATGGAGAAGAATTTGAGAATGAAAGCTGCAAGCTGCGAACGAACAAAATCTTCTGGATGATGGCCTTCGGAGAATCGAGAATGAAAACAACTCAGAAATGCACCGGATAGCCAGAAAGGGATTACTCATGATTGACAAAATTCAAGATGATGCCACAAGGCTGGAATGATGAATAATGAAGAGAAAGGACCAAGATTTAAGAGAAACACTCCTTCGGTCTTCAGCGTTGAACGGGATGAAGAGAACACCACCAAAAACTACTGAGATACTCCGGAAGAACGAATAAAGAAAGTTTGAGCCAAAGACAAAAATAAATTTGAAGCGATCTTGAAGAAGGAATATGACTTGATAAAATTCATGCTTACGTCATAGTTGGAAAGAAATAGAGAACTCCGGAAAGATTAGAAGAGACAAATAAGATCCTGGGAAAAACTGTGGGTTATGGGCCCACTCGAAGAAACCACCGTTGAAACAATTACTAACAAAGAAAGATACTACACCGGTAGAAATGAAAACTTGATGAGGTTAGCATCCTGAAATAATTAAAGAATTGAAAACAAGAAACTACTGAGATAACTTCAACGCACCGGATAGAAAAGAGATGAAAAGAATAACAAGATAGGTTAATAAGAATTTCCAACACAGAAAAGAATTAAAAGGATGAATAGGATATAATGAAACGGACAACTAAATCGAATTCACCGGAAAAGATAACAAGATTGACTAAATGTGAACACGAAGCTCCTGAGAATCTTCACAATGAATCATCGGCTACAAAAGGAAGAAGAGATAGCGGAAGCATCACTGAATATAAGGCACTTGGATGATGACTGAAACATTGAAGAAAATGGTGGAAGGGCGGGGAAAACAAAGACAACTTGGGACAGATGAGATGAACTCCGGAATAAAATGAGAGATGATCTTGCACAATTGGAGATGATTGAATTCACTTGACGAGAAGCACACCGCTTGAAAAGACTTGACATAACAACTCTGGTTGACAAGAATTGATAAGCCAATTGATTTGAGCAAAATAATTAATTCGCATTCCCATAGAAATATGAGAACCGCTCTTGGAAAGATATGAAATCACCATTTGACATCGAAGCAACTCGAATTACCATATTCAACAACACAAAGGATGTGGCTTGCAATTAGCCAGAACAAACTCATGAGAAAGATTTCCGTTCGATATTTTCGTGGACAGGATCGCACGGGCTCGAACCTTACAGTAGCCATCCTGTGCAAGGCAGTGCACACGACATACGAAGCGTCCCCGAGTCGTAGCAAGCTACAAGGACTCTTTAAGACACAACGAGAACCGCTGTAAGTTGACCGTCAACAAACGAATCCACTAGATGTCGAACCCCAACCTAACATCATGCATTTGTTGGAAGATTGTTCTATAAGCAACTACTTGAATTCCCACCTAAGAATTCCCGAAATTTCTGGTCATGCAATCCGGTACACGGATACAAGGACTAATATCACACAACTCCTATACTAACCCGTCACCTGTATCTCCTATACTAACCCGTCCAATGTATCACATCCGTCAACACATAACCAGAATCTCGGACCTTCATCTACTACAGACCCTCGTGATCACAATGATACAAAGTGTGGCAGTACTCCCGAACAATCTGCACCAGTACTGGGGACATCGGGGTTATCTCGCCACTACTAGTATTGAAGCAATTACGAACATCCTTCGTCCTGAGATACTAAGAAATCTGAATGATAACGATGTGCTCAAGAATCCCCTAGAGCTCAACTCCCCGGAAGAAATCAAGTCAGACAGGAGGCATCAAGACAGAACTCCGTCACATCGGCATCATATAGATTCCAAAAATATCCGCGTTATCCTAAAAAAAATTTGAGTGAGAAGAGGAGTAGAATTAAAATCTTACGTCAAGATTCCTCACCAGAGCATAGAAGAGGAGAAAAAAGAATCCTACTCTCCGATATATAACTAGACTCAAAGTAGTTTTTCACCAGACTCGACTCAACCAAGTTCGATCAATCAAGGGGGCTCCTAGGTCGGTACGACTCTGATACCAACTTGGAAATGAGATTACTGAGTCCCCCGTGGCTCACAGATTACTACAACACCAGTTGCAGGTACATGTAAAGGTTACTTGACGCGAGCGCGTTGATTGTTTATTTGGAGTTGCTTCTTCTTCTTCTTCTTCTTCATCGATCTAGGATGGGTTACAGGGCGGCAGCCTGGGATAGCAAGGATGGACGTCGTTCTTATTTTCTCGTTTGTTTTCGTCCGTAGTCGGATCCTGCTCTTCTTCATGATGATTATGTATTGTACTGCTGTGACTCTGATGTAGCTTGTGGCGAGTGTAAGCCAATTATATATATATATATATATATATATATATATATATATATATATATATCTTCTTTTCAGTATATGTACTTGTAACGATATCCATTATTGCGACACGACGAGATGCGCTTCTATCCATGACGAGGCCATCGTGCCAAATTGAGGATATGGTCGCATCTTGGGCGTGACAATAGGGTAGAGCTACAACGATTACAAAATAAAATCTAGAATAAAAGAGTAAATCTTTGAGATCTTCAAACTCTTTCTTCTTTCATGGCGCAATCTTTTACTTCTTCCATTTCAAAGTAAGTGACTCAACTTTTTATTAAAGTTAGTACAAAATTAAGTCACTTATTTTGAAACAAAGGGAGTACTTTTTTAAAGGCAGACGTATGAACAAAACAATAATATCAAACCACAAATCTGTAAATACCGGGTTCTCCCATTGTATTAATTTGAGCCACAATGCCAAAGCTGCGATGCACAAGGCCGTCATTAAAGTATTCAACCAACATCGACAAGAGTACCAACACGAGTATTCCAGAGACAAAAACCCGAACAATCAGGTCGAGTATGAATCATCATTGTCGAGAAACGTAGCAACCGGGACAAGTATTGCAAGGACAATCCTCCTAACGGCGACCATGAGAAAAAAATATATCCAAAATCGATCTGGCGAAGCAAGATATGAAGGTCCATACCGAGACACATTTAATGTATATATATTTATTTATTTTCAAATGCTTAATTAACATTTTTCAAATACAACATTAATCTTTTTTTAAACATGGTTAATATTTTGTCTATGTTTAACACTATTATTCAAATGGTTGGTAAAAAACTCGGATATAAGTTTAACTTTTTTTGATACATGGCCAACAATTTTCTATACACATCTAACATTTCTCAAATGTTTGATTAGCATGTTTTGCATACTTGTTCAACTTTTTTCGAAATGCTTGATTAACATTATTTTCAAATATAAGATTACATTTTTTGATTGCATTCTATTTTTTTACATCGAGAGATCTTATTCTAATGCATCATCACCTCCCCTGTCTCTCCAATACCACCAAGGAAATAAACCAAAGAAAACAATACCCTACCTGGCCATACTACGAGCCTGGCCGGGCCTACCAAAGCCGCGGAAGAAAACCTAGGCTTGGGCCCGATAGTCAGCCCTGGATTTTAGGCCCAACTCTAGCCCGCCAAATAAAAAGCCCGTCGAGCCTTGGGCCGGGCCTCTTTCCTAAATCGTAGAAACGATAAGCTCGAGCTTGGCCTGGCCCGATCTGGCCATCGGGCTCAAAATCTAGGTCCAGGCCCGACCCATAGGCAAGGTCGGGTCAGACTTTTTCAGGTCGTGTCAGTCCGGGTTTTCCGTAGCCAGAACTAGTCCCCACTCTCCTGGCCGACGGACGAGGAAGAGGAGGGGAGCCATGATGGCTGTGTGGAGAAACTTTTTACGGCGGCCAGGAGTGGGTAAGGATAACTGAGGGTGACATTTGCAAAGCCCGGGTAACAAGTGATAATTGTGGGTGCGTGCGAGCTAGGCTGGCTCAGCGGTACCGCGCTGCTACCCATGGGCTGTAGTCAGTGGTACCGCGCTGCAGCCCAACAATCCGCACATACCAGAGAAAGCCCGTCGGAGTTCCGTCTCGGCCCGGCCCGCTGGAGCCCGCTGGTGGCGTGCCACCGCCGCCGAGCTCCTCCTCCCCCTGCTGCCGCTGTCACTCCAAAACCGTCGCAGTCCTTCCTTGCGGGGTTCTCTCACCGCCGTCACTCTCCACCTCCCTCCACCACCCAGACCCCACCCTCCGTCGCGCCGGCGATCCCGGCCTCCTCTCCCCGGCTCCGCGGTAAGCAATCCCCAGACCCTCCGATCCCCCTCGCCGCCCCCCGACCGATTCCCCCGGTCCCACGCTCCCCCCCGCGCGCGCCACCCGCCGGCCAGCCCGACTCGCGGTTCGCGCGGCCGCGCATGACTGCCCAGTCCCGGCCTCCTCCGTCAGCTGCGGTCTTCGCGCGCGCTTGCCTGCCCGCTGGAGACGAAATCCCGGTCTCCGACGGCGCTGGCACGCTACCTGCTAGGGCATCGGCATCATTGTCAGCTAGGTGATGGCCGCGGCGGCTTAGACAGGGACCTCGAGGAACCTCGGAGGAGACGGGGTCGTGGTGGTTGGACTCGGGTCATTAGGGTGATGATTAGTGCATATAGATTAGTTTAGATAAAGGACGGGTCTTTTTCTATCGTTTCCGGGGGGGTCCCGGCCACTCCAAATCCCCATAGGAGTTGATCTCGGTGGCTTTGACTCTTCTCCGTGTTCTTCTACTTCAGAAAAGTATATTCCGATTGTTTCTCGCTTCTGATCATACACCACGACAACAAAAATGTGTATTCCGATTATCCCCACAGCCACAGGAGTGCATGCTTATTCTCGGAGTAAATCTATTTTTTTTTTTTCAATTATTATCTGACTCCAATTTGGTTGCTCACGCATGCAGATGTATCCTCTGGAGATGGAAGGCAGCTCGAACCCAAAGGCGTCCAACAAGCCCAAGTGTATTCACCTCTTTCTTACCTTATATTTATTCTATCTCGACCCGGATGCATGCCGCACTATTTGTTAGGATCTTTTTTTGGATCCAGTCAGCGCCGTTTCAACAAATTCACAGTACTTTGGTTCTCTCTGTCTGCAGATTCCAAGTTTACACAGCAGGAGCTTCCAGCATGCAAGCCACTACTGACACCTGGAATTGTAAGTTTGTAACTATCCCAATCTCCAGTGCTTGTTTATCATCTTCTGTTCCTGTAATCACACATGAAATTTACGAGTTACTTTCAAGTGATGGCAATGTGTGGACTTGCATAGGTCATTGCTGCCTTTGCGCTCATCGGCGCCCTGTTTGTTCCCATCGGGCTTGCGTCTCTGCATGCGTCACGACAGGTCGAATGCAGATGTTTTTGATGATCGCATTAGTTCTCTCTGCTGTGATACTTTATGGTGCGTTTGCTTACCATGTACCTTTCCTGTGATGCAGGTTGTCGAACTGGTGCATAGATATGATGCTGGTTGTGTGCCCGTGGATGACAAGGTTGGGTTCATCCAGAACTCCAGGACTGACAAGACATGCACTATAACAATGAATGTGAGTTTCAAGTGAAAATGTTATCGCAACTATACATATTTACTTGTGATGGTTGTGCGTGGTACTACTGTTGTTGAGATAGTCTTTAAGCAGAAGCACATTATCTCCTATAAATATGAACGAACTGGTTATTGTACGCCCTCCAGGTGCCAAAATACATGAAGAGCCCAATCCACGTCTATTACCTGATTGACGGCTTCTATCAAAACCATCGAAGGTATATTTTCCTATTAAATATTTTACTTAAAAAAACTACTTCCTCCGATCCATGTTAATTGTCGCAGCTTTAGTACAACTTTAGTAGGAGTATATTGCTTCCCTGGTTGGTTCTCAATAAGTGCTTTGCAAGGAATTTGAAATTATTCATTTCCTACCTTCTGTTGCATTTTTATAGGACACCATAAAACTGGATCTCGTATATTTTTTTTATCTATACCGCATTAGCAGGCACACTATACTGTTGTATTGACTGATGTCCTGTCGGAACAAATTATGTCGAGATACTCAGACCAATTATTGCTCGTCTTTTCCTAGGTATGTGAGAAGTCGAAGTGACAAACAACTGCGGTATAAGAGCGCTGTACATTTGATATCGGATTGTGTGCCTGAAGGTAAGACCGCTGATGGTGCTCCAATTGTTCCATGTGGCCTTGTTGCTTGGAGTTTGTTCAACGACACATATACAGTTCGGGTCAATGGGGTGGTTGCTCAAGTGAACAAAAAGGACATAGCTTGGAAGAGTGACAAGAACAATAAATTCAGCAATAATATCTATCCCAGTAACTTCCAGAAGGGAAGTCTTATAGGTGGTGCTAAGCTTAATGAGAGCATACCGGTACGTGGATTTCTCCTCTATCACCCTGCATATGCATTACTTTTGGTATCAAGGGATCTGCGTGCTGGAATAGAGCAGACCTCTGTTACAATCGTTTTATGCACACTCTTTTAGATTTTGTACTCATTAATTTATTCTTCGTGTCACAATTGTTTAGTTAAGTGAGCAAGAAGATCTCATTGTTTGGATGAGAACCGCTGCGCTCCCAACTTTCAGGAAGCTGTATGGAAGAATTGAGAAAGATATCAATGCAAATGATAATGTAACAGTGGTTATACAGAACAACTATAACACATATAGTTTTGGAGGATCAAAAGCGTTGGTCCTTTCTACTGCATCTTGGATTGGAGGAAAAAACAATTTCATTGGTATTGCATATCTGACTATTGGTGGTCTGTGCCTTTCTCTTGCTATGGGCTTCTTAGTTCTCTACATGATTAAACAAAGGTATTCTTCAAAATTTGCTCACTACCATTTCATACTGGACCTGTCATTTCTCTTATCTCGAAACTTGTTTTTAAGCATTTATATCACACTTACTTTCATGAGCCCTTGTTATTAGTTTGTTACTACAATGTTGTTATTAGTAAAGTAAATTTGAGTGAAATTAGGAAAAAACTACAATGAGCCTATGAAGGATTAATTAGTGACTAGTTCTATTTGTTGCGCCAGGATAATCTAATTTGATTATTTTCAGGACCTTTGGAGATCCCACGAACCTGTCATGGAATAGATGAATAGAGTTAACTATTAGACTGGAGTATCCTTTCTGAGAATAAAAGGGCATTCAATGGGTAAATTCTTCCAATTGGATCTATGGGTGTTTGTTCTTATTGCCATTCAATGCGCTTGGCATGGCTCATAGGCATGACCATCTTGTTAACTTTGGAGCCGTAATAGCATCATACATACATGAACAGAATGTATTGTAATCGGTTGACTAAACCTTACCTGGCCTTAGCTGACCATACTGAGAGTCGTTTCTGAATTCCTATTATGAATTATAAACCAACTAATTGTGCTTATGGTAGCAGATACTTATACTTGTTCTTGCAGTTCATGTTTCATGTTTCCCTGTTTGATCATATAAAAGGTATCATCTGGTGCTAATCTTACGGCATGCTTGGTTTATTTACCAAAAATTGGCTACCCGATGTCTGGCAACTTTTTGAGAGGTTGGCAAGGCAAGTTGGTAGCCAACTTTCTAGCCTTGCCAAACATTGGCATGCCAAATTTTGGCCTCAAACCTAGCATGTCCCTAAGATCTGAAGGCTAATGTGCTGATTCTCCTTTTATTTCTTTTGTCCGCTTGTAAGTCAAATTAATAATATGACTAGTGACTGAGCTTACAAGCAGTTCATCTCAGTCTTCTAAAGAAATTATCATTCAAGGAAACAAAACTGCAAATATTTGTACCAAGAATAGTTTTGTCATTCTCAGGTGATATTCCTAAAATAAGTTTGTATTGATCTCTGACCACTTTATCAGATTGATCGACAGATAAAGATACAGTTGCTGCTTTTGGGAAAAAAGTCAATTGATGACTGAGTATAATGATGTAACATGCTTAACAAAACACTGCCGTTCAAGTCACATCGTCAGTAACCTAGAAATTAGAATAATTCCAACACTCCCACTATGCGAGCACAGTAGCTTGAATTGTCTTACTGTTCATCTAAGGTGGTCATTGGCAGGGCAGGATCATAGGCTCCATGGGCGTGGATATGCTCCTAGTGCACATTTCAGGGCCAATTTCTGTGACCCCTTCTTCCTGAGTAGTTTTAATGATTCGGATCAACATCCTTTTTGGGGGGCTACTAGTTTAATTCAATAGAAGGAAAAAGATAGCCCGAAGAAAATATAGCGCATACCTTTGTGAGGTTCCTGAAGTAAATTGTTGTGTAGTTCCCCGTTGGGAAGAAAACTTCTATCAGGTCAGCAAGAACCAACTGGGGCTGGGAGATAGCTCCATCTGACCAATCTTTTAAAAGCAGGAATTTTGTTAGACCGATACATATGTAAAACCATATGACACACTGGGCTTTGGGCATTGTTATCAACTCAGCACCCTGATTAAATGGAATAGGAAGAAAAGGAAAACCAGATCACTATGTTTTCTTAAGCACATAAAAACAGAAAAGATAACTGCCATTACCAAGTGTCTTGGAATTTCCTATTCTTTTATCAAATCTCCATATGCTTTGATTAGTTACGAAACTAAAACAAGAGTCACGGCCCACATCAATATTGTCCAAAAATGTGGATAGCTTGTACTCTGCAGGATCTGAGGCATATGTCTGATCTATGACCACATCCACCGTCTGAAATTTGTATGAATCGGGTTTTGAGTTAGACGGTAGTAAACTTTAAGGAGCATTCATTTAAAAAGTAAGGGCAGGTTCATTTTAGAACAATATTAAAATTCATATAAGCAGTCAAGTGGTAAGAAAAGGAGCTCTTCTTTTCATCATTTGGGAGGGTGTGACATTAGGTTTCATTATTATTGGCACTCACACAAAGAATGGCATGTAAGCTGTCCATGTCCTCTGGGTCGGAAACCTTGAATCTCTTATCGGTAATAGTTGCATCAACAATTTCTGCTCCTGCATCTTTGACATACTGCTCATGGAATAAATACAGACATGCTCATCAGTTCTCCACTTCTTACTTAACTTTTGTAACTGCTGCAATAATACAAGTGATGCTACCTGTAACTTGTAGCTTTCTCTGACGAATGTCCACGCTCCCTACAGCAGTAGATACAGTACAGTACATTGATGATCAGTAAGAATTGTATATTCCAAAATTTGCTTAGATGCATCAGAAATTCATGATTCTGTTGGTGTAAACAAAGTTGCATACCTCTGTGAATTCAACCCATGCTACTACAGGCTTGAATCTGGAGCTTAGGGCAGCAGCTGCTTTGCTTAGGCACAAATAGTTTGCCTTAATCTGCACTAGGAACAAACAGCCTGTCTTAAAATTTGCTAGAAAAATTAGATAAGCAGTCATTAGGCTGGCACTCTTATTAGTTGTATATACAACCAGTATCAGTGAGTGCATAAACACAATTTTATCGCTCAATCATGGCAACACAAATTCAGTCGTATTTACTGATCTTAACTGCATCATATACTGCATTGGCCCTGTCTTCGGAATTCATGAACGTTCCCAGGTATTTGATCCACTCAGCCCTCTGTACAGAACCATTTGAGACACAACATTAGTTTTGTCATCAGTTGAGATAACCGCTGAGATCATCGCAGCGGGAGCACAGATTACAGGGGTAGCGATGAGCGTACCTGCAACGGCGTGTCCTCTTCCGAGGGCACATAGGCTGCGAAGTTGCAACCCTTATCTTGATCCGTGCTCATAAAATGTGCACGAAACTGGGAGAGCTTGCCTGTGTCTGAGCTGTTGACAAGCTGCACATTCCCACTGGCGTATGCCTGGAGCACGCACTGGGAGGCCACCTGAGGTGATGTGATCCCTTTCAAGTTCTCCAGCACCCCAAGTAGCTGCAGGCATGCCAACAAATACCCCAGGCTTCATCATCAGATAGATAAAACATTACAAGCGCTGCAGAGGAGATCATATCCTTTTTCAAATTTGAGTTTGTGTTGTTGCCTTCTTTTACTTTGGGCTTCATATTGCACATGTAGAAAAGTAAAAAAAAAAAAAAAAGTTGCCGCGGATTCCTGAATGCGGGTTTATATGGTGATCTCGGTTTGGCGACTCCGTTGCTCACCTCGAAGAAGGACACTGCAAACAGAGGTGGTGGCAAGAATGGTGTTACTCTGGCAAGTTGTTGGCAGTGTTGTATTAACTGCGGCGAAGCTGAAGCATGGTCTGCTTCGTGCGTGCGTGCTACCTGGAGAAGCGGCGGCGTCGACGGAGTAGTTGGCGAGGGGGACGACGAAGGACTTGATCCTCCCGGTGCAGTACCTCGTCTTGCTCGCCATCTTGGACGTGCTCTGTAGGAAACGCCATTGCCGATCAATCTTGTGCAGGTCAAACCAATGGCAATGAGTGTGAATTTGTTGCACGTACCTGCATGAGGAGGTAGCTCTTGCCGTCCCAGGCGTTCTTGATGACCTTAAAGCCCTGCCCGTAGTATATGTGGAACAGCCTCGCGTCCTCCACCCGCGACACCGGCCCGGCCACCACCGCCGGCGGCTTGCTCGCCGCCGCGGCGGAGGCGGCCAGATGCAGAAACAGCAGCGCCGCCGCGCTCCGGCGGCACGCCATGGACTGCTGCTCTGCTCAGCTCAGCTCAGCTCCTCTTCTCCCAGCTAGCTCGTGAGCGGGCGGGCGTGTGTGTGTGCCCGTGACGGACAGGGGGTGTGCGCGCGTTGGAGCGGCGCCTTTTGTCACGGCGCAGAATCGGTGGGATTCTTGTGAGCGGATGGGTCAGTTCCACATGCGTTGGTGCGGTGGTGCACGTGGTGGCGCTCTTCCTGTTGCTGCGCGCCTTGGATGGTTCCTTCTTTTGGTTGCTAGCAGTTGACCGCCCGTGCCATTGGCCGCCTTGGTAGCTTTGTCGATCCGATGACGAGAGCATCTCCACCCGTTCGGCCTTCCACGGGCTTTAAATGGTGTCGTCGAGGGTGTGCCGACGAAAAAATCCACGTGTGGGAGGGCTCGGATTCCTAGCCGCCCTTCAAGATCGTTCCATTCCTTTCTTTTGAAATCAAACTCGGTCAAAAATCGGCCAAACACGACACGAATTCGGCCAAATTCAGCGTTTTCATTGATGTTTGCATAAACTAAACTAAAAACATTTAAAAACAGAAATTAAAAACTACTATGCCGTCAGTCGCCCTGAACCTTCTACATGCCGAGAAGTTTGTAGAAGTTGATGTAATCATTGTCGTCGTCCTGCACTCCACCGCCGTCCTTGCTACACCCCTGTGTTGGGACGTCGTGGGGACGGGGTTGGATGGCCTGGGTGCCTCCTCTTCGCTGTCGTCGAGGATGATGGCGCCGCCCTCCTTGCGGTCGCGGCATCGAGCGGTGATCTTCTTAAGGGCACGACGCTGGCACTCCATCTCCTCCCGGACGTAGTCGTCTCACGCCCATTTGAGCGCGGTCTCATCGACGGCAACCATGTCGAGGTGCTCCTGCTTGAGGGGGAGGAACGACGGCTCGGTCTTCGGCTTGACGAGGCGGGGGGGAGCAAGTCGGAGGAGAAGGGATGTCGCCATCGTTGATGATGAGTGCACCGCTGCGCATGCGTCGCCCTAGCGACGTCTCCCGCGGCTCCGGCTTGACGGGGAGTAGCGCCAGTGACCCGGAGGAGCGGGAGTGGGAGCCGGACGAGGAGGAAGACGCCTTCTCCTTGGGCCTCAGCGTCCAAGAACTGCCACATCGGTGGGAGAAGGAGGGGGCCGTCGAGTATTCCAATAACGGTGAGTTGCCGCCCTCGATGTGCTCGAGGATGGCCTCCAACGTGCGGCCGGGGACAACCCGCCATTGGCGTCACCCCTTGGAGTTGAAGTGGCTGCGGGGGTCAGCATCGTTGGTGGCGGCAAGCTGGTTGGCGTGACGGCGTTCGAAGTACGTTGTCCAAAGCATGGTGCTGCCGGGGGCGTACCTCGGCTGGTTCCGCGAGCTCTCCGGCAGGGACAACCGGATGCACGCGATCTCCGCGCATCGATCGGCTTCAGAAGGCGGCTCCGTCGGCGCTCACCGTCCACGAGCCTGACACCCGCATATCCGGTGGCGTCGGGTAGTCCGTCTCGTAGAGGAGGCGGGCCTCGGACTCGTGCAGGGCGGCGACCGAAGCCGTTGGCCGCCGCTCTGTCGCCGGCGTAGCGCTCGACCATTGGTGGTGGAGAGAGGGGCACTGATAGTGAAAGGGGGAGAGGGGCGCCGATGGCGAGAGAAGCCTTGCAAGAGGTGTGCGGCCACCGACGAGGGAGGGACGGTTTATATAGCCGCGGGCGGGCAACAAGCGGGCAGAAGTTGTGCGAACACGTGGCGAGAGTGGACGGGACACGCGTTGACGCACCTTCACTGCGCCACCCGTGAGGAATCAATGGAAGGCTGACCGACGGCGCAACCTTCGCATTGATTCCCACGGGAAACGAGGTGATGAGTACGACGACCGCCCCTAGTCGTTGGCTTGGCGGGTCCACAAACGTTTCACGCCAAAAACGTTTCCCCAGGCGCCCCTAGCATGTCGAGTTCCGCCTGGGACCACCGGGGACAAATTCGGCCCTAACCGGCGAAAAATAGGCTACTAGGGGTGTGACAGGACCATTTTTTCATGCCGGTGACAAAAAAAGGGCCTTGGGCGGGCTGTTGGGGGCACGGTTGGAGATGCTCTGTTGATCGTGGTTTTTCCTTGGGGCGGCACTATGCACTGGCCAGCCGGCCAAAAGCCCAGTCCGGTCCTGCGTGGGTCGTCCGATTAGACACTGTCTCGCCATTGGATCCAAATAAAGTCGTTTTGACACGTCGTCGCTCTTGCATCAGAGCAACTCCAACGGAGCAATCCAAAACATCTGTTTGGGTCAACACGGACAAAAGTGAAGGCCCAACGCGGCGACCCAAACCCAAAAAGAATCTGCATGGGCCCATTTTGGGCCCAAAATAACGCATGAAATGTGTCGGCGCGGACGCAAAGCGGACGCGACACACACCTTCTCATGTACGCGCCTGTCCACACGTGGCGCCCGATCAAAGCCGATGTCGTCTTTATTAACGACGACCATCCACCACGGGCCCACGCGTCAACGACCCATGGGTAATCCGAGCTTGGGGGGTGTAGGGGCGGGCCTCATCCTCTTCCAGAAGTCACCCCGCTCCCCATCTAGGCACCCCTTCTCCGCCGGCGGCAAACCCTAGCCACCACCATCATGGGGTTCTTCTCCGCGAAAGACAAGGGCAAGTCCCCCGCCTTCCCTGTCCGCGCGCACGCTCTCCAGTCGCCGACGTCTTCTTGTCCGTCTCGCTAGCGGGTTAGCGTACCATTGCACCATGCAAGGTGGCACTGGGAGTACCACATCCCACTAGTAGAAAAGAGAGCTTTCGTCCTACCCCTGATTGAGCAATAGTCCCGATCGACTTACGAACCAGGACTAATGCGTGCATTAGTCCCGGTTCGAGCGGTCAGGATGCCGGTCGGGCCTCGGCGGGCACCAGTCCCGGTTCGTCTGGGACCTTTAGTCCAGGTTCCTGCCACGAACCGGGACTAAAGGGCGTGGCTCCTGGCGCGTCCCTTTATTCCCGATTTGTGTTTGGAACCGGGACTAAATGTCAGTCTTCAGTCCCGGTTCTAGACACCAACCAGAACTAAAAGAATGCATATATGTATATCCTCACCCCTACACGCTCACTCCTGTGTCTTTTGGTCGGCCAACGTGTGGGAGCTGTGTGCTACTCTGTTCTCACCTCCTGTGCACATGAGGTGTTTGATGAAATGTCCGAGTCACACTTAAGCTTTCTCTCCTCTTCAAGCTTGACCTCCAAGCTCTATTTGCCCCAAGATTTGTCTAGGTTTGGCGGTGCAACAACTATCCAAGTGTTATAAAAAGGTTAGCAATTCATCCTCATCTCTCACTATTAGTTTTAGCTCATTTCAAATGCTCTAGAAGTAGTGTGGTTTGTGGGTTTTAGTGGAGGAGTGTATGTGTGAGTTTATTTGATTTAGATGCACAATTTGAACTCAAATTCACTTTTTAGTTTGCACATGTGTAGGGTGACATCCCGTCCCCGTGCCCGTCATCCTCAGCCCGTTGATCATCTGTGCCCATCTCGTTGTCTACACCATCGTGGTGAGCCTCTTGTTCTTAATTATCTTTTTTAGAGAAAACAAATTCTTGCTTGTATGATCTATATAGCTACTTGCATAATTTTGTTACTTTTATTATTGTTTGTTATTACATAGTGCCATAGTTTTGGTATCCCCCTCCGTCGGCTCTCATCTAGTCTATGATTCAGATGTGGTATATTATCTTTTATAACCATTTGTTTCATTTAGTGTTTATGACAATTAGGCTGACCAACTTGACATAAATGTCTTCATCTAGGAGGTATGTGAACAGAAAATTTCAACCAACCCTCTTTTCGAGAGGTTAAATGTAGTTGAAAAAGAAAACAATTATTTGAAAGAAAAATTGAAAAGAGTTGATGAAGAGAAGATGAAATTGGAGTTGCATGTTGCCGATCTCGTTGATCTACACAAGATCCAGATGAATGAATTGCGCTTGAAGATTAAAAAAATTAGAAAATATGTTATTGATAATGAGGCTTGGTATAATTATGCTGTTGGATCAATTGTTATCTTAGTTGCGATTCTGATCGTATTTGTTGTTGCATTTAAATGTTTTACATAGTTGAATGTTAGTTTCAATGTATGTTTTAATTAGATGCTTTAGAGATATGTATCTTTTTCTATGAGAACTATATGTATTTATTTTTTCAGTAATAACATTTGATGATGAACTTGTATTAATTTGATCATTTCTCTATTCATGATGTTTCGTAATGGTTTTTTATATACTTAATTAAATAAATAAGTTTTCATCTGAAACCCTGATATTTCGAAAGAGTTTTCGTCTCAAAACCTGATGCTTCGAAAGAGATTGTTCAGTTTGTACCTGAAGTGCATCCAATTTTTGCCATAACTCTCTCAACTTTTTAGCACATTCTATGTGGGTGAAATTATGATACCATGCCAAGTTTCAACCTTTTCAAAGTTCATTTCTATTATTTTTCAGTTTCAGGATCATTTCGCTCAAAAATTTGATTAAATGCATGAAAAATAGCAAATGAAGTCAAAAAAGAATTAAAATGATGATGTGGCTTTGAATGGTGCATATTAATGTCATAAAAACTGGAGTTAAAATATGTTAAAAAATAAAATTCCTTTGTAATAGATGAGTTTCGTGTGAAACTCTGATACTTCGAAAGAGATTGTCCAGTTTGTACACGAGGTGCATCCAATTTTTGCCATAACCCTCTCAACTTTTTGGCACATTCTATGTTGGTGAAATTATGATACCATGCCAAGTTTCAACTTTTTCAGAGTTCATTTGTAGTGCTTTTCAATTTCAGGATAACTTCGCAGAAAAAATGATTAAATACATAAAAAATAGCAAATGAAGTCACAAAAGGGTTGAAAATTGATGATGTGGCTTTGAATGGTGCATATTAACCTCACAAAAAGTCTGGAGTTAAAATATGGTAAAAACGAAATCCCTTTGTAATAGACGAGTTTTCGTTCAAAACTCTCATACTTTGAAAGAGATTGTTCAGTTTTTGCCATAATCTTCTCAACTTTTTAGCACATGCTATGTGGGTGACATTATGATACCATGCCAAGTTTTAACCTTTTCATAGTTCATTTGTAGTGTTTTTCAATTTCAGGGTCATTTAGCTAAAAAATGATTAAATGCATGAAAAAAGCAAATGAAGTGAGAAAGGGTTCAAAATTAATGATGTGGCTTTGAATGTGCATATTAATGTCACAAAAAGTCTGGAGTTAAATATGTTAAAAAAATAAAATCCTTTTGTAATAGACGAGTTTCCGTCTGAAACCATCATACTACGAAAGAGATTGTCTAGTTTGTTCACAAAGTGCATCCAGTTTTTTCTATAACCTTCTCAACTTTTTAGCACATGCTATGTGGGTGAAATTATGATACAATGTCAAGTTTCAACCTTTTCAGAGTTCATTTGTAGTGCTTTTAAATTTCAGGATCATTTACCTCAAAAAAAAAGATTAAATGCATGAAAAATAGCAAAAATGAAGTGAGAAAAGGGTTGAAAATTAATGATGTGGTTTTGAATGATGCATATTGACCTCACAAAAAGTATGTAGTTAAAATATGTTAAAAATGAAATCTATTTGTAATAGATGAGTTTTCGTTCGAAATCCTTATAATTTGAAAGATATTGTTCAGTTTGTACACGAAGTGCATCCGGTTTTCGTCATAACCCTCTCAAATTTTTAGCACATGATATGTAGGTGAAATTATGATACCATGCCAAGTTTCAACCTTTTGAGAGTTTATTTGTAGTGCTTTTTAATTTCATGGTAATTTAGCTCAAAAATGATTAAATGCATGAAAGATAGTGAATGAAGTGAGAAAAGGGTTAAAAATTAATGATGTGACTTTGAATGGTGCATATTCACTTCTCAAAAAATCTGGTGTTAAAATATGTTAAGAAAAGTGAAATCTCTTTGTAATAGATGAGTTTTGTCTGGAACCGTGATACTTCGAAAGAGATTGTCCAGTTTGTACACGAAGTGCATCCAGTTTTTTCAACCCTCTCAACTTTTTAACACATGCTATGTGGATGAATTATGATACCATGCGAAGTTTCAGCCTTTTCAGATTTCACTTGTAGTGTTTTTCAATTTTAGGGTCATTTAGCTCAAAAAATGATTAGATGCATGAAAATAAATTAGGTTAACAAAAAATATTAGATTAAACTTATTACTTAACAGAAAAAAAAAGATTATTAGGTTAACAAAAATTATTTCATAATATTTTTCACTTGTAGTGATTTTTAATTTCAAGGTCATTGAGGTCAAAAAACTCATCAAAATAATCAACAAAAAAGCTTTTATAAAACTCTAATAGAAAAATAATCAACTAAAAAGAATCAATTAAAATATTTGTAACGATCAACTACAACAAAACTATAATATTCTTCAATAGCAAAAAGAATCGACTAAAAAACTTTAATAGCAAAAAGAATTTTCATAAAGTATTTTTGTAAAAAAATATAATATCAAAAAAATAACAAACAAAAAATAAAAAAGCCCGCCTACTAGGCCACTATGGCCTGCATACGACTAGAAACCGAACCAAACATGGGCGAGGATGCAGGCCCGTAGGATAAGTAGGCCCAACAGGGGAAGACCCGCAGGACAAGTAGGCCCGTCATATTATGCTGTAGAGAGGATCTCGAATAAGTAGCCGCATCGAGGCTTATCAATCGTTGCGAACGGCTCTTGCTTGGCGAGATGGTACTAAAGTTTCACCGCCCCGACGCAGTGCGAGGAACAAGCATTTAGTCCCGATTGATGGCTCCAACCGGGACTAAAGGTCCCGGTTGATGGGGTCCCGGTTGGAACCACCAACTCGGACTAAAGGTGAATTTCACCAGCCCAAAGGGCAGCAAACCCAGGCCTTTAGTCTTGATTGGTGGCTCCAACCGGGACTACCCCTTTAGTCTCGGTTAGAGCCACCAAATGGGACTAAAGGCCTTTGTATAGAAGCCTCCAGGCCGTCGGCACCTCGATCCAGTTTCTCCTCCTCTTCCCCTCTCCCCCGATGAAGCTCACGACCACCTTGACGCCGCCACGCTGTTGTAAGCTATTGTGCCCCGTCCCTCTGCCCCGACACATGCCCTGCCCCGACGCCGCCGCTCCCCGCGCCCCTGCCTTACCCCGACGCTGTTGCGCCCCTGCCCCGACGTTGCCGCGCCCTTGCCCGACGCTGCCACTCCCCCGCGCCCTTGCCCTGCCCCGACGCTGTCGCGCCAGGTACTCCCTCCACCCCTGTTATTTGTTTTTCATTTCAGACATTTTTACCAAGTATGAGAAGAGCGCAAACCTATATAAGCCAAAGGGTAGATAAAACACATCATAAATAGGAAGTGAAGCGAGGAGACGGAGTGTCGATGACCTTTCGAATTGTGATGAAGATCACATGAGAAGGAAATATAGTTAGTCCAGATCAACTTGTTGTTATAGGATATGATATAGAGGTTTTGTTGTGTAATAAAAATTGAGATGTATGCATGTCTGAGTGCATTATTTATCACTACAAGAAATATGTCAACTAACGACCTTCAATATTGGTCACTGAATGGTCATTGATTTCCATTTGTGACCTTTTTATGACCAAAAACAAAAGGTCTAAAGCTGAGGGTCTTTAATAAACTATAACGACCTTTTTTCTGGATTGGTCGTAGGATTTTATGACCAAACAGAAGGTCGTAGGTTTAACGACCAAATGATTTGGTCACTAGCAATCTGCCCGCACCACGTCAGAGCCCTCGTGGCAGGCTGACGTGGCAGAATTATAACCAAATGAAAAGGTCGTAAATAAGATTCAACCCGGTCCATTCCGGTCGTCTACATGGGCCGGGCCCAATAATTTGGCCTTTTATTTTCTGGGATAGAATCTTTTACTGAGCAGGTTTTTTATTAGTCCACTTTTCTTTTGGGCCTTGGCCTACTCTTTTTAGTCCAGTTCTTGTTTGGGCATTGGCCTACTCTTCTTTTAGGCCCAAGCCTTTTTAGACAAATTCTAGTTTGGGCCTTGGCCTACTCTTTTTTTAGGCCCAAGCCTTCTTAGTCTATTTCTTGCTTGGGCCTCGGCCTTTTTGGTGTCCAAGCTAACTTTAGTGCCCAAACAAAATGGTCCAAACAAAACTTAAATAATTGACAACTTCACAAAATACTTCATCAGGTTCAAATAGAGCAAGACATTGTTTCATCACCAGAATGACCAATCACTTAAATAATTGACAACTTCACAGGTGCACAGCTTCACAAAAACTCATCACGCATTTCCACCGAGCTCTCAAAGTCCATGCCCAGCGGACTTTCCTGATGGTCCGTCGCAGACGCCATAGTTGCTTTCTGCCTTGTGACTCTATCAGGTTCATCAGGTTTCAGGATCCTCTTTGTTTGTCCTGGAGGTGGGGCCATCACCCTTCCTGGAGGCATTGCAGTAGATGCTTCTGAGCTCTTCGTCTTCTTGCTAGCTGTCTTCAGTGCCTTGTATAAATAACACATAAAAAACTAGATCACAAGATAAATATGTGACCACAAGGAAAAACAGAGCATACAAGAACCCGAACCCTCCAAGCAAGACAGAGTTTGCACCTTAATAGTCTTGTGCACTACAACTTCATCCTCCTTAGGATTGTACTCTCGGTCATCACTAATAACTCCACTACCTTCTTGAACCCCATTAGTTGTACCTTCTTGTACATCATTTGTTTTCCTAATCATTGACGCTATTGCATCAATGCCAAGGGACTGGAATATCTGATTGTTCCTCATCATATTTCTAGCCCTAACCTTCTCGTACTCGATGAGAGGATGCTCATCTTTGCAAGGCAAAGTAAACATAATTATTACGTTAATTGTTGGAATGCATGGACAGACAGCCAAACATATCTTATGATATTTTATTATCATTTAATCCTACTTATTTAGCTAAGGAAGAGTAACAGCACACAGGCACAGCTAAGCCAGCTAATTCAGATTACAGCAATACATTTGCATAATAAAATCTAACAGTATTTTACATCACCAGCCTCCAAGATATTTTACTTAGCATATTACATTTCACTTAGCATATTAAGACACATTTTATAAATCTGACAGTATAACCACAAGGAGCAACTTGCATACCACTTGTTGGCCTCAGGTTTGACCTTGTCATCCTTGACATGGATGATCTTGAGGTGGTGCTTGCAAAATAGAATAAACAACAATCAGATACAACAGGGATAAAGTAAAATGATGCACTTATATCAATAAAGGAAAGCATTTAGACGAGCATGCACATACATGTAATACATGTGAAGCTAGCAAACTTGTTGGATCAACAATATAGTGATGTAGTTAATGCATCAGTACTAATACATGTAAAACACTTGGACCAGCATGCACACACACGTGTAGCAATGCACATACAGTTAATGCATCAGTACTAAACTGACAGTTGAAGCAAGCAACTAAATTAAAGCACTTGGACTAGCATGCACATACAAGTGTAGTAATGCATCAATATTAAAACATGTGAAACAGGAGGTAGTAATGTACTAAACTGATAGTTGAAGAAAACTATATATGTGGAGCAATGCATTAATTATTTACAACAATTACTTTTATGTTTTAACTTGCAATTTTATCCATGTACCTGCAATCATCTATAGGCAAAGTAATTACTCAACTGTATGCCTAATGGAGGCAAACATATGCATTCATAGCAACTGGTTGCCCAACATTTGGTGAATAAAGAAGCAAGCAGTGTGCAAGCAAGCAAGCAAAGTGCATAAGTGCTACTAATACAAGCAAGCAAGCAAAGTGCATAAGTGCTACTAATACAAGCAAGCAAGCAAAGTGCATAAGTGCTACTAATACAAGCAAGCAAGCAAAAGAAGTGCTACTGATAGAAACAAGCATAGTGCTACTGATAGAAACAAGCAAGCAAGGAATACAATTGAAGAGGAGCAAGCAAGCAAGTACTGTTGATACCAACCCTAGTAGCTTCTTCTCCAAGTGCTACAGATACAAGAAAGTATTGCTGATGGAAACTCTAATTAACCAGAGGGGGATAGAACGGACCACTAGGAATAAATCCCATGAACATGAACAAGAACCTCCATGAGCTCCTAGATTGACTGAATCCTAATCCTAGATCGACCAGGTGGGGATGTACCCCCATTTGTTACCCATCACAAATGCAGGACCCCATGATCCAGCCCCATTGATCCAGCCCCATGACAACTACAACCCTAACCCCATGAATCTAACCCTAACACCATGAACCCTAACCCTAACCCCATGAATGTACCGAACCATCCCAATTGATCCAGCCCCATGAACCCTAGAAGAACACATGAGGGGGGGTCTATCAAACCCTAGAAGAACACATGAGGGGGATCTATCAACGGGAGACGGGTCGAGGGGAGAGGTACCTATCGTCGTCGACTGTTGATTATGTAGATGTACCAGCTGTCGTCGTCGATGTCGATGTAGATGTAGCCGTCGACGTCGTCGATGTAGATGTAGTCGTCGATGTCGTCGATGTAGTCGTCATCAAGGAGAGGGGAGAGGGGCGGCGGGGCGGCGCGGAGCAGGGGAGGGGAGTAGGAGAGGGAGTGGTGGGTCCCGCGTGGTAGTGGGAGAGGGAGTGGAGGGAAAATTTGGTGGGGTGGGAGGAAAAATTTTCACTAGTTTTTTAGGGTTTGGAGGCAGACTTTTTCTTTTTCTTTTTTATAAACATTGTAGAAATAATGGTTAAAATCATACCGAATAGTTCAAGAAGACATCGGTACTCAAATTTATATATCTTTTCTAGTTGGCAGGTCACATGTGATGATGCGACACGAAGGTTTCCCATTTTTTTGATTGTTTTTGAATTTTTCATGGCCGTTTCAAAATGCGGTCGAAACGGCGGGCATGACCGTTCCTACCTAGTGGTTGATCTTGGAAACCTAGTGGTAGTGTTGGGGAACGTCGCATGGGAAACAAAAATTTCCTACGCGCACGAAGACCTATCATGGTGATGTCCATCTACGAGAGGGGATTTCCGATCTACGTACCCTTGTAGATCGCACAGCAGAAGCGTTAAGAAACGCGGTTGATGTAGTGGAACGTCCTCACGTCCCTCGATCCGCCCCGCGAACCGTCCCGCGATCCGTCCCACGATCTAGTGCCGAACGGACGGCACCTCCGCGTTCAGCACACGTACAGCTCGACGATGATCTCGGCCTTCTTGATCCAGCAAGAGAGACGGAGAGGTAGATGAGTTCTCCGGCAGTGTGACGGCGCTCCGGAGGTTGGTGGTGATCTAATCTCAGCAGGGCTCCGCCCGAGCTCCGCAGAAACGCGATCTAGAGGTAAAACCGTGGAGATATGTGGTCGGGCTGCCGTGGCAAAAAGTTGTCTCAAATCAGCCCTAATACCTCAGTATATATAGGAGGGAGGGGGAGGGAAGAGGCAGCCTCAAACCCTCAAGGCTTGGCCGAAATTGGAGGTGGAGGAGTCCTACTCCAATTCCACTTGGAGTAGGATTCCACCTTCCCACTTGGAAACTCTTTCCACCTTGTGTTTTTTCCTTCTCAAACCTTATGGGCCTTAGTGGGAACTTATTCCAGCCCACTAGGGGCTGGTTTATCTCTTCCCATAGCCCATGAGACCCCTTGGGGCGTGACACCCCTCCCGATGGTCCCCGGCACCCCTCCCGGCACTCCCGGTACACTACCGATGAGCCCGAAACTTTTCCGGTGACCAAAACAGGACTTCCTATATATCAATCTTTACCTCCGGACCATTCCGGAGCTCCTCGTGACGTCCTGGATCTCATCCGGGACTCCGAACAACATTCGGTAACCAACCATATAACTCAAATACGCATAAAACAACGTCGAACCTTAAGTGTGCAGACCCTGCGGGTTCGAGAACTATGTAGACATGAACCGAGTGACTCCTCGGTCAATATCCAATAGCGGGACCTGGATGCCCATATTGGATCCTACATATTCTACGAAGATCTTATCGTTTGAACCTCAGTGCCAAGGATTCATATAATCCCGTATGTCATTCCCTTTGTCCTTCGGTATGTTACTTGCCCGAGATTCGATCGTCGGTATCCGCATACCTATTTCAATCTCGTTTACCGGCAAGTCTCTTTACTCGTTCCGTAATACAAGATCCCGCAACTTACACTAAGTCACTTTGCTTGCAAGGCTTGTGTGTGATGTTGTATTACCGAGTGGGCCCCGAGATACCTCTCCGTCACACGGAGTGACAAATCCCAGTCTTGATCCATACTAACTCAACGAACACCTTCGGAGATACCTGTAGAGCATCTTTATAGTCACCCAGTTACGTTGTGACGTTTGATACACACAAAGCATTCCTCCGGTGTCCGTGAGTTATATGATCTCATGGTCATAGGAACAAATACTTGACACGCAGAAAACAGTAGCAACAAAATGACACGATCAACATGCTACGTCTATTAGTTTGGGTCTAGTCCATCACATGATTCTCCTAATGATGTGATCCCGTTATCAAGTGACAACACTTGCCTATGGCCAGGAAACCTTGACCATCTTTGATCAACGAGCTAGTCAACTAGAGGCTTACTAGGGACAGTGTTTTGTCTATGTATCCACACAAGTATTGTGTTTCCAATCAATACAATTATAGCATGGATAATAAACGATTATCATGAACTAAGAAATATAATAATAACTAATTTATTATTGCCTCTAGGGCATATTTCCAACAGTCTCCCACTTGCACTAGAGTCAATAATCTAGTTCACATCACCATGTGATTCCAACGAATCCAACACCCATATAGTTATGGGGTCTGATCGTGTCTTGCTCGTGAGAGAGGTTTTAGTCAACGGTTCTGAAACTTTCAGATTCGTGCGTTCTTTACAAATCTTTATGTCATCTTATAGATGCTGCTACTACGTGCTATTCGGAAATGCTCCAAATATCTACTCTACTATACGAATCCGTTTCACTACTCATAGTTATCCGGATTAGTGTCAAAGCTTGCATTGACGTAACCCTTTACGACAAACTCTTTAACCACCTCCATAATCAAGAAAAATTCCTTAGTCCATTAGTTACTAAGGATAAATTTCGACCGCTGCTAGTGATTCAATCATGGATCACTCTCTGTACCTCTCAACATACTTTGAGTCAAGGCACACTTCAGGTGCGGTACACAGCATGGCATACTTTAGATTCTACGGCTAAGGCATAGAAGACGACCTTCGTCTATTCTCTTTATTCTGCCGTGGTCGGGTTTTGAGTCTTACTCAAATTCACACCTCACAACGCAACCAAGAACTCCTTCTTTGCTGGTCTATTTTGAACTCTTTCAAAACTTGTCAAGGCATGCATCTTGTTGAAACTTCTATTAAGCGCTTTCGATCTATCTCCATAGATCTTTGATGCTCAACGTTCAAGTAGCGTAATCCAGGTACTCCTTTGAAAACTTCTTTCAAACAACCTTGTATGCTTTACAGAAATTCTACATTACTTCTGATCCACAATATGTCAACCACATATACCTATCAGAAATTCTATAGTGCTCCCACTCACTTCTTTGGAAATACAAGTTTCTCATAAACCTTGTACAAACCCAAAATCTTTGATCATCTCATCAAAGTGTATATTCCAACTCCGAGATGCTTGCACCAGTCCATTGAAGGATCACTGGAGCTTGCATACTTGCTAGTATCTTTAGGATCGACAAAACCTTCTCGTTGTATCACATACAATGTTTGCTCAAGGAAACCGTCGAGAAAACAATGTTTTGACATCCTACGTGCAATATTTCATAAATAATGCATCAACAACTAACATAATTCTAACAGACTTTTAGCATCGCTACGAGTGAGAAAGTCTCATCATAGTCAACTGTTTGATCTTATCGAAAACATCTTTGCGACAAGTCGAGCTTTTCTTAATAGTGACTTATCACCATCATCGTCTGTCTTCTTTTAAAGATCCATCTTTACTCAATAGTCTTATGACCATCAAGTAGTTCTTTCAAAGTCTACACTTTGTTTTCATACATGGATCCTCTCTCGGATTTCATGGCTTCCAGCCATTTGTCGGAATCTGGGCCCACCATCGCTTTCTCCATAACTCGTAGGTTCACTGTTGCTCAACAACATGACCTCCAGGACAGGGTTACCGTACTACTCTGCAGCAGTACGCGACCTTGTCGACCTACGAGGCTTGTAGTAACTTGATCCGATGCTTGATGATCACCATCATCAGCTTCCACTTCAATTGGTGTAGGCGCCACAGGAACAACTTCCTGCGCCCTGCTACACACTGGTTGAAGTGATGGTTCAATAACCTCATCAAGTTCTACTACCCTCCCACTCAATTCTTTCGAGAGAAACCTTTCCTCGAGAAAGGATCCGTTTCTAGAAACAAACACTTTGCTTTCGGATCTGAGATAGGAGATTTACCCAACTGTTTCGGATATCCTATGAAGATGCATTTATCCGCTTTGGGTTCGAGCTTATCAGACTGAAACTTTTTCACATAAGTGTCGAAGCCCCAAACTTTCAAGAAACGACAGTTTAGATTTCTCTAAACCTCAGTCTATACTGTGTCATCTCAACGGAAATACGCGGTGCCCTATTTAAAGTGAATGTGGTTGTCTCTAATGCATAACCCATAACCGATAGTGGTAATTCGATAAGAGACATCACAGCATGCACCATACTAAATAGTGCGTGGCTATGACGTTCAGACACATCATCACACTATGATGTTCCAGGTGGCATGAACTGTGAAACAACTTCCACATTGTCTTAACTGTGTACCAAAAACTCGTAACTCAGATATTCATTTCTATGATCATATCGTAGACAGTTTATCCTCTTGTTACGATGAACTTCACTCCGAAACAGAATTGAACTTTTCAATATCTCAGACTTGTGATTCATTAAGTAAATACTCTAGTATCTACTCAAATCATCATTGAAGTAAGAACATAATGATATCCACTACTTGCCTCAGCACCCATTGGACTGCATACATCAAAATGTATCACTTCCAACAAGTTACTATCTTGTTTCATCTCAATGACAACAAGGCCTTGCTCATGTGGTATAATTTGCATGTCACTTGTGATTCGAAATCAGGTGAGTACAAAGATCCATTAGCATGGAGCCTCTTTATGCAATTTATACTAACATGACTCAAGCGGCAGTGCCACAAGTAAGTGGTACTATCATCATTAACTCGTATCTTTTGGCACCAATGTGTAACACTACAATCGAGATTCAATAAATCATTGAAGGTGTTTATTCAAACAAATAGAGTAACCATTATTCTCTTTGAATGAATAATCGTATTGCAATAAACACGATCCAATCATGTTCATGCCTTAACGCAAGCACCAAATAACAATTATTTAGGTTCAACACCAATCCCGATGGTAGAGGGAGCGTGCGACGTTTGATCATATCAACCTTGGAAACACTTCCAACACGTATCGTCACCTCGCCTTTAGCTAGTCTCCGTTTATGTCGTAGCTTTCATTTCGCGTTACTAATCACTTAGCAACCGAACCGGTATCCAATACCCTTGTGCTACTAGGAGTACTAGTAAAGTACACATCAACATTATGTATATCAAATATACTTCTCTTTACTTTTGCCAGCCTTCTTATCTACCAAGTATCTTGAGTTGCTCCGCCTCAGTGATTGTTCCCCTCATTACAGAAGCACTTAGTCTCGGGTTTGGGTTTAATCTTGGGTCTCTTCATTAGTGCAGCAACTGTTTTGCCGTTTCACGAAGTATCCCTTCTAGCCCTTGCCTTTCTTGAAACTTAGTGGTTTTACAAACCATCAACTATTGATGCTCCTTCTTGATTTCTACTTTCGCAGTGTCAAACATCGCGAATCGCTCAAGGATCATTGTATGTATCCTTGATATGTTATAGTTCATCACGAAGCTCTCACAGCTTGGTGGCAGTGACTTTGGAGAACTATCACTATCTCATCTGGAAGATTAACTCCCACTTGATTCAAGCGATTGTCGTACTCAGACAATCTGAGCACACGCTCAACGATTGAGCCTTTCTCCTTTACTTTGTGGACAAAGAATCTTGTCAGAGGTCTCGTACCTCTTAACAAGGGCACAAGCATGAAATCACAATTTCATCTCTTTAGAACATCACTTATGTTCCGTGACGTTTTACAACGTTTTCGGCGCCTTGCTTCTAAGCCATTAAGTATTTTGCACTGAACTATCATGTAGTCATCAGAAACGTGTATGTCGGATGTTCATAGCATCCACAGACGACGCTCGAGGTGCAGCACACTGAGTGGTGCATTAAGGACATAATCCTTCTGTGCAGCAACGAGGACAATCCTCGGTTTTACAGACCCAGTCTGCAAAGGTTGCTACTATCAATTTTCAACTAAATTTTCTCTAGGAACATATAAAAAACAGTAGAGCCATAGCGCAAGCTACATCGTAATTCGCAAAGACCATTAGACTATGTTCATGACAATTAGTTCAATTAATCATATTACTTAAGAACTCCCACTCAAAAAGTACATCTCTCTAGTCATTTGAGCGGTACATGATCCAAATCCACTATCTCAAGTCCGATCATCACGTGAGTCGAGAATAGTTTCAGTGGTAAGCATCTCTATGCTAATCATATCAACTATACGATTCATGTTCGACCTTTCGGTCTCATGTGTTCCGAGGCCATGTCTGCACATGCTAGGCTCGTCAAGCTTAACCCGAGTGTTCCGCGTGTGCAACTGTTTTGCACCCGTTGTATGTGAACGTTGAGTCTATCACACCCGATCATCACGTGGTGTCTCGAAACGAAGAACTGTCGCAACGGTGCACAGTCGGGGAGAACACAATTTCGTCTTGAAATTTTAGTGAGAGATCACCTCATAATGCTACCGTCGTTCTAAGCAAAATAAGGTGCATAAAAGGATTAACATCACATGCAATTCATAAGTGACATGATATGGCCATCATCACGTGCTTCTTGATCTCCATCACCAAAGCACCGGCACGATCTTCTTGTCACCGGCGCCACACCATGATCATCCATCAACGTGTTGCCATCGGGGTTGTCGTGCTACTTATGCTATTACTACTAAAGCTACATCCTAGCAAAATAGTAAACGCATCTGCAAGCACAAACGTTAGTATAAAGACAACCCTATGGCTCCTGCCGGTTGTCGTACCATCGACATGCAAGTCGATATTTCTATTACAACATGATCATCTCATACATCCAATATATCACATCACATCGTTGGCCATATCACATCACAATCATACCCTGCAAAAACAAGTTAGACGTCCTCTAATTTTGTTGTTGCATGTTTTACGTGGTGACCAAGGGTATCTAGTAGGATCGCATCTTACTTACGCAAACACCACAACGGAGATATATGAGTTGCTATTTAACCTCATCCAAGGACCTCCTCGGTCAAATCCGATTCAACTAAAGTTGGAGAAACCGTCACTTGCCAGTCATCTTTGAGCAAAGGGGGTTACTCGTAACGATGAAACCAGTCTCTCGTAAGCGTACGAGTAATGTCGGTCCAAGCCGCTTCAATCCAACAATACCGCGGAATCAAGAAAAGACTAAGGAGGGCAGCAAAACGCACATCACCGCCCACAAAACCTTTTGTGTTCTACTCGAGAAGACATCTACGCATGAACCTAGCTCATGATGCCACTGTTGGGGAACGTCGCATGGGAAACAAAAATTTCCTACGCGCACGAAGACCTATCATGGTGATGTCCATCTACGAGAGGGGATTTCCGATCTACGTACCCTTGTAGATCGCACAGCAGAAGCGTTAAGAAACGCGGTTGATGTAGTGGAACGTCCTCACGTCCCTCGATCCGCCCCGCGAACCGTCCCGCGATCCGTCCCATGATCTAGTGCCGAACGGACGGCACCTCCGCGTTCAGCACACGTACAGCTCGACGATGATCTCGGCCTTCTTGATCCAGCAAGAGAGACGGAGAGGTAGATGAGTTCTCCGGCAGTGTGACGGCGCTCCGGAGGTTGGTGGTGATCTAATCTCAGCAGGGCTCCGCCCGAGCTCCGCAGAAACGCGATCTAGAGGTAAAACCGTGGAGATATGTGGTCGGGCTGCCGTGGCAAAAAGTTGTCTCAAATCAGCCCTAATACCTCAGTATATATAGGAGGGAGGGGGAGGGAAGAGGCAGCCTCAAACCCTCAAGGCTTGGCCGAAATTGGAGGTGGAGGAGTCCTACTCCAATTCCACTTGGAGTAGGATTCCACCTTCCCACTTGGAAACTCTTTCCACCTTGTGTTTTTTCCTTCTCAAACCTTATGGGCCTTAGTGGGAACTTATTCCAGCCCACTAGGGGCTGGTTTATCTCTTCCCATAGCCCATGAGACCCCTTGGGGCGTGACACCCCTCCCGATGGTCCCCGGCACCCCTCCCGGCACTCCCGGTACACTACCGATGAGCCCGAAACTTTTCCGGTGACCAAAACAGGACTTCCTATATATCAATCTTTACCTCCGGACCATTTCAGAGCTCCTCGTGACGTCCTGGATCTCATCCGGGACTCCGAACAACATTCGGTAACCAACCATATAACTCAAATACGCATAAAACAACGTCGAACCTTAAGTGTGCAGACCCTGCGGGTTCGAGAACTATGTAGACATGAACCGAGTGACTCCTCGGTCAATATCCAATAGCGGGACCTGGATGCCCATATTGGATCCTACATATTCTACGAAGATCTTATCGTTTGAACCTCAGTGCCAAGGATTCATATAATCCCGTATGTCATTCCCTTTGTCCTTCGGTATGTTACTTGCCCGAGATTCGATCGTCGGTATCCGCATACCTATTTCAATCTCGTTTACCGGCAAGTCTCTTTACTCGTTCCGTAATACAAGATCCCGCAACTTACACTAAGTCACTTTGCTTGCAAGGCTTGTGTGTGATGTTGTATTACCGAGTGGGCCCCGAGATACCTCTCCGTCACACGGAGTGACAAATCCCAGTCTTGATCCATACTAACTCAACGAACACCTTCGGAGATACCTGTAGAGCATCTTTATAGTCACCCAGTTACGTTGCGACGTTTGATACACACAAAGCATTCCTCCGGTGTCCGTGAGTTATATGATCTCATGGTCATAGGAACAAATACTTGACACGCAGAAAACAGTAGCAACAAAATGACACGATCAACATGCTACGTCTATTAGTTTGGGTCTAGTCCATCACATGATTCTCCTAATGATGTGATCCCGTTATCAAGTGACAACACTTGCCTATGGCCAGGAAACCTTGACCATCTTTGATCAACGAGCTAGTCAACTAGAGGCTTACTAGGGACAGTGTTTTGTCTATGTATCCACACAAGTATTGTGTTTCCAATCAATACAATTATAGCATGGATAATAAACGATTATCATGAACTAAGAAATATAATAATAACTAATTTATTATTGCCTCTAGGGCATATTTCCAACAGGTAGGTCCTTCACAAAAAAACTCATTTCGGGCACTTGAAAAATGAAAAATGAATTTTTCATACAAGGAAGATGAAAACTTCCTTAATCAACATTGTTTGTCACTCTAACATGCACCATTATACAAAATATGAGACCATTTCAACAAACTATGCCATGAATATGGCCATGAGATTGATCATGTGGCTTGAAAGCCATGAATCTTCACACATGATAGCTCATTTGTGTGAACACTTTTTAAAAATAATTGTCGTATTACAAGTTTATTATTTTACATGGTAACTTTATCACATATGATGGCATAATGCAAAGGTTTCCCATTTGTTTGATTTTTTTGAATTTTTCATGGCCGTTTCAAAATACGGTCGAAACGGCGTGCATGACCGTTCCTAGCTAGTGGTTGAATCTTGGAAACATTTTGGTGTTTATATGATTAAATAGATATTGTGTACCTAGAAATGATTTTTGAAAGAAATAAAGAGCAAACTATAAGGCAGCCGCAGTTCAAATTTGACCCGTTTCGAGCTGATTCGACATAGATTTGTCTTTTTCACGAGAGATGGATAAAAGCTTTTGACACCCAACCATTTTGTCAATTGTACATTAAATATGGCCTAGTATGTTAGAAAAATGATTTGGACCAATTTTGAAACAAATATATGGTAGGTCCTTCACAAAAAAACTCATTTCAGGCACTTGAAAAATAAAAAATGAATTTTTCATACAAGGAAGATGAAAACTTCCTTAATCAACATTGTTTGTCACTCCAACATGCACCATTATGCAAAATATGAGACCATTTCAACAAACTATGCAATGAATATGGCCATGAGATTGATCATGTGGCTTGAAAGCCATGAATCTTCACACATGATAACTCATTTGTGTGAACACTTTTTAAAAACAATTGTCGTATTACAAGTTTATTATTTTACATGGTAACTTTATCACATATGATGACATAATGCAAAGGTTTCCCATTTTTTTTCATGGCCGTTTCCAAATGCGGTCGAAACGGCGGGCATGATCGTTCATACCTAGTGGTTGAATCTTGGAAACCTTTTGGTGTTTCTATGATTAAATAGATACTTCAGCTCATACATAATTAAGAGATTCTTCTCATCTTTTAAGATATAACAAGTAAGATACAACAAGTAATATCAACCAATCTATCAACATACTTGGGTTGAACAAAGATAAAGTCACTTAATCATACATAATTAAGAGATTCTTCTCATCTTGCATTACAACATTGCTACAAAAGAGCAACACACCAACAATAGCATAGTACAGTTACAAACATAGCATAGTGGAGTCACTTAATCAAACATAATATAGAGATTCTGATCATCTTGCATTACAACATTGGTACAAAAGAGCAACACAGCAACACAACAACACATCAACCATAGCATAGTGGACTTCATCTTCATCTGATCAGCTCATCCATTCAAAATGTCCCTGATCATCTTCAACTTCTCTTGGTTCTTCTCCAATGCCTTCAACTGATCAACAATCTGGATCTTCAGCTCATCCCTGCGTTTAATCAGATTCTCAATTCCTTTCTTCAGACCATCAATGTGAAGGTTGAGCACCAAAATTTCATCATTAAGTTTGTCCTTCTCCTTCAAATGATTTGCCTTCTGGGTCCTAATGACCCCGCCTTCAGCTTCTGCAAGGTTGAGCAGTTGATTCACATCTTCTACTAGTTTGTCATAGTTTGCATCAAGATTTCTTTTCTCCTCTGTGAGGTGGTGAATTTTCAGTGAAATCTCCAAATTATCATCCCTCCTAGCACTCTTGCTGTCTTCCAACATTTCCCACAGTTTTAACAATGCATTTTGCATTGTGGGAGGCCACTCTTGGTCTACCCAACCAACAAAACCACAATTTTGAGGTGGCTGCGATACAAAATAACAAGTACTTCAGCAGTACAAAATAACCAGAAAATAACAAGCCAGAATTCTGTAATAAACATCAATGACAGTGTTGTAATAAACAAGCAATGACAGTGCTGTAACAAGCCAGAATCTTTTAGCTAAACTAGCAATGACAGTGCTGTAATAAACAATGACAGTCTGAATATTTGAGCTAAACAAACAATGACAGTGATGCAGTAAACACTGACAGTCTGAATATTTGAGCTAAACAAACAATGACAGTGATGTAGTAAACACTGACAGTCTGAATCATTTGAGCCAGATAGAAAAAACAGAAGCAACTTCATGCATGTCTAACACTAAAGAAGATAGAACTAACCGGCTGAGCACACACTAAAAATCTTCTCCCTGTCTCAAATCCTTCGAATGCTACGCGACGCTCAGGCGGCAGCCCACGCTCCAAGCAAACATCCAGGGCAGAATTCTCGATGCCCATGTAGTCTTTGTCGTCGATGCTAGCAGGGATCTAAAGAAGAACCAAGAAACAGAGATAAATCCCCAATGTGAAGAAACCGAAACCCTAAATCTAACCCTAGCTCTACAAATTACCTGATACATCATGCTGTCCGAGGAAGAGCTGATGTCCAGGCTCGATAGGTTGTTGCTACTCTCATCCTCGTAAACCATGGCGTGGCGGAGGTGGTGGCGGCCGACGAGCTTCGGCGACGAGGGGGGCAGAGCGCGAGCAGAGTAGACTGGCTCGGTCGACCAGGTTCGAGCGAGACACAAAGACCGACCGAACCGGTTTGTGCCGACCAGGTTCAAGCGGGCCATTTGTTTTTTTGAAGGTGTCTATGCCATTTGTTTTTTTGTAAGATGTCCCGGACGACACGTGGCGGACGGGACGTTGCAGGAATTGTCACATCGTATAAAGAGGGAACTGCCACTTCGTCTCCGTCGTCTCCCTCATCTCCCACTTCGTCGCCTTGTCTCCCACTTCGTCTCCCTCGTTGCACCGTCTCCCTCGTCGCCTCGTCTCCCAATGGAGGGCGCTCGTCGCCTCGTCGCCGTTGCGGATCTGCTTGAGGTGCTGAAGCAGCAGGAGGTCGACACGACCGCAACCGCTGTCTTCGCCGCTGCGGAAGAGAAGGAGGTGCCTGTGCCGAAGCAGGAGGACACGACCGCAACCGTTGTCGCCGCTGCGGAGGTGCCGAAGCAGGAGGACACGACCTCGAGCGGTGCTGCCAACGATGAGGTGGGTTTTTTAGATAGGGTTTTCTGGGTTTTTTATAGTTGATTCGCTTGAATGCTACATATATTTATATATTGAGACTTGGATTTCTTTAATTTCAATCTTGATTTGTGCATGTGGATGTGGTAATGCTTCCCGTTTCCCTGCTTTCATAGTTATCGTTGATAAGCAGGAGATTATTTAGATAGTGTTTTCTGCTTTCATATATTCAGAGAGCAGAACACACTCTGCTTTTGCATGTGTTGGCGAACTTTTGCATTTTGTTGGCTTGAATCAACGGAATATTTCTCTTATTAATAAAGATTTCACCTAAGTCAAGTATTTATATATACGAACACCCATTCCTAAATTTCGCCTAGGTCTTCCCCCTCTCTTGCATTTTATTGGGATTATTAGTAAGGATTTAATAAGAGTTAGGTTTTGAATTGGGATCTTGATTGCTGCATGTGCTTAGATTTTACTATGTGCCGGATATGTTGATAGATTTGTTGTGGTTATCCCCTCACCGGGGAACAGCAGGGGCTGAGCAGCCCAATAGTGCAATGTTCTGCTATATAAAATGCAGAACAGAGAGAATCGTCTTATGCAAACAGATAAGAAAAGATAATGAAGTGATACTTACAAATTGCTTGCAGACATCACATTTTGGATGAAAGCGCTCCTTGTAACAAGTTTTATGGTATGTTCCTGACATGGAGAATTGCATGTTTTTGTTGGTAAAGTCAATACCAATGCAACTGCTTAATTAGTACATAAAACAACAAAGAGCTACCTCATAGTCATATATTGGCTGATTACAAGCATATAGTTACAGTATAGTCATATATTGGCTGATTACGTCCATGGCCAATTTCATTGTGACATCCAGCACATGTCCTGACAAAAGAAGTGTATACATAACATATAGTTACATAGTATAGTTTGATTTTTTGAAAGGACATTTAAATCTTTGTATGAAGGATCGAAAGATTGTATAAGTGAAATGCACAAAGGACAGACCCAGTGCAGAGAATAGGGTGGCTGATGCAACAGCACTATGAATGTAATTAGAAGCACATTGTTGAATGCTTGATCTTTTGAATACTGTGTTACATAGTTTGTACTAATCGAATTACTTATATTGTAGGAAAAGGAAGCTGCAGACATGAACAGGAAGCTCGCGAAGACTGGGTTCAAGAGCCCGTATGACTCTGACTACGACGACGGCGAACCGTATGAGGTAATCCCAACTATTTTAGTTCAGCGTAAGCACCATATGAATGCATGTTGGTGGGCTTTTTAATGAAATTGATATAGAGAGTGTTTTAATGTTGTTTGTTTAATTAGATTACTGTACATGACTTTTTTCTTTGTTTGTTCATTAAAATTTGGTAAATGGGAATTATCTGATGTTTGTTCATTGCATCATTCTGAATCAGAAGTGTGTGTTCTGGCTCCATAATGCCTATATGAATGCATAATGTCTGCGTAATTAATTTGTGTGTGCAGTATAACTATGGAGATGACGTGGAGGACGGCAACAAAGAGTCCTTCATTGAGAAGGAAGCCCAGAAGATCAGGGAGAAGGGGAAGGCGGCCTACTTCAGGAGGGGAATGTTCAGATGCCCATACTGCACCACAAAGCCAAAGCCCAGGGATGGGATTTATGAACACCTGATGTCGTATGCACGCGGTTTATCGCGGAGTGCTGATGACATCAAGACCAGGGCAGAGCATGCAGCCCTCCTGAAGGCTCTAGGTCCCATTTAGTCGTCACCCTCCATGATCCTCGGTTTATCGTCGTCGTTGTGAACTGTTGTACTTTTGCGCACTATGTTATCGGCCTGTTGTTGTGAACTGTGTTGGAATGTGTTATACTTTTGATGTTAATTATGGCAGGATCTTATGGCTGCTTCTATTTTGCTGCTTCTATTTTGCTTCATTGATGTTATGGCAGGATGTTATGGTCGACTGGTTAGCAACAGACAACATCTCAATTCAGCTCTCTGATGTAGATAGCAACAACAACAGCAACAACTGCCGATGGGTGAGGTGGTCGTGGCATCAACACCACCACCGCTGGTCACCAGCCTAGTAACGACCATTCATATTGGTCATTATCACCTAGAAATAAGGCAGTGCCAGGTGCTGTCCGCTTTATGACCTTTTCCAGTAAGCAAGTGATGACCTTTCTGATGAAAATGGTCGTTGGTTTTTGGGGCTAGGACCCCTCCAAACAGCTTACGACCAAATGATGTCAAATGGTCATAGATTTATGACCATTCCTTTCCAGCGTCACTGACAAAAGGTTGTTAGTTGACATATTTCTTGTAGTGTATCTCCAAAAATATGACATGTACAATGAAAGATAGTTGTAGGTTTTTATGAACATAATCGAGAGGTAAGAACAATTTCACTTTGCAAGAACATAATCGACAATTGCTCATTTTATTTTGGTGTAAAAAATAGCTGTAGTCTATGACCCCCAAAAAAATAAAAAAACACTGGGCACATCACTAAAAAATGAACATTACAAAGGGTACAACTGAAGATAGTTTATCCATAGGGTAAGAACAGTCGCACCATGTCTTTTCTTTTTCCTGGGCCTTTCTTAATTATCCCGCTATAAAAAAGATTGAAGCACAACATATGATTCTAACTGAAAAGAAAACACACCGAGCACATGAGTAAAGAATTGAAACTACCAATGGCAACCAAAGTGAGTTGATATCTGCATACATATGGCATAGATGTTAGAGCTTTTTAGATGTAATGAAATGATCTACTCAGGTTTGCAGGCATGAGGAGATCATTGGTTAATGTAAGAGGCCGTGAGAGATTGTAGAGTATCACCGTTTGAGAATAAAACTATGCATATCACCATCGGACTTAGAACAAATGGTCATAATCAGAGAAGGAAAAGAAACTAAACAACGTGACCTTTAGGGCATCATATAGAATATATGCAAATATCATTTACAATACAAATTGTTTGTCCGGCGTTGAATAATAAACACCTAACTATAATATTTCTCAGGTACATAACCTATTCAACCTACATAGCATCCAAATTACAAAACAATCTTGGCAATAGTTTGTAAGAGGTTCAACTCAAACTGATGCTTGCTGGATCAAGACAGAGGAAAAGAAGAGAGAATAGATTTTCTTCTTGAATGTCTGCTTGATGTCGTGCATCTAGGAGTAATTTAAGGGGTTGATGAAGAAAAGTAGGCACTGGAAACGTGCAAAGGAATCACTGGATATAAGATCAGAACATGTATGCTCTTTTAGTGGTTCTTTTACCCCGTACAACATGTGGATGTGTCGCAGTTGTGTGAAGACCTTTTTTTAGAAAAGGAGGCATCGCCCCGGCCTCTGCATCGAGTGATGCATGCAACCTTTTATTAACCATGAAACCAGTCTGAAACAAGTACAAAGTAGTCTTAAAACAGGAAAAAAGAGATACAAGGCGACCATCACACCAGTACCGATGATATCAATAGGCCTAGATGACTATCCACCTATCCTATTAATATGACGTCATCCAAATCGGTTGAAGATACCCTGAGTTGCCATCTCCCAACGGACACACCCAGTAACCAAAGGCTCCATGGCTTCCACAGGAGTGAGTAAGGACCACGTGCGGATCAAGACGGTAGCCCTGAAGATGACCTGCAAAAAGTGAATATACCGTTGTTTGTTAAAAACTAGATCATTTCTGCAATTCCATATAGCCCACAAAAGTGCACATGTTCCAATCCGAATAAGTTTAGCATAATCAACATTAACCCCCTCCAGCCACGTCCCGAATAACATGTTAATGCTAGTAGGAGGAGAAATGTTAAAAGTAATATGTATCGAGCGCCATACAAGTTTAGCCATAGGACAATCTAGAAAGAGGTGCTTAATATTTTTCTTTATTCTGACAAAAGCTGCATCTTTGATTTCCTTTCCAATTTCGCTTGGCCAAGTTATCCTTAGTTAAAACAACTCCTTTGTGAACAAACCACATGAAGATTTTTATTATAAGGGGAACCTTGACCTTCCATATATGGATGGACTTTGGAATAGGTGAAGAATCAATGAGGTGCGCATACGTAGATTTTACTGAAAATATACCATTAGTGGTCAGCCTCCATTGAATACTATTAGGGAAATCCGAGAGTCTAATATCCATCAGCCTTCTGATTAGATGCAGCCATCTAATCCATATATCACCAATCAAGGCTCTACGGAACTGAATCTTTAGAGGAATCTCACGCAACACTGTTGCAATGGACGTTTGTCTGCGTTGGGCAATATTATAAAGCTGCGGATACAGAAGGGCCAAGGGCTCCTCCCCTAACCATGTATCCTCCCAGAATCTAGTTGATTCACCATTACCTATGATAAACCTAGTTCTGTTAAAGAAAGCAATTTTTGTCCTCATCGGACCCTTCCAGAAAGGTGAGTCGCCCGGTCTCGCGGTGACGTGAGCTATGGTCTTTTGTTGTAGGTACTTGTTAGATGTGTGAAGACCTGCTCCTATACGGGATGAAAATCCAACAAATGAGGATAGAAATTGAGATCAAGATCAAGAGAGAGCCTGCGGATAGGGGAAAGCGGCCTCGTCCATCCATCATCATGCTCGAGGGTGTCATCAGAAAGCCTTAGCGGTGGAAGAACACCTCGTTGTGGCCGAGGTAGACAACGAGTTGTGTGGCCCCATGGTGGGGAAGGGAAACGACGGCTTCCCAAGGAAGGACGTGCCCCTCGTTTAAAATCTATTGCAGTTCATCATGGCTGAAACAAAAAACATGGGAACGTGATTGTCACGAGAATATTAAACGTTGGTGTTGTTGGCCACTGCCATCGGGATGTCATGCCCCCTACCCATCCATCTAATTTGCAATCTTACATTGTATTCACTCCGTCCCACAATATAAGATGATTTTGCAAGCTAGAGTTAGCTTGCTAAAGCATCTTGCAAGAAGTGAGATCAGAAGTGAAGTTGAAGTACTAGGTTTACTAGGTTTTTTTGCCATGCAAGCGCTACTATACTTGGGTTTTGCCTAATTTTTTTCAATCGGTGGAATTACAAGTTGTGGTGTTGCATCTCCGTCGAGTTGGTCCCTGATCCATCTCTCATGGTTGTATATTGCCATGTTGTAATATTTTCAAAAACTATGGACAAAGGCTTAGAAAAAGAAGAGTTGTTGGGGATATAATCCGCGACGGAGGTGATGATATCACCTTGTCGTATCTCAACAACACCGATCGAATGTAGGAGGGAGGAGAGACGGCTCCGGTGATCGAATGGAGGAATGAGGAGATGACAGCTCCGGTGATCGAATTGAGGAGGGAGGGGATGAGGCTCCGCGGGTGTTGGAGCCTTAACTCTTGCAAAGTCCGACGAGGTGTATATATATATATATATTAGTTAAGTGTGTCTGCCTAGATGTATTAACTATTTTGTATGTGTATATATTAACGTTTCTTTCTTCTTTTAGCCCTTCGGATCGAGCCAAATTTCTATAAGGAGACGATGCCCGAAGAAAAGGTTGGGCTAGGATGAACGGTTCACGATCGAAGAAGTCACTCCAAATGACCAACCGATTGGTCCCAAGCAGAGCAAAGGCAAATTTATATATCAGTGTGAAGTTATTGTTAGGGACACTGTCCCAATCAACATCCAAGAATATAATAAGAAGAAGGACGGTGAAGTTTCTTATGTCGACGATAGACAGAAAGATGATGGACACAACAAGAAAAGGTGGAAACACAATATGAAACCCCTAAAGCCTCCAAAATCCCAAAACTCGTCTTAAAAAAACAGCGCCTGGCTGCTGCTAACGCGTGGCCGTCTTTTAGTCCCGGTCGGTGTTACCAACCGGGACTAAAGGTCCTCCTGCCCTCGCGCCCCCATAACGGCAACATGGAGCACCTTTAGGCCCACTTCGCAACACAATTGGGACTAAAAGTTTGCGCCTTTAGTCCCGGTTGCAGAACCGGGACTAATGGCTCATTTTCCACTAGTGTCCCCTCCCTTACCCCGATGTTACGCTACCGTACGACTGACATTTGGATACAGAGAGGATCCCGGTGCTAGGGTTGCCGCGGTCGGCACGGGCGCATGCGAAGGAGGTGAGGCATCGACGAGAGCAGTTGACGCCAAAGCAGCAGCGCAACCCCGCCTACGCTATAGATTCCCTGGACTGGGAGTCCCAGTTCGCGTTGGAGCACGAGGAGCATCGCGGGCGTGTCGTCCGCAAAGTGGTGGCTAGACCGCCACTGCCGCTCGTCGTGCGCGAAGAAGACCAGGACGCGTTGGCGGCGTACCAGGACGCGTTGGCGGCCATCCTGCGTGCGAGCAAGGAGGAGGCGCGCATGAAGGAGGAGGAGGAGGATGCCTACAAGAAGCAGCTGGCGGAGGCCATTGCGCTCTCCGCTGCCGACGACTATGTCGTGCCCCCGCTAGCCCCACCGCCCCTTGCCGAGCCAGGATCGCTAGTCCTCAGGCTCGAGTTGTACGTCTGGGACGGGGTCGTGCGCGAGTGGGTCAGCGCTTCAACCGTATGGCTAGGTGCGACGCTGGAGGAGGAGGCGGCCTACCTGGAGCACTGGCGGCAGTGACGGGTGAGGGAGGAGGACACACAGGCCCAACGAATCAAGCTGATGGAGCGCGAGGCTGAAGCTGAGGTGGAGGACCGACGTGCTGTCCAGCGAACGCGGGTGCAACCACCTACGGACGACGTCGCAGCCGCCTAGGAGACGGCCTTTCCCTGGGCTGGCCCGATGCCGACGCTCGTCGACCTCACCGGCCTGACGACGAGGAGGAGGAGGACGCGTAGGGCAGCGCGCCTCCTCGTTTTTAGTTTATTTAATTTTATATTTAATGTAATGTGGACTATCATCGGTCTTTCAGACCGGCATTAATATTTAATTAATTGTTTTCATATTTTTCAAAATGTTTAATTGGGGTCGCCTAAAAATGGATCGCTGGCCGTATGTGTTGGATGCAAGCGCCAATCCAATTGCAAAAGCGGACACGGATGCCGTCGGGCCGACCCAAACAGACAAAAACGTCGTCCGTTTGGGTCGATGTGTTGGAGTTTTTTCTTTGGTTTGAGTTTCATAGAAAAAACAAAAGAAATTTTACAATCAAGTCAGACATCTTTATTACATTCCTATTATAACCTAATATCACCTTTGCACGTGTTTTAATCTTAATTTGACTACATCTTTTAGGATTCCTCTTCCCGCGTATCAAACACACAACTTCGCAAATTCCTGTTTTCCCATTTGTCTATTTTTCATATGGAATCATATTTTATTACTGTCTTTTCTCAATTCTCATGTTTTTAAAACCATGTGAATCAAAAATACCCTATCTCTCCCTAATAATAAAGCACGCAGTGCTTCTTCCGTCCGTTGTCGTCATTTTTGCAAAAAACACCCTGGATTTTCCCAAATCAATCCGCAGTCCGGATTTAAGTGACAAACGAATCGTTTTTCCCGTTTTTACAGAAACCCCCTGTTCTTTTGCGAAATCAACCCGCGGTACATAATACAGTGAGAGACCGAATCGTTTTTTGGATTTTTTGTAGAAACCTCCTTCAGTTTTCATAAAATAAACCCGCAGTACATACTTGAGTAAAAAAACCAATCATTTTCCGTATGTTTTCAAAAACACCCCTACAGATTTAAATTAATTAATATGTAGTTCAATTATAAATGCAAAATACTTTAAAAAATTATATCTTTTAAACGGTAACTCCAATTTTACATTATTATATATGAAATTTTATTAGAAAAATATGTAAAATCTGAATATAATGTTAGTTTATCTATTTAATTTTTCAAAATTCTGTTTATAATGTAATTTTAATCAATAATGATGCGCACAAGCTAAATATAATGTTATTTTATTTATTTAATAATTTCTAAATAATATTTATGCTGTAATTTTAATCAATAGCGTACAATCCATTTTTCATAACGAGGCCGATCCGTGTTGTTAATTAATCCGCGGTCCAATTATAATTAACAAATACTTGAAAAATATATATCTTTTAAACTGTAACTTTAATTTTAAATTATTACATATGAACTTTCATTCAAAAAATGTGTTGAATCAAAATCTAATGTATCTTACCTATTTAATTTTTTAAATTTCTATTTATAATGTAATTTGAATCTATAGTGATGCGTATAATCTAAATATGATGTTATTTTACTTATTTAACAATTTTTAAATTCTGTTTATGCAGTAAGTTTAAATAAATATCTCAAGTCCTGATTATTAGGTTAAAACGTGTTGTATGGTTTGCTTCCGTTGCAACGCATGGGCTCTTTTGCTTGTAAATCTATAATAGAAGTTGTTTGGCCGCACCACAAAAAATGCAGAAACCTTATATAAGACTAGGTGCATGGCATAGTTGTCATGAAGACACAAGAAAAAAAAAAGACGAGGTTGGTCTGAATGGAAATTTTCCCTTGGAACTGCTAGCAACATAGACCAGCTCTGTTATAAGGAAAACAATGCCAAGGAACAGAATCGGAATTCGCGTGAAGCAAACACTGAAGCACACAGTTCAAAACTTCCAGGAAGAAATACGATGGCTGAATACAATTTGTATGTATATCCATATGTGTATATATATATCTGCACTTACAATTCATATATATAGTATAAACAATATGTTTTGATACAAGTTAATGCGCGTACGTACAAATCGTGACGACGCCCTCCAGTTTCACACCCGGTTATTATAATCAACAGACGCAAGCGCCGCTACGTACTGAGGTTTACCGTAGAACAAACGAACAAATAGTGTTTACAATAAGTAGCCATGATCAGAGACAGCCGAAGAATCGAACGACGTACGACCTTTCAGAGGTGATTGCACGGGACGGCCGCCAATGCAGAGGTTAGAAACGCCCATTTCCCACTCAAAAACATGCTGGAAATGCCCTTGCTCCCCTTGCCGGGGAGCCCAACAAGCTGCCACGAGCTGCCGCACCCGCCGTCGCAGCCCCATCGTCCCGGCTTCGCCTTCTTCCTCGCCGTCTCTTCTCGCTCGGTTACGTCTCCCTTGGGTGCCAGGAGGAGCGACACGATCTGCAGCAGCTCACTCACTGTCGTCTCCGACCTCCGGTGCCGCGGCAATGACGATGATGATGGCGGCCTCCTCATCGTCGGGAATTTGCCCCTGATGAGCGCCTTCACCTTGCCAAACACGGAGACCCTACTGCTACTACCACTAGCACTAACTTTGGACGTGACGGGCAGATAATGGAACTTCTCGATCGCCTTGCTGACCTCGCTCGCTGCTGGATTCAGGTGGAAGCTGACCTTGTTCGGCGGCTCGACGCGGTGGAAGAATGTCTTCGCCGCGCCGACCCGCGACACGAAGAGCCCGCGCTGCACGTCGACCTTCCCGTACAGATCAAAGGACGCGTCGGGGTTGGCGTCGTCGTCGTTGCCGAAACCAATAGCAAGAGCGAAGTCGTCAGGCTGAGATTGCGAGAAGATGGGGGCCGTGTCGATGCCGCCTTGGTCAGTGGTATGATCGGTCATGTGGTGACCGGCTTCTCCTGCAGTCTAACACCCAGTTAGTGCATGCGTGAAGGCTAGCTACTACCTCTGAACAAGAGCTAGTTAAGCCAACTGATCGCGTATATGTTACAGGTACAGCCAAAAAATTTGAAGTACCTGAATTCTCTGCGGTATCTTGTATGGGATAGTGCGCGATGCCGCCTTCTGCTTCATCTCCTTCCACCACGATCTGCTTCAGGAGAATTGATAGCTTGTGATCAGCAACCAAATACATATCTTAAACACGTACGAAATTATTGTGGAGGCAAGTTAATTACCTCTCCAAGATCATTGTTGAGCAGCTTGACACCTCTGAGGTTCTCAACCCGCTTCTTCCCTTCCTTGAACTCCTGCATGTCACTGATCTCAACCAGCCTTCCCGGTTCGTCATCACGCCTCATCATCGACGCGCCAATGCCGCACATATGGTAGAAATTGTCGACCTCCTCCTTGGCCTTGGCCGCGCCGAGATCAACGAGAGAGGACAGCTCGTTCATGTAGTGGCCGCCGCCACTGCTGGTGCCGGCACCTAGCCACATATCAGGATAGCTGCTGCTGCTGCCGGAGCCGTTGATCAGCTCCTGAGACGCCGAGGCCACGGACAGGAACTCCTGGAGGATGTCGACCTCGTTGGTGTTGCTCTGGAGTATGCCGGTCTTGGTGTCGAGGCTGACGTCGTGCGGGAAGTCCTCAACCTCTAATGGCGGCAGGGCCAGCCTGTGCTGCAGCCTTGCACACTCCAGTGCAACATCCACCTGCATGCATCAACACGTATATGCATTAAGCACTCAAAATTTTACCGCATCTGAGCTGAACAAATCACTAGTTCAATTCTGAAACAGTGGCGTCATTTCTGTCTATATATATATATATATATATATATATATATATATATATATATGTACCTTGGATGGAAGGCATGAGAAGTTGGAGGCAGAAGCTGGGTTCATGAAGTAGGGGTTGGTGGCGTTGAAGGCGTCTTCACTCAAGAACTGCATCCACCTGCCGTCCTCGTGAGGGTGAGGCATGCCGCCCATCATCTGCATCCCGAACCCGCCGCCGCCGTGCATGGATCCCGACGTCATCGGGGCCTCCGTCGGGAACGAGAAGCTGCTGCTCTCGAAGTCATCGCCACCGCCCCTTCCATCACACGGCGTCGGGGAGCGCTCGACGCTGCTCGGCGTCCACTGCGGCTGCTCCCCGTGGTACTGCGCCGCGCCGTAGTGCTCCATGATCTTCGGCCCGGGCGCCGTCTTCTTGAAAATCCGACACAATGCGTACGCATCCTGTATACAAATTACAAAACCATGAAGAGATCAAGACTCTCTGGGCAATACGTGATTACTTCATGATTCCCCCCCCCCCCCCCCCCCCCAGTGTACAAGTGTAGTGGGGAGTAATGTGGTGGTACCTGTAAGCCGTTGTCGATCTCGCATTCCCTCTCGTCGAGGCGGTACTCGTGCATGACCCAGTCGGTGCGAGACCCATGGGGGGCTCGGCCACGGTAGTAAACAAGGGTCTTCTTCATGCCAACCGCACGCTTCTGCGAATTCACTTTGCGGTCTTTGCCCGTTGCCTTCCAGTACCCGGCTTTGGTCGCGCGGTTCGTCCTCGACCCGTTCGGGTACTTGCGGTCTCGCGGGCTGAAGAAGTACCATTCCAGGTCTTTGCTCGGAAGGAATGACTTTTCTGAAAATTAAAGGTAAGGGAGAAGTCATGCATACAGTACAGTACAGTGCACATATATATTAAGACGAGATAAGCCGTCTTTTATGAGTAGCTACGTGTACCTTAACCGTGATTAGAGCTAGCTAATTGTAGAAACCAAATGTGTGTCTACCGACCATTATATATATAGCTAGCCTACCGTCGTACAAAAGAAAAACTAGACGACACTTTATATGCATTATCTCGTCTTGGAAACTGTGCAACCTTTGTTCATCTTCTTGACTCATGCAACTTTTTATTCATCTTCTTGACTTGACTTAGCTCATCTTTCAGCTTGCTTTCTTAATTTCTTGTTTGGTGTTGTCACTCACCAACGAAGAACAAACGAATCATCTTTACTTAATTTGAAGTTTTTTTTTTTACGGTACCAGTTTCACGCAATGCATTCAGCAGGGTGGTTTTTAGCAGACGATCAAGCTCGAAAGCAAATTGCAAGTGGATAAAGAGAATATATCTTTTCTTCAAATCTCTGCGTGACTGTGACATGATCCAAAATATATAGGCTTTAGCTTTGGTGTCACTGTGATAAAGGATTTCTTTCCCTTTCAGGTAGCTCAATGCAGGGACAGAGACATTACGTGATGGCCTTTACACTTGGGAGAATTTTGACATTGGTATTGCAAGATTAGTTTCTTTCAACAAAGAGGAGCAAGATCTATCAATATCACACCTTTCGGTGTGCATAAAATGCTTGAAAGTAGGTGCAAGTTCCACAGTATAGTTAGTAACTTATTTTGTTTTTAGACACAGAGCGCTAGGATGCACGGGGATGGTACACTGAACTATATATATACATATTTCTTTCATGAAAGCATTTTATGGGTGGAAACCCATTAAATATTCTACAAATGCATGCATTGATGCAAATATTAAGTTAGAGTGGCATTGAACAAGGGCCTGTTAATATTAGAATATAATGGGACGATGAAGTGCTCATCAAGAAGGGAACTTCTGATTATTCTTTCCTCGAGGATTGGCACTGGGATTTCTTGGATGGGATAGCAAGTAGTACAAGAATTGAATAAGATTGCTTAATATCTTCACGACAGGGCATCCAAAACAAATATCAGAGTGGTGTGCGTAGGTGCTTTCCTTGAAGAACAAGGTCTGTGCAGTGCAAAATCCCATAATTAATCCACGGAGGACTTGTAACAGTGTAATTCAAACAGCTATTAATCTAAAAGAGCAATTTCGCTACTCCTAACTAACTTGCTGGTTGGCTATTTCGGAATGCTTGTATCTCCTTTTCCCCAAATTAACTACGAAGCTGATCATCAAGTTAATTAGCGACGTGAACCTACTAGATGGCCAACCAAGGATGTGAATTAACTGCTGGTCCTTGCATGCATGGACATAGGGTTTTGGATTGAGATACTCTGATCAGGAGGTAGCTAGTATGAAGTATGAACACAAGCATTTGTCTTAGGAAGGAGGAAATTAAGCAGGACGCACCTGGCAGATCCCACGGCTCGCACTTGTAAAGATCAACCTCCGGGATGATCTCGAGCTCTATCTGCCTCCCGTTGATCTTGCTCTTAAGGTAGTAGATGATGAGCTCCTCGTCGGTTGGGTGGAATCTGAAACCCGGAGGCAGACTCACCGGCGCCATCAATCTGCTTAACTCCTTCCTCCCCCAAAAGCTCCCACAGCAAAAGGATCGACGCTTGGAGCGGAGCTAGGCAGGCACGGGCTCTCCAAAGCTAAAATGCGGACAGCCACACCAGCCCTCCTCGAACAGCTAGCAATGAATCGTTCGTCAGCTACAAATGTACAAGACCTGCAAGAAAGACGCAATGGCAGACACACACACATGAGTCATCATATAATTCATAGAAACGGACCAATTCAGAGGAGCGGTGCATGCAGATCGTCGCATGAGGAGGAGGGAGAGGAGGCGGACCTTGGGGTGCTGATGGCTAATGGCGCTCGAGGAGAAGGAGATAGGAGGAAGAAGAGAGAGGAGGGAGGGAGGGAAAGGGGGAGAGGGGCGGGCGTGCTTTATAGCAAAGATGGCGGGATTATTTTGCTTGCAAACAAATGGTGGGATTCTTCTCGTCTTTCACAAGCTCTGCCTCTCCCTCCGTTCCTCGGTTGGGTCCTTTGCTTTTGCTTTGTGTTGTGTCCTGCATGCGTCAGATGGCTTTTGTACATGGGATAGAAATATCCCAATCTTCTGCCCTTGTCTTTGGCTGGCCAACGGAGCCAACAAAGCTGCCTGCCTGCCATCTATGGAGATTGGAGGAGGTGCATGCCATTGGCTGGCTGGCGTGTGGCCCCGGCTGGGAGAGAAGGAGGCTAGCCTAGTCAGCTCATGGTGGAAAGAGGGAGGGCCCCAAGGTTGGTACTCGATTCCTTCCCGCGCTTTCCCATGCCCCTTCTTGGCTTTGACGGTTTACGTCACGTTCATACACGCGGCCCCATGTAGATCTTGCCGGCCGGGGGCATGCATGCATGCATGCCTCGGCCGGCGTGCCCGTCACAAGAGATGATGTACTGTGATTAGCAGCCAATGCATGTACCGGATCGATCCTTGGTGGTGGTGGTGGTGGCTATGCTTTTTGCCAGCACCGATTAACTGTCCCTCACCTGAGTTGCACACACTGGCGCCAATGCATGCACCATGCAGATGCATGGACCCGTGGTAGTAGTAACATGTTAAAGTTACTTGCTGCGTTGTTCTGGTTGCTCCGCCGTCTATCTGGGCTCTGGGGTGGACGCCGCCAATGCCACAGTCACAAGTCACGGCGCTCTCTGTGATTGCTGCAACAAGCATGCAAGTATATATGTCGGCATTGCCACCCTGGATACACTATCAAAAGAAGATGGAAATCAGCATTGCTGCATCGCATATGAGTGTTCTGAGTGAATAGATGTCACTAACAGTCTAACTGAAAAGCTACCAGTGCAGGGAGCCGGCCGGCCGGCTGGTTCACATCTGACATCATTACTCATTAGCGGATGCGGATATTATAAATTCCATGTGTTCCAAACAAACGCTAGATATTCTAAAGCGCGATGGAGTTGGACACGCTGGTGCTGGTGCTGATGCTGATGCTTGTTTACAACAGAGACATGCTAATGCTAATAACGATAATTAGCGGATAATGTTGGTGTCGATGATAAAGATTGTGCCGCCAGCTGCAGCGGAAACCCAGGAGCCCGATCGATAAAGAGGAGCGTGCTCACACTGTCCACACTGGCAGGACCCGGAAAAGGCCCCCGTTGGAGCCAGCCGGCCGGTGACGAGGAAAACAGTCATCCGAATCCGAAGGCCCCACTAATAGACGCCCAAAAGATGTGGTTCGTTCACACATCTGACTGATTGCTCGCTCGCTCATTGTTGTTTTTTTGTGGTACGTAAAAATTAACCAGCAACTTGAAAACGGCCACCGTCCTTTTACCAAAGTCGGCGGGATCAAATCAAACCGAGTTTTTCATGGTGAAGTAAAACGACGTGCGCACGTAAAGGAAGCAGGGTCAAGAGTCAGGAGCGTTAACATATATATAGTACTCCCTCCGTTCCTAAATGCTCCTATATGTTTTTTAAGATATTTCACTAGGTATCTACATACGAAGCAAAATGAATGAATCTATACTTTAAATATGTCTATATACATCCGTATGTAGTTCATTAGTTAAACCTACTTAGATTTAGAAACGGAGGGAGTATATATAAGATTGGATGGGTCTCTTGTGTATGTCTGACAGTAACCCGTTCTCCGTCCGTCTAACGACAACTCAGCTGCTGATTAACTAAAACTGAAATCAAGCCGTGCGTGCTCCTCCAATCGGCTCTCGGCAGCGTGCGAGGAGCTCATGATGGCGACCATCTCTCTCCCATTCTCTAGCTAGCGCTGAGCACCGAGCAGCAGCTAGCAAAATTACAAAAAGAGAGAGGGTGATTGATTTGGGTAGCTAAAGGGCGACGGAGGGATGACATGATCCGGCAACTGTTTGTGCTGTGATGGCGCAGGCTTTCGACACGTTCGGGACCCATCCGCTGCTATGTTTTGCTACGATGGACGGATGGATCGATGGGTGGGTCCCCGGCGCTTTCCAACTTGCGGCTAGCTGCTGAAATCTGAATGGTGATGCATCGCTTGTGGGCCACTTTTCCTTTTTATCTCCCCGCCCCGGCACAGCTTTAGGTTCCTTTCTCCTTTCCGGCCGGGTTTATGCTTCTCCCCAAACCAACCGCCCCGCCGGCCCCCAACCCAACCCTCACACCACACCGCCCCGCCACGGCCTGGTAATCTCCTACGCCCTAAACCACCCCTTCCACCTCCGCCTATTCTACTACTCATAAATACTCCTTCAATTCGGAATTACTTGTCGCTACAAATGAATGTATCTAGACGTTTTTTAGATTTAGGTACATCTATTTTCTCCATTTTAGCAACAAATAATTTTGATGGAGGGAGTATAAGTCTTTCTATAGGTTTCATTAAAGAATGTATATAGACATGTTTTAAAGTATACATTGACTTACTTTGCTCCGTATGTAGTTCGTACTGAAATCTTTAGAAAGACTTATATTTAGGAACGGAGGGAATACGTACCTAGCGTCATTCGTATCATCTACACATATCACATATACGTACGCAATATAATGCTAGCTGTGTTAGTTTAGCCCTTCCCATCCAGGGGCTTCTCCAGCGCGGGATGGAGGGGCGATGCACTTAGGCTTTGGCGGTCCTGCGTGGGCGGGGGAAGACTCTGGGCGATGGCGACGCCGTTGGCGACGGGGTGAGGCGACGGCGCGGGCTGGCGGTGCCCGCCAGGCCCAGATCTAGACCCTTTGGCCCATCTAGGTCTTGGCAGGCTGGCGACATGACGTGGGTCGGCGTGGCTCTCGGAAGGTGGTGGCGGTGCGTCCGGCTCGTGGTGGGTGGCGGCTCGGTTGCCGGCGTGCAGCGGGCGGGGTGATCGGGGCTTTGCGGGCCCGATATGGGCTCGGTCGGGCCCGGGTGGCCTGGTTTGCCTCAGGTGTCAGCGTCCGGACGGCAATCCATGTCGGTGCTGGAGGCATGGGCCTCCGGCGCGACGGCGATGGAGGTGGCTCCCTCCCTTGAGGCTCCCATGCTCCCGCTCTCGCCTCTGGACGCTTCTCGACTCTACTTTCTTGACCTCGTGGTGGTGTTTGCAGCGAGGCGGCGTGGATGGCTCGAAGATCGTGGTGGCGCGTGCTTGCGGGTGCAAGATGATTGAATGGCTTCGGTTCGGGTGGCATGCATGGGGTGCGGGAGAAATCTCAGCCGGTTCATCCGACTTCGACGTGGTGATGCCTGAGGGTGCCGCCATGTTGGGAACGTCGCATGGGAAACAAAAATTTTCCTACGCGCACGAAGACCTATGATGGTGACGTCCATCTATGAGAGGGGATGTGTGATCTACGTACCCTTGTAGACCGTACAGCAGAAGCGTTAGTGAACGCGGTTGATGTAGTGGAACGTCCTCACGTCCCTCGATCCGCCCCGCTAACCGTCCCGCGATCAGTCCCACGATCTAGTGCCGAACGGACGGCACCTCCGCGTTCAGCACACGTACAGCTCGGCGATGATCTCGGCCTTCTTGATCCAGCAAGAGAGACGGAGAGGTAGAAGAGTTCTCCGGCAGCGTGACGGCGCTCCGGAGGTTGGTGGTGATCTTATCTCAGCAGGGCTCCGCCCGAGCTCCGCAGAAATGCGATCTAGAGGAAAAACCGTGGAGGTATGTGGTCGGGCTGCCATGAAAAAGTCGTCTCAAATCAGCCCTAAAACCTCCGTATATATAGGGGGAAGAGGGGGAGCCTTGCCTTGGGGCTCAAGGAGCCCCAAGGGGGTCGGCCGAGCCAAGGGGCGAAGGTCTCCCCCCCCCCCCCCCCCCCAAACCGAGTCCAACTTGGTTTGGTGGGTGGAGTCCTTCTTCCCTTTCCCACCTCCTCCTTTTTTTTCTCTTTGATTTTCTTTCTATGGCGCATAGGGCCTTCTTGGGCTGTCCCACCAGCCCACTAAGGGCTGGTGTGCCACCCCCAAGGCCTATGGGCTTCCCCGAGGTGGGTTGCCCCCCCGGTGAACACCCGGAACCTATTCGTCATTCCCGGTACATTCCCGGTAACTCCGAAAACCTTCCGGTAATCAAATGAGGTCATCCTATATATCAATCTTTGTTTCCGAACCATTCCGGAAACCCTCGTGACGTCCGTGATCTCATCCGGGACTCCGAACAATATTCGGTAACCAACCATATAACTCAAATACGCATAAAACAACGTCGAACCTTAAGTGTGCAGACCCTGCGGGTTCGAGAACTATGTAGACATGACCCGAGAGACTCCTCGGTCAATATCCAATAGCGGGACCTGGATGCCCATATTGGATCCTACATATTCTACGAAGATCTTATCGTTTGAACCTCAGTGCCAAGGATTCATATAATCCCGTATGTCATTCCCTTTGTCCTTCGGTATGTTACTTGCCCGAGATTCGATCGTCAGTATCCGTATACCTATTTCAATCTCGTTTACCGGCAAGTCTCTTTACTCGTTCCGTAATACAAGATCCCTCAGCTTACACTAAGTCACATTGCTTGTAAGGCTTGTGTGTGATGTTGTATTACCGAGTGGGCCCCGAGATACCTCTCCGTCACACGGAGTGACAAATCCCAGTCTCGATCCATACTAACTCAACTAACACCTTCGGAGATACCTGTAGAGCATCTTTATAGTCACCCAGTTACGTTGCGACGTTTGATACACACAAAGCATTCCTCCGGTGTCAGTGAGTTATATGATCTCATGGTCATAGGAACAAATACTTGACACGCAGAAAACAGTAGCAACAAAATGACACGATCAACATGCTACGTCTATTAGTTTGGGTCTAGTCCATCACATGATTCTCCTAATGATGTGATCCCGTTATCAAGTAACAACACTTGCCTATGGCCAGGAAACCTTGGCCATCTTTGATCAACGAGCTAGTCAACTAGAGGCTTACTAGGGACAGTGTTTTGTCTATGTATCCACACAAGTATTGTGTTTCCAATCAATACAATTATAGCATGGATAATAAACGATTATCATGAACAAAGAAATATAATAATAACTAATTTATTATTGCCTCTAGGGCATATTTCAACACGCCATTCCTTCCTGAAGGGTGTCGGTGCTACCCATCCTTCGCTCCACGTCGCGTGTCGGAGGAAACCCTAAGACATGTCCCGGCAGCAACGTCGTTGGCGTCACATTCCTTCTTGGAGGTGTTGCTTAGGTACGCGAAGGTCCAGTGCCATGGCGCTTGGTGGGACAAAGACGGAGGGCGCTGGAGTGGAGGTTCATATGTGCTTGCCGAGCCGCCATTGTTGGCATTTATTTCTTCTTCTTCTTCTTTCCATTTGGGCTTGATGTGTTGTTCACCCCAGCAGTTACCTTGTGTTCGGTGTTCGATGTTTTATACTTCCTCCGTTCCTAAATGTAAGTCTTTTTAGAGATTTCACTACGAAAGTACATACGAATGTATATAGACATACTTTAGAGTATAGATTCACTCATTTTGCTCCGTATGTAGTCTTCTAATGAAATGTCTAAAATGACTTATATTTTGCTCCGGAGTAATATAAAGCGGGGGAAACCCTATTTCAAAAGTTTAACTACCTGATGAATGGAATTTAATTACCATCACTAGATTACGACAAAATTATACTCCCTCCGTCCTAAAATAAATATCGTTGTTTTAGTATTATATATATTTATACTAACTTAGTATTAAATTAACGTCACTTATTTTTGAGACGGAGGAAGCACTAGCTAGATAGAACCATCCCATCCATCCAAAGATTATTGTTCTTGCTGTTGCCTAGAGCAATGCGACGTGTGTTGGTTTGACATTCAGGGAACAGTTAAGCAAACCAAAGACTAACTGATTAACCTGCCACTGGGTTAGGTCAATTATTACCATCATCAGATTTAGTATTTGGCACTGGTCGATGCAAAAGGTTGAACAAGGGAGTGCAGTAACTAGTGTGGCATGGTGACGTCATGGGCCGGCGGTGAAACCAGTCGGTAGATCCGACAGCTTAGAGTAAACAGGAATGAAGCACGCACATGATCGCAATTTGTTAAAAATTTGAAAGCTGTGCTGGCGTCCCTAATCTAATGAGAAACGCTAAAGCACGCGTGATCGGCCAGCCCGATTACCAAAGGAGGCCCACATCTTCACATGGCTTTAATTTAAGGAATATGAGCAGGGGAGAAAAGGGGGAATTTAACCCACCCTGGACCCTGCAGATCGATCGACTGGATCGTGCGTAATCTTTGATCGTAATGATGCCAGAGACAAAACCCGCCTACTCATCAAACCAATGATTATGGTCTAAATTACATGTGTTCTATTAGTTCCAACATAGTATTCAACTGAAACTGTTGGTCGCATTTCCAGGCTTTTCCCAAGAATAACTAGTCCTCTCCTTTGCTTTTATTAGAGTATGCATGTCTTAAATCAAGAAATAGAGCCCCCGTAATTCGATAAACGGACCCGGGATGCCCTCTCCTAAAAGCTTTGTTTAGCTCGAATTTGCTGGAGGCCTTTGTAATTAGTTAATTAATTGATTGGAGTTTCAGGCTTGAAACAGACAGCTATGCATGTGACACTGCTGCTGGCTAGCTGGGATAAAAGATAAAATGAACGATGATGATCAGGAATAGACTAACCGAGGTAGGAATAATCCTTACAACTTTGGAGGTGGTATTGGGATCGGATCAGACCTTGAGTGCCCACATTGCCATACATCCGTGGGCGGAGAGATGGGCGGCCTCCGCGAGCCGCAAGCAAAGCACCACTTCAACCTGGGTACAGAGAAAAAAAAAACAACTGCGTGCGATTAAGATATGCCGATCGAGACATATTCCGTTTCGAAAGCTAGCACCCCCAACGAAAAGTTGTTTAATCACAAAGTGTTGCAGAGCTGAATGCATTGCAGTGTCGGTTCTCTGATTAGCGGGGAAGATGGAGGAATCACAGCAAGAAGAAGGAGAAGAAAAGAGAAGGCCTCAACAGCAGCGTGTGGCCGAAAGGGTAGGCCACCCCCCAACTTTCCAAGCCGAAAAAGGAGGCTGTTGTGTGCAAGTATCTCGACCGGGGCCGGCTTGCTCGAGAATCCGCCGGTGCCCAAACAGGGAAGGATATCTGAATACCAGACGGCGAAGCAATACGATGCGAATAGTGTTAGATGACAGGGAAATATATGGGCGCTTTATCTGTTTGCAAATGTGGACGGAGAAAGCTGATCGGCTTATGGGAAATGAAGTTTATCTGTGCGCAAATGTTCCTCCTGTGGCAGTCCGAAAACCCCGTATTCGGTTCCCACCGGTGTCATTTGCTTGACTGTCATGATTAAAATCCATAGGGGTATAGATAGGACCATAATAAGTACCCCGTAAAGTAAAGCAGTCTAGGGCTTTAGGCAACTCGCAAACATTTTGCTTATGTCAGGTTCAGTCACTATCTGAGGCTTTTACGGGTTTACTACTCTCTGATTCCGGCCCTAGGCAAGTCTAGATGTAAATTCTTTTTAGCATGAAAAATGCTACTATTCCAGAACAGTAATAATTAGTTAGAGCACTTTCTTGAATACCGGGTACTAACGGTAAGAATCAAAGCTCCAAAGTTGAGGTTCACTCGTTATAATAAATATACTCTATAAACTAGCATTGCAGACACTGTTGCTTACAGGTAGACATAATACATATTCTTCAAAGAGATTTTAGAGAAAAACAGAAAAAGACAAGGATTCATGGTCTATAGTCATCAGATTTGAATTACCTGGACATTGACACCGAGTCCTGACAAAGTACTGAACTCGACACCTGATGACCGATACTTCATACTCTACTCATAAGGCTCGCTCGAGCCAATCAACTGCAGGATTGTGTTTGCTGGGAAAACGATAGCAACAAAGTGTGTGCTGGTGAGATAAGAATTCAGAGACTACGTTGGTTCTTTACCATCGTGAGCGGGTAGTATAATGACCCGTACTACCATGCTACCGTCTTCAACAACTTCATATAGCACTATAGCAGCGGCATGCATAGATCGTTAGTTGTAACCTAAACTTAGAATTAGCTTTTAGATCTGCTACTGCTTACTGGGGAACACATGTTTTGATGATAACAGCACATGTGACTACCTTATGCTCTTTGGATTTTAAGCCTAGATCCTAAAAATCATATATTTCGTCGCTTGAGGCAGTAACCGTAACAACGAGACTGTCATTTATAAGTTATAACAGAGAAACTGTCAATTTAGGGAACAGAGAACACAATGAAACCAATCCAAGCAAACATAAGTAGTAGAGCACACACAAGGGGAGAAAACAAACGTGCTTCCTTGGTATTCTCATTAGTATATCTTGTTTAACACAGATCAGAGAAGAATAACTTGGATGAGCAAATAAGTTCACAAAAAGATGCATGCCTACTGCCTAGGGAGCTTGAAGCAGAACAAGCAAAAGCATAAACGTGGGGAAAACATGACAAAAATGCAGTCTTGATCACAGGAAAAGGAATTATGAAACTGATGTCAACATCGAATAGAAAGTTGGGCTATTCCCTTTAATCATTGGATACTTCAAACGAATTTGAAAAGACATAATGAGGGAACCTGCATGCACATGTTTAACATGCTTGTTTATCTCATGATGAAATTGAGAAAGCAAGAAATCTTGCTAGGTCCTTTTTTGAGGATCATATCTTGTTGGCTTCAAAATTTCTCCAACCTGACATCGTAAAAATTTAGCACTTACACTCTGATACAGTTCAATGTGAAATTACGAACATGCTGTGCAACCGCTGTCTTGGTTTTACTTTGGGTGGAAAAAATTATCTTTTATGAAACAACTGCGCTAAAAAGCTAAAGTATGTTTGCAGATAACCGTTTCTAATAAGAAAACATCAGCTGCTTAAGTGGTCGGTTCCTCTTGAAAGAAGTAACGTCATGATACCAGCACCGGAGTATCCAGCACCATGAAAGGGGAAAAGGATGATAGGGATAAAAAGAAGCAATCGTTTTCAGTTCTGCTGCAAAAGAAATGGCACCATTGTAAGTAGGAGTCAAAAGAAGCTGCATGAACTCATTGTGAGGGTGGATGAAGTCAGATGCATATGGGCTTTCGACTCTATTTTTCGGTCATCTGTCCCCTTATTAGATGAACTGCTAAATTAAGTTCATAAAGAGTTGGCAGTCATAGTGCTAAAGAAGGTTCACACTGAAGCATTGTCCAGTTTCTACTTACCATGGGGACCCATTTCATTTACGCATTCACACTACTTGTTCCAAAATTACTAGTGCTAAAGCACTGTTAAGAATAGTATATCATTAAATAATTGGTTTAAGATCCAGTGAGTTGGAAAATAAATAGGACTTACTATCCAGTATTAGAATTCAGAAATTTCGTACTCTTATTGTTTGACAACGGTTTCCTGATCCCAAAAGATGATAACAGCACAAATGGAACTCCAATCAATGAACAGTGTGCTAACTGTTTTCTGGAGATTCTCTAAAACTCTGGAAGAAAATAAAGTAGGTGAGCAAACTCAAGTAGCTATATGGTTACAGGATTTGTGCCCAGTCTCTACTGCCAATGCCTCACAACACAACTCAAGCAAAAGAACTTGTATGCAGCTCCAAGTTCCTGAACAAAAGTTTAAAGTTAACAGCCGCTGCAATCACGACTTGCTACTACAACTACAATGAGACTCCACACTCCACAGCAAGTTCATAACTACCATGTTAGCATGCAGCTGTTTCCAAGAGCAGTCAGATTAGTTTCCGTCATTCTTTCAAAAAAGAAAAGAAAAAACTAAGTGATTTTACCCGACTGGACAAGTTATGTCTGGAGGCCTATGTTCTGAAAGCCAGGTTATGCACCAAACAGATATTTGCACGCTCACACATGTTATTTTCATTTCATTACATGAGTTACTTCCAGATTTTTCAGTACAATTGGAGAGAGCAGTTCCACCCTCTTAACTAGTTACACGCCGCAAAAATTAGCTTGTAATGCCTCCAAATTTCTTCCCGGTTGATCTTGCCAGTCAGCACAGCACACACTAGTTGCAGAAATTATGAAACTGATAAAGAAAAGCTAACTCAAAAGTGAAAACAAAGCCAGAACTCTACACGAATATTTGTTCAAAACTGCATCAGTCACCAGTGAGCACAACCATGACCATCAACTCCTGCAATGCTGCATGATAACTGCAGAATGCAGAATACAGAAGTTGTGTTGTGCCTTACCAGCTAGATTCATATATAGCTTATTCCCTCTGTTTACCCTCCATCAGGACGTCAGGGTTGCCACTGATTGTCTAGCTACTGTCAATCACAGCAGACTGCAGCGGTTTGTTGTTTCTGAAGTTGTACATGAAGGAAGGGAAGCCAATTTTGAAGTGCACGATCTGGCTAAAGCCTCGGTCACTCTAACTGCAGGGCGGCATATTTGGTTAACCACCATTACTGAATTCGTATTTGTACCAGAAATTATTGATGTTTAAATAAAGTGTCGTGGTGACCCCTCAAAAAATAAATCCATCCATTATAAACATGCCGTACTTTTAATTTTGTTAGTAAAACGTTCATCAAAAAAACTTGAAACTGCGTTACGTATTCATCGTGTAGTAAAAGGTTAGCATTCTACTCCCTCCGTCCCAAAATAAGTGTTTTAAGCTTAGTACAATTTTGTATTAGAGCTAGTACAAAGTTGAGACAATTATTTTGGGACAGGGGGGTATATGAAAAGTTACGTGCTTCATATGATTCTAAGCATTTGTACTAAAAGATTTGCATAAGGATTGTGAACAGTGCCAGACGACAAGATCAGTAACGACACAGGTATACGGTATACCAGTAGCCTGGAAGTATTGTGACCTATGCTTGTGTGTGTCCCAGATCACTGGGAAATGGTACAAGAGACTATTGGTTGAGTCTGTGCAACAATACAAGTTCAGATGTCATTTTTATCACTGACGAGACAGAGTTGTTGCAGAGATGGGTGAAAACAGTTTACATAAGATGTTTTCTTCAAACTGACATTTACAGAGCTAGCACATATCAATAGGACTGGTGAAAACGCACTCAATTCAAAGAGTGTTTCTGCATAAACAGATACAAATGCCGTTTATCATTTGCTAGCTTCATCCATTCGAAGATAAAATATACTATCATGAATCATCCCATGTACTCATCTCGTCAGTGTGGCGCTGTGATGCTAATATATCAAAAACCTAATGAGTGTGCTTCCAGGGCAAACCTCGCACCAATTAAGTGTTGGAATTTTTGGGCTCCGGCCCGTATAAAACAATGCTACCTGTAAAAATCTCAAAGGCCCATGTATACTTCTTCTTTCCTTGCCACTTTCCACTGGTCAGTTCGTTTATCCTCTTCTCTTTTGTTTGTATCAAATACAATAGCTAATTCAAATGCCCTACATCAAGAAATACAATCTTCTGTTCAATGAAGCATATAAGATATCCTTCAGTAATAGTACAGAACGGCAAGCAAAACTTTGAGCAATAATAATGATTAAAACAGACCACTGCAACAGTTATTTTTCTGCTAGTTTTGGTCATCAGATATCTTTTTGATGCCTCCGTTCGTCATTCGGCACACCAAGACAGTGTTCATAACAAACATGACCATTACATTTTTATCTAGCTGTCAATAAAAATGTATATAATGATATGAAAAATCTAGTAATAATATCTGTGCAGGATAAATACAGATACCTTTTTTATATTGAGAATTAAAGTTTAGGAATGTTGACAGCACAGATTCTAAAAAAAAAAAGGAATCTAAGGAAAATTCTCCTCAAATGGCACGCTAGTATCATACAGTACATAGTACTAGATTTGGCTACGAACAGGTCTAAACACCATTACTTGGATGCATATCATCTGCCTTTACAGTGCTCATTCGAATTCCACCATCTAACAAGTGTCGGTTCGAAATATGGTGTCATGATTTTTCTGACAACATCTAACCGTCAGCAGTTTGTCTATTCTGTTACAAGAACACCTGCTGCCGTGCTGCGTAAATGCTAGATAATTCACTGTTTGTTTTTCTTACCATGGCAGTACGGCCTCCCAAGAACTGCTTTATCAGCTGATATGCCAGTTACACAGCAAAGTACATAATATAACAACCATAATTGCTACCCTCCCATTGCACCCCATCACCTGACACTCTTGAATTAAGTCTCTTAACATCTCAAGTTGGTCCTTCAGAGTTTCAGACCATACTGATCAAAAGAATACTACCATATGTGATAAGACTATAGGTCTTATCCGTTTCCAGATTAATAAGGAAGCATGTCCAATTTACAGGAGCTAGCATACCGAGTGCGAAGTTTGTGTGACCGAGCACCTCGGTGCTGCATATATGATACGTTAAACTATGTGTGTGGATCATGAACTATCTAGTCGCTGTCCCTGCCTGATTTCGCTAGCAGCACTAGCTAGGCTGTGTAGGCGTCCCTGTTTGGCACAAGTGTTTGGCCCTGGGTCCAGTGCATGTACTGTTTCGGAGCATCAGACGTCCATTTTTGGAACATTTTTTAACTGTGAGTGTGGGGTCATTTGAGCACTCTAGAATGGTCTGCTGCCATGCCTTAATAGTAAGTTCCATGTCACACAAACTAAGATAATCTTACGGTTTATATGAAATCCAAAAAATTTCTCGGCACTAAACCGTTTGTACTATGGCAGGTCATGATTTAGTTACGGCTCAGTAGAATACCAGAAAAGCATATATTGAAGCGATGGACGAGGGATGCACGGGATGGACAGCGAGGGAGTAAATGACGTGCGTGTTGAATGGGCTGAGAAACAATAAAAAATACTTCCGATTTGACATGAGCATGCTGTTGAATTGATGTCTTTACTTTTCACATGGTTCTACAGTGATCGAGCCCCTGTCTTGTTACTGCATGCATGTACCAGCAGTGTTTTTGACCTTCTGTTGGCACTGTACGAGTTTGCGCGTGGTGTCCTCTGACATGCATGTATTAGCGTTAAATATAATCTGGGTTTTTATGTGATAACGTTCAATTAGGGACTACAAAACTTTTAGAGAACGTTATATAGCTAACTTGTGACAAATAAATATTGACGGGAAAAACTGACAACCAAAAACGTGAGTCCATGCCCTCCTTGGTGTCGTTTATTACCTGGAAAAATAAAAAATGAAATACGCACGCGTCAGAACCTAATCATGCTAAGTCTCTAATTAATTGTTATTTTTTTCTATAATTTACGCCTGCTCGTACAGTGACTCTAGCGCATTCTAACTTCCTGACGCAGTCTGGAACAAGACGTAACATGGGCCAATCCAATGGATGTCGACTGAATAACCCATGAATGTGCCAAGTATCATCGACCGGTCCACTGCATGACGATAAAACATGGATCAGAATCCCTCCACTCTAACCCGTAATACAAGGAAAGCTGCCTCCTATACGGGGGACAGGCCAAAACAATACGATGACGACGCGGATCCCTAGCGGGTGTGTATGGACAGGATGCCGAGCACCGAGGTGCTCGTCATCGAATCCGAATTTTCGCTAGCATACCTAGCTTTAGCCCTCACAAACTTCATTATGTTAACGATCGCCATGCTCTGCCTGGAAAAGATATGAAATCAGACTACCAAGGAAGTACCGACGTATAAAAAGACACTTGATTCAGGTGGTAAAATACACAAGAAGCAGAAGCAGTTATGTATTGCGGTTGCTCATGTCAGCGAAGTCTTTGCCGGCAACAAGCTTGCCCACTCCTCGGAGCGTCTTCTTCCTCAAATCAACAGAAATCACCACTTCCATCTCGTCAGTGGAGCATGAGTGCATGACTTGCACGGAGCAGGCACACTACATCATCATCCATGCTCATTGCGGGGAAACCCGTGGCGAGGACCGGTAGCGACGTAACCTGAGTGGGCTCAATGTCACTCATACTTCCTAACGTCCAAGGCAACAGCTTGTAGTGCATTTGCTCGAGGATGGTTTCATCGGCATCGATGGTGCAGCCGGGGCTCCAGTCCTCCCATGACAGAATCGGAATCAGCATGCTCCATGTGGTGGCCCTCCAGCCATTGATGCTGGGTTGAGGGCGTTGCTTCTGGTGGAAGCATTCCAAATAGGTCTCAGGTGGGTGGTATTCCTCCTCGGCGGTCACCGCCTCCGGCCTTCTCTGCAGGTCAGTTTCCATCTCGATGTACTTATGTAGTCTTTGCTCGGGCTGACAGGTGATGGGAGCAGCGCTTGTGGTAGGCGTAAGATGCCCAGTTGCCCCTGGCCGGCGGCAACGGCACGTCGTGGAGCGCGGTATTTTCGTCGAACACGTTGCAGACGAGGAGGGCTGTCGTTGAAGAGGCTGTCGTCCAGGCTCGGGAGGAGGTGCAGCAACGGGCGCGCAAGCCGAGGTGCAGGGAGACGCGGAGCACAAGGTCGGCCTCCGCGGCGACGACCCCCGTGAAGTCGGCGGCGCCGATGCGGGGACGCATTCGTGGTGGGCATGATGAAACCGAACTCACAGATCGAACACACAAAAGATATTGAACAGCAACAGCGAATCCATTGATCAATCTGATTCTGAACCCATATGCATCTCATCTCATCCAACACCACAGCACAAGGCACCGGCAACCCCTGACAACGGCCAACACCGGCACCGGACTAACAGTCTAACAGACACAGACGAGGAGGCGGCCTAGCCGCCGAATCCGTAGAGGGTGCGTCCCTGGCGCTTGAGCGCGTAGACGACGTCCATGGCGGTGACGGTCTTGCGGCGGGCGTGCTCGGTGTAGGTGACGGCGTCGCGGATGACGTTCTCGAGGAAGATCTTGAGCACGCCGCGGGTCTCCTCGTAGATGAGCCCGGAGATGCGCTTCACGCCGCCCCTGCGCGCCAGCCGCCGGATCGCCGGCTTGGTGATGCCCTGGATGTTGTCGCGCAGCACCTTCCGGTGGCGCTTGGCGCCGCCCTTGCCCAGCCCCTTGCCCCCCTTGCCGCGGCCCGACATGGCTGGCGAGCTGATGCCGGTGGGGGATTTGGTTGGTTGGTGTGGTGGTGGAGCGGGTGCTGGGGCGTATTTGTAGCGGAGGGGGCGGGCGCGGTGGTGGAAGTGAGCGATCTGTGGGTGGGTGGGTGGCGGGGTTTGGAGCTTCGGGATTCGTTGGACGTGGGATGGAGGGGCGGATCGGTGACGTGGCGAGGAGGGGGTGGGGTTCGATCCGTGGGACTGGAAACGGGAGGATGTGATTGGTTCGTTGTGGGGAGGTCCGAATACGTGTTTTTCTGTGCGTGGTAGTGTGTTTTTACTTTGCAGAAACAAAAATACTAGTGTGTTTATAGTGGGCTGTGAATCACTGTCACCGGCTCATTTGGAGATCGTCGGGGAGACCTCCAGGAACTGCAGCCGCCGTCGCCACACTTATCGGCAAGGCCACTTGCGCAGGCCGTCATCGTGCTCACCGGGGAGAACTCCGGTGCCACCACGCCGGTGGTATTCCGGGTCGAGGTACCCCGATGCATGTGCCCTGCAGCACGCAGCACACCACCTCCCGCCCAGTCACAGTGAAGCAGGTGTCGGGAGTCGCTAGGAGGAGCGATGGGCTGAAGGCGCCAAAGCGATTTGGGCCGCCATGACGAGCGGTGTCCACCAGGGGCGGCGGCGGCGAGGCGCCCTGGGACCTTCTTGAGCCTGTCGTCTCCAAGCTTGCGCGCGGAGTCAAACCCGGCCACGGCCGCGCGGAGGCGACGAGCACGATGGTGCAGGCCTGGTGACTGTGGTGCAAGACGTGGGCGCGTGCTCCGACATGGCAACGAGTGCGATGGTGCAGGCTCGACACTTGTGGTGCTGGCCATGGGCGCTTGCTGCGACGCGGCGACGACGAGCTCGATGGCAACACGCGGCTTCATTGTCGTTCGCTCCATGTGCTTGTGTTGGGTGTATCCACAGTTTGGGTCACCGCATTGGAGTTGCTCTTATGATGTAGAGAAAATTATCACTGAGAGCATGTGAGTGAGGTAGTGAATACGAGAGAATCGCCCATCTGATAAGGACACACATGCATAATCTTCGCGATCTTATCGTCACCTATCTACAGCAGCGGGACCATGTCATCGGGGCATCCAAGACGGAGGGTGGAGATGAGATACTTGATCCTCATCGCCGCCGTCATCTCCTTGCTTGGCAACATTGGATAAAATCCTTTGTTGTCACATGAAAAATGGCATGAGTTAAGCTAAAATAAAAATGCATATGGAATTGTCTTTACCATCCTGGTTGCCCCCTATTAGGGCTAGTCTGTTCCACCCGACCGATTGCCATAGACAAACGACGACACTGGGACTAAGGCACCTTATGTGGAAATTGGAGACAACATCATGTTCGTAAGGTCTTGATTGCACATGCTCACAATTGGGTTCAGGAGGTCCAGGACCCTACATATTTTTTTGAAAGATTCGGGGTTTCCGGCTTGATTGGTTTAGAAGAAAGCACGCGGCAATACAATGGGGATCAAGCGATCATGGAAACAAAAGGCATGTAGTAGCAGGGGAATTGCAGGCACAAAACGGAAAATACCAGAGGAGAAAAGAAGGACCAGAGATGATCTCCGGCGATTATCTCCCAACATCTTCCCCGAAAGGGGGCTCAAGACACCATGCACCCGCCAGCCGCACAACTCTAAATTACCTCCGATGGCACGGAGGACATCTTGAGCTTGTGGCATCGTGTTTCGGAATATAGCAGCATTTCGCTCCTTCCATATTTCCCAAGCAATCATCATCAACATCGACTTGAGGCCCTTCTTGAAGTCAGTCTTCGTGTGAGCCGTGAGCCTATGGTAGTGCCTGAGGGAGCTATGGTTCGTGTCCCTCCTCTGAAGCAGCGGCGCGCAGCCTTCCCTGGAGGATGCCTTCTGCCAGATTGAGACGGAGAAAGGGCAGTCCCAGAAGAGGTGTAGGGAGCTCTGGAGGCTTCTTATGCAAAGAGGGCAGAAATACCCGTTAGTCCATCTGCACCGCTGCAGCCGGTCATTGCACCACAACCTGTCATGATGCAGCAGCCAGGCAGACATTTTTACCGAGCCTAGAGCCCATGTCTTCCATACTGCAGCTTCAATCCCTGAAGGAGGCACCCCCTGGGTTTGAAGCTTCTATGTGGCACTTGCTGAATAAGAGGTTCCCCCTCCGGCCACCGAGCTGATCCTGTCTTCATCTTGCGAGAGGACGATGTCTGTCCTCAGAATCTTTCGCCACAGCTGCAGGAAGTCACTGACAATGATGGTCGTGTTACCATGCCTAAGATCCCTAATCCATTGGTCGTTTTTCATCTCAGCTTCAACCGATCTGGTTTTCCTCCTTGTATGGCTGAATAAATTTGGATATTGGCGGCTCAACGTCTCGTTGCCCAGCCAAGTGGTCATCCAGAACCTTACCTTTTTCCGTTACCTACCAGCACTGAAGTTGTTGTAGCAAACAGTTCCCGATCTGCCTTATCACAAGGATCCGGGAAGCTCATCCACGGCCTCCATGTTTGTTGCCATGCGAGCCAAAGCCATCTCAACCGAAGCGCCCTGCTAAATCGATGAAGATCTAGGATGCCTAGCCCTCCCTTGTCAATGGGTAGGCAAACCCTATCCCAAGCCATTTTGCATTTGGCGCCGGTTATGCTCTCATCCTGTGCCCATAGGAATTGCCGACGCGCTTTATCCACTTCTTTGAGAATCTTCTTGGGGATCTTCAGGACGAACAGGGCGTAGATCAGCGTAGCTATGAGGACTGCGCGTACGAGCACCCGCCTGCCACCCATGCTCATCAGCTTTCTTTTTTCATCCCGCCAAACGCGAATGTACCCGATCGATGATAAACTACAGATGCACCAGTCGGTTAAACCAACCGGGACTAAAAGGTTTAGGGGTTTTGGGTTTCTGGTTTATTTTTCCTTTTAATTTTGTGTTTTCTAATTTATTATTTTTCATTTTAAACATATTTTATGCTACTACATATTGTACACATTATGCATATATAAAAATAGAATTTCTCGTAGAACTGATCATATATATCATCGAATTTCTCAGACGAACATTCACACATACACATGTATATATACAATTTATTCTACAATTTGCAGATCATTACAGTGGAGGCATTACAACATGTAATGGTATTCTCCTTTGGGATCTATGACCTAATCGAGCAAAAATCCTGCTATTTCCTCTTGAATTGCTCGTACGCGATCCATTGGTAGGAGCCGATCCCGCATGCCTTTCATCACTTTATTAAAAAGAAGATCAATATGAATATATTAGTTGTGTGTATATATATTAGACCATGATAGAAAGAATTGTGAATAGTATTCTCGCAAACGTATCCAAAGTTGTCTATCACTTTTGGACCTTTGGAACGTCATTGTGCAAATGTTCTCGCAAACGTATTATGCACATAAATTATTCCCCGGCGCCTGTATCGGCACTTTAATTACGAGAATAGAATTCAATCAGGTAATAATTAATCAAGCATGATAATGATATTGAAACTAGAATTAAAGAGATGATAGCTAGCTAGCAGTACTTAATTAATTACCCTGGGTCACGCTCATTTCAGTTTTTGTTTCCTTGGCCTTCAACCTGTTTGATGAACTTTTCTCAAGCCCTGTCCGCCGGCAAAGAAAATGAATAAAGGAGTTATTAATTAGTTGATATTAGGAAATTAACTAAAGAGGCTGACATATAGTTCGATAGTGATTGAAATTACTTGTCGACCATCCCCTCACGATTGCGTAGTCTCTGTCGTCTTTAAGTAGTGAGTCCAGTACATGAACTTTTTTCTCGTCAACTTCAATGATTAGCAGGATCTAGTGAAAACTGCATGCGCACATGTTTTTATAATTAAGTAGGCATGTGCATATATAACTCATCAACTACACTTATTAAAATCTAGTAAGCAAAAACAGAATTTGTAGTACAAGACAGTGTCACTCACCTGAAGTTGTAAGGAAGTAGTATTTCTGGTTGGATATTTAGTCGCACCAAGAACTCTACCAAGATTTTCTATGTGTCTTTTCGTTCCTATTTACGTGTCCATGTCTCTTCATTAATGGTATTTGGGTCAACGAACCTGATGCCATAGCGTCCAGCTTTTTCATTTCATAGATCTTCATTCTGCATAATACCACAAAAATAATATATAGTGAGGATAATTACAGGTAATGAACGAGCACTACAGTTAGCTAGAGACTTAAATTACATAAAGAAATCACTTACAGACAATAGCAACTGACGATAGATTTGTCGAGTGCGTCTTGATTGAGTAACTGAAACATTTCTTGATACTCAACCCACAAATCTTTTTTATGGTACTAATCCTCTTCCTCGACTTTCACCATGGACTCTCGATCTGTAGTCTTTACTACTCTCAGGTACCATTGATTCAATTCATACACTCTCGTTGATAGAAGCGGGATCTTCTCAAGCTTGGCCATAGGTTGGTCGTGGACATATTTCCATATTAGTTCCTCCTCTTTAAGCGTTTGCAATTCCTCGATGTCTAGGAGTTGTTCTACATTGACACCAGCCTCTTTAGCCTGCCTTCTATGATCGTCGGTTATTACCAGCTGCTGATCGACAGTACTCACATGTGTTTGTAGTGGGGGGATCGATTGCACTGCCTGTTCTCCAGCTGGGGAACAGTTTTCCCGCATTTTTGCCAGCTGCTTGGCTCGAGCTCGAGCTCGACTCCTTCCTTTTTTGTGCTCGATAAGACTTCTTGATAGAGCGGTCTTAGTCTGAGTCGATATGCTTGACAGCTGGTTGAGCATTATCAATAAAGTGTTGTATGAAATGCTCAGGTATGATCTCCTTTGGCGACGGGGGCGGTTTTGGTCCAAAATGGGCCTTCACTTGGGCTTGCACTTCGGATGTGTTTTCCTTAGGAGACAGGTGGTAAGGCAACCTCGGAAGAGGCTTGAGGCTTGGACCATATTTGAATTTCTTGCCTCGTGTTGGAATGCTAGCCAACGTAGCTACGACGCCTCTCTTCCGTTGTTGCTGAGGCGGCGGAGCCCGCTGTGGTGGCGGAGACGGCTGACGCGGTGCCTGACTTGGAGGAGGGGTCGGCTGACGCGGTGCCGGACTTGAAGGAGGAGGAGTCGGATGACACGGTGCCGGACTTGGAGGAGGAGGAGTGGACTGACGCTGTGGCGGGCTTGGATGAGGAGCTGGCTGACACGGTGTCGGTGGCCTTGGAAAGACGTTGCAATCCTTTCTCCATAGAATGATATGATGTATGGCCTCTCCGAGTGTGTGCTCATTGTCACCTCCAGGAATGTCAAGCTCTAGCCCCGAATATCCTGCCACCATTTCATCAACCCCGACATGAGCATAGCCAGCTCGAGTCGGATTGCAATGGAAGGTTGCTTCAAGGGGATTGTATAAGCACAGCCGTCCGCCACCTTCATGGATATGTTCTTCACTTTTATGTGTAGCTCACAAGTTGTCGTATCAATGATATCATCCATAGGGTATCTATCCAGTGCATCATAGCCCGGGGCGAAACCCACGCTTCTTCTCGGCATGGATGGGACGGTGTTATCCAATGCTGGATCCGCTAGCTATTGTTGCTGCTTAGACCTCCTTTCCTGGCTAAGTGAGTCGATCTGCAGCTGCTGCCGCTTGAAAGCGAGTTCCAACTCCGCGTGCTTTGATTATGCAATGCAAAGGTGGTCTGCTTCCTGCTTCCTGCGCTCCTCCAGCTTCATCTTCTCCTCCTCCTGCTGCTTCTTTGTCGCACGACTTCTGTAGTTGGTGTTCCAGTCCGTGAACCCCTCAAACCACAGAAAACACCTTTGCCTTGTGTTCTTCCCGGGTGTTCAGGATTCTTCAGGCGCGCGTAAGCTCGTCGTTCTCTTTGTTGGGCGTGAACACCCTCGTTCGAGCCTCTTCTATTGCAACAAGTAAACTTACATCGGCTCCTTTAAGACATGCCCACTCCAAAACATCGCCTATCTTTGGGTCCAACGCCCCCATGCCCATAGAACCAAGCCCTGCACCTGGGGGGCAGCTCCTTGTAATTGGAGTGACCCCTGCATCCACCATCTCTTGCTCATCGAGATCCCACTTAGGTCGGGCCACCTCGTAGCCACCTGGCCCCATCTTATGGTGCCACTTATTTTTCATGGCATTAATCTTGTTTTTTCTCGACCGTTCCTGAGCTACTTCCGATTCCTTGAAGTTCACGAAAGCTTCCCGGTGATCTCTTGCCTTCTCTAGTGTTCCCTTGAATTTTGGAGTCTGGTTTCCTGCATTGACATATGCAGCCCATATAGTTTTCTTGTGGTTGTTGAATGCTGTCGCCATCTTCTTAAGAGCACTGTTCTTGACTTTTTTCAAATCTGCATCTGTCAAATGACCTGGTAGGGTGAAATGTGACATGAGCGATTCCCAAAGCATATTTTTTGCTCTTTGGTCGACAAAAGTAACATTTGGATCTCCCTTTGCTGACTTTTTCCATTCTTGAAGGGAGATCGGGATTTGGTCCCTGACAATAACTCCGCATTGACGAATGAACTTCTTCACATTTTTCTTAGGTTCATCACGTTTCCCATTAGGTTTGATGGCATCAATGTTGTACTTTACGCGAGCTGGCAACATTTTGGCCGGGCCTCGAACTGCCCTGCTTCTCATAGAAGATTTGCTCGATCCGGAGGTGTTTGTTATTTGAAGAACAAAATTTCCTTCATTATCATTGTTCCGGACTTCATCTATTCGTTTGTCTTTGTCGAACATCATACCATCATCGGTATTGTTCAGATATTGCGTGCCGTCATCTTCTTCACTCTCATCTGGTATCGGGGAGCGTATGATTTCGAACGGGGCCTCTTCTCCTTCTCTATTCGTATCATCCATAGCATTCGAGAACAAATTCTATGCAAGTTTAACATTTATTAAATGCTTGGATTGTGATTTCTTATATATGAGAGGAACCTTTAGTCCCTGGCTAGGAACAGGATTCAGAATCATAACAGATTCTCTTAACCAACATAATAGCAACTTTGACAAGGAATAAAACAATGATGCAAAGTCCTATGAATAAACTTGTGGCACCAAGTTGTAGAGGGGTTCAACCACTACAATTTATGCCATTGGTGCAACCACCAAGGAGCAACACGTCCCTGGAAACAACAATCCCAACACTTGGAAATATTTATAGCTATGCAAAGAACAATATTTTCTACACATGTTATCAGCAAGGTATCCACTTATCTATTGGAGTAACATGCCCAACAAAAATACATGCCTTAGAGTTCACAAAACCTAGAACTTCCATGTTGACACAAACTTCAAAGCATCACAGAATAATTCCTACAAAAATGACAAAATGCCACCTCATCACAAAATGACATTTTTAGAAACTTGCACAAAAGTGAAATCTAATACCACCATTGGATTCCTTGTGGTTTTCTACCCCAAATCCATATATCACACTAACATACTTGTATGCATAAAATTGCAACAAAATAGAAAAGAAAATCAACTCTAAAACCTAAATCACTTATATGTCAAATCAAAACCTAAACCAAAATCTTCTTTTTTGCACTAATAACCTACTTAACCTAAACTAACAATAACCTATTTGACACTAGTTGTGACCTAAACTAATAGTAACAGAGCCCTAAACTAACTTAATTGGCCTAATGGATGCAATGAAATGAAAAAAAGCAAAAAAAAAAAGAACTCACAATACTGGAGGAGGCGCCGACGGTGGGGAAGGGGGGTGGCGCCACGGGGATGGGGGCGCTGCGGTGGGGAAGGGGGTGGCACCGCGGGGATGGGGGGCGCCGCGGCGGGGAAGGGGGTGGCGTCGGCGGTGGGCAAAGGGGAGTGGCGTAGGCGGTGGCGCCGTAGGGATGCGGGGGCACCACGGTGGGGAAGGGGTGGCGCCGCGAGAATGATGGCCGCTGCGGTGGGGGAAGGAGGGTGTCGGCGAGGGCGTCACGGGGGTCGCGCGCGACAGCCTGGAGGCGGCGTGTTCGGCGCCGGGGCGTCGAGGCAGTGTGTGTCGTCGCGCGAGATCGAAAATGGAGAAGTTTGAGGAGGAAGAAGGGCGCGCTTGTATAACCTAGCCCTTTAGTCCCGGTTGGTGGCTCCAAGCGGTACTAAAGGACCCCTTTAGTCCCGGTTGGAGCCACCAACCGGGATCAAAGGTAAATTTGGCGAGCCCAAAGGGCGCGTAACCGCCAGCCCCTGCCACCCCTTTAGTCCCGGTTGGTGGCTCCAACCGGTACTAAAGGGGTCCTTTAGTACCGGTTGGAGCCACCAACCGAGACTAAAGGTGTGGCGGGGGCTGGCGAGGGGCGTGGGGGATGTTTAGTCCCACCTCACTAGTTGAGGCGAGCCGACATCTATTTATAAGCCCCGGCGCCGGCAATGCATTGAGCTCCTCTCTAATGCAGGCCTTCTAGGCCTACCTCACTTCTGCTGCCTGGTGGGCCTACTAGGCCTTGCGGGCCTGCATCGTGGCCCAACTACAGGTTCAGTTTCTAGTCGTATGCATGCAGTTCTGGCCTAGTAGGAGTTTTATTTTATTTTTTTTAATTTTTTCTGGTTTATTTATTTTCTTTTATTTCTCACTTGTTTTTTGCTTTATTTAGAGTTTCTTTGTGAATCTTTTTTTGCTTTAGGTAAAAAAATTATAAACTTTCTGTTAGTGCTAGTAGTTTTCAAATTTGAATTATTTGAAATTTGTGTGAATAACTTTTTTTTCGTTTTCTGCTTTATTTATTTTGAGTGATTCTTTTTTTCTTATGTTTAATATTAGTGTGTTTTATCATTATATTCAATTTGTTAATTCTTAGGTTATTTAAAAAAATGAAATGCCTTTCTAACAAATGAGTTTTCATCCGAAACCCTCATACTTCGAAAGATATTGTCCATTTTGTACACAAAGTGCATCCTGTTTTTGTCGTAACCCTCTCAACCTTTTTTCACATGCTATGTGGGTGAAATGATAATACCATGCCAAATTTCAACCTTTTCAGAGTTCATTTGTAGTTCTTTTCAATTTCAGGGTCATTTAGCTAAAAATATCAGTAAATGCATGAAAAATAGCAAATGATGTCAGAAAGGGTTGAAAATTGGTGACGTGGCTTCGAATGGTGCATACTGAACGCACAAAAAGTCTGGAGTTGGAATAAGTTTTAAAAAATGAAATGCCTTTGTAAGAGATGAGTTTTCGTGCGAAACCGGGATACTTCGAAAGAGATTATCCATTTTGTACACAAAGTGCATCCTGTTTTCCGTAACCCTCTCAACCTTTTTGCACACCTTATGTGAATCAAATGATGATACCATGCCAACTTTCAACCTTTTCAGGGTTCATTTCTATTTCTTTTCAATTTCAGGGTCATTTAGCTCAAAAAAATCAGTAAATGCATGAAAAATAGCAAATGATGTCAAAAATGGTTGAAATTTACTAACATGGCTTCGAATGGTGCATACTCAGTGCACAAAAAGTCTGGAGTTGAAATAAGTTAAAAAAATGAAATACCTTTGTAAGAGACGAGTTTTCGTGTGAACCCATGATACTTCGAAAGAGATTCTCCATTCTGTACACAAAGTGCATCTTGTTTTTGCCGTAACCCTCTAAACTTTTTTGCATATGCTATCTGGGTGAAATGATGATACCATGCCAACTTTCAACCTTTTAAGAGTTCATTTGTAGGTCTTTTCAATTTCAGGGTCATTTAGCTAAAAAAATCAGTAAATGCATGAAAAATAGCAAATTATGTCACAAATTAATCACACATAAGTATCCTAACTATTACAAAGATTCCCTTCAGTTTGTCCGAAGTGGGACTTTTCCAGATATATAAGTCCGGAAACTCACTAAAGAAGAAAGTGATGATAGCGAAGTCGGTCACATCCCAGAGTGGGATCTTTGGGTGTAAAACGTTTTCTTCGCGTGTGTCCCTTTGCGCTGTAACCATGGACAATCTTCATCATTTAACTGGATGCTCGGGTCAATATTCACTGTGAAGGGAGCAATTTCATGAAACTTTTCATAATCTTCTGAAATGTCTATCTTGTCCTCCACTCCCACGATGTTTCTTCTCCCTGAAAGTACTATGTGGCGCTTTGGCCCATCGTATGATGTATTCGCTTTCTTATCTTTTCTTTTTCTCATCGTGGTAGACATGTCTTTCACATAGAAAACCTGCGCCACATCATTGGCTAGGACGAATGGTTCGTCTGCGTACCCAAGATTGTTGAGATCCATTGTTGTCATTCCGTACTGCGGGTCTTCCATTACCCCACCTCCTGTCAAATTGACCCATTTTCACCGAAACAAAGGGACCTTCAAATCACGTCCATAGTCAAGTTCCCATATCTCCTCTATGTAACCATAATATGTGTCCTTTGGTCTATTGGTGTTTGCTACATCAAAGCGGACACCACTGTTTTGGTTGGTGCTCTTTTTATCTTGGGCGATCGTGTAAAATGTATCCACATTTATCTCGTACCCTTTGAAAGTCAATATATTCGAAGATGGTAACTTGGACACCAATTACAACTCATCTTCAACAATGTCGTCATGCATGAGACGTGTCTGCAACCAACCGGCGAAAGTCCCCGTTTGTTCACGTGCAATCCTGTCATCAGGCTGCTCCGGTTGTTTAGACCGTAGAATATTCTTGTGTTCCTCGATATACAGAGCCACCAAGGAGGAATTTTGTAGAACTGTGTAGTGTGCTTGAGTGAGAGAATGCCCGTCCATACATATTATTGCTTTCGGTCCTAGCATACCTTTTCCACCCAGTCTGCCCTCATGTCGCGATTCAGGAACACCAATCAGCTTAAGGTCAGGAATAAAGTCAACACAAAACTCAATGACCTCCTCATTTTCATGGCCCTTGGATATGCTTCCTTCTGGCCTAGCATAGTTATGACCATATTTCTTTAAGACTCCCATGAACCTCTCAAAGGGGAACATATTTGTAGAAATACAGGACCCATAATGGAAATCTCTTCGGCTAGGTGAACTAGGACGTGCGTCATGATATCGAAGAATGATGGTGGGAACACCAACTCGAAACTGACAAGACATTGCACCATATTATTCTCTAACCTGTTGGAAATATGCCCCAGAGGCAATAATAAATAGTTATTATTATATTTCCTGTTTAAAGATAATCGTTTATTATCCATGCAATAATTGTATTGAATGAAAACATAGATACATGTGTGGATAAATAGACACAACAATGTCCCTAGCAAGCCTCTAATTGGCTAGCCAGTTGATCAAGGATAGTCAAGGTTTTCTGACTATGTGCAAAGTGTTGTTGCTTGATAACTGGATCACATCATTAAGGGAATCATGTGATGGACTAGACCCAAACTATGAACGTAGCATATTGATCGTGTCATTTTATTGCTATTGTTTTCTGCGTGTCAAGTATTTGTTCCTATGACCATGAGATCATATAACCCACTGGCACCGGAGGGATGCCTTGTGTGTATCAAACGTCACAACGTAACCGGGTGACTATAAAGGTGCTCTACAGGTATCTCCGAAGGCGTCCGTTGGGTTAGTATGGATCAAGACTGAGATTTTTCACTCCGTGTGGCGGAGAGGTATCTCGGGGCCCACTCAGTAACACAACATCACACACAAGCCTTGCAAGTACTATGACTAAGTGTAAGTCACGGGATCTTGTATTATGGAACGAGAAAAGAGACTTGCCGGTAACGATATTGAAATAGGTATGCGGATACTGACGATCGAATCTCGGGCAAGTAACATACGGAAGGACAAAGGGAATGACATACGAGATTGCCTGAATCCTTGACACTGAGGTTCAACCGATAAATTATTCGGAGAATATGTAGGATCCAATATGGGCATCCAAGTCCCGCTATTGTATATTGACCGAGGAGTACCTCGGGACATGTCTGCATAGTTCTGGAACCCGCAGGATCTGCACACTTAAGGTTCGGCGATGTTTTAGTATAGTTGAGTTATATGTGTGGTTACCGAATGTTGTTCGGAGTCCCGTATGAGATCACGGACGTCACGAGGGTTTTCGAAATGGTCCGGAGACGAAGATTGATATATAGGATGACCTCATTTGGTTACAGGAAAGTTTTTGAGCATTACCGGGAATGTACCGGGAGTGACGAATGGGTTCCGGATGTTCACCGGGAGGGGCCAGCCCACCCGGGGAAGCTCATAGGCCTTAAGGGTGCCGCACCAGCCCTTGGTGGGCTGGTGGGACAGCCCAAAAGGGCCCTATGCACAGGAGATAGAAAATCAAAGAGAAAAGGAAAAAAAAGGTGGGAAGGAAGGGAAGGACTCCACCTTCCAATCCTAGTTGGACTAGGATTGGAGGTGGACTCCTGCAGCTCCTTGTCCGCGGACCCTTGGGTCTTGGACCCCAAGGCAAGCCTCCCCTCCCCTCCACCTATATATAGTGGAGTTCTAGGGCTGATTTGAGACAACTTTTGCCACGGCAGCCCGACCACAAACACCACAGTTTTTCCTCTACATCGTATTTCTGCGGAGCTCGGGCGGAGCCCTACAGGAGTAGATCCTTCACCACCACCGGAGCACTGATACGTCTCCATCGTATCTACTTTTCCAAACTCTTTTGCCCTTGTTTTGGACTATAATTTGCATGATTTGAATGGAACTAACCCGGACTGACGTTGTTTTCAGCAGAATTGCCATGGTGTTGTTTTTGTGCAGAAATGAAAGTTCTCGGAATGTCCTGAAAATTTGCGGAGAATATTTCTGGAAAATATGAAAAATACCTGCGCAAAGATCCACCGGAGGGGACGGGCCAGTGGGCCACAAGCCCTGTAGCCGCGGCCTCCCCCTGGCCGCGACTACCAGGCTTGTGGGGCCCACCTGGCTCTGCCGCCCCCAATTCCAGCGCTATTTATTCCCTTTCGTCCCGGAAAAAATCAGGACAGAAGAGTTGATCGCGTTTCACGATCCAGAGGCGCCGCCACATCCCGTTCTTGCCCTGGAGGGCAGATCTGGAGTCCGTTTTGGGCTCCGGATCAAGGAGATCGTCGCCATCGTCATCATCAACCTTCTTCCCTCTCCAATTCTGTAAAGCTCTTCATCGTTTGTGAGTAATCTATTCGTAGGCTCGCTGGGAGGTGATGAGTAGGATGAGATCTATCATGTAATCGAGTTAGTTTTGACGGGGATTGATCCCTAGTATCCACTATGTTCTGAGATTGATGTTGCTACTACTTTGCCATGCTTAATGCTTGTCACTAGGTCCCGAGTGCCATGATTTAAGATCTGAACCTATTATGTTGTCACCAATATATGTGTGTTTTAGATCCGATCTTGCAAGTTGTAGTTACCTACTATGTGTTATGATCCGGCAACCCCGGCGTGACAATAACCGGAACCACTCCCAGTGATGACCATAGTTTGAGAAGTTCATGTGTTCACCAAGTGCTAATGCGTTGGTCCGGTTCTTTACTAAAAGGAGAACCTTAATATCCCGTAGTATCCATTTGGACCCCGCTGCCACGGGAGGGATGGACAATAGATGTCATGCAAGTTCTTTTCCCTAAGCACGTATGACTACACACGGAATGCATGCCTACATCACATTGACGAACGGGAGCTAGTCACATATTTCTCCGTGTTATAACTGTTGCATGTTGAATGTCATCCAACAAATCACCGATCCATTGCCTACGAGTTTGTCCCACTGCTACTGTTACTTGCTTTGTCCTGCTGCTGCTGCCACTACTGTTGCTACTGCTATTACTACTATTGCTGCTACTGTTACTTGCTTTGTCCTGCTGCTGCTGCCACTACTGTTGCTGCTACTGTTACTTGCTACTGTTGTTACTTTCTACTGTTGCTACTTGCTACTGCTGTCACTACTGCTGTTCCTTGCCACTGTTGTTACTCATTACACTGCTATTACCTGCTACAACACTTTTCTGGTGCCATTGATACTTCAGTTAGGAATAATCTGCCGTCAAGAGATTCTTTCCTAGCACCGTCGCTATCATACTACCTTTGTTGCTTATATCCTGCTTGCAGAAACTAATCTTTGAGGTGTGGTTGAACCGACAGCTCAACTGCTAATACTGGAGAATATCCTTTCACTCCCATCGTGTCGAACCAACAAATTTGGGTTGAATACTCTACCCTCGAAAAATGCTGCGATCCCACACGCTGGTGGGCCATTGCAAGACAATTGCTAATTATTGAGCAACTTGAAGCAACTCTTTTCTGGCGCCGTTGCCGGGGAGGAAGCAACTCTTTTCTGGCGCCGTTGCCGGGGAGGGATAGCTATATTCTCTGAGTCACTTGGGATTTATATCTGCTGATCACTATGAAGAATCTGAAAGATCCAAGAACCAAAGTCTTGCCCTCAACTATGAGGGGAGGTAAGGAACTGCCATCTAGCTCTGCACTTGATTCATCTTCAGTTATGAGTAAGTTTGCGACACCACCTCCTGCTAGAAATCTTGATATGTCGCGTGTGCTAGATGATGCTAGAGATGCTACTGCTATTGATGATGCTTATGATGCTGCTATGCCTGATACTGCTAGAGATGCTATACCACCTCCTGCTAGAAATCTTGATATGTCGCCTGTGCTAGATGATGCTAGAGATGCTACTGCTATTGATGATGCTTATGATGCTGCTATGCCTGATACTGCTAGAGATGCTATTTTGCCTGATGATGCTATGCTTGATACTGCTAGAGATACTACTTTGCCTGATATGCCACTAGCGGTATTCCTTTATGCTCATATTGCTAGAGTTACTGCCAATGCTCGTGATGCTTCTGAAACTGCCGATACTATTGAGATAGAACCTGCTTTTGCTCCTGCTAGCTCTAGCTCTCCTAGATATGAATTGCCTGATATACCTGAGGGTTATGTTATGGAGGGAGAGATAGCTGAGGATTTTCTTGCGTGTAAATATGCCTATGACGCAGAGAAATTACTTCTCAAGTGGAAGGAAAAATCTCTGAAAGCTAGGATGAAATACGACCCGAAGTTTGCCACTTCACCTATCTTTATCACCGATGAGGATTATGAATTCTCTGTCGACCCTGAGATAATCTCTCTAGTCGAATCTGATCCTTTCCACGGTTATGAGTCTGAGACGGTCGTAGCCCATCTTACCAAACTACACGATATAGCCACCCTTTTCACTAGTGAGGAGAAGATCCCCTACTACTATATCCTTAAGTTGTTTCCTTTCTCTCTAAAGGATGACGCTAAAGCCTGGTTCACTTCTCTTGCTCCTCGATGTGTGAGTAGTCCCCATGATATGGTCTATTACTTCTATGAGAAATTTTTCCCTGCCCATAAGAAGCAAGCTGCCTTGCAGGAAATATACAACTTTGCTCAACTCACAGAAGAGAGTCTCCCACAAGCTTGGGGGAGGCTCATCCAGCTACAAAATGCTTTGCCTGATCACCCTCTTAAGAAGAACGAGATACTTGATATCTTCTATAACGGACTTACCGATGCTTCTAGAGACCACCTAGATAGTTGTGTCGGTTGTGTTTTTAGGGAACAAACTATAGAACAAGATGAGATCCTACTGAATAACATCTTGATCAACGATAATGCTTGGACTATTCCCGAACCACCTCCTAAGCCAACTCCTAAGAAAAGAGGTATTCTATTCCTGAGTCCCGAAGATATGCAAGAAGCCAAGAAATCTATGCAAGAGAAAGGCATTAGATCTGAAGAAGTGAAAAATCTACCGCCCATCAAAGAGATCCATGGTCTCGATAACCCGATACAAGTAGTAGAGGTGAATTCTCTGTGTAGATTCAATGAGAGTGATATTCCTTTTGACAAACCTGCTAGCCTATGCTTTGATGAATTTGACAACTTTGTTGCCAAACAACAGAGTTTCAATGATTATGTTAGCAGACAATTGGAACAAAGTACTCGTATGCTTAGTCATTTAAGTGCTTGTGTAGACAGAAATGTCAATGATCTGAAGCTTCTGAATAAACATGCCTCTATGATTATGTCACGCCCAAGATGCGACCCTATCCTCAATTTGGCACGAAGGCCTCGGCAGGGATAGAAGCGCATCTCGTTGTGTCGCAAGAATGGATATCGTTACAAGTACATGTACTGAAAAGAAGAGATATATATACAGAGTTGGCTTGCACTCGCCACAACCTACATCAGAGTCACATCAGTACATTACATAATCATCAAGAGTAAGAGCAGGGTCCGACTACGGACGAACACAAACGAGAAAAATAAGAACGACGTCCATCCTTGCTATCCCAGGCTGCCGGCCTGGAACCCATCCTAGATCGATGAAGAAGAAGAAGAAGCACTCCAAATGAACAATCAACGCGCTCGCGTCAAGTAACCTTTACCTGTACCTGCAACTGGTGTTGTAGTAATCTGTGAGCCACAGGGGACTCAGCAATCTCATTTCCAAAGGTATCAAGACTAGCAAAGCTTAATGGGTGAGGTATGGTTAAGTGGTGAGGTTGCAGCAACGGCTAAGCATATATTTGGTGGCTAAACTTACGAGTACAAGAAAATAAGAGGGGGAAGATCTACGAATAACGGACGTGAACTACTGTTGATCAAATGAATGATCCTGAACACCTACCTACGTCAGACATAACCCCACCGTGTCCTCGATCGGAGAAGGAACTCATGAAAGAGACAGTCACGGTTACGCACACAGTTGGCAAGTTTTATTTAAGTTAACTTCAAGTTATCTAGAACCACTGTTAAACAAAGTTTCCACGTTGCCACATAACCGCGGGCACGACTTTCCAGAAAGATTTAACCCTGCAGGGGTGCTCCAACTAGTCCATCACAAATTACCACAAGCCGCATAGAAATCCTCAATCACGAAGCTCGCGATCTCGTCGGATTCCCTAGTGGAAAACCTCAACTCTGAGATTACCCAAAGCATCACCGGAATACCGATGCACAAGATGTCTCGTCAAAGGTAAAACTAATCCAGCAAGGCCGCCCGACGTGTCGACAATCCCGATAGGAGCCGCGTATCTCGTTCTCAGGACACGACGGATGAGCGACGCGTACGAGTGCCAAACCTCGAGTTTCCTCGCGGTGGCCCCGCACAGTGCTCTGTTTTGGACCAGCACCTTCAGCATTGGCCCTCCGTGTATTATGTAGAATTACTCCTCGGGTAGCGCTAACTCCCTATGCATTTCATTTTAACAGAATTATTATGTTGGGCAAATGTAGTACCAATGTTGGGCCTTGCCAGACCAGTTTTAATCTAAAACAAATTATCAAGGGGTCCCCATAACAACCCCGATCGTGTTAGGAGTGCTCGTTTATGGAACATAACACCGGTAGCCGAAACTAAGGGGGCAAAGGTGGAACAAAACACCAGGCTAGAAAGGCCGAGCCTTCCACCTTTTACCAAGTATATAGGTGCATTAAATTAAATAACATTTAATATGGTGATATGACAAGGGACCCATGTTATCACATGGAAGCAACTACACCTGCAACTAGCAACGCTACACAGGGTTAAGCAAGCGGTAACATAGCCAATCAGTGGTTTGCTAGGTCGAACAGGTTGAAGGTTATCATGGCATTATTGAGAGGCTGATATTTAACATGTGGTAGGCAACGAGACATAATCGATAGCAACGGTAATACTAGCATGGCAATGATAGTAATGGTATCTGGGGAAATGATCATCTTGCCTGAGATCCCGCTTGGAAGAAGAATGCCTCCATGAAGCAGACGAACCGACGTAGTCGAACGGGTCCTCACATCCGACACGCTTGCGGAACTCTATCGAGACGGGGAAACCGGAAACAAGCATCAACACATGATATTCACCACACGATGCACAACACATATGAAGCATGAGCAGCTGAATATATGCAAGTCACGGCATGACAATTCACACAATCAAACACTACACGTTAAGTGAAGTTCAATATGCCACGAGTTGCATATTGACGAAACTCCACGTTAATTATTTAGTTCTATCCTGATTAGGTACATGGCAATATTAAATGTGGTTAAACATGCAAGAGGTGAAGCGGAAATTAAACTACCTATCTAGACATTTTTAAATGAGGTCAGAAATGACATATAACATCTCCGAGACGACCTCACATGTTAATTTACAATTCTGTCCAGATCTGAATTAACACATTTAATTAGTTGTTAAACAGAAAAACAAATAGGTTCACGTGATTCTACGCGTCAATTCAAGCAATCTACACATAAAGAACATCTCCAACGGAGCTACGGGTCAAAAGTTACAAGCACCGCAAGATATGATGGCATGAATGCAATATGTGTGCAACGACGGCTACGAGCACTTCAAAACATACAAACAGCAAGAGAAAATGAAACTACACGAGATTCTAAGCAAGTTTCATGTAGGACACGATCAAAACGGAGCTACGGATCAAAATCTACGAGCAAAACGAGAAATCACTACAATCTGCCAAAATCAGCCACATAGCATTTTCTACGCCCCACAACTACGGGCTACACTACTCCGATAAACTCAAGCAAGGCATGACACGAAAGAGGGCAAGAAGCACTACCACAAACAACTAACAACAACTAGCATGGCAGCAAGGAACACTAGGGAAAGAAGACAAAAAATGGCATCCCACACATTATTTCAGACTTAGTGAAAATTACACCTCATGAAAGTGCAATTTTCAATCTGAAGCCATATTGACAGCAGCAAAACCAATAGCTACAGGACTCCAAATGGCATGAAAATTTACAGCATGCTAGAGAAACACAAGGGCTACAACTTACTCCATTGGACCAACCTCAAAAGAGCTACAGATCAAAAGATAGAAGCAAGACAAGACAGCAACAAAATATAACCGATTCCAGACTTAGAAATATTTCAGCACCTCCAAATCAGCACTATTTCTAGCAACTTGAGGGCAATCAAACCACACCTAAACATGCATTTCTATTGCAACTAAAAATACTAGGGGCTAGTCTAAACACCCCAGAACAACTTCCTAGTTGACAACTCCGTCAAACGACGCACGAAAGAAATCCTACGAAATAAACAAGAGGGCAACACGGCAAAATATCACACGAACTAACTCGCTCAAAAGCTAAAACTAATTGCACAGAAAAATCCTACCACAAAAACATATAAAATATGTGGGGTTGCAACACAAAATATAGCCACACATAAATGCGAGATAATCACCTATACACGGGAAAATAAACTAACGGCAAATCCTTACGCGCAAAAATACCAATGAATGCTCTAAAATTCATGGAAAAATGGTCCCTAAACACATGGACATTTAATCTACGGCATACGGGCAGTCCGGACACGTACGAGAAATAACTACGGAACGGATCCTATTGAAAGAGCACGCAAAACGATGCATTAGGCACTTCGAACTGCCTCAAATAATTATGCAAGTTAGAAAATTGAAATCTACGCGGAATTCTACATGAAAACCATATATTACACGTCTCGATCCGACTAACGGAATAAAAGTTACGGTCGTTTGAAAATCGTCTATATTTCTGGATTTAAATAAAAATCCGAAAATAACCTAATACACTAATGGGCCGAGTTGGGGCGCAAATTAACTAACAACGCCTAGGGCGTAAATAAAAGGGCTGGGGAACTGCTCACCTGAGGCCTCTTGGGCCGGCCTGGTGGAGCGGAGGCCTCGACCTGGCTTGGGAGGAGAGGCAGGCCCACGCGGGCGAGGGGGCCCAGGCGGGGTGGTCGCTGGGTCGGCCGGCGCTCTCCCGATCCCGCCTGGATCGAGGAGCAGAGACCGGCGGCGGCGCACCTTGCACGACAGCGAGGCCGCAGCAGGGGAGGACCTGGTCGAGGCCGGCGGCTGGCTGTGCGAGCTAGGACCGGTGAGGGGAGATCGGGCCTCGGATCGGGAAGGTGCACACCGCGGACATGGCCCGACAGGGAGAGTGCAAGGCCGCCCTGCGGTTGCGGAGGCCACGCTCCGGCGAGGGGCCGGTGGGGTCCGGCGACGTCGCAACACGGGAGGAGGAGCTGGCCACGGGAGGAGGAGAAGGGATCGGCGTGGGAGCACGGCGCCATGGAGGAGCTCGGGAGGAGGAGGGTCGGGCTGCGGGGCACGGGAGCACAGGAGGCGGCGGCAGTTTCGGGCCCGGTGGGCCAGCCGTGGGCTCGCGGGCCCGACGGCGCGAGGAGGAGGTGGGAGGAGGCTGCGGGAGGATTAGGGTTTCGGGGTAGGTGGTGCGCAAAACGAGGCAGGGGGTAGGGTTGCTGTCTAAAATTACCCGGGGGCTATTTATAGACAAATGGGGGCTAGATTTAGCGAAATTCCGTCCCGGTTTCAACCGTGTGGTCGGATTCGACTAATTCCGAATGCGGGAACGGTTACAAGGCCGTGTAGAGGGGATATCCGGAGACGAGAGGGAGAACGGGCGGCGCAACAACGAATTTTTGAAACACCGACGAACGTTCGACGAATAACCGGAGACGGTGCCGCTACGGTCGACCGTTCGGGTACCAAACGAACTCCAATCGCGACGAAATTCGACAGGTGGTCTAACTAAAACAAATTACGACCGCATGCCAAGTTTCACCTTGATCAGAGAAAGTTTTAAATGCACTTTAAATACAGGGTTTCGACGATGCCGCGGGCATGTGCGAGTGCGGTCGGGCTCAGAACGGACAACGATGAGAACCGGCAACTAACAACGGATGCAAGTTTTGAAAACTGGCGGCAACGGAGATGCCGATGCAATGCAGATGATGCGAATGATGCGATGATGATGCGAAAAAATAAAATAGACACACGACGAAAACGGAAAGAAAGGGGAATCTTCTGGAACTTCGGTCTCGGGCTGTCACAGATTACTACTCACGTAGAACAAGTACTTAAAGCTCAGAATGACTTGCTCAATGAACTAAATGACAACTCTGTCGGAGTCATTACTAGAGGAGGCAAAATGACTCAGGAACCTTTGTATCCTGAAGGCCATCCTAAGAGAATTGATCAAGATTCTCAAGGAATTAATGCTGATACACCCAGTCATCCTGAGAAGAAGAAGAAGGATGATAGAAACCTACATGTCAGTTCACCAAATACTGTTACACCTGAAGAACCAAATGGTATTTTTGAGTCTGACGCAGAAACACAATCTGGTGATGAACATGAACCCGGTGACAATATGGACAACAATGTTCATAATAATGCTCAGCCTAGCAATGATAAGGATGTGGAGATTGAACCTACGGTTAATCCCGATAACCCACAACCTAAGAGATACGATAAGAATGACTTCACTTCTAGGAAGCATGGTAAAGAAAGGGAGCCATGGGTTTAGAGACCCATGCCCTTTCCTCCTAAGCCATCCGGGAAAAAGGATGATGAGGATTTTGAGCGCTTTATTGAAATGTTGAGACCCGTCTTTCTGCAGATGCGGTTAATTGATATGCTCAAAATGTCTCCATATTCCAAGTACATGGAAGATATTGTGACCAATAAACGGAAGATACCAGATCTTGAGATCTCCACCATGCTTGCCAATTACACTTTCAAAGGTGGAACTCCTAAGAAACTTGGTGATCCCGGAGTGCCCACTATACCTTGCTCCATTAAAGGAAACTACGTAAGAACTGCCTTATGTGACCTTCGAGCTGGTGTTAGTGTTATGCCTCTCTCTCTTTATCGTAGACTTGAACTAGATAAGTTGACACCCACTGAAATTTTTCTGCAAATGGCCGACAAATCAACTGCTTTCCCTGTCGGCATTTTCGAGGATGTGCTTGTTGTGGTTGCTAACGTTACTATCTTAACGGACTTTGTTATCCTGGATATTCCTGAGGATGATGCCATGGCGATCATTCTTGGAAGACCGTTCTTAAACACCGCAAGGGCTGTTATAGATTGCAGCAAAGGCAACACCTTCCATGTCAACGGTAATGAGCATACATTGCACTTTCCGAAGAAACGATATCAAGTACATTGCATCAATGCTATCGAAAAAACTTCATCGATTATTATTGGGAGCTTTGAATGCCCTATTCCTCGTGTTAAGATGAAGTATGATTTGCTTGTTGGGGAGATTCATGTTCCCATTGAGGTGACTTAGTGGCTATTCGACAATTCTCCGTTTCCTTTTGCGATTTGAAAAAGTTTTGTCATGAGGATTTGATCAACCCCATTGACGGATCTTTTTCGATGACCATGAAATGGATGAATCAAAGAGTCACATACCTCTGTTTTAAGCTTTCACTTTCTGTTTCTTAGAAGAAAAATGATAGATTTAGTTTAGTTTTTTTCTGTTTTCTGTTTTAGCGTCCCGGAGAAAAGTACCCCAAAAATAAAAGTTCTTCGATGGTCGTGAAAATCAAATATGATTTTTTCTGAATTTTTTTTGAAAAATACTGGGACTGAGAGCTGGCGTGGGGGCCACACCGGTGGGCCACAAGCCCTGTAGCCGTGGCCTCCCCCCTGGCCGCGGCTACCAAGCTTGTGGGGGCCCACAGGGACCCCCTCCACTCATTCCAACTCCCATCCTCTTCTTCTACCTCCAGAAAAAATCGTTTCGCAGCTCAAACCCGTGTTCTTGCTCATTTGGCTGTGATTTTCGATCTCCTTGCTCAAAGCACCATTCTCCGAACTGTTTTGGGGAAATTACTCCTTGGTAAGTGACTCCTCCATTGGTCCAATTAGTTTCTACTCTAGTGCTTTATCCTTTGCGTATTCTTGCTACCTTGGTGACCCTGTTCTTGAGCTTGAAATGTTGATTTTAGCTGGCCCCAAGTAGTTTTAGCGCGTGATACGGTCTCTAGGCACTAGTAGGAGTAGTTGCTACGAGTTGGGTTAATCCTTACTCACTTTTCTTTCGAAGTCTCTAAAAATTTCAGAATTTTTCAGAGTTAGAAAAGGGAAAAGATGAGGAGGTTCTTGAGAGGCTCTTCAAGCCGTAACCCCAAGGAGGATGAGAAGAACCACCCCAAGTACATGGTTCCTCGAGTCACAGAAGTTCGAGCGTGCGAGTGGCCAAGTGATGAATTTTTGTGCGCCGCTGGGCTTTATGAAGACTTTTATTACTTGGTGGAGAACGCAGGTCTTACCGTGTTCGTTGAAGATAAGTGCCCACAATACCTCCTCCTCACCAATATTTTCGTTCAAAGCTTCAACTTTTATCCGAGGAAGAATCCTCCTATGGTTGAGTTCATGTTATACGATATCCCCCAGCGCATGACACTACAGGATTTTTGCAATTTGTGCAAATTACCTTATGTTGGGGATATTCATGATCCTCGTCCACGGGACTTGGAGGCTTTCATAGATACTATTGCTGTTGGAGAGGAGAGAGGAGTGTCTCGCGCTGGAATTGCTAGCATACATTTTCCTGTGCTTCGATACTTCTCATTATTTGTGGGAAAATGTTTGATTGGCCATGAGGAGGCTGGATCACTTAGCTCTCCAGACCTTGCGGTTTTGCGCGAAGGCCTTTATAACAATAAGACTTATAGCCTAGGTGCTATAGTAGCTCAGCGGTTGAGCACAAACCGTTCCAAAGGTGTCGTCTATGGAGATATCTATGCTACCCGTCTTGCCAGACACTTTGAGATACCCATTAGACTGGAGGAGGAAGAAGAGATGCTTCTTCTCGAGAGATATCTAGATTACAATAGCATGGTTCGCCATGACTTTCTTGATAGAGATATGGGTGGAAGGATGATTATAACCTGGTATTTAGTCGGGGTACTCGTGAGACTATTACTTTGCCTGCTCCTTCTTTGTTCAATCTTCATGCAGGCAGGTACACTATTATGCCCTCGGACATCTACGCATATTGGGGCTTGGCCCAACCACAGGTGCCCGTGCCCGAGCCGCCAGTCGAGTACCAGATGCCAGTTTATCAGTGGGAGCCAGAGGAGCTCACACAGCAGTGGCATCCACAGTCCGCTCCGGAGTATCCCGGAGCTGGTTATTTCCCTCCTTGGGAGTAGACCAAGCTAGGCCAAAAGCCTAAGCTTGGGGGAGTACGTGTTTGCACCAACTTTACATTCATGCTTATGCTTTCACTTTGTTAGTCGGTGTTTACACTTTGCCACTGTATTATCCATGCTAGTTTATTTTCGTTTTCTTGTTTTCTTGTTTTGTGTCCTTTTGAGAAAACCCAAAAATATTTTCCTTTCTTCTTTTGCTTGTTGGGAGCTTTCCCGTGTAAATAGTTTTCTTTTTCTTTGAGTCGAGGTAGAAGACCATGGTTACAATGTTTAGTGGCTCTCGCATGCATACCTGTTCATTTGTTAAAGAGCCATATTACTTTGTCTTCTCCTTTGTGTTTGCTTGCAAATTCAGCTTAGTCCAATGCACGAGCACTCTTATTATTGTTCACATCGTTCGATCGTGCAAGTGAAAGGCAATAATGATGATATATGATGAAGTGACTAAGACTGGAAAAGCTGGTATGAACTCTATCCATTTTGTTTTTTGTAAATATGACTAGCTTGTCGTCCCAGATTCAGCTTTTTTGAGAGAGAACCATGTTTGCAATGACAACTTAGAGATCATAGTTTCTGATGCGATGCTTAATTAGCTAGGAGCTTATAATGGTTTGTCTTGAATGCCAACATAGATTTTGAGATGACTATGATGTAGTATGATAGGATGGTATTCTCCTTTGAATGATTCAAGTGGCTTGACTTGGCGCATGTTCATGCATGTAGTTGAAACAAAATCAACATAGCCTCTATAATGTTCGCGTTCATGGTGATTTATATCCTGCTCATGCTTGCACTCAATGTTAGTCAAACTCATTGCATCTTGATGACTGTTGTCACTCTCTAGTTGGTCGCTTCCCAGTCTTTTGCTAGCCTTCACTTGTACTAAGCGGAATATTGCTTGTGCATTCACTTCCATAAACCCAAAAGTTTTTCCATGAGAGTCCACCATACCTACCTATTTGCGGTATCTACCTGCCGTTCCAAGTAAATTTGCATGTGCCATTCTCTAAACCTTCAAGAAATAATCTGTTTTGCTTGCCCGAACCGCTCATGTGGTGACAGGGGGCTATTGATATCTTCTATGTTAGGCGTGTTATCCTCGACATGTGTTTATTCACTGTCATTCATGAGAAAGGGGCCGGTAATTGGAATGCCCAGTTGCACGCTTAAATCGAAAACATAACTGTAAAACAAGACTCCCCCTCGATTGATGTTAGTATGGACGGTACCCGAGGATTCGGCTAGCCGTGGAGTGTGATTGATTGGTGGTGGGGAAGTTAAAACTTTACTTTTCTGTTTGGGAACCGCCTATAGCATGAGTGTCATGGAAGATATTGAGAACTCTTGGTCATTGCGTTGACAATGAAAGCATGCCACCCAAAATTATTACCTCTGTTTTCAAAGCTTGAGCTCTGGCACCTCTGAAATCAATGCTTCCCTCTGCGAAGGGCCTGTCTATTTATTTTCCTGTTGAGTCATCCTCTTCTTATATAAGCACCAATTAGAGAGCGCCTCTGTCATTTTTATGCTTTGCTTTTGATTGATATTGAGTATGACTATGACTGGATCTTCGTTGCTATGAATTACAATGTTTAGTCAGCCCTTGATCTTTGAAAGTGCTCTGCATTTATGTTTTGCGGTCTCAAAAAGAGCTAGCGAGATACCACCTATTCATATTGCTTCATGCTTGTTTTGATTGAACTGTTGGTATCTGAAACTTATTATTATTTGCTCGCTAGCTGATTATGCCATTGATATTAATTTACTATGAGACCTATGTGTCACTTGCTTATGGGGTTAACTTGTGATCTTGCTGAAATTCTGGTTATGAGTTAGACATAGTTGCAACAACAAGATCAAACAGAGTTTGTCAAAGTTTTTCTTTCTCTTTCAGTTTGTCAACAGAGTTGCTTGAGGACAAGCAATGTTTTAAGCTTGGGGGAGTTGATACGTCTCCATCGTATCTACTTTTCCATACTCTTTTGCCCTTGTTTTGGACTCTAATTTGCATGATTTGAATGGAACTAACTCGGACTGACGATGCTTTCAGCAGAATTGCCATGGTGTTGTTTTTGTGCAGAAATAAAAGTTCTCGGAACGTCCTGAAAATTTACGGAGAATATTTCTGGAAAATATGAAAAATACCTGCGCAAAGATCCACCGGAGGGGACGGGCCAGTGGGCCACAAGCCGTGTAGCCGCGGCCTCCCCCCTGGCCGTGGCTACCAGACTTGTGGGGCCCACGTGGCTCTGCCGCCCCCAATTCCAGCGCTATTTATTCCCTTTCGTCCCGGAAAAAACCAGGAGAGAAGAGTTGATCGCGTTTCACGATCCAGAGGCGCCGCCACATCCCGTTCTTGCCCTCGAGGGCAAATCTTGAGTCCGTTTTGGGCTCCGGATCAAGGAGATCGTCGCCATCGTCATCATCAACCTTCTTCCCTCTCCAATTCCATGAAGCTCTTCATCGTTTATGAGTAATCTATTCGTAGGCTCGCTGGGCGGTGATGAGTAGGATGAGATCTATCATGTAATCGAGTTAGTTTTGACGGGGATTGATCCCTAGTATCCATTATGTTCTGAGATTGATGTTGCTACTACTTTGCCACGCTTAATGCTTGTCACTAGGTCCCGAGTGCCATGATTTCAGATCTGAACCTATTATGTTGTCACCAATGTATGTGTGTTTTAGATCCGATCTTGCAAGTTGTAGTTACCTACTATGTGTTATGATCCGGCAACCCCGGCGTGACAATAACCGGAACCACTCCCGGTGATGACCATAGTTTGAGGAGTTCATGTGTTCACCAAGTGCTAATGCATTGGTCCGGTTCTTTATTAAAAGGAGAACCTTAATATCCCGTAGTATCCATTTGGACCCCGCTGCTACGGGAGGGATGGACAATAGATGTCATGCAAGTTCTTTTCCCTAAGCACGTATGACTACACACGGAATGCATGCCTACATCACATTGACGAACGGGAGCTAGTCACATATCTCTGCGTGTTATAACTGTTGCATGATGAATGTCATCCAACAAATCACCGATCCGTTGCCTACGAGTTTGTCCCACTGCTACTGTTACTTGCTTTGTCCTACCACTGTTGTTACTACTGTTGCTGCTACTGTTACTTGCTTTGTCCTGCTGCTGCTGCCACTACTGTTGCTGCTACTGTTACTTGCTAATGTTGTTACTTGCTATTGTTGCTACTTGCTACTGCTGTCACTACTGCTGTTCCTTGCCACTGTTGTTACTCGTTACACTACTATTACCTGCTACAATACTTTCCTGTCGCCATTGATACTTCAGTTAGGAATAATCTGCCATCAACAGATTCTTTCCTAGCACCGTCGCTATCATACTACCTTTGCTGCTTATATCCTGCTTGCAGATACTAATCTTTCAGGTGTGGTTGAGCCGACAACTCAACTGCTAATACTGGAGAATATCCTTTCACTCCCATCGTGTAAAATTCTTAATGGCTTAGAAGCAAGGCGCCGAAAACGTTGTAAAACGTCACGGAACATAAGTGATGTTCTAAAGAGATGAAATTGTGATTTCATGCTTGTGCCCTTGTTAAGAGGTACGAGACCTCCAACAAGATTCTTTGTACACAAAGTAAAGGAGAAAAGCTCAATCGTTGAGCGTGTGCTCAGATTGTCTGAGTACGACAATCACTTGAATCAAGTGGGAGTTAATCTTCCAGATGAGATAGTGATGGTTCTCCAAAGTCACTGCTACCAAGCTGTGAGAGCTTCGTGATGAACTATAACATATCAAGGATAGATACAATGATCCTTGAGCGATTCGCGATGTTTGACACTGCGAAAGTAGAAATCAAGAAGGAGCGTCAATAGTTGATGGTTTGTAAAACCACTAAGTTTCAAGAAAGGCAAGGGCTAGAAGGGATACTTCGTGAAACGGCAAAACAGTTGCTGCACTAATGAAGAGACCCAAGATTAAACCCAAACCCGAGACTAAGTGCTTCTGTAATGAGGGGAACAGTCACTGAGGCGGAGCAACTCTAGATACTTGGTAGATAAGAAGGCTGGCAAAAGTCGAAAGAAGTGTATTTGATATACATGATGTTGATGTGTACTTTACTAGTACTCCTAGTAGCATGAGGGTATTGGATACCGGTTCGGTTGCTAAGTGATTAGTAACACGAAATGAAAGCTACGGCATAAACAGGAGACTAGCTAAAGGCGAGGTGACGATACGTGTTGGAAGTGTTTCCAAGGTTGATATGATCAAACGTCGCACGCTCCCTCTACCATCGGGATTGGTGTTAAACCTAAATAATTGTTATTTGGTGCTTGCGTTAAGCATGAACATGATTGGATCGTGTTTATTGCAATACGATTATTCATTTAAGGAGAATAATGGTTACTCTATTTTCTTGAATATTCACCTTCAATGGTTTATTGAATCTCGATCGTAGTGTTACACATGTTCATGATATTGGTGCCAAAAGATACGAGTTGATGATGATAGTACCACTTACTTGTGGCACTGCCGCTTGAGTCATGTTAGTATAAATTGCATGAAGAGGCTCCATGCTGATGGATCTTTGTACTCACCTGATTTCGAATCACTAGTGACATGCAAATCGTACCACATGAGCAAGGCCTTGTTTTCATTCAGATGAAATAAGATAGTAACTTGTTGGCAGTGATACATTTTGATGTATGCAGTCCAATGGGTGCTGAGGCACGCAGTGGATATCATTATGTTCTTACTTCACTGACGATTTGAGTAGATACAGGAGTATTTACTTAATGAATCACAAGTCTGAAATGTTGAAAAGTTCAATTCCGTTTCAGAGTGAAGTTCGTCGTAACAAGAGGATAAACTGTCTACGATATGATCATGGAAATGAATATCTGAGTTACGAGTTTTGGTACACAGTTAAGACAATGTGGAAATTGTTTCGCAGTTCATGCCACCTGGAACATCATAGTGTGATGATGTGTCTGAACATCATAGCCACGCACTATTTGGTATGGTGCATACTATGATGTCTCTTATCGAATTACCACTATCGTTTATGGGTTATGCATTAGAGACAACCGCACTCACTTTAAATAGGGCACCGCGTATTTCCGTTGAGATGACACAGTATAGACTGAGGTTTAGAGAAATCTAAACTGTCGTTTCTTGAAAGTTTGGGGCTTCGACACTTATGTGAAAAAGTTTCAGTCTGATAAGCTCGAACCCAAAGCGGATAAATGCATCTTCATAGGATATCCAAAACAGTTGGGTACATCTCCCATCTCATATCCGAAAGCAAAGTGTTTGTTTCTAGAAACGGATCCTTTCTCGAGGAAAGGTTTCTCTCGAAAGAATTGAGTGGGAGGGTAGTAGAACTTGATGAGGTTATTGAACCATCACTTCAACCAGTGTGTAGCAGGGCGCAGGAAGTTGTTCCTGCGGCGCCTACACCAATTGAAGTGGAAGCTGATGATGGTGATCATTGAGCTTCGAATCAAGTTACTACAAACCTCGTAGGTCGACAAGGTCGCGTACTGCTGCAGAGTAGTACGGTAACCCTGTCTTGGAGGTCATGTTGTTGAGCAACAGTGAACCTACGAGTTATGGAGAAAGCGATGGTGGGCCCAGATTCCGACAAATGGCTGGAAGCCATGAAATCCGAGAGAGAATCCATGTGTGAAAACAAAGTGTAGACTTTGGTAGAACTACTTGATGGTCATAGGACTATTGAGTAAAAATGGATCTTTAAAAGAAGACAGACGATGATGGTGATAAGTCACTATTAAGAAAAGCTTGACTTGTCGCAAAGATGTTTCCGACAAAACCAAACAGTTGACTATGATGAGACTTTCTCACTCGTAGCGATGCTAAAAGTCTGTTAGAATTATGTTAGTAGTTGCTGCATTATTTATGAAATATTGCACGTAGGATGTCAAAACATTGTTTCCTCGACGGTTTCCTTGAGCAAACATTGTATGTGATACAACCAGAAGGTTTTGTCGATCCTAAAGATACTAGCAAGTATGCAAGCTCCAGTGATCCTTCAATGGACTGGTGCAAGCATCTCGGAGTTGGAATATACACTTTGATGAGATGATCAAAGATTTTGGGTGTGTACAAGGTTTATGAGAAACTTGTATTTCCAAAGAAGTGAGTGGGAGCACTATAGAATTTCTGATAAGTATATGTGGTTGACATATTGTGGATCAGAAGTAATGTAGAATTTCTGTAAAGCATACAAGGTTGTTTGAAAGGAGTTTTTTTTTCAAAGGAGTACCTGGATTACGCTACTTGAACGTTGAGCATCAAAGATCTATGGAGATAGATCGAAAGCGCTTAATAGAAGTTTCAACAAGATGCATGCCTTGACAAGTTTTTGAAAGAGTTCAAAATAGATCAGCAAAGAAGGAGTTCTTGGTTGCGTTGTGAGGTGTGAATTTGAGTAAGACTCAAAACCCGACCACGGCAGAATAAAGAGAATAGACGAAGGTCGTCTTCTATGCCTTAGCCGTAGAATCTAAAGTATGCCATGCTGTGTACCACACCTGATGTGTGCCTTGACTCAAAGTATGTTGAGAGGTACAGAGAGTGATCCATGATTGAATCACTAGCAGCGGTCGAAATTTATCCTTAGTAACTAATGGACTAAGGAATTTTTCTCGATTATGGAGGTGGTTAAAGAGTTTGTCGTAAAGGGTTACGTCAATGCAAGCTTTGACACTAATCCGAATAACTATGAGTAGTGAAACGGATTCGTATAGTAGAGTAGATATTTGGAGCATTTCCGAATAGCACGTAGTAGCTGCATCTATAAGATGACATAAAGATTTGTAAAGAACTCACGGTTCTGAAAGTTTTAGAACAGTTGACTAAAACCTCTCTCACGAGCAAGACGTGATCAGACCCCATAACTATATGGGTGTTGGATTCGTTGGAATCACATGGTGATGTGAACTAGATTATTGACTCTAGTGCAAGTGGGAGACTGTTGGAAATATGCCCTAGAGGCAATAATAAATTAGTTATTATTATATTTCTTAGTTCATGATAATCGTTTATTATCCATGCTATAATTGTATTGATTGGAAACACAATACTTGTGTGGATACATAGACAAAACACTGTCCCTAGTAAGCCTCTAGTTGACTAGCTCGTTGATCAAAGATGGTCGAGGTTTCCTGGCCATAGGCAAGTGTTGTCACTTGATAACGGGATCACATCATTAGGAGAATCATGTGATGGACTAGACCCAAACTAATAGACGTAGCATGTTGATCGTGTCATTTTGTTGCTACTGTTTTCTGCGTGTCAAGTATTTGTTCCTATGACCATGAGATCATATAACTCACGGACACCAGAGGAATGCTTTGTGTGTATCAAACGTCGCAACGTAACTGGGTGACTATAAAGATGCTCTACAGGTATCTCCGAAGGTGTTCGTTGAGTTAGTATGGATCAAGACTGGGATTTGTCACTCCGTGTGACGGAGAGGTATCTCGGGGCCCACTCGGTAATACAACATCACACACAAGCCTTGCAAGCAATGTAACTTAGTGTAAGTTGCGGGATCTTGTATTACGGAACGAGTAAAGAGACTTGCCGGTAAACGAGATTGAAATAGGTATGCAGATACTGACGATCGAATCTCGGGAAAGTAACATACCGAAGGACAAAGGGAATGACATACGGGATTATATGAATCCTTGGCACTGAGGTTCAAACGATAAGATCTTCGTAGAATATGTAGGATCCAATATGGGCATCCAGGTCCCGCTATTGGATATTGACCGAGGAGTCTCTCGGGTCATGTCTGCATAGTTCTCGAACCCGCAGGGTCTGCACACTTAAGGTTCGACGTTGTTTTATGCGTATTTGAGTTATATGGTTGGTTACCGAATGTTGTTTGGAGTCCCGGATGAGATCACGGACGTCATGAGGGTTTCCGAAATGGTCCGGAAACGAAGATTGATATATAGGATGACCTCATTTGATTACCGGAAGGTTTTCGGAGTTACCGGGAATGTACCGGGAATGACGAATGGGTTCCGGGAGTTCACCCGGGGGGGGGGGGGGCAACCCACCCCGGGGAAGCCCATAGGCCTTGAGGGTGGCACACCAGCCCTTAGTGGGCTGGTGGGACAGCCCAAAAGGGCTCTATGCGCCAAGAAGAGAAAATCAAGAGAAAAAGAAAAAAAAGGAGGAGGTGGGAAGGAAGGGGGACTCCCTCCCACCAAACCAAGTCCAACTCGGTTTGGGGGGGGGGGAGTCCTCCCCCCTTGGACTCGGCCGACCCCCTTGGGGCTCCTTGAGCCCCAAGGCAAGGTCCCCTCCCTCCCACCTATATATACGGTGGTTTTAGGGCTGATTTGAGATGACTTTCCACGGCAGCCCGACCACATACCTCCACGGTTTTTCGTCTAGATCGCGTTTCTGCGGAGCTCGGGCGGAGCCATGCTGAAACAAGGTCATCACCAACCTCCGGAGCGCCGTCACACTGCCGGAGAACTCTTCTACCTCTCTGTCTCTCATGCTGGATCAAGAAGGCCGAGATCATCGTCGAGCTGTACGTGTGCTGAACGCGGAGGTGCCGTCCGTTCGGTACTAGATCGTGGGACTGATCGCGGGATTGTTCGCGGGGCGGATCGAGGGACGTGAGGACGTTCCACTACATCAACCGCGTTCACTAACGCTTGTGCTGTACGACCTACAAGGGTACGTAGATCACTCATCCCCTCTCGTAGATGGACATCACCATGATAGGTCTTCGTGCACGTAGGAAAATTTTGTTTCCCATGCGACGTTCCCCATCAAAACCAACAAATTTGGGTTGAATACTCTACCCTCGAAAACTGCTGCGATCCCACACGCTGGTGGGCCATTGCAAGACGATTGCTAATTGTTGAGCAACTGGAAGCAACTCTTTTCTGGCGTCGTTGCCGGGGAGGAAGCAAGCACCGTCACGCTGCCGGAGAACTCATCTACTTCTCCGTCCTGCTTGCTGGATCAAGAAGGCCGAGATCATCGTCGAGGTGTACGTGTGCTGAACGCGGAGGTGCCATCCGTTCGGCACTGGATCGGAGCGGATCGTGAGACGGATCGTGGGACGGTTCGTGGAACGGTCCGCGGGGCGGATCGAGGGACGTGAGGACGTTCCACTACATCAACCGCGTTTCTTAACGCTTCCTGTTGTGCGATCTAGAAGGGTACATAGATCCAAATCTCCTATCGTAGATGGACATCACCATGATAGGTCTTCGTGCGCGTAGGAAATTTTTTGTTTCCCATGCGACATTCCCCAAAAGTGGCATCATGAGCTAGGTTCATGCGTAGATGTAATCTCGAGTAGAACACAAAGGGTTTTGTGGACGGTGATGTTCGATTTTCTGCCCACCTTATTCTTTTCTCAATTCGGTGGTATTGTTGGATTGAAGCGGCCCGGACCGACATTATTCGTACGCTTACGAAAGACTGGTTTCATTGCTTGACATGCAACCTCGTTGCATAAAGATGACTGGCGGGTGTCTGTTTCTTCAACTTTAGTTGAATTGGTTTTGACCGAGGCGGTCCTTGGAGAGGTTAAATAGCAATTTGCACATCTCCATTGTGGTTTTTGCGTAAGTAAGATGCGATCTACTAGATACCGATTGCAACCACGTAAAACATGCAACAACAATTAGAGGACGTCTAACTTGTGTTTGCAGGGTATGCTTGTGATATGATATGGCCAATGACGTGATATTATATATTGGATGTATGAGATGATCATGTTGTAATAGTTAATATCGACTTGCACGTCGATGGTTAGGCAACCGGCAGGAGCCATAGGGTTGTCTTTAAACTAACGTTTGTGCTTGTAGATGCGTTTACTATATTGCTAGGATGTAGCTTTAGTAGTAATAGCATGAGTGGCACGACTACCCCGATGGCGACACGTTGATGGAGATCATGGTGTGGCGCCAGTGACAAGAAGATCATGCCGGTGCTTTGGTGATGGAGATCAAGAAGCACATGATGATGGCCATATCATGTCACTTATGAATTGCATGTGATGTTAATCCTTTTATGCACCTTATTTTGCTTAGAACGACGGTAGCATTATGAGGTGATATCTCACTAAAATTTCAAGACGAAATTGTGTTCTCCCCGACTGTGCACCGTTGCTACAGTTCGTCGTTTCGAGACACCACGTGATGATCGGGTGTGATAGACTCAACGTTCACATACAACGGGTGCAAAACAGTTGCACGCGCGGAACACTCGGGTTAAGCTTGACGAGCCTAGCATGTGCAGACATGGCCTCGGAACACATGAGACCGAAAGGTCGATCATGAATCATATAGTTGATATGATTAACATAGGGATGCTTACTACTGAAACTATCCTCAACTCACGTGATGATCGGACTTGAGCTAGTGGAATTGGATCATGAACCACTCAAATTACTAGAGAGATGTACTTTTTGAGTGGGAGTTTAGCAAGTAATTTGATTAGTTAAACTCTAATTACCTTGAACATAGTCTAAGTCCACTTTGAAAATATTTGTGTTGTAGATCAATGGCTCACGCGACAGTCAGCCTGAATTTTAATACGTTCCTAGAGAAAGCTAAGCTGAAAGATGATGGAAGCAACTTTGTAGACTGGGCTCATAATCTTAAGTTGCCCCTGCAAGCTAGGAAGAAGGATTATGGCCTTAATGCTGCGCTAGGAGATGAACCACCCGCCGCGGCTGACCAAGATGCTAAGAACTCTTGGTTAGCACGCAAGGAGGACTACTCAGTAGTTCAATGTGCATTCTTGTATGGCTTAGAGCCGGGACTTCAACGTCGCTTTGAGCGTCATGGAGCATATGAGATGTTCCAGGAGTTGAAGTTTATCTTTCAGAAGAATGCCCGGATCGAGAGGTATGTGACCTCCGATAAATTCTATGCTTGCAAGATGGAGGAGAATTCGTCTGTCAGTGAACATGTGCTCAAAATGTCTGGCTACTCAAACCGTCTAGCTGAGCTGGGGATTGAACTCCCGCAAGAGGCAATCACTGACAGAATTCTTCAATCACTGCCACCAAGCTATAAGAGCGTTGTGTTGAACTATAACATGCAAGGGATGGACAAGTCACCCGGCGAGTTATTCGCGACAACAACCAAAGAAGACAAGATAACAGCGTGAAATCATCAAAAATTATAGATACATTTGAGACGTATCATGATCCATGTACGAGAACAAAGTGTGGACTTTAGAAGTACTACCTGAAGGTCGCAAGGCTATTCAGAACAAATGGATCTATAAGAAGAAGACATACGCAGACTGTAATGTGACCGTTTACAAATCTTGACTTGTGGCAAAGGGTTTTTCACAAGTTCAAGGAATTGACTAAGATGAGACTTTCTCACCAGTAGTGATGCTTAAGTCTGTCCGAATCATGTTAGCAATAGCTGCCTTTTTGTTGGAAATATGCCCTAGAGGCAATAATAAAATGGTTATTATCATATTTCCTTGTTCATGATAATCGTCTATTGTTCATGCTATAATTGTATTAACAGGAAACAGTAATGCATGTGTGAATAAATAGATCACAATGTGTCCCTAGCAAGCCTCTAGTTGGCTAGCTCGTTAGTCAATAGATGATCATGGTTTCCTGATCATGGGCATTAGATGTCATTGATAACGGGATCACATCATTGGGAGAATGATGTGATGGACAAGACCCAATCCTCAGCATAGCACTAGATCGTATTGTTCGTATGCTAAAGCTTTTCTAATGTCAAGTATCTTTTCCTTCGACCGTGAGATTGTGCAACTCCCGAATACCATAGGAGTGCTTTGGGTGTATCAAACGTCACAACGTAACTGGCCGGGTGACTATAAAGGTGCACTACGGGTACCTCCGAAAGTGTCTGTTGGGTTGGTACGAATCGAGATCGGGATTTTTCACTCCGTGTGACGGAGAGGTATCTCTGGGCCCACTCGGTAGAACATCATCATGAGCTCAATGTGACTAAGGAGTTAGTCACACGATGACGTGCTACGGAACGAGTAAAGAGACTTACTGGTAACGAGATTGAACAAGGTATAGGTATACCGACGATCGAATCTCGGGTAAGTTCTATACCGATAGACAAAGGGAATCGTATACGGGATTGATTGAATCCTTGACATCGTGGTTCATCCGATGAGGTCATCGTGGAGCAAGTGGGAGCCACCATGGGTATCCAGACCCCGCTGATGGTTATTGGCCGGAGAGGCGTCTCGGTCATGTCTGCCTGTCTCCCGAACCCGTAGGGTCTACACACTTAAGGTTCGATGACGCTAGGGTTATAGGGAATTGTTATACGAGGTTACGGAAAGTTATTCGAAGTCCCGGATGAGATCCCGGACGTCACGAGGATCTCCAGAATAGTCTGGAGGTAAAGATTGATATATAGGACGGATGGTTTCGGATACCGAAAGTGTTTCGGGCATCACCGGTAACGTACCGGGACCACCGGAGGTGGCCCCGGGGGTTCAACGAAGGGGGGAAACGACCCCGGGAGGTAAGGTGGGCCAAGTGAGGAAGGGAACCAGCCCCTAGGTGGGCTGGTGCGCCTCCCCGCTCAGCCCAACGCGTGCGGGAGAGCAAAGGGGGGCAAACCCTAAGCCAGGTGGGCCTAAGGCCCACCAGGGGTGCACCACACCCCTCCTCCCCCCTTGGCCGCCGCACCAGCCCCATCTAGGGCTTCCGCCCCGCCCAGGAGTGGGAAACCCTCAAGGGGGCGCAGCCCCTCCCTTCCCCTATATATAGTGGGCACTTTTGGCCATTGGAGATCAGACTTTTGCCTCTCTCTTGGCGCAGCCCTGCCCTTCTTCCTCCTCCTCTGTGCCGGTGCTTGGCGAAGCCCTGCTGGGAGACCTCGTCTCTCCATTGACACCACATCGTCGTGCTGCTAGAGTTCTTCCCCAACCTCTCCCTCCTCCTTGGTGGATCAAGGTGCGGGAGATGTCACCGGGCTGCACGTGTGTTGAACGCGGAGGTGCCGTAGTTCGGCACTAGATCGGAATCGCTGCGAGTACGACTCCATCAACCGCGTTCTAGCAACGCTTCCGCTTAGCGATCTTCAAAGGTATGAAGATGCTCTTACCCCTCTCTCGTTGCTGGTCTCTCCATAGGAAGATCTGAATATGCGTAGGAAAATTTTCAATTTATGCTACGTTACCCAACAGTGGCATCCGAGCCAGGTTTTCTATGCGTAGATTCTATGCACGAGTAGAACACAAAAGTTGTGGGCGATGATTTGTCAATTTGCTTGCCGCTACTAGTCTTATTCTTTTCCGGTGGTATTGTGGGATGAAGCCGCCCAGACCGACTTTACACGTACGCTTATGTGAGACTGGTTCCACCGTCAGACATGCACACCGTGCATAAAGGTGGCTAGCGGGTGTCTGTCTCTCCTACTCTAGTCGGATTGGATTTGATGAAAAGGGTCCTTATGAAGGGTAAATAGCTTTGGCATATCAACGTTGTGGCTGTCACGTAGGTAAGAAGGCGTTCTTGCTAGAAACCCAAATCAGCCACGTAAAACTTGCAACAACAATTAGAGGACGTATAACTTGTTTTTGCAGGGTTTGACATGTGATGTGATATGGCCAAAGTTGTGATGTTGCATGTATGATGTATGAGATGATCATGTTATTGTAATAGGTTTCACGACTTGCATGTCGATGAGTATGACAATCGGCAGGAGCCATAGGAGCTGTCTTAATTTATTGTATGAGATGCAACGCCATGTGCTTACTACTTTTACTTCATTGCTAACAGTTAGCTATAGTAGTAGTGATAGTAGTAATTGGCGTGACGACTTCACGGAGACACGATGATGGAGATCATGGTGTCACGCCGGTGACGATGATGATCATGCGATGCCTGAAGATGGAGATCAAAAGGGCGAAGATGATAATGGCCATATCATGTCACTATATGATTGCATTGTGATGTTTATCATGTTTTACATCTTATTGCTTAGAACGACGGTAGCTTAATAAGATGATCCCTCTTAAAATTTCGAGAACGTATTCCCCTAAGTGTGCACCGTTGCGAAGGTTCGTTGTCTCGAAGCACCATGTGATGATGGGGTGTGATAGATTCTAACATTCGCATACAACGGGTGTAAGCCAGATTTACACACGCGAAACACCTAGGTTGACTCGACGAGCTTAGCATGTACAGACATGACCTCGAATACAAGAGACCGAAAGGTCGAACATGAGTCGTATGGTTGAATACGATCAGCATGAAGTTGATCACCATGGTGACTAGTCCGTCTCACGTGATGATCGGACACGGGTTAGTCAACATGGATCATGTATCACTTAGATGACTAGAGGGACGTCGATTTAAGTGGGAGTTCATACTTAATTTTATTAAATGAACTTAATTATCATGAACTTAGTCTAAAAGGTTTGTCTTTATAAATATTGTAGATGGCCAACGTCAACCTCAATTTCAACGCATTCCTAGAGAAAAACAAGCTGAAAGATGATGGTAGCAACTATGCGGACTGGGTTCACAACTTGAAGCTCATCCTCGAAGCAGCTAAAAAGGCTTATGTCCTTGATGCGCCGCTAGGTGACCCTCCCGCTCCCGCAACAGCCCAGGACATTCTGAACGTCTGGCAAACGCGGAGTGATGACTACTCTCTGGTTAGGTGTGGCATGTTATACAGTTTAGAAACGGGGCTCCAAAGGCGTTTTGAGCAACACGGAGCATATGAGATGTTCCAAGAGCTGAAGCTAGTTTTTCAAGCTCATGCCCGTGTCGAGAGATATGAAGTCTCCGACAAGTTCTTTAGCTGTAAGATGGAGGAGAACAGTTCTGTCAGTGAGCACATACTCAAAATGTCTGGGTTACACGGTCGTCTGACTTCACTTGGAGTCGATCTTCCGGATGATGCTATAATTGACAGAATCCTCGAGTCTCTCCCACCAAGCTGCAAAGGCTTTGTGCTTAACTACAACATGCAAGGGATGGAGAAGACCATTCCCGAGTTGTAATCAATGCTCAAGTCTGCAGAAGTAGAAATCAAGAAAGAGCATCAAGTGTTGATGGTCAACAAGACCACTAGTTTCAAGAAGGGCAAGGGTAAGAAGAACTTCAAGAAAGACGGCAAAGCTGTTGCCGCACCCGGTAAGCCAGATGCCGGGAAGAAGAAAAATAATGGACCCAAGCCTGAGACTGAGTGCTTCTATTGCAAGGGAAAGGGTCACTGGAAGCGGAACTGCCCCAAATACTTAGCGGACAAGAAGGCCGGCAACGTTAAAGGTATATGTGATATACATGTTATTGATGTGTACCTTACCAGCGCTCGTAGTAGCTCCTGGGTATTTGATACCGGTGCTGTTGCTCACATTTGCAACTCAAAGCAGGAACTGCGGAATAAGCGGAGACTGGCCAAGGACGAGGTGACGATGCGCGTCGAGAATGGTTCAAAGGTCGATGTGATCGCCGTCGGCACGCTACCTCTACATCTACCGTCCAGATTAGTCTTAAACCTTAATAATTGTTATTTAGTACCAGCTTTAAGCATGAACATTGTATCAGGGTCTTGCTTATTGCGAGACGGCTACTCATTTAAGTCAGAGAATAATGGTTGTTCTATTTATATGAGTGATATGTTTTATGGTCATGCTCCGCTGGTGAGTGGTTTATTCTTGATGAATCTCGATCGTGATGTTACACATATTCATAGTGTGAGTACCAAAAGAAGTAAAGTTGATAATGATAGTCCCACATTCTTGTGGCACTGCCGCCTTGGTCATATCGGCGTTAAGCGCATGAAGAAGCTCCATACCGATGGACTATTAGAGTCTCTTGACTTTGAATCATTTGACACATGCGAACCGTGCCTCATGGGCAAGATGACTAAGACTCCATTCTCGGGAATAATGGAGAGAGCAACCGACTTATTGGAAATAATACATACTGATGTGTGTGGTCCAATGAACGTTGAAGCTTGCGGTGGCTATCGTTATGTTCTCACTCTCACCGATGATTTGAGTAGGTATGGGTATATCTACTTGATGAAGCACAAATCTGAGACATTTGAAAAGTTCAAGGAATTTCAGAGTGAGGCCGAGAATCAACGTGACAGAAAAATTAAGTGTCTACGATCTGATCGTGGAGGCGAATATTTGAGTCACGAGTTTGGCACACACCTAAGGAAGTGTGGAATCGTTTCACAACTGACGCCGCCTGGCACACCGCAACGCAACGGAGTGTCTAAACGTCGTAATCGCACTTTATTAGATATGGTACGATCTATGATGTCTCTTACCTACTTACCGCTATCATTTTGGGGATACGCATTAGAAACCGCAGCATTCACTTTAAATAGGGCACCGTCTAAATCCGTTGAGACGACACCGTATGAACTATGGTTTGGCAAGAAACCTAAGTTGTCGTTTCTTAAAGTTTGGGGCCGCGATGCTTATGTGAAGAAACTTCAACCAGAAAAGCTCGAACCCAAAGCGGAGAAATGCGTATTCATAGGATACCCTAAGGAAACTATTGGGTATACCTTCTATCTTAGATCCAAAGGTAAAACTTTGTTGCCCAGAACGGATCCTTTCTAGAGAAAGAGTTTCTCTCGAAAGAAGTAAGTGGGAGGAAGGTAGAACTTGATGAGGTAATTACACCCCCTCTCGAACAGGATAGTAGCGCAGCGCGGGAAGTTGTTCCTGTGGCGCCTACACCGACTGAAGAGGAAGTTAATGATGATGATCATGAAGCTTCGGATCAAGTTACTACTGAACCGCGAAGGTCCACAAGGGCACGCTCCGCACCAGAGTGGTACAGCAACCCTGTGATGGAAATCATGTTGTTAGACAACGGTGAACCTTCGAACTATGAAGAAGCGATGGCGGGCCCGGATTCCAACAAATGGATTGAGGCTATGAAATCCGAGATAGGATCCATGTATGAGAACAAAGTATGGACTTTGGTGGACTTCCCGATGACCGGCGAGCCATAGAAAATAAATGGATCTTCAAGAAGAAGATTGATGCAAACGGTAATGTAACCGTTTACAAAGCTCGACTTGTCGCAAAGGGTTTTCGACAAATTCAAGGAGTTGACTACGAAGATACTTTCTCTCCCGTAGCGAAGCTGAAATCAGTCTGAATCATGTTAGCAATTGCCGCCTTTTATGATTATGAAATTTGGCAAATGGACGTCAAAACAGCGTTCCTTAACGGGAACCTTAAGGAAGAGTTGTATATGATGCAACCAGAAGGTTTTGTCGACCCTAAGGGTGCTAACAAAGTGTGCAAGCTCCAGCGCTCCATCTATGGGCTGGTGCAAGCATCTCGGAGTTGGAACATTCACTTTAATGAGGTGATTAAAGCGTTTGGGTTCATACAGGTTTACGGAGAAGCCTGTCTGTACAAGAAAGTGAGTGGGAGCTCTGTAGCTTTCCTCATACTGTATGTGGATGACATATTATTGATGGGGAATAATATAGAGATGTTGGAGAGCATAAAGGCCTATTTGAACAAAAGTTTTTCAATGAAGGACCTTGGAGAAGCTGCGTACATATTACGCATCAAGATCTATAGAGATAGATCAAGACGCCTCATAGGTCTTTCGCAAAGTACATACCTTGACAAGATATTGAAGAAGTTCAATATGGAAAACTCAAAGAAAGGGTTCTTGCCAGTTTTGCAAGGTGTGAGATTGAGTAAGACTCAGTCGCCGACCATGGCAGCAGATATAGAGAAGATGAGTTCTGTCCCCTACGCATCAGCCGTAGGCTCTCTAATGTATGCCATGCTGTGTACTAGACCTGATATAAACCTTGCCATAAGCTTGGTAGGGAGGTACCAAAGTGATCCCGATATGGAACACTGGACAACGGTCAAGAATATCCTTAAGTACCTGAAAAGGACTAAGGAAATGTTTCTCGTTTATGGAAGTGACGAAGAGCTCGTCGTAAAGGGTTACGTCGACGCCAGCTTCGACACAGATCCGGATGACTCTAAGTCACAGACGGATACGTATATGTGTTGAATGGTGGGGCAGTGAGCTGGTGCAGCAGCAAGCAAGAAGTCGTGGCAGCATCTACATGTGAAGCGGAGTACATAGCTGCTTCAGAAGCAGCTCATGAAGGAATTTGGATGAAGGAGCTCATCACCGACCTTGGAGTGGTTCCAAGCGCGTCGGGTCCAATGACACTCTTCTGTGATAACACTGGGGCCATTGCCATAGCCAAGGAGCCCAGGTTTCACCGAAAGACGAAGCACATCAAACGCCGCTACAACTCCATCCAGGACCATGTCCAGAGTGGAGTGATAGATATTTGTAAAGTACACACGGATCTGAATATTGCAGACCCTTGACTAAACCTCTTCCACGAGCAAAACATGATCAACACCATAATGCTATGGGTGTTCGATACATCACAATGTAACTAGATTATTGACTCTAGTGCAAGTGGGAGACTGTTGGAAATATGCCCTAGAGGCAATAATAAAATGGTTATTATCATATTTCCTTGTTCATGATAATCGTCTATTGTTCATGCTATAATTGTATTAACAGGAAACAGTAATACATGTGTGAATAAATAGATCACAATGTGTCCCTAGCAAGCCTCTAGTTGGCTAGCTCGTTAGTCAATAGATGATCATGGTTTCCTGATCATGGGCATTAGATGTCATTGATAACGGGATCACATCATTGGGAGAATGATGTGATGGACAAGACCCAATCCTAAGCATAGCACTAGATCGTATTGTTCGTATGCTAAAGCTTTTCTAATGTCAAGTATCTTTTCCTTCGACCGTGAGATTGTGCAACTCCCGAATACCATAGGAGTGCTTTGGGTGTATCAAACGTCACAACGTAACTGGGTGACTATAAAGGTGCACTACGGGTACCTCCGAAAGTGTCTGTTGGGTTGGTACGAATCGAGATCGGGATTTGTCACTCCATGTGATGGAGAGGTATCTCTGGGCCCACTCGGTAGAACATCATCATGAGCTCAATGTGACTAAGGAGTTAGTCACACGATGACGTGCTATGGAACAAGTAAAGAGACTTACCGGTAATGAGATTGAACAAGGTATAGGTATACCGATGATCGAATCTCGGGCAAGTTCTATACCGATAGACAAAGGGAATCGTATACGGGATTGATTGAATCCTTGACATCGTGGTTCATCCGATGAGATCATCGTGGAGCAAGTGGGAGCCACCATGGGTATCCAGACCCCGCTGATGGTTATTGGACGGAGAGGCGTCTCGGTCATGTCTGCCTGTCTCCCGAACCCGTAGGGTCTACACACTTAAGGTTCGATGACGCTAGGGTTATAGGGAATTGTTATACGAGGTTACAGAAAGTTGTTCGGAGTCCCGGATGAGATCTCGGACGTCACGAGGATCTCCAGAATGGTTTGGAGGTATAGATTGATATATAGGACGGATGGTTTTGGATACCGGAAGTGTTTCGGGCATCACCGGTAACGTAACGGGACCACCGGGACTATCGGAGGTGGCCCCGGGGGTCTAACGAAGGGGGCAACGACCCCGGGAGGTAAGGTGGGCCAAGTGGGGAAGGGAACCAGCCCCTAGGTGGGCTGGTGCACCTCCCCACTCAGCCCAATGCGTGGGGGAGAGAAAAGGGAGGGGGGCAAACCCTAAGCGAGGTGGGCCTAAGGCCCACCAGGGGTGTGCCACACCCCTCCTCCCCCCTTGGCCACCGCACCAGCCCCATCTAGGGCTGTCGCCCCCCCAGGAGAGGGAAACCCTCAAGGCGCCCCTCCCTTCCCCTATATATAGTGGGCACTTTTGGCCATTGGAGATCAGACTTTTGCCTCTCTCTCGGCGCAGCTCTGCCCTTCTTCCTCCTCCTCTCTGCCGGTGCTTGGCGAAGCCTTGCCGGGAGACCTCGTCTCTCCATCGACACCACGTCGTCGTGCTGCTAGAGTTCTTCCCCAACCTCTCCCTCCTCCTTGCTGGATCAAGGTGCGGGAGACGTCTCCGGGCTGCACGTGTGTTGAACGCGGAGGTGCCGTAGTTCGGCACTAGATCGGAATCGCTGCGAGTACGACTCAATCAACCGCGTTCTAGCAACGCTTCCGCTTAGGATCTTCGAAGGTATGAAGATGCTCTTACCCCTCTCTCGTTGCTGGTCTCTCCGTAGAAAGGTCTGAATATGCGTAGGAAATTTTTCAATTTATGCTACGTTACCCAACACTTTTACGATTATGAAATCTGGCAGATGGATGTCAAAACGGCGCTCCTTAACGGTTTTCTTAAGGAAGAGTTGTATATGATGCAACCCGAAGGTTTTGTCGATCCTAAGAATGCTGACAAAGTGTGCAAGCTCCAGCGATCCATTTATGGACTGGTGCAAGCATCTCGGAGTTGGAATAAGCGTTTTGATCAGGTGATGAAACATTTGGGTTTGTACAAGTGGGTTTTGATCAGGTGATGAAAGAATATTCTGAAGTACCTGAAAAGGACTAAGGAAATGTTTCTCGTGTATGGAGGTGACAAGGAGGTCGTCGTAAAAGGTTACGTCGACGCAAGTTTTGACACCGATCCGGATGACTCTGTCTCAAACCAGATACGTATTTATTCTTAATGGGGGTGCGGTAAGCTGGTGCAGTTCCAAGCAAAGCGTCGTAGCAGATTCTACATGTGAAGCGGAGTACATGGCTGCCTCTGAGGCAGCAAAGGAGGGTGTCTGGATGAAGCAGTTCATGACAGATCTTGGAGTTGTGCCAAGCGCACTAGATCCATTGACTCTGTTATGTGACAACACTAGTGCCATTGCCTTAGCAAAGGAACCAAGGTTTCACAAGAAGACCAGACACATCAAACGACGCTTCAACCTCATCCGTGACTATGTCGAGTTAGAGGACGTGAATATTTGCAAAGTGCACACAGATCTGAATGTACTAGACCCGCTGACTAAACCTCTTCCACAGGCAAAACATGATCAACACCAGAACTGTATGGGTGTTCGATTTATTACAATGTAAATCGCATGGCGATGTGAGGACTAGATTATTGACTCTAGTGCAAGTGGGAGACTGTTGGGAATATGCCCTAGAGGCAATAATAAATAGTTATTATTATATTTCCTGTATAAAGATAATCGTTTATTATCCATGCTATAATTGTATTGAATGAAAACATAGATACATGTGTGGATAAATAGACACAACAAGGTCCCTAGCAAGCCTGTAGTTGGCTAGCCAGTTGATCAAGGATAGTCAAGGTTTTCTGACTATGTGCAAAGTGTTGTTGCTTGATAACTGGATCACATCATTAAGGGAATCATGTGAGGGACTAGACCCAAACTATGAACGTAGCATATTGATCGTGCCATTTTATTGCTATTGTTTTCTGCGTGTCAAGTATTTTGTTCCTATGACCATGAGATCATATAACCCACTAGCACCAGAGGGATGCCTTGTGTGTATCAAACGTCACAACGTAACTGGGTGACTATAAAGGTGCTCTACAGGTATCTCTAAAGGTGTCCATTGGGTTAGTATGGATCAAGACTGGGATTTGTCACTCCGTGTGACGGAGAGGTATCTCGGGGCCCACTCGGTAATACAACATCACACACAAGCCTTGCAAGCAATATGACTAAGTGTAAGTCAAGGGATCTTGTATTACCGAACGAGAAAAGAGACTTGCCGATAACGAGATTGAAATAGGTATGCGGATACTGACGATCGAATCTCGGGCAAGTAACATACTGAAGGACAAAGGGAATGACATACGGGATTGCCTGAATCCTTGACACTGAGGTTCAACCGATAAGTTATTCACATAATATGTAGGATCCAATATGGGCATCCAGGTCCCGCTATTGGATATTGACCTAGGAGTACCTCGGGACATGTCTGCATAGTTCTCGAACCCGCAGGGTCTGCACACTTAAGGTTCGGTTATGTTTTAGTATAGTTGAGTTATATGTGTGGTTACCGAATGTTGTTAGGAGTCCCGGATGAGATCACGGATGTCACGAGGGTTTCCGGAATGGTCCGGAGACGAAGATTGATATATAGGATGACCTCATTTGGTTACCGGAAAGTTTTCGCACATTACCGGGAATGTACCGAGAGTGACGAATGGGTTCCGGATGTTCACCGGGAGGGGCCACCCCACCCGGGGAAGCCCATAGGCCTTAAGGGTGCCGCACCAGCCCTTGGTGGGCTGGTGGGACATCCCAAAAGGGCCCTATGCGCAGGAGATAGAAAATCAAAGAGAAAAGGAAAAAAAGGTGGGAAGGAAGGGAAGGACTCCACCTTCCAATCCTAGTTGGACTAGGATTGGAGGTGGACTCCTCCACCTCCTTGGCCGGCGGACCCTTGGGGTCTTGGACCCCAAGGCAAGCCTCCCCTCCCCTCCTCCTATATATAGTGGAGTTCTTGGGCTGATTTGAGACAACTTTTGCCACGACAGCCCGACCACAAACACCACGGTTATTTCTGCGGAGCTCGGGCGGAGCCCTACAGGAGTAGATCCTTCACCACCACCGGAGCACCGTCACGCTGTCGGATAACTCATCTAATTCTCCGTCTTGTTTGCTGGATCAAGAAGGCCGAGATCATCGTCGAGTTGTACGTGTGCTGAACGCGGAGGTGCCGTCCGTTCGGCACTAGATCGGAGCAGATCGTGAGACGGATCACGGGACGGTTCGTGGAACAGTTCACGGGGCGGATCGAGGGATGTGAGGACGTTCCACTACATCAACCACGTTTCTTAACGCTTCCTATTGTGTGATCTACAAGGGTACGTAGATCCAAATCTCCTTTCGTAGATGGACATCACCATGATAGGTCTTCGTGCACGTAGGAAATTTTTTGTTTCCCATGCGACGTTCCCCAACAGTGGCATCATGATCTAGGTTCATGCGTAGATGTAATCTCGAGTAGAACACAAAGGGTTTGTGGACGGCGATGTTCGATTTGCTGCCCTCCTTATTCTTTTCTCAATTCGGCGGTATTGTTGGATTGAAGCGGCCGAGACCGACATTATTCGTACGCTTACGAAAGACTGATTTCATCGCTTGACATGCAACCTCGTTGCATAAAGATGACTGGCGGGTGTCTGTTTCTTCAACTTTAGTTGAATTAGTTTTGACCGAGGCGGTCCTTGGAGAGGTTAAATAGCAATTTGCACATCTCCGTTGTGGTTTTTGCGTAAGTAAGATGCGATCTACTAGATACCCATTGCAACCACGTAAAACATGCAACAACAATTAGAGGACGTCCAACTTGTTTTTGCAGGGTATGCTTGTGATATGATATGGCCAATGACGTTATATGATATATTGGATATATGAGATGATCATGTTGTAATAGTTAATATCGACTTGCACGTCGATGGTACGGCAACCGACAGGAGCCATAGGGTTGTCTTTAAACTAACGTTTGTGCTTGTAGACGCGTTTACTATATTGCTAGGACGTAGCTTTAGTAGTAATAGCATGAGTAGCATGACAACCCCGATGGCGACACGTTGATGGAGATCATGGTGTGGCGCCGGTGACAAGAAGATCGTGTCGGTGCTTTGGTGATGGAGATCAAGAAGCACGTGATGATGGCCATATCATGTCACTTATGAATTGCATGTGATGTTAATCCTTTTATGCACCTTATTTTGCTTAGAACGACGGTAGCATTATGGGGTGATCTCTCACTAAAATTTCAAGACGAAATTGTGTTCTCCCCGACTGTGCACCGTTGCTACAGTTCATCGTTTCAAGACACCACGTGATGATCGGGTGTGATAGACTCAATGTTCACATACAACGGGTGCAAAATAGTTGCACACGCGGAACACTCGGGTTAAGCTTGACGAGCCTAGCATGTGCAGACATGGCCTCGGAACACATGAGACTGAAAGGTCGATCATGAATCATATAGTTGATATGATTAGCATAGGGATGCTTACCACTGAAACTATCCTCAACTCACGTGATGCTCGGACTTGAGCTAGTGAAATTGGATCATGAACCAATCAAACGACTAGAGAGATGTACTTTTTGAGTGGGAGTTTAGCAAGTAATTTGATTAGTTAAACTCTAATTATCTTGAACATAGTCTAAGTCCATTTTGAAAATATTTGTGTTGTAGATAAATGGCTCACGCGACAGTCACCCTGAATTTTAATAAGTTCCTAGAGAAAGCTAAGTTGAAAGATGATGGAAGCAACTTTGTAGACTGGGCTTGTAATCTTAATTGCTCCTACAAGCTGGGAAGAAAGATTATGGCCTTAATGGTGCGCTAGGAGATGAACCACCCGCCGCGGCTGACCAAGATGCTAAGAACGCTTGGTTAGCACGCAAGGAGGACTACTCAGTAGTTCAATGTGCAGTCTTGTATGGCTTAGAGCCGGTGACAAGGAGGACCCCAAGGCAAGCCTCCCCTCCTCCTATATATAGTGGAGTTCTAGGGCTGATTTGCGACAACTTTTGCCACGGCAGCCCGACCACAAACACCACGGTTTTTCCTCTAGATCGTATTTCTGCGGAGCTCGGGCGGAGCCCTACAGGAGTAGATCCTTCACCACCACCGGAGCACCGTCACGCTGCCGGAGAACTCATCTACTTCTCAGTCTTGCTTGCTGGATCAAGAAAGCCGAGATCATCGTCGAGCTGTACGTGTGCTGGACGCGGAGGTGCCGTCCGTTCGGCACTAGATCGGAGCGGATCGTGAGATGGATCGCGGGACAGTTCGCGGGGCGAATCGAGGGACGTGAGGACGTTCCACTACATCAACCGCGTTTCCTAACGCTTCCTGCTGTGCGATCTACAAGGGTACGTAGATCCAAATCTCCTCTCGTAGATGGACATCACCATGATAGGTCTTCGTGCGTGTAGGAAATATTTTGTTTCCCATGCGACGTTCTCCAACATAACCTTGGTATGTTTTTTGGATCAATTACCTTCTCAGAGAGTGCATTGAGGAATGCACATAGCTTCACAATGGGTAATCAAACATTTTTCGGTAGAAGGCCCCTCAATGCAACCGGAAGCAGTTGCGTCATAATCACGCGACAGTCATGAGACTTTAGGTTCTGGAACTTTTTCTATGCCATACTTATTATTCCCTTTATATTCAATGAGAAGCCAGACGGGACCTTCATACCGAGTAGGCATTCAATGAAGATTTCCTTTTATTCTTTTGTAAGAGCGTAGCTGGCACGGCCCTGATGTATGCCGTCTTTTCCGTGCATACGTTGCTGGTCCTCCCGTGCCTCCGGTGTATATTTTGTGTTCCCATACACGCCCAAGAAGCCTAGCAGGTTCACACAAATATTCTTCATCAGGTGCATCACGTCAATTGCAGAGCGGACCTCTAGGTCTTTCCAATAGGGTAGGTCCTAAAATATAGATTTCTTCTTCCACATGGGTGCGCGTTCGTCAGCGTCATTCGGAATAGTTTTTACGCTAGGACCCTTTTCAAAGATTACTTTTAAATCCTTGACCATATCAAGTACATCCTCACTAGTACGGTGGCGAGGCTTCTTCCGGTGATCTGTCTCACCTTTGAAATGCTTGCCTTTCTTTCTTACGGGATGCCTGCTCGAAAGAAATCGACGATGTCCCAGGTAAACAATCTTCTTACAATTATCCAAATATATACTGTCGTATCATCCAAAGAGTGCGTGCATGCGCGGTATCCCTTGTTTGCCTGTCGTGAAAGGTTACTGAGAGGAGGCCAATCATTGATGGTCACAAACATCAACACATGTAGGTCAAATTCCTCACGTGTGTGCTCATCCCACGCACATACACCATTTTCATTCCACAACTGTAAGAGTTCTTCAACTAATGGCCTTAGGTACACATCAATGTTGTTGCCGGGTTGCTTAGGACCTTGGATGAGCACTGACATCATAATGTACTTCCGCTTCATGCACAACCAAGGAGGAAGGTTATACATACATAGAGTCACATGCCTGGTGCTATGGTTGCTGCTCTGCTCCCCAAAAGGGTTAATGCCATCTGCGCTTAGATCAAACCATACGTTCCTTGCGTCAGCTGCAAAGTCCCGCCACTTTCTCTTGATTTTTCTCCACTACGACCTGTCAACGAGTACTCTCAACTTCCCGTATTTCTTATGGTCTTCTCCGTGCCATCGCATCAATTCGACATGCTCTTTGTTTTGGAACAAACATTTCAACCGTGGTGTTATAGGAGCATACCACATCACCTTGGCAGGAATCTTCTTCCTGGGGCGCTCGCCCTCAACATCACCAGGGTCATTGCGGCTGATCTTATAGCGCATTGCACCGCATACAGGGCATGCATTCAAATCCTCGTACCCACCGCGGTATAGGATGCGGTCATTAGGGCATGCATGTATCTTCTGCACCTCTAATCCTAGAGGGAAGACAACCTTCTTTGGTTCGTACGTACTATTGGGCAATTCGTTGTCCTTTGGAAGCATCTTCTTTAACATTATCAACAACTTTTCTAATCCCTTGTCAGATACACCATTCTTTGCCTTCCATTGCAACAATTCCAGTGTGGTGCCCAGATTTTTCTTGTCAGCTTCACAATTTGGGTACAACAATTTCTTGTGATCCTCTAACATGCGCTGCAACTTCAGCCTCACCTTTTCACTTGCTCAGTTTCTCTCTGCATCGGCAATGGCCCGACCAAGATCATCAGCGGGCTCATCTGATGTCTCTTCTTCAGCTTCTTCCCGCATTGCCGGCTCAGCTTTTTCCCCCATTGTTGTACCATCCTATTCATGGAACCCATGGCCAGGATAACTGTCGTCGTCCTCTTCTTCTTTATTGTCTTCCATCATAACCCCTCTTTCTCCGTGCTTGGTCCAAACATTATAGTGGGGCATGAAACCACACTCAAACAGGTGGATGTGAATGATTCTTGACCTAGAGTAATTCTGATCATTCTTACAGACAACACATGGAAAACACATAAAGCCATCCGCGCGCTTGTTTGCCTCAGCCGCAATCAGAAAAGTATTCACGCCTTTAATGATCCGGTGAGAGCGTCAGTCATCGTACGTCCATTGCCGGCTCATCTTCATTACACAACACCAAAAAGACCAAATTAATACAAGTTCATACATAAAGTTCATACACACCTATTCTCACAACATACAAACTCTCTAGCTAAAGCATTTAAATGCAACAATAAATGCGATCAAGATCGCAACTAAGGTAACAATTGATCCAACAACATAATGATACCAAGCCTCACTATCAATGGCATATTTTCTAATCTTTCTAATCTTCAAGCGCATTTTCTCCATCTTGATCTTGTGATCATCGACGACATCGGCAACATACTCCAGTTTCATCTTCTCTTCTTCAATTCTTTTCAAATTTTCTTTCAAATACTCGTTTTCTTTTTCAACTAAATTTAACCTCTCGACAAGAGGGTCGGTTGGAATTTCCGGTTCACATACCTCCTAGATAAAATATCTATGTCAACTTGATGGGCATAATTTGTCATAAACACGAAATAGAACAAATAGTTATACAAGAGAATATACCACATCCGAATCATAAACCAGATGAGGGCCGACGGGGACGGATATCAAAACCATGCCACTATGTATAACAAACAACGTATGAGTAAGAAAATTATACAAGTAACTATATATCTGAATCACACAAACATGATTTTTTTAAATAAAAATGATAAGAACATGAGGCTCACCAAGGTGGTGCCGACGACGGGACAGTCTGGGCGATCGACGGTGGTTAGGACGGGGACGGGAAAGCACTAACTAAACCATACCTACATATGCAAACTAAGAGTTAATTTAAGCTCAAATTGCATATAAATCAAATAAACTACCACATATAATTACTCCCAAAGTAGAATCCACAAATCACTATACTTATAGATCATTGCAAGAGCTAATCTAGCAATGAGAGATAAAAGGACAAAGTTGCTAACCTTTGTGATCACTTGGATGGATGGGGTGCCTTCAAATCTTGACAAATTTTGGGCAAAATGAAGGATGAGCTCGAGCTTTGGGGAAGAACAGAGAGGAGAGGAAAGGGGAAGAAGAGAGAGCTCGAACGCGGGCTGGACGAAGGGCTTATATAGGGAAACCTTTAGTCCCGCTTCATGACACAAACCTGGTCTAAATGTGATCTTCTAGTACCGGTTCGTGCCACGAACCGGGACTAAAGGTGCTAGTGCGGCCCCAGCCTGACACCAGCTCGCCACCATCCCTTTAGTCCCGGTTCGTGCCACGAACCGGTACTAGAGGTTCACCACTCCCATGCTCCCTGTTGGAACTGGGAATCATCTGGTTTCTGTCAACCGTGTTGTCGGCCAGGTCGAGCTGAGGTGTGCTCCCTAACTGATCAGTTCGAGGTCCATCTGAAAGGGCAAATGTCACGGAGTATATATGTTAGCGGATATCGAAAGCAAGAAGACATGTGTAATTAACCACTGAAGGGGTGCATGCAGAGTAGAGAAGTAGCCGAGCCATTCTCTTCGGCCTTGGAGTTCTCGGACGCACCAACGAGCGTGACAGTTCGGTGCAGAGAATAGCTTTCTCCGCTTCCAGGTTCACGAATCTCATGATCATCCTTCGTGTCGGAACTGGCAATCTTCTTGTGAAGTTCACGAGGCACATGCTCCTGCTTCTTGTTGGAACTGGCAATCTTCTTGTGAGGTTCATGAGGCACATGCTCCTGCTTCTTGTTGGAACTGGTAATCTTCTTGTGAGGTTCACCACGCCCATGCTCCCTGTTGGAACTGGGAATCATCTGGTTTCTGTCAACCGTGTTGTCGGCCAGGTCGAGCTGAGGTGTGCTCCCTAACTGATCAGTTCGAGGTCCATCTGAAAGGGCAAATGTCACGGAGTATATATGTTAGCGGATATCGAAAGCAAGAAGACATGTGTAATTAACCAGTGAAGGGGTGCATGCAGAGTAGAGAAGTAGCCGAGCCATTCTCTTCGGCCTTGGAGTCCTCGGACGCACCAGCGAGCGTGACAGTTCGGTGCAGAGAATAGCTTTCTCCGCTTCCAGGTTCACGAATCTCATGATCGTCCTTCGTGTCGGAACTGTCAATCTTCTTGTGAAGTTCACGAGGCACATGCTCCTGCTTCTTGTTGGAACTGGCAATCTTCTTGTGAGGTTCATGAGGCACATGCTCCTGCTTCTTGTTGGAACTGGTAATCTTCTTGTGAGGTTCACCACGCCCTTGCTCCCTGTTGGAACTGGGAATCATCTGGTTTCTGTCAACCGTGTTGTCGGCCAGGTCGAGCTGAGGTGTGCTCCGTGACCCATCAGTTCGAGGTCCATCTGAAAGGGCAAATGTCACGGAGTATATATGTTAGCGGATATCGAAAGCAAGAAGACATGTGTAATTAACCACTGAAGGGGTGCATGCAGAGTAGAGAAGTAGCCGAGCCATTCTCTTCGGCCTTGGAGTTCTCGGACGCACCAACGAGCGTGACAGTTCGGTGCAGAGAATAGCTTTCTCCGCTTCCAGGTTCACGAATCTCATGATCATCCTTCGTGTCGGAACTGGCAATCTTCTTGTGAAGTTCACGAGGCACATGCTCCTGCTTCTTGTTGGAACTGGCAATTTTCTTGTGAGGTTCATGAGGCACATGCTCCTGCTTCTTGTTGGAACTGGTAATCTTCTTGTGAGGTTCACCACTCCCATGCTCCCTGTTGGAACTGGGAATCATCTGGTTTCTGTCAACCGTGTTGTCGGCCAGGTCGAGCTGAGGTGTGCTCCCTAACTGATCAGTTCGAGGTCCATCTGAAAGGGCAAATGTCACGGAGTATATATGTTAGCGGATATCGAAAGCAAGAAGACATGTGTAATTAACCACTGAAGGGGTGCATGCAGAGTAGAGAAGTAGCCGAGCCATTCTCTTCGGCCTTGGAGTCCTCGGACGCACCAGCGAGCGTGACAGTTCGGTGCAGAGAATAGCTTTCTCCGCTTCCAGGTTCACGAATCTCATGATCGTCCTTCGTGTCGGAACTGGCAATCTTCTTGTGAAATTCACGAGGCACATGCTCCTGCTTCTTGTTGGAACTGGCAATCTTCTTGTGAGGTTCATGAGGCACATGCTCGTGCTTCTTGTTGGAATTGGTAATCTTCATGTAAGGTTCACCACGCCCATGCTCCCTATTGGAACTGGGAATCATCTTGTTTCTGTCAACCGTGTTGTCGGCCAGGTCGAGCTGAGGTGTGTTCCCTGACCCATCAGTTCGAGGTCCATCTGAAAGGGCAAATGTCACGGAGTATATATGTTAGCGGATATCGAAAGCAAGAAGACATGTGTAATTAACCACTGAAGGGGTGCATGCAGAGTAGAGAAGTAGCCGAGCGAACCTGGAGCTGGTGGAGACTGCTCGATGGCCGGAGTGTCTCCGGCTACTTGAGCAGCTGGAGGGCTCAACAGATTCTCGTGCGGCATGACTAGCTGGGAGCACTGGTTAGCTATGCAACGGATAGCTTAGTACTTGAGCAGTACTTGAGCAGTAGGTGGTTCTGTCACTGATGACTGCCCCCAAATAAGCCGCCTGCATGGGTACTTATACATGCAGGTTAATCTCACCAAGGCACTCAGCTGAGGTACCTATCTCATTCCTACCCAGTGAACTACCACACGCGTTGGACTAGTCAAAAGGATGAATAAATAGTGAATAATTAAAGTGGGAACGCGGCTCATACCACCATGTGCCAAGACGAAGACCAAGACCAAGACGAAGAGGGAGACTATGCTACTTCAGATCATACCCGTGCGTCAAAGAATAGAGAGACTAGGCTGCAGTTCAGACAAAAATTGTGGCGCTAGCACAGTTTGGCTCATTGCAGATTTCATTTTCGGAGTTGCTAGCTACTCCCTCCGCTCCTAAATATAAGTCTTTTTAAAGATTTCATTAGGAGACTACATACCAAGCAAAATGAGTGAATATACATTTTAAAATATGTCTATATACATCTTTAAAAAGACTTATATTTAGGAATGGAGGAAGTAGTAGCTATTGCTTCCATAAGATTTCTTTGAAGTCTCAGTCGTCCGAGTCGAGTTTACTCCATCTACCAGATTCGTACTTTGAATTCTGTTTTGCCAGGGATAATACATTCCCATATGCATGTAGATACCATCTAGTTTGGCTGGAGAGGACACCAACCAAACCATAATATATATTTGTTCTAATTAACTTGCATCCCCACCTTTGAAACTTTGCTCTCTCTCCTGTGAGGAAGCTTCTCGCATCATTAATCAACCAGTTCATTTTGTTTTGCTTTCAGTACGAGTAGTCAGTCAATTATATGGCTACTCTAACCCTAAGTTAGGTGTAGTCACTTGGTTGTGTTTGTGCCAGCGTCATTAGTGTCATCATAAATTCTTTTATGGTGTTGTGTACCAGAACATATTGCACATATTGACTTGTGTAGCTACAAGCTAGTAGGTCATCCTTCCTCGCCACTTTCCAATCAAAGATGCCAACCTTCTATTTAAACTTTTAAAGTGGGTGAGCTACTGTTACACCACACTTCAAACATCCTCTGGCAAAGCGAGAGTTTCCATTCATCCCGACTGATAGCAGAGTAATGGCAACTTTGTTGTTTCCAGGTCTCGTTTGGTCTCTCTGCCTTTTCCTGGGTTTCTCTTGCAGCCTACCATCACTAGGCATCTGCGATGAATCAGAGAGCGATAGAAAAGCCCTCCTCTGCTTCAAGTCCGAGCTCTCGGCACCCGTCGGAGTTCTACCTTCATGGAGCAACACATCCATGGAGTTCTGCAACTGGCACGGGATCACCTGCAGCGCAACATCCCCCCGGCGTGTCGTTGCGCTGGATCTTGAATCCCAAGGCATCTCAGGAACCATAGCACCTTGCATCGTCAACCTCACTTGGCTGGCAAGGCTGCAGCTGTCCAACAACAGCTTCGGTGGCGGTGTGCCGTCCGAGCTTGGCCTCCTGAGCCGACTCACCAACCTCAACCTCAGCATGAACAGTTTGGAAGGTAACATCCCACCTGAACTCTCTGCATGTTCCCAGCTCCAAATTCTGGGCTTGTGGAACAATTCCCTCCATGGAGAGATCCCACATAACCTTAGCCAATGCAAGCACCTTCAAGAGATTAACCTTGGCAACAACAAGCTCCAAGGGAACATCCCTCCTGCCTTTGGAGACCTTCTTGAGCTGCGCATACTAGTTCTTGCCAAAAACACGCTTACTGGCACCATACCGTTGTCTTTGGGCAGGAGTCGTCATCTTATGTATGTCGATCTCGGGACCAATGCTCTTGGAGGGGTCATCCCGGAGTCCTTGGCAAATAGTTCATCTCTTCAAGTACTTAGGCTCATGAGCAATAGTCTTACTGGAGAACTCCCACAGGCTCTCCTCAACAGTTTGTCACTTTGTGCCATTTGCCTCAAAAATAACAATTTTGTTGGCTCCATACCTTCTGTTACTGTCACCTCTTCCCCTCTTAAGCATCTCTATTTAGGGGAAAACAATCTTTCAGGAAGAATACCTTCCTCGCTAGGGAACCTTTCCTCCCTACTTCATCTTCATCTCACAAAGAATCATTTAGTTGGGAGCATCCCGGAGAGCTTAGGTTATATTCAAACATTAGAGGTATTGACCATGAGTATAAACAACTTATCTGGACCGGTTCCACCGTCTATCTTCAACATGTCATCCCTGAAAAGTCTTGCCACAGCGAGGAACTCACTTGTCGGAAGATTACCCTTCGACATTGGCTACACGCTCCCCAATATCCAGAACCTAATACTCTCAGAGAACAATTTTGATGGACCAATCCCAGCCTCTCTTCTCAAAGCTTACCGCGTACGCTGGCTTTTTCTTGATAGTAACAGATTTATTGGATCCATACCATTCTTCGGTTCATTGCCAAATTTAGTGCTTCTCGATTTGTCATCCAACAAGCTAGAAGCAGATGATTGGGGAATTGTCTCTTCACTATCTAACTGCTCCAGATTGTACATGCTGGCCTTGGATGGAAACAATCTTAATGGGAAATTGCCAAGTTCTATTGGAAATCTTTCAAATAGTCTTGACTCGTTGTGGCTGAATAGCAATCAAATTTCTGGACCTATACCACCGGAGATTGGCAACCTTAAGGGCCTCAGTAAATTGTACATGGAATACAATTTTTTCACTGGTAATATACCACCAACAATTGGGAAATTGTACAAATTGGTCAAGCTATCCTTTGCGCATAACAGGCTTTCAGGTCAGATTCCAGATACTGTTGGCAATCTTGTCCAGCTGAATATGGTGGAATTGGATCATAATAACTTAAGTGGAAGAATACCTGCAAGTATAGCACGATGCAGTCAACTCACAATACTCAACCTTGCTCACAATTCACTAGATGGGCGTATACCAAGTAAAATCTTGACAATCTCTACGCTTTCTATAGAGCTGGACTTGTCAAGCAACTACTTGTCTGGAGAAATGCCAGATGAAGTTGGAAGTCTCCTTCATCTGAAGAAAATCAACATGTCAAATAACAGGTTGACTGGCAACATCCCATCAACTCTTGGTCAGTGTGTTGATCTGGAGTATCTTGGGATGCAAAACAACTTGTTTGCAGGAAGGATTCCACAAACATTTGCCAACTTAGTCAGTATAAAACACATGGATATTTCTGGGAACAACCTGTCTGGAAAAGTACCAGAGTTCCTCAAATCCTTGAAATCACTGCAGGACCTGAATTTATCCTTCAACCATTTTGATGGAGCAGTTCCGACAGGCGGTGTTTTTGACATCATTGGTGCGGTTTCAATCGAAGGTAATGATCATCTGTGTACAATTGTCCCAACGAGAGGTATGTCTCTTTGTATGGAACTGGCTAACAGCAAAGGAAAGAAGAAGTTACTGATTCTAGTCTTAGCGATTCTATTGCCAATCATTGTTGCCACTTCAATCCTTTTCTCTTGTATTGCAATAATTTACAAGAGGAAACGGGTGCAAGAAAATCCCCATTTGCAACATGACAATGAGCAGATAAAGAAGCTACAGAAGATATCTTTTGAGAAGATATCATATGAAGACTTGGTAAGGGCAACTGATAGGTTTTCTTCTGCAAACTTAATTGGTTCTGGATCATTTGGAAGGGTTTATAAGGGAAGTCTGCAGTTTCATGCAGATCAAGTTGCCATCAAGATTTTTGACCTTGACATTAACGGGGCAGGTAGGAGCTTCATAGCAGAGTGTGAAGCCCTAAGAAATGTTCGCCATCGGAATCTTGTAAAAATCATTACCTCATGCTCTTCTGTGGATCATACTGGGGCAGATTTCAAGGCCCTAGTGTTCCCATACATGCCAAATGGGAACCTAGAAATGTGGCTACATCTAAAAGATCCCGAAGATGGTGAAAAGAATGTTCTGAGTTTAAGCCAAAGGACTAACATAGCCTTGGATGTGGCAGTTGCTTTGGATTACCTTCACAATCAGTGTGCACCTCCAGTTATACATTGTGACTTGAAGCCAAGCAATATACTTCTGGGTCTTGACATGGCCGCGTACGTCATCGACTTCGGCCTAGCAAGATTCCTGTTCAGCACAGAAAATGCACGTCAAGATAGTTCAGCAAGTTTGAGCCGCTTAAAAGGATCCATAGGATACATCCCACCAGGTGAGAAAAGCTAATTTGCAAGATATTGATTCTGTTTGTTCCTTACGGAGTTGTGCAGATAATGATAATTCTCTAATTTTACTAGTATGTTTTTTACTTGTAAATGCAGAGTATGGAATGAGCGAAGAGATATCAACCAAGGGTGATGTCTATAGCTTCGGAGTGCTTCTGTTACAACTGATTACAGGGTGTAGTCCAACTGATGACAGACTTAACGATGGTATGAGACTTCATGAATTTGTTGATAGAGCATTTACAAAGAATATTCATGAGGTTGTTGACCCCACAATGCTACAAGATAACAGCAATGGAGCTGACATGATGGAGAATTGTGTGATTCCACTTTTAAGAATAGGCCTCTCTTGCTCCATGACATCACCCAAAGAGCGACCGGGTATAGGACAAGTTTGTACTGAGATACTTAGAATAAAGCATGTGGCCTCGGACACATGCATATCTGATGAAGCAAAGAATTGGCATGATGGTAAAGAAGAATAGTAATGTACTATCTTTTTCCCCCCTTTTCTGAATACAGTTTGAGTCATTTCAGAGGTAGTTAATACATCCATGTAAAATGGCGTTGTCCATTTGTATATGCTGGTGTATGTTTTTATCTATACAAAGCAGGGATGTGTTCTTCTGGTTTAGAGCAAAGATATCTACTCTAAAATGGCGCAGTGGGGAGTGAAGAGCATAAATGGCACATGAATACCGTGTACGAACAAGCAATATTTACTCAACTAAGCGACTCCACAAAAGTTAAAAAATAAATCAGTGTTCCAAACCTGATTGTACAATGAATTTCTGAAACAAGGACTTCAATTCAGCAGACAGATCTCCCATCCCCATCTCGTGCAAATCTTTGGTAACTCTGATATAAGCAGAATGGTCAGGTGTGAGGCCCTTCCCCTTCGCCTCGATGATCCTCCCGGACTTGCATAACAGCATGGTGAGCAGGCTGGGGCGCGTGTCCTGGTGCACATAGTCCTGACATACTCGCAAGCATCTTCGATTTTCCCCGGCGTAGCATAGACATACCCATGACGTGTCGATTGTAATCTTCCGCGCCAGCTTTCCAGGAACATCTGATTGAAAATCTGTCTTGCCGAATTCATCTTCGGATCTCGTACAACAGTGATTTCTTGGTGCCATCAGGTTCAGGCTTCAAACCTCCCCATGGCCTCAACAAGGTCACACGCTTCGGTGGCTCTGCCGTTCTTGAACAGGAACCCAAGGAGGTAGTTCCAGGAGTTGGCATTGGGGTAGCAGCTCCCCTTCCCCATTTCGTCGAACACCTGGCGGACACCCTGGAAGTCGCCGGCCTGCCACCTTGCCTCCAACATGACGTTATAGTAGCTCGCCCTCCTCGATCACAGACACGGCCGCGTCGAACCCGCCGATCGAAGCCAGCGCCTTGAGTAGTGAGGGGCACGGGCCGCCGGCACCGTGCAATGTCCTCAGAGTCGCCCTCACCGTGCCATCCACGCTTGACATCGCCGCGGTCAAAATGAATGCGAACACTTGGTCGGTAAGGGAGAGCCGCCATGCTGACACTGCTCCAGCGCGTGGGCCATGGCGGGGTGGTCAGTCAGCCTGCCGGCGTTCTGGACGAGCAGGTTGTGGGCGCGGGCGCTCGGGGATGCCCTTGTGTTCAGGGGCCGAGCTGGAGCAAATGTTACCCGATGCACCACTTTAACAAGGTTTAAAAAAATTAATCAACAAAAGTATTAAATAAAGATGTACTCCGTATTTCATAACTTCTAGCACACATTATTGGTTATAACATAAGACGGTTTCGAGCATGCTTATTATAATAATAAAACAAGGATCAAAATTACTTGAAAAAGATCGAGTTGCAGTTCCAAATTCTGAAATACATCATCAGACAACAAGTTCAATAACCTACAAGACACAAATAGAATTGAACTACTAGTCTACTAGTAGAATATAATAAAATGCCCAAATGAAAGTACTTAAATGGCTAAAATTTGAAAGTTACCTTTAGTATGTTATGTTCCTTCGAGCCATGAAATACTCAACCACTTGAGCATTGGTGACCTTTTTTATTTCTTCTTTCTCCACATAACAAATAACATCATCACTCAAATTATCATCATTGAGGCGATTACGCAAGCAAGTTTTGACCAGTTTCATAGCTGAAAAGCATCTCTCAGCTGTAGCGGTGGCAACACGCAAGACAATTACTAGTTTCAACAAGCGATAAAACAATGGATACATAATGTGCCTCCTGGTCTGCACCATTTTTTTTGAAAGCTCGGTGATTGTTGCTATACAAGTGCCCGACCAGTTTCGAGGAGGCGAAGAAAATCGTGTGTCCTCTGGATTTACCGCACGTGAAATACCATGTGTGCATGAACAATTGCTTCATTTATCGGTACGGACACGCGGAGTCTACCATATGTCCGGTGTGCGGGGTCAGTCAATACAAGAAGAGGAAGAAAGCTCCTCGAAAAGTGGTGTGGTACTTTCAGATCACTCCTCGTCTGCAGCGGTATTTCGCGTACCCTAAGGTAGCAAAGCTCCTGCGTTGGCACGCGGATAGGGAGGAGAAAAAGCGAGAAGATGACAGAAATGATCCGGAGATAAATAAAAAAGACAAGCACTACAGGAATCAACTATTTTGCCTACTAAAAAATTATTTGCCGTCAGCTAATCATTGGGGCACACGGCAAAGGTTATTTTGCCATCATTGACCTAACGACAAAGAATAGCTGACAGCAAAGAAATATTTTGCCGTCTGTACGAAAATCAGATGACGGCAAAGATATTTTGCCGTCTGTAAAATACACTAATGACGGCAAAAAAAACTGTTTGCCGTTTGTTTTTCATTTGAGAGACGGCAAACAATGGACACGTGTGCAGTGGAACGGGAGGTAACGGTGCCATGGCTTTGCGGTCTGCCCTTAGTCCAAATGACGGCAAAGTAATAGGAAAATAAATAAAAGGAAAATCCTCACCCAACCACATCGAAGCCTCTCTCCCCCTCATCCATATCTCCTCTCTGCGCTCCCATGACCTAGGGTTAGGCGCCGCCGCCGCCGATGACGACCTTATCTCCGAGCTCCGGCGGCCATAGCCGGCACGCAGGATACTGCCGAGCTCCAGATCCGTCCCTCCCCGCCTCCAGCACTTGCACCCAACCCATCCCTCGTGGCTAGGGTTTGGGAAAGGCCTCGTCTCCGCCATCGGCGTGCTTCCGACGAGCTCCGGCGGCCATGGCCGGCGCGAAGGACGTTGTCGAGGTCTTCCCCAACCCCACCGCCAGCGGCCCGCACACCCTCTCCCTTCTCCGCCGTAACCGCTGGATCCCGAAACCCTAGCGAAGGTGTGCCACGACATGGAGGACCGCCACCCACCCGCTGCCTCGGGCGTTCACGCCCGACCCACCGACGGCGTCCAGGCGCGGATCCGCCTCCTCGCCGCCTTCTCCAGCCGCGGCGCCGGCCGTCGATGGTTTCTTCTTCAAGCATTAAGTCAGTCAAGACCACCACGGCTCCTCCTCCGACCCCGGGGAGGCTCCTTCTTCACGTTGGGGAGGCTCCTCCTCCGACCCTGCTCCTGCTGTTTGCTGCTAGTGCGGACCGACCGACGCCATGGAGGTGAGCTGAGGTTGATTTCTCGTCTCTGTTTGCTTGTTAAGAAATATCTTTTGTTGAGCATCTGATTCGTATAGAAAATTTAGGTTGGACATTGGTATGGATCGATTTTGCTTAGGTTAGACTTCTTTTAGCTGTTGTTCTTTTCCAACTGTATGTGTATGTGCTGAATATATTGTACATGCACAATTACACGATGAAATATATGCATGTTTCTTTCAGGCATATTTTCTCAAAGCAAATATTATGAGTTATCTGTAGGTATGGTCAAAACAAGGTTACTCATGCTGCGCAAAAAAGAAAGGGATGCTTCATTTCTAAGTTTGAGAACCGTATTGTGTGTTAGTTTGTCAATCGTGTTCTTAGAGCTGCCGTTTTTAATTAGACCAAACCATGTTCAACTAAGATTCCCTCTTATTTCTAAATTCACACTCCCATCATATTCTCACTGGAATTCCCTTGAACCACCAAACAAAGGAATGGGGCTACAAGTCTATTTCTCACATCTCGACCTCTCAGCCAACTCCCACTACTAATTCCCATTCCCCTTCCCTAATACTACCAAACGAGTTGTGTGTTGTGTGGTGTGGTGTGGTGTCCCAGCTCACTCGACAAGAGATTTGGAGAGAAGAGCACCACCGAGGCGAGGTAGACGAAAGAGTGACTCGGACTTGTATTGGAGACGAAATTCAGAGTTTGACCTTCAAAGGAGATTCAGACTTCTCTTTACATTACATTATAATAACTGACCATGTACTGCTAGTTGTGGTTGTCAATAAAAAATAATTGGTTTATGATTCATAATGTCCAGATATTAGCTTTTCTTTTTGAGAAATCGGTTTGCAACACATGCCCACGTATTCATTTTGGTTTCAAAGAAAAAAAGTGGCTTGTGAATTGTAATGCTTACGCATTAATTTTCATTGTCACATGCACGGTTTCAGTTTACTTGTGAGGTCGTCCACGGCGACATTCCCTATTGTGAGCTTGCTTTTTTTCATGCAAACCTTGTTCTGTTGTATCCTAGTTCGTATGTTTATCTAAAATTATATGTGTTCTTGTATGTATGTATGATGCATGTGTGCTTTGATTTGGAGCAGCAGTAGGACGAGGACGTCGACGGTGACTGCAACCAGGAGGGATGAGACCACGCACAAGGATGCCGGCGCCAGCCATCGGGACGACGACGACTCATCCTGCACCACCTTGTGTTGAGTCACCCTAAGGATGCGAGCCAGTGGCAAGCGTTGAACTTCGAATACCCAGAATTTGGGGACGATCCAAGGAACATCGTGCTGGGCGCGAGCACCGATGGAGTCAATCCGTTTGGCAGCTAGAAAAGCACACATAGCACCTGGCCTGTGTTTGTTTGGATGTACAACCTTCCCCCTGGTTGTGCATGAAGAGGAAGTACATTCACATGAGTATGCTAATTGAAGGGCCGAAACAACCAGGGAATGACATCAATCTGTATCTGGGGTTGCTGAAAGAGGAGCTAGACATGCTGTGGAAAAAGCCAACCAATACGTGGGACGCCGCAGAGAAAGAATATTTCCCTATGAGAGCCGCACTGCTCACGACGGTGCACGACTATCTCGGTTACGGATATGTCGCGGGGCAGGTGGTCCACGGATTTTCTGGATGCGTCAGGTGCATGGATGACACAATGTATCGCCAGCTAGATAGAGATCCCGGGTCTTCAAAAACCGTGTTCATGGGACATCGAAGGTGGCTTCGCGACGATGACTCATGGAGAAAACGCAAGGATCTGTTCGATGGTGAAACCGAACCCCGAAGACGCCCCCTTATGAGGAGCGACGAGGAAATATACAAGATTTTTAAAAATTGGAAAGAGTGCCCACCGCCGGGAAAGGCGCCAGAGCCGGGAAAGAAGTGAAAGGCGCCAGAGCCGTTGCTGAAGGTATGGAAAACGAGGTATGTTTTCTGGGACTTGCCGTACTGGAAGATCCTCCGTGTGCCTCACAGCCTTGATGTCATGCATATCACGAAGAATGTGTGCGAGAGTCTGCTTGGTACCCTGCTCAACATGCCAGAGAGGACCAAAGATGGGCCGAAAGCAAGGGCGGACTTGAAATCAATGGGCATCAGGGAGGAGCTTCACGCTAATAATGATGATGATGATGATGAGGCGAAGCAGGACACGGAAGGACACGAAATAGGACATATGGGGTACTTGCAACTAATGCATGGCCCGGGGTATCTTAGTACTTAATTAAGTAGGATCAACTGCCCCTTTATTCTTGCTGCATTCAACCATAGGTGGCAATAGAGCCAAGTGATTAGGCCCAACTTAGAATTCTCCTTCCCTTTTCTTGATAGCGTATATTATTAGAAGATACCCATATATATCAGTCAACCTAGGGTGCCTCGGCATCGATAAACCCTAAATGATGAAAACTTAACTTAGCATTTAGGGTGCCTCAGCGTCGACAAACCCTAAATTATAAAACCTTGGCTTTTAGGGTGCCTCGGTGTCGATAAAAACCTAAATGATCAAAGCTTAGGCTTTTAGGGTGCCTCGGCGTCGACAAACCCTAAATGATAAAAGCTTAGCATTTAGGATGCCTCGGTGTCGACAAACCCTAAATGATGAGACCATGATCTTGTTCCTTGACAATAACCAACTTTTTGACCAAACTTTTTTCCTATTTAGAGCGAAACATGGCCCACAACGATGAGGCCGGCGGTTCGGGCAAGGAATTCTGGGAGCTGTCCCAGGAGATGGAGGAAGAACCTCACCGCTATGAGGACGCCGCGGAAGACAACGATCCCGAGTACACAACCCCTAGTGGCGTCGAGGATGACACCACTGATGGTGCCGCCGAGGATGCCACCACAGATGCACAGAAGGATTTTAGATTTCATCCCCTCGGAGTCCTGGACTACCGTTCTGCCTAGGAAGAACAAGAAGTGCAGAGCAGGTACGGTGCGGCCGCCGGCCGCCGTCGAGGAGCTGACGATCCGTGAAAACCGTAACGCTCGTTTGAACTACCGAATTGGACAAGGCGGGCCTTATGATAGTACTCCAGAGATGGGTTCATTAGAACTTGGGTGTATGGCCCAGGTAGAGTCTCAATTGGATAAGTTTGGCCATAAAACACACCACCAGAACCATGCTGGATCGGTTGCGGTGTCGTCGGTTGATGCAGGATCGGTGTTCGATCCCAATGACCTGGCTATCGATGGGTATAAGGCCCAGGCGGTAATACCTGTTGTCGAATCAGCCACGTTGGACAGTGCTACTACTGGGTATAGGGCCCAGGACCTAGCTCTTTCGACAGGCAATAACGTGCACAGGATTAGTCTGGGCGACGTAGATCCAATCGCGGCACCTTCTCCCCTCGACGACATCCCATGCACCAGGTCGCCTGTCTCTAGGGTTCTTCGGCGGCTCAACCACGGCTTCCCGCCGTTGGGAACAGGCCGTGCAACTCGGGTGCCGCCCCTTCCGACTAGAGATACGGTTATGGCGGGCAGGGGGGCTACCAAGCAGCCGCCGGCAGCGCAACCCTGACCGCCGGGACAAGGGGACAGAATTGCAAAACCCGTAGCGCCTCCGCAGGTCCCAAGAAACCCTCATGCTGCTGCACAGCCGGGGAGACCGCCCGGGGCAGCCGGTCAGGTGGGGGAGCCACCGGATCATCGGTCTCAGCAGCGAGGACGTTGGGGCAATGATGGAGGTAACACGTATGGGGACGGTCAATTCCGTGGCTCATCGGCATATGGTGGTGGGCGAGGTCATGCGCCAATGAACAATGTGACTGGCAACCAGGGTTTTACGGCACCACCGGGCAAGTTTGTGCCGGGGATGTCGGGTCCTTCGTATCACAACAGAGGTGCCTTTCGACAGAATTGGGCGGGCAGAGGGGGAGGTAGAAAGCCGAGGCCTCCTATGCTTGCTCAAGAGGCGATGACAGAGATTGCTGAGGCTGCTAGGGAGTCTGTGCCAGAACCAGTGAATGAGGCGGCTGATCCTGGACTAGCTGAACAAAATCCTACGGTGGCAAAAGGAGATGGAGGGGATAGACCCTCCAAGTGGGCACGTAAGAAAGAGAAAATGGTGTGTTACCGTTGCAGTGAGGCGGGGCACTTTGTTTCTGAATGCAAGGCGGAGCTCTGTGTGTATTGTCTTAAGCCTACGTATGGTTCCGCTAAGTGCCCTCTCACGACTGGACCTATGCCTGTTGTGACCATTTATGGTGTTTCGAGTCAAGAATTGATGTTCTTTGAGTCGCCGACAGTGACGGCGACACTTCATACACCAGATGCTGGATTCGCGGGTACGGTGACGGTAACTCGGGGGATCTTGACTGTGGAACAGGTGGTGCAACAGCTCAAGGAGCTTGTATCATCGACTTTCAGGTGGGAACCGGTTTTGATATCAGATAATGTCTTTAAGGTTGTTTTTCCTACTAAGGAGGATTTGGCTCGTCTGCTTAAGTTCGGTATGTGCAGAGTGGCTAGCACAAGCTGCGTACTTGAATTTGATTCATGGAAGTGTGAGGAGCCCAAGGGTGTTCCTCTACCTCAGATTTGGGTACACTTTGTAGGAGCTCCTTCGAGGGCTATGAATGATTTTAGAGTTGTATGGAGTTTGGGTTCGCTTATTGGCAAAATAGAGGAGGTGGATATGGTGTTCACTAGAGCCAAAGGCATTGCGAGGATGCTGGTGAGTGTGCTAGATATTCAGCTTATTCCAGATGACGTCATTTGGACATATGAAGGGATGTGTTACACTCTCCAATTGGAAATTGAGAGCCCTACTCTTTTTGATGCAATGGACATAGATAAAGATACCAATATGGCTGATGGGGATGATGCGGATGGTGCCAAGGATAATGCAGATACTTCAAATGATTCAGGGCCTAAGTTCTCTTCTCAGAACAATGCACAATCGCCATCCACTCAGTCTAGGCAATACTCAAGCACGGGTACAAAACAATTGGTCTCTGCTTCCGATCTCGCCTTGCGGTTTGGTTCTTTTGTTCCTGCATCTGCGCCGGCAAAATTCCGTAGGCCGGCGTGCAAGGACACCTACTCGCGGGCGAGACTGCCGAGGTTTATGGGGAAAAATCATCGGAGCAACATTGGTATTCTGCAGTCTACTAATAAGTTGCAACCAGTTTCCTTGGAGACGTATTTGGCGGAAGCAAAGTTGGTTAGTAACCAACCTGGGTGCTTTCATTCGACTTTGGAGGCTGAACCTGTTCGCTCTTCTGGTGGGATCGAGGCTAATCATGTGCTTGAGAACCTTCATGCTATAAACTCGCCGCTAGGTGCGGTACAACCGGCGTCAACCATGGCGCCGCTAGCTGCTGCACCGGTTTCTACCATGGCGGCATCGGACGGGTCGCTAGCGGCAGCTCAACCAGCCAAGGATGCTGGTATACTTATGGGAGGCGCCACATGCATGGGAGGGGAGCCAGGCGTGCTAGCTGCATCCAGTATGGGCGCAATTACTTCTCATGCAGCCGACGTAGTTGCTACTCCTTTGACCGTGGCTGCTAACCAATCTCTGCATGGCGGTGCACATGATATTACAGCCAGCGGGCGGCCGGCTGGTATTGGCGTCGAGTTGGGCGCTGCTGAGTATGCTGCTGTACTGGGAGATGATAGCACGGGCACCAAAGGTATGCCTGAACCGGATTGTCCCATGACAGGTTCGGAGGCTACCTCACTGCCAGTCCATACAGCACAGCCCGTTGATATCTCTGTGGATGAAGTCATAGCATTTGGAGGAGTTCCAGATCCGATGGGTTCGGATAGACGGGTGAGTCAACGGGTTCAATCCCAACCAGATGCGGATGACTTGCAGATTGGGCGAGCTATGCGGGCTACTAAAATGAAGGAGGTTCAGAATTCGACAGGTATGTCTATTAATACTGAGCATTCCATTCTACATTTTTCTCCGCAAGATATAATAGATAATGCTACCTCGGTGGGGGTCAACCTGGCTAGTACAAGCAAAGAGGTTTCCAAATCTATTAACGACTTATTGGACTTAGAAGTTGATAGGGCGTTGGATATTATTCGCAACCTAGCTGCAATTAAACGAATGAATGATGATGCAATATCTAATATGGGCGGTCTAAATTTACTTTGTGAAAATTTAGTCTCACCTGAGGATAGAGAGGAGCCACAGATGGTTCCGCATCATAACCAGCAACCCAATGTTACACTTAATGATGATGGCAAAGATACGATTGGTTATATGGACCAGGAGTATGCTTCTGAAAAGCCAAAACGAACTTACAAACGGAGGGTCTATACAGTATCTGCTATACGTAGGAGCGCTAGATTCAAGACGGCTAAAAAATTCTACGATGAAAAATGAAAGAAATGTTTTGGAATAGCAGAGGTCTGAGAGACTTGGCTAAAATTCGGTTCCTTGCAGAAACAACGATACAACATAGCCTTGACTTCATTGCGCTAATGGAGACAGGGCGGGATAATTTCACATCGCATTTTCTAAACTCTCTTTCGGGAGGCGGTGAGTTTGAGCGGCATTGTCTCCCTCCAAGAGGAAGATCCGGAGGGAACTTACTTGGTGTCCGTTGTCATACACTTCAAGTACGAGAAGTGGTGCTAGGGGAGTTCTCGGTCAAATTTCGTATTAGAACCAAGGGAGATGGGTTTCAATGGGCTCTTGTTGCGGTTTATGGAGCGGCCCAAGCAGAGCAAAAGCCAGCCTTTCTTGCTGATTTGGTTCGAATATGCGATGACACTCTACCACTGGTGGTAGGTGGTGATTTCAATATCATCAGGAGACCTGATGAGAAGAACAATATTAACTTTGATGGCAGATGGCCTTTTATGTTCAACACAATTATAGAGAGCCTAAACCTACGAGAGATTGATCTCTCAGGTAGGAAATATACTTGGGCCAATTCTCTACATAATCAAACTTTTGAAAAATTGGACAGGGTACTTACTAGTGTTGACTGGGAACAGAAATTCCCGCTTGTCACGGTTTGTGCACTTCAGAGGGCTATATCTGACCATACCCCGCTCCTACTAGACTCTGGCCAGGACACTCACAAAGGGAAAAAAGATGCTTTCTCTTTTGAACCATGTTGGTTCACACGTGAGGGGTTTGTGGACATGATTGCTAGGGAATGGAACAAGGATGCTGGTGGGAAGTCTAGTGTTGATATCTGGCAAAATAAGATCCGGCATCTGAGACAATTCTTGAGAGGTTGGGCTAAGAATGTTTCTGGGGTATATAAGAATGAGCAAGACAGATTGCTCCATTTTATAGATAATCTGGATCGACAGGCAGAGACCCGCTTGCTAGATGAGCATGAGAGGTCGTTAAAGAACGAGGCTGAACAAAGAGTTCGAATCCTTCTTCGAGAAGAGGAAATGAAATGGGCTGTTAGAGCCAAAGTTAGGGCAATTGTCCAAGGGGATGACAACACAAAAAATTTCCACTTAATTGCAAATGGTAAGCATCGGAAAAAGAGGATCATACAGCTAGAGCAAGATGAGGGTACAATAGTAGAACATGAGAATCTAAAATTGTACATCTCAAATTATTATAAACGATTGTTTGGTGCCCAGGATCATAGTTTTGTGTCTATGGACGAGCATCAGATCTCGGATATTCCTCAGATCGGACAGGCCGATAATGAGAGTTTATCCGCTCCTTTCCTAGAGAAAGAGGTGTTACAAGCTATTCAGGGTATGAAGAATGGTAAAGCGTCGGGGCCAGATGGGTTCCCAGCTGAGTTCTATAAGAAATGTTGGCTTATTATTAAGAAGGATCTTATGTCTATGTTTCACGATCTGTTTTCCGGGCACTTAGAACTCTTTCATCTAAATTTTGGTACGATAACATTGTTACCAAAGAAAGGGGGTGCTTCGCGAATTGAACAATTTCGCCCCATTTGTCTGCTCAATGTAAGCTTCAAAATTTTCACAAAGGTGGGAATGGATAGGCTAACTAAGATGGCACATTCCGTGGTGCAATCTTCGCAGACGGCCTTCATGCCTGGTCGGAACATACTCGAAGGGGTGGTCGTTCTTCATGAAACCCTTCACGAATTACACTCTAAGAAGCTTAACGGAGTCTTATTTAAGGTAGACTTTGAAAAGGCCTACGATAAAGTCAAGTGGTCTTTCTTGCAACAGACTCTACGTATGAAGGGGTTTAGCGAGATTTGGCGAAAACATGTCGATTGTTTTATAAAAAAGGGCAGTGTCGGTATTAAAGTAAATGATGATGTAGGTCATTTCTTTCAGACACTTAAGGGACTAAGGCAAGGAGATCCTATGTCACCTATTTTATTTAACATTGTAGCAGATATGTTGGCGCTAATGATCACGAGGGCTCATGACAAAGGGTTAGTAGGGGGGTTAGTGCCACATCTAGTTGATGGGGGGTCTCCATCCTACAATATGCGGATGACACAATCCTTTTCATGGAACACGATCTCAAAAAAGCCAGAAACATGAAGCTAATTTTATGCTTATTCGAACAACTATCTGGGCTGAAGATTAACTTTCATAAAAGTGAACTTTTCTGTTTTGGAGACGCAAAATCAGAACAACTCACTTATAACCAACTATTTGGGTGTGAGGGTGGTACGTTACCATTTACGTACTTAGGGCTACCTATTCACCACCGAAAGTTAACTATCAAGGAATGGAAGTGTATCGAGGATCGGTTTGAGAAAAAATTGAGCTGCTCGAAGGGCAAGCTACTATCCTATGGAGGACGATTGGTAAACTCAGTGTTGACAAGCATGCCAATGTTTCTTCTATCCTTTTTTGAAGTACCAGTTGGGGTGCGAAAAAGGTTGGATTTTTACCGATCCCGATTCTTCTAGCAATGTGATGAGATCAAGACCAAATATAGGCTGGCTAAATGGGATATTATTTGTAGGCCAAAGGATCAGGGAGGTTTGGGGATTGAAAATTTAGAGGTTAAGAACAGGTGTCTGCTCAGCAAGTGGCTGTCCAGACTCTCAGTGGAAGCTCAAGGTATGTGGATACAAATACTTAAGAACAAGTATCTACAACAAAAAACCTTAGCCCAGGTCACCGTGAGACCTGGAGATTCACCTTTTTGGAAAGGCCTAATGAGGACAAAAACAACATTTTTTAACAGGACTAAATTCATCATAGGAAATGGTGAATCTACTAGATTCTGGGAGGATACTTGGCTAGGTGACGAACCACTAGCTCTTCAGTATCCGCAGCTGTATAATATTGCCCATTGCAGACAGACGTCCGTTGCGGCAGTGTTCCGTGAGACTCCTCTCAAGATTCAGTTTCGCAGATCCCTAATTGGCAATAGATGGGTTACATGGCTACATCTAGTCAGAAGGTTAATGGATGTTAGTCTTTCTGATGATCCTGATTGTATTACTTGGAGGCTGACCTCCAATGGTACATTCTCGGTCAAATCAATGTATGACCATTGTATTGATAATACAATTATCCCAAAATCAAGGTATATTTGGAAGGTCAAAATTCCCCTTAAGATAAAAATCTTTTTGTGGTTTCTTCACAAAGGAGTTGTTTTAACTAAGGATAACTTGGCCAAGCGAAATTGGAAAGGAAATCGACGATGTAGCTTTTGTCAGTCGCCTGAATCAATTAAGCACCTCTTTCTGGACTGCCCTATGGCTAAAATCTTATGGCGCTCAATACATATCACTTTTAATATTTCCCCGCCTACTAGCATTAACATGTTATTTGGGACATGGCTGGACGGGGTTAATGTTTCTTTCGCCAAACTATTTCGAGTTAGAATCTCTGCATTTTTGTGGGCTATATGGAATTGTAGAAATGACCTAGTTTTTAACAGACAACAATGTATCAACTTTTTGCAGGTCACCTTCAGGGCTACCGCCTTGATTCGCATGTGGTCCTTACTCACTCCTGTGGTAACCAGGGAGCCTTTGGTTACTGGGTGTGCCCGATGGGAGATGGTAGCTCAGGCTATCTTCAACCGATTTGGATGGCGTCATGCTGATAGAATAGGGATTTAGTCATCTACGCCTATCTTTACCATCGGTTTTGGCGTTGATCGCCATGTAATTTATTTTCGTAGTTTTTCGGTCTACTTTGTACTTTCTGTTGAACTGTTACTGTACTTAATAAATGGCTGCATGCATCGCTCGATGCAGAGGACGGGGCGATGCCTCCTTTTCAAAAAAAACCGCACAGATGGCAGCCAATCGAAGAGGCAACGGAAGGACCGGCGCCCGAACGTGCTTGATGTTTGCTGTGTATCCCTTGCAACGGCGCCAGAAATAGTTGTGTAGACGGCACCAGGAATCCTTCAACTACAGCTACGCCTTAAGGGACTTCCTAGGCAAGTATGCAAAGGATTTCCCCCGTGGCCTTGGAGCCTTGCGTTGGTGTTCCCTCGAAGCGGAAAGGGTTATGTAGCACAGCGACGGTAAGTATTTCCCTCAGTTTGAGAACCAAGGTATCAATCCGGCGGAAGAGTATCTCAAGATCCTGCACAAACACAAAGGCTTGCACCCAACGCTATGAAGGGGTTGTCAATCCCTTATGGATTGTTTGCCAAGTGAGAACTGAAAGCAACAAAGTAACAAAGCAAAGTAAAAGAGGAGTTGTAAACGATGGATGTGAATAGACCCAGGGGCCGTAGTGTTTACTAGTGGCTTCTCTCATGAAAGCAATTAGACGGTGGGTAAACAAATTACTGTCGAGCAATTGATAGAACTGTGCAGAGTCGTGACGATATCTATGCAATGATTATTTCTATAGGCATCACGTCCGAAACAAGTAGACCGATACTTTCTGCATCTACTACTATTACTCCACACGTCGACCGCTATCCAGCATGCATCTAGTGTATTAAGTCCATAAGAACAGATTAACACCTTAAGCAAGATGACATGATGTAGAGGGATAATCTAAAACCAATGATAAAAACCCCATCTTTTTACCCTTGATGGAAACTACTTGATGTGTGCCTTGCTGCCCCTACTGTCACTGGGAAAGGTCACCACATGGTAGAACCCAAACCAAGCACTTCTCCCATTGCAAGAATCATAGATCTAGTTGGCCAAACAAAACCCAAGACTCGGAGAGACTTACAAGGATATCAAATCATGCATATAAGAAATCATCAAAGACTCAAATATATATCATAGATAATCTGATCACAAATTCACAATTCATCGGATCTCGACAAATACACCGCCAAAGAAGATTACATCGAATAGATCTCCATGAAGATCATGGAGAACTTTGTATTGAAGATCCAAGAGAGAGAAGAAGCCATCTAGCTACTAACTACAGACCCGCAGGTCTGAAGTGAACTACTCACGAGTCATTGGAGGGGCGATGATGATGATGAAGAAGCCCTCCAACTCCAAGTCCCCTCCGGCAGGGTGCCGGGAAGGGTCTCCAGATGAGATCTCGCGGAAACGGAAGCTTCCGGCAGCGGAAAAGTATTTTCGAGGCTCCCCTGATTTTTTGCGAAATATTTGGGAATTTATAGGCCAAAGATCTAGGTCAGGGGGCGGCCAGGGAGGCCACAAGCCTGCCAACCGCCGCCCCCCTGGTGGCGGAGTGGGGGCTTGTGGGCTCCCTGGAGCCCACCAGGCTTGGCCCAAAAGCCCCCTGGACTTCTTCCGTTCGGGAAAAAACATTTCGGGTTTTTTCTTCCGTTTGGACTCCGTTCCAAAATCAGATCTGAAAAGAGTCAAAAACACGGAAAAAACAGGAACTGGCACTTGGCACTGAATTAATAAGTTAGTTCCAAAAAGATATAAAAAGGTACATAAAACATACAAAGAAGGCAAGATAACAACGTGAAACCATCAAAAATTATAGATACGTTTGAGACGTATCAGTGCTCAGCACCGTAAAGGAGGAATTTACTGAAGTGAACTCCGACGGGTATCCAACGGTGCCCAAAGAAATAGTCAAGGGGTATGCGGTTCAGCTTGGGTGCATTCTCCGGAGCACCGTCTCGATCAACACCGAGAACCTAAGGCATAAGGACCGAGGGAATTTGCGCAACCTCCTCTTCACGAAGCTGCACAAACGATACAAGTTCCCCGGTGACGTCGCAAATACACGCCTCTCAAGGAATAAAGTGAACAGTGCCGCCCTCACGAAGATGAGCAAGGCCCTGTCTACTTGGAGAAGCGCGATGAAGAGAATGATTGACAAAGGTGATACTTATGAGAAGATCAAGGCGAAAAATCCTTCGATCAGCGAAGATGACTACAAGGAGTTCAAGATCAAGTGCGAGAGCAAGGCAACCGCGGAATCAAGTCAGTGGGGGAAAGAAATGCGGGAGTTGAACTTAGGGGTCCACCAACTCGGTCCCCATGGTTACAGAGTGACAGAATCTATATGGGACAAGGAGGACGTGGAGCGTGCCGAGCAAGGCCTACCACCCCGCTTCGAGAAATACGGTGACAAGCAGACCAGAAACTATGTCAGGGCCCGGTACAAGGTGGACCCGGTAACAAAGGAGCTTACCACGGATGCGAAGACCAGGGCGCTTGAGCTTGTTCTGGTAAGGAATACACCCCCGCGTAATTAGCTCCATATGGTTGCATTCTAATTAATGAAGCCAAATTTCTAAATGGTTCACATTCCTTCCGCAGGACACTGAAAGCAGTAGCGCGGGGTCTTCTCAGAGCTCCCATTGGGTCACCAATTTAAATAGGGCGTTTAACGTAATGAAAAACAAGGATAAGTCCAGTAAGCCGTCGTGAGCTGGTCGTGTGGCCGACAAAGGCTTGTCCACGAAATGGTCATCATACTATAACGCTGGTGGGCGGAAGGAGAGAAATACCAACTTAGAAAGCCAGTCGCGCGAGGTTCAAGAATGCAAGGCACAAGTGGCGCGGATTCCGGAGATGGTCCAAGAGCTAGTGCAACACCAAGTGGGAGGGGTGATCACCGTCATTGTGCCTACCTTGATTGAGGGGATACAGGCGTGGATTGCGGGCGACCAACAGGGGCCGCCCCCGATTCCCAGCTTCACGGCCAGCAACTCGCACAACGCGCAGGCGGCGCCATTGGTGTTTCCTCCGCCGGCGCCATTGGTGTCTCCGGCGCCGGCACGGGCATTGGAGCTTATTAATGCACCCGGGTGTGCGAAGAATACGCCGGTCGGCACCTCGGCAGCAAGCGGCCCCTCCGTCACTTGCACGCCCGCCGTTGGCGGTGCCTCGACATTAGCCGAGCTCGACGCCATCACGGTAACTTAGCCTCTCTCGGCCGATGACTTCATCTCCTTGCCTTTGACTGGGCATCCCCTGACGCCCTACATGTTTTTGCAGGGCGCCGGCGCCGACGTTCCATGCACTCTCCTGCACTTCGTGGGCGGCGAGTTGATCGATGTCGCCAAGGGCAGAATCGTTCAACCGGGCAACCCCATGTTCCATGGTAAACCGATGCCACCCACCATGTATAGGGTTCAACTGGTTCGAGTGCTGCCAGGATGCGACAACCTGTTACCTCCGTTCCACCCCGCTGGGGCCGACAAAGATGATGTGATGACCCTCAGCGCCTGCTTAAGCTGGCCCTTGCTTTGGCCGAAGAGCCAGATTCGTTTGGGGCGGGGGATACCACCCCAAAGACAACACCGCCAGTCGTGCCGGCGCCAAGCCATGGCAAGACCGCCACAACGCTACCGGACATGCATATGGCACAGGATCCGGACATGCATATGGCACATGATCCGAACGACGACGACGACGGTACATTTACCAAGGTCGATAAGTACTTTGCCGAACATGGGTACGGTGAGGAATTCTTGGGGCCTCCTTCTCAAGAACCCAACCCTGCAAAAGACGACCGCGATCTAGCTCGTACCGCGAAGAAACCCAATTGCAACAGGCGTTGTCTGGCGTTCAGTTTTGAGGGGACGCCTCCAGCTGCCGCCTTCACCGAGCCTCAGATAGTCGTGGTGCGAAATACTATCAGCCCCAACACACTCAAGAAGGTGGTCTCTGGGCAGAACTCGATCCCATTACATTAACAGAAGAAGGGACGGAAAAGAAAGACTAACAAGGGTGCGAGCCAGCCGGCACCGAGTACGATCCGTGCTTTGGACGGGCCACCTTCACCTAAGGATATCTCGAGGAGGGTGCATGTGGTGGGTAGGCCGATGCTACCGACTAATCTGCTCAATGCTGCAACCGGTGCTATGTGGAGTCTGCATGACAGTGTTCTTTGTTTGGAGAAGCGGCGTCCCTCCGAGAATAATGTGGCATACCCGGTTTTCGTGGCCAAGGTGCCAGAGGGCAAGGGCTTTGTCGATAGCGCCATCGGGGGTATGATCGTCCTGCGGTTTGCTGACATCTTCGCTATGTTTAACCTTCATCCGCTGCACTACACCTTCGTTCGGCTATTTTCTCTGAGTATGGAGATGCGGATCATTAGAGACAAGACCCCGGACCTAGTGATAGTCGACCCCTTCTATATGCGTGCCAAGATCTTGGGCAGCGCTGGGGACCGGCAAGTCGCAAGTTCATACCTCGAAGGCGTCATTTTGGCAAACCCAGATAAGGATAACTTCCTCGTGCCTTACTTTCCCGGGTAAGTTATCCCCTCATCGCCCCGTAACATATGATTTCTTAGATTTTGATCGTTCTTTTTTTCTTCTAACATTCCGTGTTTTGTGCAGTGACACACGTTGCACACTCATCCTCTTAAGCCCGAAATATTACACGGCCACGTATTTCGACTCGGACCGTCAATCGAAAAAAGACTACACAAATATCCAGAAAGTTCTTGATGAAGCTCTTCCCGGCTACGCCAGATCTGGAGGCACCTTCAGCAGGACAAGTCTTAGGTACGGCAAGCACGTGTTCACCCACAATACGACGTTCCCCTGCGTCAAGCAGCCGCCTGGCAGTCAGAAGGATGCCTACTACGCCCTCCATCACATGCGGACGATCATACGAGACAGTAATCACCTTCGGCTACCAAATAATCTCAAAGATTGGACCGCACGCTTGTCGGCAATCCAGGATGCGGACATCAGACAAGAACTCTTTCGCATCCAGTCGGAGTTTGCGGAAATCATCCATCAAGACGTCCTTCATACCTCGGGGCAGTTCTACCTCAGATTTCAACTGTCCAATAGTGAGATAGATACAATGCTACAAATGCAGGCTGACAATGACCGCGATTTCATGACCATCACGAAAGACGGTGGCTTCATCCCCGTTTCGTGAATTGCTACTAATTCATGTTGTAATATTAAACTTTAATGAACTTGTATGTCTCTTTGGTTTCGACAGTCGTTCAACTTATATGTAATCATGCTATTTATTAGTAGGACCATGAATCGTGTTGTTATAGTTGTAATATTAAAATTTAATGAACTTGTATGTCTCTGTGAATTGCTACTTACGTTTTGTTTGGCTAGTGCATAGAGATGCCGTCGTATGTCGTGTACAAGGGTAAGGTTCTCGGAGTCTACGACGACTGGGAGGAGTGTCGGAGACAGGTTAACCGATTCAGCGGTAACAATTACAAAGGGTACACCACAAGGGCGGAGGCGGAAGTTAGATACGCGTGCTATCTAGCGGGAGAGAGGAGGGAGCGTTGGAGGAACCGATGAAGACCAGTTTCATCGCGATTATGCTCATCGTGATGACCGCAACTCTCTTCTATGTGATGGTAGTTTAGATGATCGATATCGACTTGTAATGTGAAGACAAACTCGCTACTCGCAGTCTCGAGACTTGTAATGTTCTAACTTTGTTCGGTATTTTAAATTCGGAGACTAATATGATGAATTGTATTCGGAGACTAATCTTCTATTGTATTCGATAAATCTGCTATTTATATGTTGTGCTCTCTATATTCTGTGCAATAATATGTTTTGTAATCTGCGCAAATATCAGGAAAAAAAAACCTAATATTCATACTAGTGGCGCACCACTCAGCACTTTAGTGGCGCACTGCAAAAGCACACTAGTGGCGCATCGTCAACTAGTGCGCCATTAGTATGCCAGAGCACATGGGTAAATATGACCCTCGGAGGCATACTAATGGCGCACCATGAGCTATACTAATGGAGCACTTCCTGGTGCGCCATTAGTATACCAGATACTAATGGCGCACTGCTTGGTGCGCCATTAGTATACCAGATACTAATGGCACACCATGAGCTTTACTAATGGCGCACTGCCTGGTGCGCCATTAATATACCATATACTAATGGCACACCTATGATGCGCCATTAGTAAAAAAATCTAATGACGTGATGCTAGTGGCGCACCTGTAGTGCGCCATTAGTAGCCAAAACAGGTGCGCCACTAGCAGGCCTTTTCCTAGTAGTGGATGCATATCGTATAATCACGCCCATGGGTAATTTTGGTGACATTTGAGTATCTAGGTGACATTAGGGTTTTGGTTGATGTGTATCTTAAGGTGTTATTATTGGAAATATGCCCTAGAGGCAATGATAAAATAGTTATTATTATATTTCCAGTTTCAAGATAATTGTTTATTATCCAAGCTATAATTGTATTGAATGAAAACATAGATACATGTGTGGATACATAGACAAAACAATGTCCCTAGCAAGCCTCTAGTTGGCTAGCCAGTTGATGGAGGATGGTTAAGGTTTTCTGGCCATATGCAAGTGTTGTCACTTGATAATTGGATCACATCATTAGGAGAATCATGTGATGGGCTAGACCCAAACTATGAACGTAGCATTTGATCGTGTCATTTTATTGCTATTGTTTTCTGCGTGTCAAGTATTTATTCCTATGACCATGAGATCATATAACTCACTGACACCGGAGGAATACCTTGTGTGTATCAAACGTCACAATATAACTGGGTGACTATAAAGGTGCTCTATAGGTATCTCCGAAGGTGTCCGTTGAGTTAGTATGGATCAAGACTGGGATTTGTCACTCCGTGTGACGGAGAGGTATCACGGGGCACACTCGGTAATACAACATCACAAACAAGCCTTGCAAGCAATGTGACTAAGTGTAAGTCACATGATCTTGTATTACGGAACGAGTAAAGATATTTACCGGTAACGAGATTGAAATAGGTATACGGATACCGACGATCGAATCTCGGGCAAGTAACATACCGAAGGACAAAGGGAATGACATACGGGATTATATGAATCCTTGGCACAGAGGTTCAACCGATAATATGGACATCCAGGTCCCGTTATTGGATATTGACCGAGGAGTGTCTCGGGTCATGTCTACATAGTTCTCGAACCCGCAGGGTCTGCACACTTAAGGCTTGATGACGTTTTAGTATAGTTGAGTTATATGTGTGGTTACCAACCACCAAAGGTTGTTCGGAGTCCCGGATGAGCTCACGGACGTCACGAGGGTTTCCAGAATAGTCCGGAAACGAGGATTGATATATAGGATAGTTTCATTTGGTCACCGAAATTTTTCAGGCATTACCGACAGTGTTCCGGGAGTGACGAATGGGTTCCGGGTATTTACCGGGAGGGGCCCACCCACCCGGGAGTGAGTCCAGTGACCCTAGGGTGTGCACCAGCCCTTAGTGGGATGGTGAGGCCAGCCCAATAGGGCCATGGAGCCACAAGTGAAAAATACCAAAAGGAAAGAAGAAAAAGGAAAGAGGGAGGTGGGAAGGAAGGTGTGGACTCCTTCCCCCAAACCGAATTGGGGTGGGAGTCCACCTCCTCCTTCGGCCGGCGCCCTTGTGGCTCCCTTGAGCCCCAAGGCTAGCCCCTCCCCTCCTCCTATATATACTGGTGGTTTTAGGGCTTTTGAGACACAACTTTGTCACGTGCAACTCAAACCTATACCACGTAGTTTTTCCTCTAGATCGGATTTCTGCGAAGCTCGGGCGGAGCCCTGCAGGAGAACTCATCTACTTCTCCGCCTCTCTTGCTGGATCAAGAAGACCGAGATCGTCATCAAGCTGTACGTGTGCTGAACGCTGAGGTGCCGTCCGTTTGGCGCTAGATCGGAAGGGATCGTGGGACGACGGTGATTTGAATCACGAAGCTGTACCACTACATCAACTGCGTTTCTTAACGCTTCCCGCTTAGCGATCTACAAGGGTATGTGGATCTAATCTCCTCTCGCAGATGGACATCACCATGATAGGTCTTCGTGTGCGTAGGATTTTTTTTGTTTCCCATGCAACTTTCCCCAACAGTTATTTTAGTACGAACTTTAGGGCTGTTCGTGACACTTATAGGGATAGCTCATAAGATTGACCAGAAAAGATAACTTTGAGGTTGTTTCGTACCCTACAATAATTTCTTGGTTTGTTCACCGCTATTTGTGACTTTGGAGTGAACTCTTTGTCGCACGTGAGGGATTTATATATGATTCAACTATGTTAATATTGTTGAGAGAACTTGCACTAGTGAAAGTATGCACCATAGGCCTTGGTTTCCAAGCATTCATACAACGTTTTGCTCGCTGTTTACTATTTGTTACCTTGCTTCTTTTATGTTTTCAGATTACAAAAACTTATATCTACCATCCATATTACACTTATATCACCATCTCTTCGCCGAACTAGTGCACCTATACAATTTACCATTTTATTTCGAGTGTTGGGGACACAAGAGACTCTTTGTTATTTGATTGCAGGGTTGCTTGAGGGAGACCATCTTCATCCTATGCCTCCTACGGATTGATAAACCTTAGGTCATCCACTTGAGAAAAATTTGCTACTGTCCTACAAAACTCTGCGCTTGGAGGCTCCACACGAGTCTACCAGAAGAAGGTTGTGTAGTAGACATCAGCTGCTGCTGCCACTTCTCCTGCCCCCGCCTCGGTCTCCCTCCTCTTCCCCGTCCGGCGACCTCGTCGGCGGAAAGAAGATTGAGGACCCGTCCATCTTTTTTTTTCTTAGGTTTTTGTTTTCTCTGGTGACATCGACGATGGCATTTTGGAATAAGGCCTCTCCGGTCTCTCCCTATCTCAATGACGTCCTATCCGGCACCGGCGAAGGGACAATGAGCGTTGGTGTCCCCAGATCGGTTGGTTTCCTTCAGACCTTGGCAGTTCATGTGTGTTTTAAGGAGAGCTTTTGGCTGACGTTTGGTGTGGCGACTTTGAAATCTTCTTCTATGTTGTTTTGTGGTTTAACATGTTTTCTCCAACCCTCTGAACTGGTGGTGGTGGATTGCAAGCCTGTTCTGCCTGAGATGATGCTCCACCGATGCTACTTCAAAGATTTTTATATCTCTTCTCTAGGGGCGAGTGGCAATTGCGGTCTTCAAAGCCTTGTATGGCAAGGGCATTTGTAGGTGGCGCTTTTCTCTCGTGTTGGTTCAGTGCATTTTTCAAGCTTCGGTGGGCGACATACAATCAAAGAAAGAAGAAGAGTAGTATGTTTTTAATGTAATTTTATTTTGTACTGGCCACTCTACGTGCAGTTGTCTATCCATTGTACTGGCCTTTGTTTTTCTCGATATTAATGTGATCTAAGATGCCCTTTGGATGTCTTTATTAAAAAGGAGTATTTTTTCTAAAAAAAGTTTCAATCAATTCATCAAATATTATGGCAATACAAAGGACCAAATCTTGTCCCTCCCTTACACAAGCCAATCAAATATTGTCATAATAGACAATCGAGAAGTCGTCGTGCTATGACCCCAAAGGACCAACACACCAGAACAACAACCATTGCCGATGAAAAGAAATGTAGATCAGAAGGATGCTACCTGTAGACACATGAACACAAACAAATGAAGTCACAGTCCACACAGATTCAATGAAGACAAACGTTGATCGAATCCCACTAGATCCATCAGAGACACACCTTCACACGCCCATCGACGACACGAGACGCGTCATCGGAATGAGGGATAGGTGGGGAGAAGCTTATTCCATCTTCAGTGAACCGCCGTCATCTCGCCTCCTCAAACAGGACACAAACCCTAAAACAAATTAAAGAAACCTAAAACGAAGAAGAAGCCCACCCACCGGCAATGGTTGACTATATCCTGAACTAGGGGCTGCTAACCACGTCGGCCTGCTAGTTATGGGTTGGGCCGAGAACCCCCACGCAACCTAAGAATGGGCTGTGTTTGCCATGACCCCTGGTGTACTCAAGGTAAAATTCTTTGAAGACTTAACACATACTTCAAGACACATTTGAATCATCGACATTTTTATCCAAGATGTAACCGACCTACATATAACCCTAGGTACCTCCATGTCTATATAAGCCGAGGGGTTTGGCCCATAGTAAAAGGTGAGAGACATACTCATACGATCTCGAGGTAGATCATCATGTGCGTGGTACTCCATCCATAATCAAATATAACAGAAGCATGACATAGGATTTTACCTCTTTAGGGAGGCCCAAACCTGGATAAAACACCGTGACCCTCTTTGTACTGTTACCATCAAGCTAAGATCCACAACTCGGGGCCTCCAACCTAAGATCCGCCGGATTCAATCCTCACAATGGCTGAGATCCACCACTCCTCCATAGCCCTAAGGCCACAAAAGACAATGCAGATAGGTGACGACTCCGGGGGAGGCGAGGAAACCCTAGACTCGTGGGAGACCTCGTGGGATCGATACGCTAACTTTGACAAGGCTACGACCGTACCATGTTCACTTGCAGTGCATCACTCACCTAACATTGCTTCTTGGCCCCAAGCACATCACGACTCTTCTTCGTTGGCTCATCATATTGTTCAGTAGGCCAGGCTCTGAATCTGGTGTGGATCACTCCTTTGTGAAAAGCGTCGCTCCCTTGCAGGTCAAGATCTTCGTTTGGTAGTTTATGTGCGATCACCTCCCCATCGTGGACGCTGGTGAAAAAGCGACACAACCTTGACGATGTGCTATGCCCTCAGCGTGGTGTCCCAGAGTCCGAGACCCATATTTTCTTCTCATGTCCCGTTACCTTCATCCTATGAAACTTTGTTCACGAGGCTTTGAGGTCCGAGTGGCAGGCTTCGGACCTTGGATAGTTCTTGGAAGTACAGGCCACACGTACAGGTAGGAGGGGCTGTCTCTTATGGTTGGTGTATGCGGCGATGGCATGAACCCTCGTGATTGAACGGGTCTTTTTATAGCATGTCATGAACACCATGTTTACATTTCTGTCCTTCTTGCAGCACCGACACCTCTTTTTAAGTAGTGTGATAGAGATCGGTTAGGTGGCATTGATCCATTATTTATGTGTGATAGGGCATCTTTTGAGTATGTTTGTGATGTTGCCTGGCAGACTTCTTTTTTTTTTCCGCCGGCTGAACTTGATGTTTGGACATGATGATTGTTTCATATATAAAACGGGGCTATTTTGAGATGTATATAAATTCTGATTTTGTCTTTCATGGAATAAAAGCAAGGCACACATTTGCTTTGAATACAATCGAACTCGATCAGGTGGGTGAAAATGAACAACCTCACGTCCATCTGCAGCACACATGGTCGTTGCTCCAATCGAGAGGCTGATTTATAAAGTGTTGGGGCATGGACAGCAATAATGAGCCGCATAAATTCACTGACACGACAAATATACACACTACACATCGTCGTTCACTTACGATGAACTTTAAGGACAACTTCAACCAACAAGTAAGTAGCAAAATAACACAAACACCATGCACACATGCGACACATGATTTAACGTGGAAAAACCTCCTCGAATTGAGGAGTAAAAAAAACCACGGTGAGAATGATGAGTACAAAGTCTTTTCTAGAACCTCTAGAGAGATTTACAAAACACTCTCCACATTGCTAACCAGCAAGAGAAACAATAACCACAAGAGGCAAGATTTCAACAAAGCAGAGTACACACAACTTCTACCCCCTTTAGTATTTTGCAAACTACTCTTAAACCACTGAACCAAACAGCACCAAATTTGGCAGACAAATAGAAACACGAGTTCCTGAGATCCCCTCAAAATTTATCTCAATCGGACACCGTTTGCCTACCCAAAATGTTCGTCTCCCAAAACTATTCTATTTTGAAACTGCAACAGTTAGAGCTGTCAAAATCACTCTAAAATCTGATGCTCCACTGACCCAATTCTCATACCAGCTAACCAGATTGAATTACTCAAAGGAATGAGCTCACCAAGTTTGGGTTCGATCCAAGCACGTTTGAGTCTCCAACCACTCGATTAAAAACTATCTTATCACATGCACCAAATCTGGACATAACCTCAACTTCTTCTTCTTTCTCTCTCACACAGGTTGTGTTTTCTCTTGTGTGCTCTCTTTCACTCTCACGAATGAAAGCCACCTCCATCAGGGGTAGAGTGGCTAGGATTTTCTTTTTTGCTTTCACTTCCCTTGAAAGTGTTCTCAACCGTTGGATGCAGCGAGGATCAACGCCTGACATGTGTTGGACTTATGGGCTGATGTTGGGCTGCCAACATACCTCCATGTGGAGGAACTTAGCCCAACACAAAGAATATATATGGTTTTTTTCTTTGTTATAAAGAAGAAAATATATGAGTTACATACAGGTTTGCTATGAGCATGTAAGAGCATCTCTAGCAGACCCCGTATAAAGCAGCGACCCACAAAATAACCGCTAAAATACGGGTTGGCGCAGAAAATGCTACCTGACCACACCCCGCAAACGCGTCCAACCCGTAAATATTTTGGAGGGGCACGGCAAAATCCCATCCCCAACCCGCGAAAATGCAGGTTTCCGCCTTGCCCCTACTGTGCCCCGTATCCCAGGAAAGCGGTTGGAAGGAGGGACATTTCAGCCCGCGCCCTTTCCCCACCCCCTTTCGCCGCCGCCCGTCATTGGTTCCGCCCGTACGCCGTCGGTGATTTCGGCCAAATCTGTGGGTGGAATCACGCCGCGGGGGCGCCCCTACCCTCTTCGACCGAGCCATTGCACCGGCTCCCCGGATCCACCGATCCACCGTCGGAGAGTCACTGCCGGAGAGCCACTGCCGCCGAGCAGCCGGTGAGTTTGTACTTTGCTTGTGCCGAGCGGTATGCATAGTTGGTTAACACGGCGCATATTTGTGAATTTATATAGAATTGAGCCCGTGCGAGAAGTTTTTGCTCGGCGATTCGTCCGATTTGGACGACTCAGATGTTGACACGTTGCTTGTCAACTATATGTCCCTTGCCATGAAGGAGCACGAAGAAGAGAATTGAAAGAGGCGTCGAGGATCGACCGTCGTTCGTCTTTGCATTCCTTGAAATCGCCATCTCAGGAAAGAGATGTTGATGCAAGACTACTTCGCGGACAATCCAACATATCTGCCGCACCTCTTCCGAAGAAGGTACCGAAAACCAAATGCATCGATCCCTATTTGTGAAAATTGTTCAATATTGCGAGGCCAATTGTCAGTATTTTACTGAAAGAAGAAATGTCGCGCGCTTGAAGGGATCTAGCACATATCAAAAAATCTCGGTAGCTATGCTGGTAATTGCATATGACATTCCGACTGACTATGTTGATGAGTACGTTTGCATTGGTGACGATACTACAACTGAGTTAGTGCGTAGGTTTGCCAAAGTGATCATCCGTGTCTTTGGTCCTGAATATCTTCGGGCACCCAACGAGGAAGACACAAAAAATTTGATGTCATCTAATGATAGAAGAGGTTGGTCTCGCATGCTAGGAAGCATATATTGTATGCATTGGATTTGAAAAAATTGCCGAAAGGCATGACAGGGAATGTATTGTGGTAAGTCTCGTGATGCAACAATTGCGCTAGAGGCCGTAGCATCCGAGGATTTATGGATTTGGCATTACTTTTTGGTATGCCGGGTACTCTCAATGATATCAATGTGTTGCAACGGCCTTATTTGTTTGCTAGGCTTGCTAGTGGTGATGCTCCTGCTCGTAGCTATACTATCAATGGGCATGAATACACAAAGGGGTACTATTTTGCAGATGAATGTACCCTCCTTGGTGCACATTTGTCAAGAGCATCAAAGACCCCCAAACCTGGAACCAGTGTGAATTCGCAAGGGCACAAGAGGCAGCCCGAAAAGACATTAAAAGAACATTCGGGGTTTTGCAATCTAGGTTTGCCATTGTTCGTGGTCCTGCTCGTTTTTGGGACAAGCGATCCTTGAAAAACATCATGACATATTGTGTTATTCTTCACAATATGATTATTAAAGATGACAGAGACATGATCTTGGAGTTCTTCTATGATAATCTGGGTAGCCGTGTCAAACCTGCTAGAGATCCTAACCGCATTAGAGCTTTTCTTCAGACCAACAAGAAGGTTGAAAATGCAAACACCCACTTTCAGCTTTAGAGGATCTCATTGAACACCATTGGCAAAGGGCTGGGCAGTAACACATTCCATTTTTTTTATTCATTTTCATTTAATTCATGTGTGATTTGTATTTGGGACAAGTTTTGTATAGAATTATTTAGTTTGCTTCGGTAATTTGAATAATTGTTGTAAATTATCGAAGCTGTCAAATTTGTTTATTCGGGTTTTCGGTTTGTGGGTTGACGCGGTGGCGTCTGAGCAGACCCCGCATAGCCGACCCGTAAAAAGACATGTTCTGCAAATATTCTTTTTTAGCGTCCGTTTACGGAGTGTAACTCTGCCGTCGCCCGCACCGGCCCGCAAAGCCATTTTTCTACAAAGTTGTCGTTATACATGGTTTGCTAGAGATGCTTTAAGAGACAACCAACACAGGATGCAGAGCGGCAAAGTTCAATAGCCAGCTTACACCTCACGTCGAAAAGAAAATTCTGAACTGCACATTTGCTGATCAATTCGATTTCAGAGGCATAGAAAATCATCACTACGACATGTATCCTGCGTGAACGGGGAAATTGCATACAATTTCGATTGGAACCGAGATCTTGATTCTAGCGGCTGCAAACTGTACGGCTCACCGTTTCTCTGCCTCGGGAGTCGGGATCCCTCCCCTAGTTTGGCCTGTTTGTAGGGGGGTCACGAGGCCGGTGCTTCGGCTGGCTTCTGGAACTGGCAAGAGCATCTCCGGTTCCTGCCTCCGCTGAGGGCGAGGAGGTGAGATAGCTCCAGAGTCGCATCCCTGCGACATGAGCAGCTCCAGCCGGGATGCCATTGGTTCTCAGTGTCGCTAGCTACCTAGGCAAAGGGCAGCTTGATTGATAGTTGACCAGCAGTGTGTCAAGTGGAGGTTGATGCATGTGTGATTACTGTCGCTTGTGTGGGTGCTTATATATCCCATCCCAGCTTAATTAGCTATTGTTCTCCCAGTGAAGTGAACTACCAACACGTGCGTTCATCGAGTCAAAACGACGAGTGAAGAAGAAATCAATGGACAGGAAAACAGAGGAACGCGGCCGTTTCATTCAAATCACCAAGCGAGCGAAGGCGACGACTCTACTAGTTCAGACTTCAGACCATACGAGTCAAAGAGTAGAATGAAGACTGCGCTTCCAATAAATATTGCGGCGATAGTATTTGGGGCCAGACATTTGTTTATTGGTGGGCGCTGATCATGCAGATTACGATGGATATCTGACTTTTCAGAGTTGCTAGCTACTGCCCAGTCCATATTAGATTTTTAATGTTGCTACTAAACGCTGGTAAGATGCATCATTTTGCTTATATGTTTGTATTAACTATTCTTCATGATGCCGTGTGAAGTCGATGGCATAACATTTGCCCTAAATGAACTGAAAGGATGTTACTATCATTGAAAAGCGGGGATGTGAATGATTGCGCGGTAATGTATGTTGCCACCCTCTTTTGTAGACCTTTGATGAGGAGAATAATGGAGCCCCAATGCCTAAGCCGAGACTCTTAATCATCGTCACTTCAGTCAAACGGGGAAGAGATGGTGGTGGCATGCGTGATACGGAGCATATTCTTTATTTAATTCTGCCCACACATTAAACATACAACATGGATTAGTTACCTAAACCTACAATTATACTTTCATATAATAAATTATGAGTGATACGGAGCATATTCTTTATTTAATTTGTTTATTCGGGTTTTCGGTTTGTGGGTTGACGCGGCGGCGTCCGAGCAGACCCCGCATGGCCGATCCGTAAAAAGGCATCTTCTGGATAACAAAGATACCAGTGATAGATCCCGACTCTCTAAGAACGCTTTAGCCCTATTGTAGTTTCCATCACTTTTCATTATTCTCTTGTTCTTAGTTACTTCTCTAGTGCACTTTGGTTCTTGTTAAAATACACTTGCAATATTTTTATCTTCACAACGCTTTTACTTTGGACCAATGATGACTTGCAGATACATATTGATAAACTTCTATAAAAGGCAAAGACCATTTTTAAGTTTTATGTGGGATCGGTACTCTTACTTCGACAAAGCTATAATTGTACTCTGTGCATTTGCAAGGCATCACTCTCTTGACATGCTTCTTGGTCACTGGCCTCGTCGCGACACTTCTTGGTTGGCTCGTCATATCCTGCACTAGGACGGGTTCCGACTCTGGCGTGGACAACTTCTTTGTGGAAAACGTAGCTTCCTTCGAAGATCTCTGAAGATCAAGATCTTTGTTTGTTGTTTTTCGTGTGATCGCCTCCCGTCATGGACAGAGGTGGCGAACCAACATGTGACGCCCCAGGTAAATAGTACATGTACAATGTCAAATAGTATAAGATAATGTAGCTATGCCTATAGACAACGAAGGGTCAGCTGGCCACGCCCCAGGCCAAGGCCGTGGCTGCCTGTGGCCTAGGTCCACCAATGCTGACGCTGGGTTATGCCCTCAGCATGTGTCCGAGAGTCTGGGACTCACATATATTCTCTTCTCTTGTCATGTTGCTCGCTTCCTATGAAGCTTTGCCCATGAGGTTTTGAGGTCAGTGGCAGACCTTGGATCTTGGTGAGTTCCTCATATCACATGTATTGATAGGAGGCCTGCCTCTTCAAGTTAGTGCATGCAGTGATGGCCCGAAGCCTGGTGATTGGAACATGTCTTTTCACAGCCTCCCACGGACTTCGTGCTTAAATTTCTGGCCTTCTTGCAGCAATAACATCTGTTTTCTAGGCAACGGCGTAGAGATGGACTAGGCTGCATGATCGGTTCTTTCTGTGTGGCAGGACGCGGTCTTGGTTTGTTGTCTACCTAATTCTCCAGCGGCTTCGTGAACGCTTGTATCATCTTTACTTTTCTTTTCAACATGTTTGTGATGTGAGCAGATTTAACGGGCTCCCTCTTAATTATCTCCTATTTTCACATGAATTGATGAGGACATCGATATCATTGTTACACCTGCTATACCTACTGGACCAGTTACTAGAGCTCGCGCATGCCAATTGAACTATCAGGTACTTTCGTTTCTTGAAAATCTTTCTAATGTTCATGAACATATGATGCTGCCTAAATTAGACACCTAGCATGGACAAGGACGATGATCATTGGAGCGGGTTCAAGCATGGAGGGTAAGGTGCAAACGCGGGAAAGAACAAGGGAATTTCCAATGGTGATTTTCGGACTTTGAAGCCACCATAAGGAAATCATGAAGGTTTGAACAAAATATACAAGATGTAACTTCATAAATTTCGTCCATAGTCTATTATAGGTGCTGCGTCACCTCATTTTTGAGCCAGGCCCATGTAATTTTGAAATAGTACCACGTAGGCTGTTTTTAGAGTCCGTATGTGTGGGGAAACCTAGTTTAGTGTAGTTTTCGGACCCCTCCTCCAAGGGTCAGGAAAATCCCTCTCTATGCCCTCATATATACAGCCTTTAAGACACTGTTTAGACTTAGATTTTGTTTAGATTACAAGTGCGCCATAGCTGCAACTTCGCGTTCTTCGTTTGTGTTCCACGACCAGACAAAGGCGTCACGGAACCCCACCTTCATCAATAAAGCTTTCCTCTTATATTCGCAATATCCAGATTGTAATCTTAGTTTCTTGCTTGTTCTTCGTTCGCATGCAGGAAACAAACCCTCGTGGTCAGATTGATCGTGCTTCGGCGTGGTCAATAACCTCCCGGAGTTGGTTTAGCGATTGCTAAGGCGCAATGTCCTCACACATTCGTAGTCGGATCGTCAAAGTCTACTCCACAAAAAATGATAACCACCATCTCATCAAAACACAGGGACAATTTTGCCTATAATATGAAAGGTACAAGTATTTAATAGATCTGAGCCATTGATCTCATTAATTAGTGCTTTGATTAAGTCTTACCTTCTTACCTCATGTGTAAAAAAAAGAGAAAGTAAGAGGGAGCATGTTAAAATTTGCCTTGTGATGTTGCCCATGATGTTTTTCTTTTCTTTTGGACACATGAACTTGATGTTTGGACATGATGGTTATTTCATACACAAAGTGGGGCTGTTTTGAGATGTTCTCCCTCCTTTTTAAAGACGTTTTAGACATGTGACATTGAATTGTTGTGTGCTCTTTCTGAATTATCTAAACGTTTTATAAAAGGCAAGAGAAGGAGTTTGTATAATTTCCTCTTTCGCCTTTCTTGGAATAAAGAAGGCGCGGTAAGGCGCTTCCAGTAGAATCAAACTCAGGCTGGTAGAAATGAACAACCTCACATCTATCCGCAGCAGTTGGTCGTTCCTCCAACAGAAAGGCTAGTTTGTAGAGAACATATAAGAGTTTTTTTTTCCAGTTTTGTTAAAAGTCAGCTAGCTAAGATTTAATTTGGTCTCGTTCACATCCTCATTTATTGGATCTTTCTCGCATCATGATTTGTTCTTTTAGCCGAAAGCTTTACACCATTTGTTTTCTGTTTGTTCACGTTGTTGATTATGGCCCGTGGCAGCCTGTTCGGGGCCTGTATTGGACTATAGAGCCGATGCTTGTCTTCCTTGTCCATTTTGGCTGTTCATCCTTTGTTTTTTTCCTAAAAATATTCATTGTTTTTTCCTGCCACTAATAAGAGAAGAAGAGAACAAGTGTCTTGAACACATATATGTACATAATTATTCAGCTTTATTTGTTGTTTGTGTAAATTTTGCGTAGGCGTTTTCGTGTTGTCATTTTTTTTCCTTTCTGTAGCGTGGCCTTTTTATTCTTTTAGTTGTACAAGGAACAACGTATGTGATTTTATTGTTTCTTATTTTTTTATCTCAACTACAATATGTGCAACTATATAATTACAACGTGACTGCAACTGCATGGTTTCTAACTCACTATAACTTGATTGATAGGGGGTACCGGTTGTTAGCTATTTATATGTCCACGGTTAGACATGTAACTATATGACCCCCCAACGTGGTTGTAATAGCACGACCGTCAACAAGGGTGCATCTGCTATTTGAGGTCTGTCTTTCTCTATATATTTTTTGTTTTCTTATTCTTGACATTTCTATATTTTGGTTTTACCCTTTTTCTACATAGTTACTTACATTGTTTTTTATCTACTTTTATTTTTATTTATTTATCATTTTTATCCTTTTGCTTTGCTTATTTATTTCTTTATCGTTTTATTTTCAATGATCTATGGTTCATGTGCCACCGACCCCCGTTTTCTAGGTTCCGAAGAAATGTGGACATTTCGAATGGCTAGATGAGTACATTGAAAGGCTGAAATTGGAGGCATCAACCCAAGAGCTCTTTTTTGGGGGGCAGCTTGGTGTGGAACACGCCCCCTTTGTTGCACAGAGCCGATCCAATGATGGACAATGCTGAATTTAAGGGGTCACCCGAACTAAAGTGTGAATTGAAGAAAATGGGCAAGCAACTAAAGGAGCTGATCGATTTGAAGCAGCAAGAAAATATGATGGCTGGAGCAATTTATTGTTGTGTCATTGCTATGGATTTCTCTTACTTGATGTTCATCAATCGCTAGAAATTGTTAGAGTTTCAGTTAGTGTGTCAAGCTAGTTTCAGGGATCCCTAACCTTCAGTTATTGTGTCTAGCTAGTAGTTTCAGTTAGTCAGGGATCATTTGTTAGCTGAATTTTAATTTGTGTGAAGCAAAGCCTGAATTCTGATAATGATATTCGGACCCAACGATATTCTCACCTGAATTTAAATATGTGTGAAGCAAAGCCTGGATTATTTGCTCCACCTCATGAATAAAATGCAGCAATTCTGCAGTTAACAGAGTGGAGATGCAGAGTTCATGGTAAAAAAAAGTTATTGGGCCGTTGGTTGATGAGGACTGTTAGAAAAAGCATGCCGTGATAGAAAAAGCACGCCCAAACAAGCCCAACCGCTTAGTGCACCAATTTTGTTTTGACAAAAAAAGTTCGTGCCCAATCACCATATAATTCTTTCATTGCCCTCTGTTTTGCTTTCCACATTGTGGTATACATCACCTTAATGGGATACTGCTTTTCCAAATCCACTTTAAGTTTCTTTGTTGTAGTGTTTGGTTTCTTGGCTAAAATTGAAGTGATCTTTTCTGCAATCCAAAGCTGTGATGTCATGGTTGATACTCTTTGTGAACTTGTAATAAAAGTATGTGGATTTGAGATTTGATTAACCCTGATGGTACTTCCATCAGGTTGAATTCTAGCAGATATGTACCACTTTCAAGGTCTGACGCTTTCATCAAAACCTCTACATCTTGCATAAAATTTCTTTCTATCATTCCACATAGTCTTGACATCAAACTCGTGTTTGACTGCATAAGTCTTGAAGAACATCCTAAACTCCTTCATGCTTGGGAATAACTTTCCTACTTCAACAACAAGATTTTCCTTGTCATACACACTTACAAACTCATCATTATGTGCATCATATACATCATCTGCAACATCTTTCATGAGCTGTTCATCCACACCTTCACAAGCATCTATGTTAGCATCATTAGGCAAACTCGATTCACCCCTCTCTTCCGCATCTTGATCAACTACGGGATTTACTGGAATGCCAAAAAATTTGGCCATCTCAGTGTCAGCCATAGGTGCAGTTACCAAATCAGTAGTGTCTTCTAATTGTATCGAATCCCAATCAACACATACAACCCTTGCAGCACCATCACAACCCTCTTCTACATCTTGATCAACCCCCTGTATCCCGGTCACTTCATCCATACACATGGGTGTTATCTGTCTTCGTGAAGCCCAATCATCATCTACCATCTGCGAAGCCAACTTTGAGGGCACATATCCAACCTTAGAATCTGATTTGAGATCAACGAGTTCTACATGAAAGATAGTATGTTTGCTTGCCCAGCCGTCTTGCCGATCGATTTCATCAACCATCTCTTCACCATTCTCAATTCTAACATACTCACCCTTCCAATTATCAAACCGTAACAATGACACCTCTTGCTCTGGACCCCAAAAAATGCTTTACCCAATTTTCTCCACAACATTCCTCACGGCCCTCTCTTCTATGCTCTGTATTTCCTATGGATCAATCTCTTTAAATTCAACCTCCCATTTCATAACTGTATCTCTATCTATGTCTCGCACGCTACCATCAACTAGCTTTGTTTTAGACGATAAGAATTCAACACTGAATTCGAAGGTCCGAGCTACATTGCCCCTATTTATCAATGACGGGCAGTGTGACGCAGCGAAAGCAGATGTGGCACACATCGGAGGGTTGAAGAGATTGGACAGGGTGATTACCTAGTCAACGTTGTCTCTCGTGGCTCCATCTCGTTCAGCCCAACGCCGCCCCACCGCCGCTTCCCAGTCCCACCCACCTCCACAATCTGGATCCCGTGGAAGACACGGGCAAACAGAGGCTCACTTGGTCTGATTTAACTCAATACGGAGGAGAATGGTGCCGAATGGGCAGCCGCGGCCGTGAACGAAAGCTCCGACGCCGCCGTCGCCGTCGATGACGAGAACGAAGAAGAGAGGAGCAGCAGGGAGAAGAGGGGAGAAGCACACATTCAGTCACGCAGGGAATCGATGCACTGCCAAGTGAGACCCACCACCAGACACACTGATAAGTTTGACTCCCCCTGTTTTTACCTTCACCTCAGTCCCGTTGACGACCGGACCCGTGGCCTGGTCATATTGGGGCTATTATTGCCAGGTAAGACGGCGCACACGAGCTATTTCTGGCTAGTACGTCACACTCCTTCCAATTCACATGAAATGTGTTGCACATGAGCTATAGACCCGTCCATATTAGATTTTTAATGTTGCTACTGAACGCCAACAAGATGCACCATTTGTTTATATGTTTGTGTTAACTATTCTTCATGATGCCGTGTGAAGTCGATGGCATAACATTTTCCCTAAATGACCTGAAAGGGTGTTACTATCATTGAAAAGCACGGATGTGAACGACTACGCGGTAATGCATGTTGTCTCCCTCTTTTTGTAGACCTTTGATGAGGAGATTGATGGAGCCCCAATGCCTTAAGCCGGGACTCTTAATCATCATCACTTCAATCAACGGGGAAGAGATGGTGGTGGCATACGTGATACGGAGCATATTCTTCATTTGATTCTGCCCACACACTAAAGAGTTACACCCGTGGTCCAACAACTTGTTCAAAATTAACAGATTCATACATAAACTAGAAAATCCCACAAAGGTCATACAATAACTTGTTTGTTGTAACAGTTGACTACAAAAGAACCCGAATTGATGGACGTGACATGCCACGTCAGAATGTGGCACGCGTCATGCTTTATTCGTTTTACAAATAAAAACCTGAAAGATGGGTTATTAGCATGTAGTGGTCCTGTGTCAAGTGTTCGGATGGAAATATTTAAAAAGGATCCCCATATTATCGTCAAAAGGCCTCGCTAACCCTCCCTTAACCTCTGCCTTTCTGTCACCCTCGTTCTCTCCTCGACCTCTCCGGGGCAATCAACAGTGCGTTGGTTTGAACCCATCGGAGGCGAAGGAAGCGGTATGTAGCCGGTCATACGGGTTGCGGCCGAGTTCCCGACGTTGTATGGTATGTGCGATTCCCCCTTTCCACACCCCCTTGCTGCGACATTTCTTTCCCTTGTTTTCACTAGGTTTTGTTGGCAGCGACGATCATCCATTTTGACCGACGTATTCAATGATTGGACGTTTTTAAGGGGTTGGCGATCATATGGGTTGACCAACACATGAACACATCCATTGGTGCTTGTGGAGATTTGAGTGGGAAAATTAGGGCAGTGTGAAGAATACTGATTGTAGGGTGAACTAGATTGATATTGGATAGTGCAATGCGTGGCTATCATACGAACACTTCTGATGTGGATTTAGTATCCCTATATGAAAAGTGTGATTTTTGAAGAAAACTATGAACTTTGACTGAATTGTGATTGAAATTTCTTGAATTTGATAGTGATTTTGTTTGAATTTTGCGTACAGTAGTACAAATTTATTTGTACGTGAAACTGAAGTGTGTAGTATTGATCATTTAGTTGAACACGTTCTGAATTCTGTGTTTGACAGGGGAGTTTGTGCAAAAATCCAGATGCGGCCCTTTACGACGTGACAGTCGATGTGTCACATGTGGGACTGTTTTATAGTTAACTGTTACAACAAACAAGTTGGTGTATGAATTTTGTGGGATTTTCAAATTTGTGTATGAATATGTTAATTTCAAACAAATTATTTTATCGCCGGTGTAATTAACTCTACATTAAACATACAACCCGGATTAGTTACCTAAACATAAAATTATACATTCTCTTAATTAATTACGTAATAAAGATACTAGTGATAGATCCCGACGCCCTAAAAACGCTTTAGCCTCGAAATAGAGTTTTCCCCGCTTTATATTATAAAGCATCGAAAAGCGATCACAAGGTAACTGCTGGGACGAATAACACATCAAGCCCAAGCGGAAAAAGAAGAGTAAATAAATGCCAACAACGGCAACTTGGCAAGCACAGATGAACCATCACCACTGCATCCTCCGTCTTTGTCCCACCACGCAACATGGCACCGGACCATCGCGTACCTAAGCAACACCTCTAAGAAGGAATGCGACGCCAACGATGCTGCGGCCCGGACATGTCCTAGGGTTTCTCCCTCATGCATCATTTTGTTTATATGTTTGTGTTAACTATTCTTCAGGAAGGAATGGCGTCACCCTCAGACGTCACAGCGTCGAAGCCGGATGAACCGGCTGAGATTTCTCCCGCACCCGATGCACCACCACCCGAACCGGAGCCATTCAACCATCTCGCCACACGCAAGCATGCGTGATACGTCTCCAACGTATCTATAATTTTTTATCGTTCCATGCTACTCCCTCTGTTCCTAAATATAAGTCTTTAAAGAGGTTTTATTAGTGGACTACATACGGATGTATATAGACATACTTTAGAGTGTAGATTCACTCATTTTGCTTCGTATGTAGACTACTAGTGAAATATCTTAAAAGACTTATATTTAGGAACGGAGGGAGTATTATATTATCAACTTTGGATGTTTTATATGCATGAATATGCTATTTTATATTATTTTTGGACTAACCTATTGACCTAGAGCCTGGTGTCAGTTCCTATTTTTTCCTTGTTTTTGACCTTTTTCAGATAGGAATATCAAACAGAGTCCAAACGGAATAAAACTTTCGCCGTGATTTTTATGGAAAATATCAAAAATACCAGAAGAAAAAGATACCGGAGAGGAGTCCCGAGGAAGCCACGAGCCAGGGAGGCGCGCCCACCCCCCTGGGCGCGCCTGGGGGCTCGTGACTCCCTCGTGGGTCCCCCTGACTTGTTCTCGATGCCGCAAGCCTCTGTATCCACCAAAAACCAATCGGGAGCCCGTTCCGGCACCCTGCCGGAGGGGGAATCCATCTCCGGTGGCCATCTTCATCATCCCGGCGATCTCCATGACGAGGAGGGAGTAGTTCTCCCTCGGGGCCGAGGGTATGTACCAGTAGCTATGTGTGCTATGTGTTTGATCTCTCTCTCTCTCTCTCTCTCTCTCTCTCGTGTTCTTGAGATGTCATGATCTCGATGTACCGCGGGCTTTGCTACTATAGTTGGATCCTATGATGTTGTTCCCCCTCTCCCTTCTTGTAATGAATTGAGTTTCCCCTTTGAAGTTATCTTATCAGATTGAGGCTTTAAGAACACTTGATGTATGTCTTGCACGTGTCTATCTGTGGTGATAATGGGATATTCATGTGAGTACTTGATGTATGTTTTGGTGATCAACTTGCGGCTTTCGTTACATCGGGAACCTATGCATATGGGTTGGCACACGTTTTGACTCTCCGGTAGAAACTTTGGGGCACTCTTTGAAGTTATATGTGTTGGTTGAATAGATGATTCTGAGATTGTGTGATGCATATCGTATAATCATGCCCACGGATACTTGAGGTGAGAATGGAGTATCTAGGTGACATTAGGGTCTTGGTTGATGTGTGTCTCAAGGTGTTATTCTAGTACGAACTCTAGGATAGATTGAACGGAAAGAATAGCTTCGTGTTATTTTACTACGGACTCTTGAATAGATCGATCAGAAAGAATAACTTTATGGTGATTTCGTACCCGACAATAATCTCTTCGTTTGTTCTCCGCTATTAGTGACTTTGGAGTGACTCTTTGTTGCATGTTGAGGGCTAGTTATAGGATCCAATTATGTTATCATTGTTGAGAGAACTTCACTAGTGAAAGTATGAACCCTAGGCCTTGTTTCCACGCATTGCAATACCGTTCGTGCTCACTTTTATTATTAATTACCTTTATGTTTTTATAATTTCAGATTACAAAAACCTATATCTACTATCCATATTGCACTTGTATCACCATCTCTTCGCCGAACTAGTGCACCTATACAATTTACCATTGTATTGGGTGTGTTGGGGACACAAGAGACTCTTTGTTATTTGATTGCAGGGTTGCTTGAGAGAGACCATCTTCATCCTACGCCTCCCACGGATTGATAAACCTTAGGTCACCCACTTGAGGGAAAATTGCTACTGTCCTACAAACCTCTGTACTTGGACACCCAACAACGTCTACAAGGAGAAGGTTGCGTAGTAGACATCAAGCTCTTTTCCAGCGCCGTTGCCGCGGAGGTTAGTGCTTGAAGGTATATCTTTAGATCTTGCAATGAATGTTTTAGTTTCTTGTTTTATCACTAGTTTAGTTTATTCAAAGAAAACTACAAACTAAAAAATAGAATTAAGGTTGCCTCATATGCTTCATCTTTTTAATGTCTTTCGTGAAAATGATGGAAATAAAAATTGTGCTCAACTGCTAAAAGAAGAATTACATAGAATGCTTGGCATAAAACATGTGAATGATGAGCATGATTGCAATGTTGTTAGTATGAATTCTTTGAATACCCATGATGCTAATGATATGCAAAGCCACAAGCTTGGGGATGCTATGTTTGATGAAGATGATCTTTTTAGTTCCCCCACTTTGAATGATCAAAATTATTATGATGAAAGCATGCCCCCTATCTATGATGATTATTGTGATGATACTTATGCTATTAAGAAGAATGATAATAAAACTTGTCACAATTATGAGTACCCTCTTACTGAACATTACACTTTTACTGTGGAAACAATTCGTAGTGTTCAAGTCTTTTACGATACTCCCAGTACCATTGATGAGAATAAATTTCCTTATGTGGAGAGTAGTAAAATTTCTATGCTTGTAGATCATGAAAAGAATGCTTTAGGTGCTGGTTATATTGTTGAACTCATTCATGATGCTACTGAAAATTATTATGAGAGAGGATAATATGCTTCTACATATTGCAATAATATCAAGCTTCCTCTCCATGTGTTGAAACTTTTGAAGTCATGCTTGTTTTACCTTCCTATGCTAGTTGATTATTTCTCCAATAAATTGTTTGATCACAAAATCCCTATGCATAGGAAGTGGGTTAGACTTAAATGTGCTAGTCATATGCTCCGTGATGCTTCCAGTATGTTTCTATCCTTATCTTTTATGTGAGCATCATTGAAATCATCATGCCTAGCTTGAAAAGCATTAAAGAAAAGTGCTTGTTGGGAGAAAACCCAATATGTATCCTTACTGTTTTTGTGTGTTCTCATGATTAAGCTACTGTATTAATCATGTTTTATTGCCTTAGTTTCAATAAAGTGCCAAGTAAAGCCTTTATGATTAGTTTGGGTGATAGTTGTTTGATCATGCTGAAAAATACAGGAGCTTTGCGCTCGCGAAATCATTTATAATTTCTATCCAGAGAGTACTTTTAGGTTGATTCTTTTTTCTGCTGATTCATATGCAAATTGCCTTAATTTTCATAATTGTTTCAGAATTTTTGGAAGTGCATAAGTATGGTTATCATTCAGATCATTACAGACTGTTCTGTTTTTGACAGATTCTGTTTTCAATGCATAGTTTGCTTGTTTTGGTGTTTCCATAGATTATATTGAGTAATATAAATTGTGGAAATAGTAATATATAGTAGACATTGTGTGAAAATAATTATTATTCTTGTTTTTACAGTTCCCAAGTGATTGATTTGCTCGTTATCATACTAACCCATCTCACGAAGTTCCGTTAAGTTTTGTGTTGTGAAGTTTTCAAGTTTTGGATAGAGTTTTGATGGACTATGGAACAAGGAGTGGCAAGAGCCTAATCTTGGGGATGCCAAAGGCACCCCAAAGCCATATTCAAGGATACCAAAGAGCCTAAGCTTGGGGATGCCCCGGGAAGGCATCCCCTCTTTCGTCTTCAATCCATTGATAACTTTACTTGGGGCTATACTTTTATTCACCACATGATATGTGTTTTGCTTGCAGCGTCATTTTATTTTATTAGTACTTGCTTGCTGTTATTTATATTAATGGTTTGCATCATTTAGTTCAATAAAAATGTCAAGGATAGCCTTTACCATGCTTAATTTGCAAGTTTAGGAGTTGCTGTTCCAAAACAGAAAGTTTGCTTGTAGTGCAAAAATTCCCTAGAATTTTCTGTATGACAGAATAACTTGAAATTTGGACACAGTATGCTCTTATAATTTCATATTACAAAAACCTATATCTACTATCCATATTGCACTAGTATCACCATCTCTTCGCGGAACTAGTGCACCTATGCAATTTACCATTGTATTGGGTGTGTTGGGGACACAAGAGACTCTTTGTTATTTGGTTGCAGGGTTGCTTGAGAGAGACCATCTTCATCCTACGCCTCCCACAGATTGATAAACCTTAGGTCACCCACTTGAGGAAAAATTGCTACTATCCTACAAACCTCTGCACTTGGAGGCCCAACAACATCTACAAGGAGAAGGTTGTGTAGTAGACATCAACGCGCCACCACGATCTTGGACGCATCCAGACCGCCTCGCTATGAACACCACCACGAGGTTAAGAAAGCAGAGCCGACGAGTGTCCATAGGCGAGGGCGGGAGCATGGGAGCCGCACGGGTGGGAGCCACCTCCACAACCATCACGCCGGAGGTCCAAGCCTCCAGCAACGACACATATTGTTGTACGAACGCCAACACCCGAGGCAAACCAGGCCACCCAAGCCCGGTCGGGCCTTGAGCAGGCCCGCAATGCCCCGTCCACCACGCTGCTACACGCCGGCAACCGAGCCGCCACCCACCACCAGCCGGATGCACCGCTACCACCTACCGAGAGCCACGCCGACTCACGTTTTGTGGACGGCCCGCCAAGACCCATATGGGGCCCCAAGGGCCCAGATCTAGGCCTCACGCGTGCCGCCAGCCCGCGCTGCCGCATCACCCCGTCGCCAATGATGACGTCGCCACCTAGAGTCTGCCCCAGCCCATGCAGGACCACCGCCGCCTAAGTGCACTACCCGTAGCTGCTCCGTCCCGTGCCAGAGGAGCCCTTGGAGGGGAAGGGCCAGGGCCCGCCATCGTCAGCATCGCCTTGGCCAGGCCCGCTGTGGGAGCCGGCGACGGTGGCATGGAGGGGGTGAGGGGAGGGGGCTGGCAGAGGGAGTCGCTGGGCGCGGCCGGCCGCTCGCGAGGGTGATGCGGTCTCGGTCGCGGTCGGGGGGAGGGAGAGGCACGGGACCATAGAATGGACATGCCTATAACTCGTTATCCCTCTTGCAGTTTTCATCACTTTTCACTATTCTCTTGTTCTTTATTACTTCTCTAACGCACTCTGGTTCTTGTTAAAATACACTTGTAACATTTTCACCTTCACAAGGCTTTTACTTTGGACTAACGATAACTTGCAGACTCATATTGATAAACATCTATAAAGCTATAATTGTACTCTGTGCAATTGCATGGCATCACTCTCTTGACATGCTTCTTGGCCATTGGCCTCGTCGCGACACTTATTGGTTGGCTCTCGTCATATCATGCACTACTAGGACGGGCTCCGACTCTGGCGTGGACCACTTATTTGTGGAAAATGTATCTTCCTTCAAAGATCTTCGAAGATCAAGATATTCGTTTGTTGGTTTTTGTGTGATCGCCTCCCCTCATGGACAGAGGTGGCGAAGCAACACGACCCTTATGCTGGGCTTTGCCCTCAGCACGTTTCGCAGCGTCTCAGACTCACATATATTCTCTTCTCTTTTCATGTTGCTCGCCTCCTATGAAGCTTTGTCCATGAGGTTTTGAGATCAGTAGCAAGCCTTGGACCTTGGTAAGTCCCCCATGTCACATGGCAGTCGTTGTTGTGGTTTTGAGGTCTCCGGGCCACTTATCTTTTCTTGTGGATCGGACTCCTGTGTCATTCTACCATCGTTGAAGATACTAAGATCAAGGTGGACTCTTCCGAAGACTTGGCGTGTAATCCAAGACAACGCGCTGATCTGCATATTTCTTTCCTTAATGTAACAGTTGTTGTGTAAACCCCATCGCCCCTGATATCTATATAAACTAGGGGGCTGTAGTTTAGAGGGGACTTATACTCATTACGATCAGGATTTTAGACCACAACATCCAATCTCGAGATAGATCAACTCTCTATTATGTACTACTTCATCAATACAACAAGAGCAGGACGTAGGGTTTTACCTCCATCAATAAAATCCAAACCTGGGTAAAACATCATCTCCTTCGTCCCTTGTTATCCATCGATCCAAGATCCATAGTTCAAACCCCTTACTCGAGATCAACCGGTTTTAACACCGACAGTAGAAGGGCCCACCTCTTCTAGTAAGTGTACACAGTGACGACCTGAAGCCTGGTGATTGGAACATGTCTTTTCGCAGCCTGCCACGGACTGCGCGTTTAAATTTCTGGCCTTCTTGCAGCAATAACATCTGCTTCCTAGACAACGGGGTAGAGATCGACTAGGTTGCATGATCGGTTCTTTGTGTGCGGCAGGACGAGGTCTTGCTTCGCTGTCTACCTAATTCTCCAGCAGCTTCGTGAACACTTCTATCACCTTTTCTTTTCTTTTCAACATGTTTATGATGTGAGCAGATTTAACATACTTCTTGTTACTCCCTATTTTCACATGAAAGGTACGAGTATTTAATAGATCTAAGTCGTTGATCTTATTAATTAGTGATCTGATTAAGTCTTACCTTCTTACCTCATATGTAAAAAGAAAAAGTAAGAGGGAGTTAAAATTTGCCTTGTGATGTTGCCCATGAGATTTTTCTTTTCTTTTGGGCACATGAACTTGATGTTTTGTACATGATGGTTACATATAGTGGGGCTGTTTTGAGATGTACTCCCTTTTTTTTGTAAGACGTCTTAGACAGCTGGCATTGAATTGTTTTGTGGTCTGTCTGAATTGTCTAAACGTTATATAAAAGGAAAGAGAAGGAGTTTGTATAATTTCCTCTTTGGCTTTTCCTGAAATAAAAATGGCACGGCTAGGCGCTTCCAGTAGAATCAAACTCAGGCGGGTGGAAATGAACAACCTCACATCCATCCGCAGCACATGGTCGTTCCTCCAACCGAGAGGCTGGTTTGCAGAGAACATATATGAGTTATTTTTTTTCTGTGTGACGAAGATGAACACATATACTTCCTGTTCATCGAGTCATAAGAACGACTTACAGACAGGTTTGATGGGCACTGGGATGTGGCGCTGGGCGGAGAAGTACCACGTGGCAAGAGTTTTGTCTATTGATGGGTACTGGGGTGCATATTTTGACCGATATCGGACGTGTGCAGAGTTGCTAGCTAGTTGCTCAGTCCATACGATTTTAAAAATCTCTACCGTACGTACGAGCTTAACCTACCGGGTTCATATTTTGAGTTTTGTGTTTCTGACAATACTGCAATGATATTTTTTTTAAATACGCACGAGCGTGCGTACTATATATATATTAAAGAAAAAAGTGAGGGAAAGAGCACCCGCGTTGCTGTTACATATTGCATGAACCCAACTCCATCCTAAACGATTACGAGATCCGCTTCGGTAGACTCCCCTCCTAAGAAACGTAGAAGGACAGAATGGTAATACCAAAGAAACGTAAACTCACCTCGTATTATTCACTACAGGTCGTCCTATGTATACCCGCCGCGTGAAGAAAAAATGATCTACCGCACGATCTTCGTGCCCGCCCGCGTACGTGGAAAAACACGAAGGTGCACGATCTTCGCGCCCACCCGGCGATCACGCTCCTCCTGGTCAATTTTATCCAACTAGCCGATCGTCGCTGGAGGTGTGGAATAACGTGAGTCGCCTGGTTCAAAGAACGTTCCAACCCTGTCCGACGCCGCATCTCACCGTCCTCGTCCGACGCCGCGGACGTGAATGGCGCCGCCTCCGCCGCGACCGACCGGCGTCGTCCCCCGCCGCAACCGACCGTCGTCATCCCCCGCCGCGGATCCGGCCAAAAAACCCGTGGCTTCCTCGTATTCCATGTCGCCGCTGGCTAGGATCAAGCCGGAGCTCCCCTGCTTGAAGGACCCGTCTTCCTAGACCGGCGACGTGTACACCTCAGCCCAAGGTTTGGCATCTAAACCTAGCACGGTGAATGGTAGTGATTTAGTTCATGTGGTTGTAATGGTATTAGAGTCGCAAACTATTCTTCGGCATGATCCATTGTATGAATTTTAACACAAGGAAAATTATCAATGTTTTGCAGTTCTACGAGTTCGGTGTTGACATGGACGAAGAAACCACATTTATGGGGATGAGAATTATACTGATAAGGTGACTAACATTGAAACTGATAGTTTTAACGAAGATGATGACAGAAGCTATAACGATTCGTGCTCATCATATGATATCTTACCTTCGAAGGATTTTGATAATAATGGACATGGTGCGAATAGTGAAAAATTAAGTGGCGTGTATTTGGATTTCATTTTTGAATTAGCAAATTATGACAGGTCTAAATATTTGTCTTTGTTTATAAATTTGCAGGAAGATGTGGATGTGGACAATGTGCAAAATAGTGTCCAGGAATCATTCTCAGATAACTTGAGCCAGGTTCGTTCATACATGTTATACATCGCAAAATAGTATGAGATAAGTGACAGTAGTTGACATAGTTTCATATGTAATTTTGTAGGAGGAGTCAGATGCTACTAGCGGTGATCACGATGAGGCAGATATGGACATTGAGGAGGCTCAAAGGCAGCAGCAGATGTTGGAGACACATTGGAAGATCATGGCTATGACATTTCGATCGCAAGGGGATGCATACATATTCTACAACAATCACGTCAAAGAGCGTGGGTTCAGCATCCGAAAACAGAAGGTGAAACGAGTGAAAGGTGCTTCAGGAATTATATGGTGCCGGCGTTTTTTTTGCTCCAGGACAGGAAGAAGACATAGCAAATTCATAACCATGGAGGGACACAAGCGCGAGCTTAGACCCGAGACTCGTTGGGATAGCGGAGCACAGATAGTGGTCAAGCTAGACAGAGAACGTGGAGTTTGGTTCGTCGCGTCATTCGCGGACGATCACAACCATGCGATGGCTTGCCTCGACGAGTTTTGTTTTTTATGGTCACACAGACAGATTGGAGATGGAAAGAGGGTATAGATATTTGCACCGGAAGCGACTGTCATAAGCAAGCATATAATGATGGAAAACTTCATCAACAGATATGGTTCGTATGATAAGTGCGGGGTATCAAGCGGGACATTTTATAATCCGTGTTGCACAGAGAAAATGAAGCTCATTTCAAAGGGTGATGCTGAGACGACAGTTGACATTATGAGGAGCAGAATGGCGAAGCACCCTGACTTTTTTGAGTATGTGCTTGATAACGAAGGGTGACTAAAGAGTATGTTCTGGTGCGATGCTGTAGCAGCCCAAGAGCGACGCTTCAGAAGATTCCCTTTTTATTCCGTTGTTGTCGTGTGATTATTTTATTTGTCGCATTCATCATCGTATCACGCGCATCATCTGCATTGCGTCAACACTTCATTGCCGGCAGTTTTCAAAACATGCATCCGTTAGTAGTTGTCGGTTCTCTCCGTTTTGTCGTTGACCGTTTTGAGACCAACCGCACTCGCACGCGCCGGCGGCACCGTTAAAATATTATTTTTAAAAGTGTGTATCAAATATTCTGGAATTGGGTTGCAAGTTGGCGTGCGGTCTTATTTAGTTGTCGGTAGACCGCCTGCCATATTTCGTTGCATTCGGAGTTTGTTTGATACTGGAACCGTTAAACTTATTGCGGCACTATAGCCGGTCTAAATTGCAAAAGTTTCGGTATTTTAAACTCTGTCATCGGGTTTCCCGTTTTTCCTCTCATCCTCGCCTAGCCCCTCTGCACAGTGGACCGACTTGCCCGCAACCTAGTCCATAAACTTCGCCAGGTCTGAACCGGGCTGTCGTGACCGTTGTATCCGGATCAACACCGTTTTACCGCAAACCGTCATCGGTTTGTCCATTGGTCTCCCTAACCAAAACAAATGGCCGTCCGTTCTAAATCGGAGTGTCCTACCCCTAGCCAAACTAGCTATATATTTGGACCCTAATCTAGATCAAACCAAACCCTGGGATTTAGGAGGTTTGTCCCTCCGCCGCCGCAGCCACATCTTCCTCGCGCGTGTACACACAATCAGTAGTAGATGATTATTTATTTTTCGAGAACACCTCAAAAGGGGCACGGGGTTCCTGCATTTGATTAAGAAGAAGAGAGTTGATCTAGTTTATGAAGAAAACCAAACCTAAAAACCTAACATTCTTGGTTAATCAGGGATAACCGAAAAAAAACCCCAAAATAAAAAGAATACAAGAAAAAATAGACATTAGAACTAGGGATAGGGACAAAGGCCAAAAAAAATTAAGGGACAAGTCTCTTGGTAATCAAGACCCCTCCTTGCCCCGTTGTTCGAGGTCCAGCCCATGTTTTGGATCGCAAGCCAAGTGAAGAATCTACATCGCAGGGGGCTTTAGACTTCTAGGTGAACGCTGCGGTGGGAACTGTTGGAATTATGCCCTAGAGGCAATAATAAATATAGTTATTATTATAATTCCTGTATCAAGATAATCGTTTATTATCCATGCTATAATTGTATTGAATGAAGACTCATTTACACGTGTGGATACATAGACAAAACACCATCCCTAGCAAGCCTCTAGTTGGCTAGCCAGTTGATCAAAGGTAGTCAGTGTCTTCTGATTATGAACAAGGTGTTGTTGCTTGATAAACTGGATCACGTCATTAGGAGAATCACGTGATGGACTAGACCCAAACTAATAGACGTAGCATGTTGATCGTGTCATTTTGTTGCTACTGTTTTCTGCGTGTCAAGTATTTATTCCTATGACCATGAGATCATATAACTCACTGACACCGGAGGAATGCTTTGTGTGTATCAAACGTGGCAACGTAATTGGGTGACTATAAAGATGCTCTACAGGTATCTCCGAAGGTGTTAGTTGAGTTAGTATGGATCAAGACCGGGATTTGTCACTCCGTGTGACGGAGAGGTATCTCGGGGCCCACTCGGTAATACAACATCACACACAAGCCTTGCAAGCAATGTAACTTAATGTAAGTTGCGGGATCTTGTATTACGGAACGAGTAAAGAGACTTGCCGGTAAACGAGATTGAAATAGGTATACGGATACTGACGATCGAATCTCGGACAAGTAACATACCGAAGGACAAAGGGAATGACATACGGGATTATATGAATCCTTGGCACTGAGGTTCAAACGATAAGATCTACGTAGAATATGTAGGATCCAATATGGGCATCCAGGTCCCGCTATTGGATATTGACCGAGGAGTCTCTCGGGTCATGTCTACATAGTTCTCGAACCCGCAGGGTCTGCATACTTAAGGTTCGACGTTGTTTTATGCGTATTAGAGTTATATGATTGGTTACCGAATGTTGTTCGGAGTCCCGCATGAGATCACGGACGTCACGAGGGTTTCCGGAATGGTTCGGAAACGAAGATTGATATATAGGATGACCTCATTTGATTACCGGAAGGTTTTCGGAGTTACCGGGAATGTACCGGGAATGACGAATGGGTTCCGCGAGTTCACCGGGGGGGGCAACCCACCCCGGGGAAGCCCATAGGCCTTGAGGGTGGCACACCAGCCCTTAGTGGCCTGGTGGGACAGCCCAAAAGGCTCTATGCGCCAAGGAGAAGAAAATCAAGAGAGAACGAAAAAAA